>NC_046162.1:35220137-35820137 GCF_011064425.1 Rattus rattus
GGGGGACGCTGTGCATATGGGAAATTCACAGACCGTGTGCTTACTTTACTATAAACAGAGTTTTCTAGGAAATAAAGCCTTACCCTCCTGTTTTTCTCTCCCTCCCTCCCCCTCCCTTCTTCCCTTTCTCCATTTTCCTCTCCCCTTCTCTTCCCCTCCCCTTCTCTCCTTCTTTACCTTCCCTTCTCTTTCCCTCATTCCCCCCCTCCTCTCTCCTCTCCCCTCTTCTCTTCTTTCTGCAAGTCTGCACTAAATTCCTAGCCACTCTTGGTGACTAAAGAGCATTGCTGTCCAGGAAAGCCACAGCCAACGAGTGTCCTCTGGCTCAGGTGGCCACTGTGCTGACATTCTTCTCAGGCTCAGAACTGTGCTACATGTTCCTTACATGGCAGATAAATGCCTGCTCTTATCAGCTGGTAGCGTGGCTCCTGCTGAGGGTCGGGTGTGGGGTAGCACAGGAGCAGTTGGAAACGTTGGCAGAGGACACCCCTCCTTATCCAGTGCTGGGAATCATTTATTAAACCATGCAGTAATTTAATGCCAGCCCCTTGGGCTATCGTACCGAATGACAATATTTGTCTGGATGCTGTCTGGCCTCACACTTTCCCAATGCTTTCTGCTTATCACGCCCTTAGTTCTCAGGCTATGGGCTGCCACCTGATGTCATGTGCTGATCCTAGAGTTATTTCTCTTCCCTTACTAGTGACTGCTGCTCATCTCTTGTGAGTGGGAGCCATAGGCTATCCATATCATTTGGACTAAACTAAGAGAGTATGCAAACCCTTCTGGGAAGGCAGACAGTCTGGAGTGAATGGAACTCTGACTTCCTGATAAGATGATGCATCGGCCCTTAACTTAGGGCTCATGGCTTTGTGTGACTTTTGCCTTTTTTTTTTTTAACTGCCCTACATCCTAGGTAGGAATAAGGAAGCAGCCTACAGGACAGGAGGGTGATTCTTTTGATCCTTACCTCAGAAAAAAAATCACCCATCAGCTAGGCATGTGAGAGTTCGGAGTTGTCTGATGGGCTTTGTGTGGGCTCTGTCACCACAGGCTTTCTCTATCTGTATTTTGGAGAAGAAAGGTATTCTGGGTAGTTGAGGAAAGGGTAGTGCCAGAAAGGTCCATCTTGGTGACTTGGTGACATGATGTTGTCATCTACAAAGTTTACACTCAAGACTCATCCAGTCAACTTACTCAAAAAAATCATGATAAACATTCAAATGTTTTAATAAAGTGTATGGCTCTGTGCTGGGCTGAGTTTGTAGTTATCTTGGGCTGTACCAGGATCCAGGGTGTCCGTGATATACATTGTGGGCATCCTGGCCTTTTCTAGGGCCCTCGTCTATTTTAGATTTATGTGTATAATATGTGCGTCTCTGTGTAAACATGCATATCTGAGTGCAGGTGACCATGGAGATCAGAGAGGGTGTTGGACCCCCTAGAGCTTGAGTTCCAGGTAGTATGAACCACCTGATGTGGTTGTTGGGACTGAACTCAGGTCCTCTGGGAGAGTCATGCCTGCTCACAACCTCTGAACCATTATTCCAGCGCCGCCGCCACCACCACCACCACCACCACCACCACCACCCTTTATAGAAGAGATGTCAATTCAGTGAGATGACATTGCGATAGAGTAGAAATCATTTTAGTGGAGAGTTTGGCAGGTGGCCAGTTGTTGAGATATCCAACCATCACCTTTCCTATGTCTCCCTGTGTGTCCAGCAGTGTCAAGACCATGGTATGTAGATGACCATTGAGAAGCCATTACCTTAGATCTCAGGCAACAGAAACCCCAATTTACAGTGGACCTCTCTCTTCATGCAGCTTGGGACTCAGGACACGTTTCTCTTTTAGGAGACCTTATTCCTGTTGGCTCTTTCTATGCTGTATTGGGTTGCACTGGATTGTGTGTGATATCTGAAGGATTAAATAAATCGAGGGAATCAGTGGTCCCAGGAGCCATTTTGCAAAAGCCAAGATACTTGTTCTTTGGCCCTCAAAACAGAAGTGCACATTTTTTTTTGTTTGTTTGTTCTTTTTGGTTTTTACATTGGAAAATTGTGGCAGTGTAAAGGGGTTGGGGGACATTTCCAGACATGATACCTTCCTGTTGTCTGTCACCTCTATCCATCTCATTTCGGTAAATAGTGCTATACCCACCCAGTAATGCCAGCCTTGCATCTGGGCGTCCTGCTAGACTCATATTACCCATCAGCCCTTGGCAGCTGAATCTCTATGCGATACCTGTAGTCTACTTCTTACCCAACTTGTCTGGAAGATTGTGACACCTACTGACTTGTTCTGCTCTTTCAACATCGTCCCCACTCCCAAAGATGTCCCCCACCTTTGAGAAGATGAGTTGGTAGAAAACCTTAAATTGGTCCATAGTGGTCCATTATTCTGAGCCATCTGGAACCTTCTCATCAGGAACAGAACTGGATGCTTGCATGGGTTGTACACCCCTGTGGGTATCCTTCTGACCGCATTCCAACTTTGTGCTTCCCAAGCATGCTGTACTGTTCCCATCTAGGACCTTTGACTTGTTCCTGCCTTTGCCTGGACACCCTTACCTGGTGTTTCCTAAGTGCCCTTTCCTCCTTAGCCTAAGCTAAGAGGCCCCTTCCTCTGAGAGGCTTTCCCTGGTATTCTCATCATCCCACCTCAGGAAGATAGTCTCCTGCATCGTTCTCTAGCTGAGCTGAGGCAGCCACCATTGAGTCGCACTCCCGGAAGCAGCACGAGCAATTTCTTAGCTCATCAAGCGAGGCTTGTGTGGAATGGCTCCTTTGATCCATTGTCAGCGACCCATCTAGATGGAATCAGTGTTGGTCCTCTTCTCCCTGGGAATAGTTAGCCACAAAACCGTCCCCTCCCCCTAAAAGAAAACAACAGCCGATATGTTTGTTGAGAAAGAAGCAAGATTCACCTACTGGGTCAAAGGATTTTTACCAAGAAGGTGGCACCATGGCTGATGGGAAGATGGAAAGTCCATGGTCTGTACTCTTCTGGAAGTCATGAGTCCAGTGGGAAGCCATTGCTCTGTTAAGGTTGGTGACACAGGGAGGAAGTCATGCCAGCAGTGTCTGATGAGAGCTGCAGTGACAGTTGTGAGCCACCTGTGAAGTGAAGGCAGGACTGAGAGTCTGGAGAGAACAGGTCAAAACGGGGCAGGGCAGATGAAGTAACACCCCACTTGCTCCATCTTTGACTTACTAGAGGGCTTCCTGGTTGAGGAGAAAGGAACTTAAGAATTCTGCTGGTGGCCCACAGAAGTCAGCCTCCAAGGTGCCCCCTGCCCCAGCCAGAAGAAGGCAAGGTGGTGGCCTGGGATGTGGCAGATGACAGATAACTATCAGACTGGGTTGGCAGCCAGTGGTCTTTGTTTGATAAATCAAAGGTGCAGCAGGGGATGCCTCTGGATTCAAATGAGCGAACATTAACTGAGACCCCTAGGCTGGTCCCTTCTCCTCCCTCTATATTGGCAGCCTCCATGCAAGCAGGCCTGGCTAGCAATATGGCTTCTCTGCCCCCTCAGTGAGGCAGCTGCATTATGGCTCTGAGGGACTCTGTCCCCCCTCTCCACCATCGCCAGCCTCCCTTACAGGGCTCTGAGAGTGCGGAGGCCACATAATGGAGGGAGGAGAAGCCTTTTAGAGAGAGAGAGCAGGGGCCGAAGGCCACTAAGCCATTAACAAGGACCAGAGAGGGGTTGTCACAGCAAGAACTCTAATTCTGTGGCTAGTTTCACGGTTCAGTCCCTGCCTCTGCCATAGGGTTAAGAAGAAAAAGGAGAACTTTCACTCTTCACTCACGAGTGGAACAAAGAAGGGATGAGAATTAGAATGCTCTCTCTCAGCACAGCTGCAAACTTGAACTCTGGTGACCAGAAGGGCCGCTCGGGCTGAAAGCACAGATTGCAGATCTCTGGATGTCCAGGCCTGCAGTGCAATGAAGCTTCTTTTCTTCCCCTGCACGCGGTCCAGGGAGGAGCTCACATTTCACAAAGCGGGGTAACTTTAACCGCCATTCCATTTTGATAGCCTCTGGAATTTAGGAATGCCTTTTAAAGTTTTGTTATTGAGATTATAATGTAATTAGGTCATATCTGCCTTCCCTTTCCTCTCCTCAAACCCTCCTGTGTACCCCTCTTCACCCAACTGCAGTTCATGGTATCTTTGGTCATTAATTGTTATTACATATATATATATATATATATATATACATATATATGTATATATATATACACACACACACATATGTATACATACATACATACATACATACATACATACATACATATATCCTGTTCAGTCTTTCAGGGCTGACCATTTGGCATAGGATAACCACATCTCCTGTTCCAGTCTCCCTCAGTTGCCTATAGGTTTTTGTGTAGGTTAAGTAAGGCCTCAGGAGCTTTTCCCTGACTACTTGGGCATGCCCCTTGCTGTCATCCTGTTCAGTTTGGGTGGTCATGTTGATGAGACATGGGGGTAGCTATTGATACTACTAGGAGACACAATCTCGCAGCAAACTTCCTAATCCTCTGGCCCGTGCAATCTTCCCGTAGCCTCTTTCATAATGCTCCCTGAGCCTTGGGTGGGGGACCCGCTTGTGGATGCATCTCATCCATTGGGACTGAGCTCCACCACTCTGCATTTGGATTGGATGTGGCTTTCTGCAGCGGTCTCTATCTGTAGCAAAGAGACATTTTCTTCGATGAGCGTGAAGACCACACTTACCTGTGGGTGTGAGGACAGATGTCTCTAGGTTGTGGTTAGGAATTATGCTGGCTTAGTAAGTTGGTTGCAGGCTCTCCTCCTTTAAGCATGACTTCCCTAGCACTGAGTAGGTTTCCAGTACCAGGCATGCTTTCCCTTTTGTTGGGCTGGTCTTTGTTTTCTGAAAGAATAAAGAAATGTTTGAAAGGCTGAGTCCACTCCCCCCCCCCCAAAAAAAAACCCTACTAAAATAAGATCAGTTCTACCCTGCCCTTGTATCTTCTCCTAAGTCACTACCCAGCCTTGCCTGTGCCCTTCTGATGTTGGGGATAGGGATATTTACGATATCTCCCCTCCCCCTTCCTCATTATCGTGGCAGCTTGTGCTTCCTTTGGGCAGAATCCCATGTGATGCAGCAGGGTGACATGACTTGGTCACACCATGCGACACCAGGCAGTGTCTGCTAAGGCAGGGCATGTTTCCTACATCTTCTAAAGGTTGCATGGGAGGAGCCTCTGTCTAGGGTGTACAGCGGGCTTTGGTTTGGGTTGTGGTCAGAGCTCTGTGTCCACGGGGAAGAACTGTAGAAGACCACCACGAGAGTGCGTGCTGCCTGTTCTGGCGATCTGGATGTGAAATGGCTTCCACAGGCTCCTGCGTTTAGATATTTGGCCTCCTGGTTGGTGGTGCTATTTTGGAAGGTTTAGGAGCTTTAGGAGACGGAGACTTGTTGGAGGAAATACGTCACTGAAGATGGCTTTGGAGCTTTGAGGTTTGGGATGTTTGTCCCGACTTCCTGTCTGGTCTCTACTTCCTGGAAGCGTAAGCCGTGTGGCAGCCACCTCTGGCTCTTGGTACCCTGCCTTCCTTGTCACCACAGACTGTATCCCTTCAAACCGCGAGATGGAGTAAACGCCTCTTCTCTTACGTTGCTTCTTGTTGGGTGTTTGATCACGGCAATGAGCAAAGTCACTGATGCACTCCCTAATATCAGGGATGGGGCCAAACAGTCCAGAGGGGACGCATGGAAAACTCCAGGCCACACAGCTAGCTAGCGCCTGGATGACACCTAGGGATGCCAAGGTGGACAAGGGAAAGCCCCTGAAGGATGAGCCAGGAAAGAAGGGAGGTCTCCTGATCCACTTCCCCGTGCTATGGCCCCTAGATTTTGAAAATCTCTAAAGAACCAAGGATATTCTACCCTTCACAATACAAACACACCGTTAAGATTTTTGACGACTATAACAGCATGCAAATCTTGCTCATTGCAAAACTTCAAGCAGCTCAGGCTGGGTGGAATAAGAGAGAAATTCCTGCGCCATCTCAGCCCACTGAGTTAATGACTTTTTAGTTTGCAGGAGTCTAGAAGTTTCTTTCAACGACTACATGAAATATATATGCCTGCAGGATTCAAGCCTATAGGCTCCTTCTCCCTTCTTGTTCTACTTTGGCATCGGTGGGCAAGCTCCCGTGCTCGTACAATGCGCGTCTGAAAAGCTGTTCGAAAGTTAAATATGCAAAAGTGGGTAGCAGGCAGGCATCTTCAAAGGCAATTGCGATTTCCGAGTTCTAAATGATTCTGGAATCTCATTCTCAGGCTTAAGTTTGGTTTTAGGATTCGAAGCTGAACACCAGCCCCACAGGCTTATGTCCCACAGGTAGCAAACTCAGGGTAAAGACTCTCTCCCTGCAGCGTCCCAGTGACTTCCTCATTTCAACCCCACTAAGCATATAAGACACTCTTCTTGTAAATATCGCCATTTTAATTTCTTCTTTTATTCTCTATTTTGTAAGACGACGAGGCTCACTGTATAAAATGTTTGTGCGTAATCCTCTGACCAGGCTGTGCTCTATAGAGATGGCTGTGGTCCTTCAGTGGGGCTAAGGGCTACTGTGCATTGACTCTGTAAAACTCCAGCGTGCATTCTTCTTTTGGGTTCTGAAGATCTGAGATCTGAAGGTATAAATCGCACCTTTAAATCATGGCTAAGAGGATCTGTCTTCAGAATTGTGGATTATTTACAAAATCAAACGTTGAAACCAAGGACCCTGTATCATGGGTTTTTTTGCTTTTTTTTTCAAACTGATGCAGCTCATTAAAAAGAAGAAGAGGGGTTGGGGATTTAGCTCAGGGGTAGAGTGCTTGCCTAGGAAGGGCAAGGCCCTGGGTTCGGTCCCCAGCTCCGGAAAAAAAAAAAAAAAAAAAAAAAGAAGAAGAGAGGCTGCAGGAAAGACTCAGTGATTAAAATGCAAACCACTCCTATAGAGACCCTGAGGCGGGTTCTCAGTAGCTCACAGCCTATAACTCTAGCTGCAAAGGTCCCACGTCTTCTGGCCTTCTAGGACAACTGTGCGTGTGTGCCTATACAGCTCCCCTACCCCTTGGGCACAAAGGTGCACAGATAATTAAAAACTAAGGGAAAAAACTTCACTCAGTATTCAAGATAAATACTGGGAAAAAGAAAAGGACTTCAACGGAGGAGACTGGGCAGCTCAAACTAGTCCTAGACGGCTAAAGAATAAGGTTTGACGCGGTTTGGCAAACAATGGTCAAGCTCACCCGGCAGAACCATCTTCGTGAGAAAACACCACAGTAGTCGCCATTGCTGCCAATGGGGAGCTCTGGGTACCGTGCTTGGTTTTGCTGTGAGGCCGTTTTCATTGAGCCCACCCACCACGTGCACCCACTCGCCCCCTGTTAGTGGCGTAAGCGCAGAAGAACCTTTTTGGCCACTGTCCTCTCTAAGATCGCCTTCTTCCTCTTGGTTTACTGTATGTTTCTGTGTGTCCATGTATGTGTCACAGGACAGTTGTGGAAGTTGGTTCTCTCCTTCCACCATGAGGGTCCTGGAGATTGAAATGTCTCCCCTGTACCCCAGCTGTCCCTAAAATCTTACATTTCAGTAAGGTGTCTTCCTGCTTGCTAGTGTGTCTGTCAGCCTAGAAAGATCATGTTTAGAGAATTTGGTAGGAGCAGGTGAGCTCAGTGGATTAAAGCATTTGTCATGCAACCCTGACAAACTTAAGTTTGATCCTTAGAACCTGTGATGGAAAGACAGAACTACCTCCCACCCATCCACATCCTCCACAACACAAATAATAAGATGATAAAAAACGTTGTCAGGTTTACAATGTTTTAACAATTTCAAATATTGCTTGTTAACGGGCAAGCATATACACGTGCATGCATGCGCACACACAGACACACAGACACACACACACACACACACACAGACACACACACACGCATCACCCATACTGGACAGGATGCTTTTACTGAATAAACAGAATGGTTTCTAATGCTCTGAGACCGTCGACAGAAAGCTAACTGTATTAGTAATTCGCAGAGTCTTTACACAGATCTTTCAGGCTATTGACATGAGGGCTGTGTGGTTGAATCTTTGTGACCTATTTTATGACATTCCACAAGCCCTTAGGAACGTTCAGTCTGGGCTAATCAGCAACATGGCTGATGCATGTGGTTGTGATGACGCCATAGCTCTTGCAGGTACTGTAGCAACGTGTAAACGATGGAACTGTGCACAGTATATAACCTGCGACAGACACAGCACCCCTGCCGGGTAGAGCAAGAGACACTGCATGAAGGCTCTTCCAGAACTCTTCGTGGACCTCTGATTCATTTGTCTAAGACAGCCAATTATGAAACAACAAGTCTGGTTTCCCCTCCAGAGCAGTGAGGCAGCTACAGTGACAGCTCCTAAGTACATAAGAAATGCACGTGGAATCCTGTGACATTTTGCATTCCCCACTCTGCCCAGCGGCCAATGGTTCCTCCTTCCGAGTGACATATTGATTGGACGTACATGCAGGCCGGGTAGGATTGTGTTCAGTATTTTAAGTTCATCATCTGTTATCCCATTCGCATTGTCATCCCAGGCCCAGACAGTATCAAATTGAAAGCAGTAGTGTAGAAAATTACGAAGAAATCAAAGAGGACCACAGCTGTGAAATGAATCAGGCCAGTGGCCCCCGGTTAGCGCTTCTCGTGTGAACACGCTGACTCTCTTTCCTCGCCTTGGCAGCGGGTCTTGGAACCAGGAGTGCGCTAAGGTAATTACGGATCAACTCTGACCTTGCTTTGAAATTAGGTACAAGGTGTCCCCAAGAGCAGCTGATTTTGCTGTCCTAGCAACCATGTCACTTCTCGAAGGCTGTGGAGTGGCTCATCAAGGTGTGACAGTGGGGAGGCAGGATGGAAATGTGTTTGATGTGCAGAAGTCACTGGATGTGCATGGCGGTTTTGCTCTCCTGGGGAGCCAGGGATGGCCCATCCCCCCCACCCCCCCAGGTCTTATGAGCTGCTCATGAATCACATTCCTCCAGGGTGGCTCTGTGACCAGGGCTGATAAGAGCAGGTCAGGTTGCAAGCTGAGGGTAGGGGTAGCTCCATCGTGGTGAAGGATTTCATGCATCATCAAGGTAAAAAGCCTTAACAAATTACATGTGAGGGTCTGAGAAGATGGCTCAGTGGATATTATGGTTTGAATATGCTCAGCCCAAGGAATGGCACTATTAGAAGGTGTGGCCATGTTGGAGTGGATGTGGGCTATAGGTCACTCATAGTTGCCTGGAAGTCAGTATTCTCCTAGCAGCCTTCAGATGACTGTGTAGAGCTCTCAGCTCCTCCTGCACCACGCCTTCCTGAATGCTGCCAGGCTCCCACCTTGATGATAATGGACTGAACCTCTGAACCTGTAAGCCAGCCCCCACTAAATGTTGTCCTTATAGGAGTTGCCTTGGTCATGGTGTCTGTTCACACAGTAAATCCCTAACTAAGACAGTTGGTAAACATACTTGTCATGAAGGCAAGCAGACGAAAGTGCAGATCCCTTGAACCTGCATTAATCTGGCTGCAGTAGTGTGTGAGCGTGTGTCTGTCACCCCAGCAGGCCTACAATAAGACGGGAGGCGGAGACAGGAGAATGACCCGGAAGCTTGTTGGCCAGCTGGCCGGGTGTCTGCCCCAGTGAAGAACAAGAGAGCCTCTGTCAAACTAGGTAGACGTCAAGGGCTGACACCTCAGGTTGTCCGCTGACCTCAACATGCACACCACCAGAGTGCCCACCACAGAAGGGCACTGGGGCAGCCTGCATCTTGTCACCAAGTAAATCATTAGCTCGTCTGTCATACCCCCTCGACTTGTTGTCAAGCTTGTCTTTGCTCAGGATACCTGTACTGGATGCAAGTGAGGCCTGCGCTGTGATGTTAATCAGAACCAGGGCTACCTTTCTTCCTGTTCTAGAAAGTGCATTCTGATTCCTCCAGCCTACTGAGAGCCTGGGCTAGGAGACTTGGGTTTAGGGAATGTGAGCTGTCTTGAGATTTAACTGTAAGGTATGAAACTCTCAAATTAATTGTTTTTTAAGAAAATGGGACAGAGTCTTCGGTATTGTTGACTTAGGAAAAAGAAAGAGAGAAATTCATACAATGTTGATAAATTTGTGTCAACATGAAATCATTTGTTCTACAAAAGACTTGTTCAAGGGAAGAGTAGGCAAGCTATAGATTAGAAGAAAACACTTGCGAAAATACATGCTAATCAAAGACTAGCTTCTAGGATGTATAAGGACTCTCAAAGCTCAAGTGTTTTTCTAAGAATCCATTTATAAAGTGGTCAAACATGAGTATAATGTGTCATATTTGTGATCCCAGTACTTAGAAGCATGAGGCAGGAGGATTGCCATGAGTTCCAGGCTAGTATTCACTACATAGAAAAGTTCATAAAGTTATGAAGAGACATTTCACCAAAGGAAACAGTATGCAGTTAACATAATAGAAGGTTGGGGCTATGGAGATGGCTTAGTGGGTAGCATGCTTGCTGCTCAAGGGTAAGGACTTAGTTTACATTCTTAGAAACCATGTAACAAGTGTGTCTCTAATAATCTTAGTGTTTCTAAGGTGAGTTGCAGGGAGAGACAGTAGGATCCCTGGGAAGTCTTGGCCAGCTTGATGTGAAAGGCAGGGAGCAAGAGACCTTGTCTCAAATAAGCAGGAGGACAAGGACACATATCTAAGATTGTCCTCCAACCTTCAGGGCCCTGGCACAAGTGTGACTACTACTACTACTACCACCACCACCACCACCACCACCACCACCACCACCACCACCACCACCACCACCACCACTACTACTACTTCTTCTTCTACTATTTCTTCTTCTTGCTTTTCTTCTTGCTTTTCTTCTTCTTCTTCTTCTTCTTCTTCTTCTTCTTCTTCTTCTTCTTCTTCTTCTTCTTCTTCTTCTTCTTCTTCTTCTTCTTCTTCTTCTTCTTCTTCGTCATCATCTTCATCTTCATCTTCCTCTTCGTCTTTCTCTTCTCCTCCTTCTCCTTCTCCTCCCCCTCCTCCTCCTCTGCCTCCTCCTCCTCTCTTTTCTCTCCCCCCCTCTGTCTCCTTCTCTCCCTCTCTCTCTCACACACAATAACATGCACAGATTTAAAAAATGATATCATCCCCATTGGCCATTAAATAAACACAAATTTAGGCTGCAATGGACTATCACTATGTACCTATCATGACTGATGAATCATGGTTATAAAATGTGGGTAAATCTGCAAAGACATGGAAATGGTCATGCTTGGCTGGTGCTAATGAAAATACTGCAGCCATCCTGAAAGATAGTTTAGCCAGTTTGTTCTCTTTCTCTTTTTTGGGAACACTTTTATTTAGAATTAGTCATTTAAAAAATTAAACATGAAATTATTGTACTAAGTAGCAGTTGCATTTGTGGGCATTTGTCCTAGAAAAAAGTGAAAACTTATATTCACATAACAGTGTTTATAGCAACTTTATTCCTAATAGCCCCAATGTAGAAACAACCTAGGTGGTTAAACCACTGTGGAACATCTGCACCAGGAGATGCCACTTTGTGATACAAAGCAACCAACTGTTGACACATCGGACCCCTTACATGAGCCTGGGTGCTTAACACCAGGCAGAGTAAAGCCCACTTCCAAAGTTGTGTATTGCAATTTTTTATATCAGTCTCCAGATGAGAAAATAATAGAAATAAGATGACTTATTTCTAGAGTTTGGGGATGGAAAGAACAGAGAAAAAGGGTGTGGGTGTGTCCACATGAGAAATTCTTAAGATGGAAAAGCTCTTGTCAAGGTCAGAATCGTGGCTGAGATGTTGCACATGGCTTTACAAAATGCTAGTAGATGATACGATGGGGTGAGGTGCACACAGGACACATTTGTGTCATTGCTTGAAACTGTGAAGGCTGGAGAGGTTGATAAGGTGGCTGCAGCATAAGCAGGAAATCCTGAGCTCAGATCCCCAATCCCTGCAAAAGTCTGCTGTGGTCATCTGTCTGCTACCAGTGCGGGGATGCAGAGGCAGGCGGGTGCTGGGGGCTCACTGGCCAGGCAGGCTAGCCCGGATGGGGAAGATCAGGCTCAGTGAGAGATCCCGTCTCAAAATAATAAGGTAGGGAGCCAAAGAGGAGCAGTTCTCAACCTTCCTAGTGCTGGGACCCTTTAATACAATTCCTCAGGCCCTGGTGAACACAGGGAGCATGCTTCGTTGCTACTTTATAACTGCAATTTTGTTACTGTTATAAATTGTAACTATTCATGTTTCCCCAGGGTTTTAGGTAATACCTGTGAAAGGGTCATTAGACCCTCAGAGAGGTCATGAGCCACAGGTTGAGGACTGCTGCCATGGAGGAAGACATTTAACACCCACCTCTGGCCCCTACGCATGCACTCAAGCGTGAGCACATTTGCACACACGCAGACCACACACACACTGTTAAGTAGGGACTTGAAAGAGGGCCCGGAGGTGCAGAGTACCCTTAGCTCTTGCAGAGGACCTGAGTTCAGTTCCTAGCATCCACACTGAATGGCTCACAACTGCCTGTAACTCCAGTTCCAGGGGATCTGATGTCCTTTTCTGATCTCTACAGGCACCTGCGCTCATGCACATAACCACATACACAGGTGCACACGCGATTTAAAAATTAAAAAAAGACATTTTTCTAAAGAATCAACCAGCAATCATGTAAGGTTTACTCCGTGTGCAGTAAGAGGGTGTAGGCCTGTGGGAGTGTGGTAGGGCCCCCAGGGAGCGTCAGTGAGGTCAGGTGAGGATGCACAGGCGTCCTTTGGCTCAGGTTGTCTTTTTGGCTAAAAAACGTGAGCTGTTTGAGATGGTTAGGGATGCTAAATTGCTTTTCTTCTTAGTCATAGATGTTTGATTTGTGCCCATAATAGACTGTGCTTAAAGATGAGAAACATAAGGAACCCAGCGATGAAATACGAGATAATTAAGGGTGGAGAGACAGCAGGCCCACAACGCTGCTCAGAATTACCGTTGCCAATCTGTGAACTGCGTTCATCTGATAAGAATCCTCATATGGGCCCTCACGGTGCCTTTGGTACTTCAAAAACAGTGCTAAAAAAAAAAAAGGGAAGAAAGAAAGAAAATAGGGTGACAATTACATCTAATTTGGATTTGCATCTGAGAATAAAGCCTTTATCCACACCTACAATGTGACATTTGCAGAGTACTTGTAAATGGTGGCCCGGAATCCTTCCCTTCCTGTCATTTATAAATTAAACATAGAAATTATAAAAATAAAACAGTAGTATTTTAGGCGTACAAATGTAGAAATTTTGATTTTAATTTATTTTACTTTGAAGCTGGCTTTACTTTACATCCCAGACTGGCGTTGAACTTGATATGTGTTTGAGGATGACCTTGATCGTCTGATGTCCTGAACTGTTCCTCCTGAGTATCTGCTGGGCTTATGTGATGCGGGGGGCGGATGAAGGCTTTGTATTTGATGTGCAAGCATGTTACCAACTGTATGTCAGCCCCAGTCCCAGAATTTTAGACATCAGTTTTCGGAAGATCTCTTTGCCCATGATTAACGTTGTGTCAGTGCTTCATCTTTCCCTTTGCCACAGTATCACCTCTCGGTGTATCTGTCAGCAAGCTACACTTTCCTCATGGAATTTAGCAAAAGTCATCCTCTCTCTGTTATGGAAGACTACAGAACCACGATGTGACTGTGGCATTCATCTTCTGGCTATTATTCCTGACTTCACTAAAGCAAACTTTAGGACACAATAGTTTATGTAATACCCCGAGAGATTTAGTTGAAAAACAACAGATCCGTCTTCTGGGTGCATACTACGCCAAAATGGCAGGATTGTTTAAAAATGGTTTTGAGCAGGGTTGTAGCGAAAGACATTTGCAAGTCACATATGGCCAGGCAAGGCTGATGTGTGCGCACGCATTTGTCAGCTTTAAACATCTTGTCAAGTCACTTGCTGTGTACCCACTGTCTTCTCTGGTGCAGGGTCCTGGTTGGTTGTGGAATCCCTGTAACAGGAAATTGCCATAATCTGAAGGCTGGGTTGACATCTAAAACCTTAGCCCTTTGCCCCGCAGGGTGGCCTTGTTAAATAATGTGTAGGGCACAGTCCCACGTGCAAAGTAGGAATGCCTCCCATACTGCACTTCGTCAATCAAGTGATTTTAGTTTATACTAGCTTTTACGTATATTGATGTTGGGCCCTACCTTCGTGTTTCCCTTCCCCCCTTCGCTGAGCCTTTTAGCCTGCTATAGTAAGAAATTATTTACACCCTTGGGAGCTGCTCTTAGCCCCTGATTTGGGGCTGGGATTTTCCATGGCACCCTTCCTCCCCACCGAGCCTTCCTGCTTGTTGTTGTTAAGAAGTTGTTTATGCCCCTGATTGGGCCAGAACGTTCACCACACAGACCTTTCCTGTTTTCCTGGTTGGGTATTTTCACCTGCCTTGTTTTTCCATGGCTTTTGCCTCAGGTATATAAGGAGATCTCAGTAAAGCCTTGGTGGCCCTCGCTGAAAACTGGTGACCTGTGTACGTGTTTTCTTTCAATCCCGCAGACCTACGCCCGATACTCACACACTGGCGGCGCAGGCGCCGACATATTGGTATGTTTTCCTATAACTTGCAGTGAGAAACCGCTGGTTCGACTGATTTAGGAACCATGAGAAACCTAAGTCCCAAGCTTCCAAGTCAGTTAGATCAGTGGCCTCCTCAAGGCCTAGATTCTCACGCTTTCCTTCCTCGTCCATTCTTCCTCCTTAGGTCAGCACACCTGTTCTCAGGAGCACAGGGTGGTGGCCACGAGTAAACAAGACCCTCGTGACTAGTGAGGGTATCAAGAAGAGAAGCATCGAGCCTTTCTGGGCTTCTCTTTACCCCCGCCCCACAAGGGTTCTCTGCTGTACTTGGCTAATGCTGCCCCTCCCACCCCCGAGTTGATTGACTCATCACCGTGAGTGTTTTGGATGGTGCCGACGGTGGGCATCTGAACAGGAGTGATATGCTACAGGCAGGAAAAGACTAGAAGGAAGAATCTCGAGTCAGCGACAAGCACGTGCACACACATCAGCCTTGCCTGACCATATGTGACTTGCGACTGTCTTTCCACAGTGACCCAGTTCAAAACCTTCTTTAAATTTTAGAGTCTACCAAGGCTCTTCAGGATTACATGCGTGGGTTCCAGTTCATGACAAGGGTTTGTGATGAGGAGGACAAAAGAAATGGGCTTTCCACAGATCTATTCGAAGGAGCTGGATTCAGAGACATGTGTTGGCTGTAGTTTGTACCAGAGGCAGGATGGCTGTAGTGACCACAAGGGACCAGGTCAGATCTAGCTCTGCCATTTTCTAGCCAGTCAGTGGTGTTGGTTAGGAATAGGTGTTATCATTAAAGTTAGTGTTTAGGGTGAGAGTTAAAGTCAAAAGTTAGGGTGAGTGAGGATGAGGTGTATGGTTAGAGTCAGGGTTAGTATTTAGAGTTAGCATAAGATTAGAGTTAGACCTAGTGTTTGGGTAAGGGGCCAGAGAAAGTGTTGGGATTAAGGTTAGAGTTGAAGGTTGGGCTTAGGTTTGGGGTTTAGGGTTATAGTTAGGGTTTAGGTTCAGGGCTGGAGCCTATGCATAATCATGATGCTCATTTTAATATCTATTGTATGCTAATGTGATGGTAATAGTGGTAATAGTAGTAGACAGGACTTCGTCTCTCTTAACAGCTAATATCTGGCCTTTTCCTTTGTCTTCTACCATCTGCTCTTTTCTTATCTATACCGTAGCTGGAACAGCCTTTAAAGATATACCATAAATCGTGCCATTTTCTTGTTCAAAAACATCCACTGCCTCCCGTGACAGAACTCAAGACTGTGTGATCCTCAGGCCCTTGCCGAGATCTCTATCTTCCGCCTTTCCAGCCCGGTCCATGGCTGAGCCACTCTGGTCCAGTTGATATCAAGTCCCCATCCCTGTTCTGGGCCTCCGTCTAAATGCGCTGCCACCAGTTGCGCTCTCACCCTCCCTAGCTACTCAGCTTTCTGCTCTAAGCCCCTGCGAAGGCAGAACTTTCTTGGCTGCCCCCTAAGAAGGCACAAGGGACAACTAGTAGGTGCTGACGCTTGATTGAGGAGAACGATGTTGGTGGCAAACGTTTGAGTCCATATTTCCATTTTTACAAAGGCAGTTGGCTTTTGCTTACTGGTAGGCTCTTCTGTCCTCCCTCTCCTGACCTCAGAGGCTGTGATACTTAGTTGCATGGAAGTCTGAGTGTTTCATTCTGATTTTTTTTTCTTTTTCTTTTTTTCGGAGCTGGGGACCGAACCCAGGGCCTTGCGCTTGCTAGGCAAGTGCTCTACCACTGAGCTAGATCCCCAACCCACTCATTCTGATTTTAAAATACGATGTGCCCTGAATTCTAAGAGTAATAAGCTCAGTTTCCTCTGACCACTAGAACCTTTCTTGGGTTCCTTGTGCCATGATCTCTCTCCTGGGAGTTGATGGGGCTTTTGTCTCTGGAGCAGAATCATAGAGAAGGGCTTCCTTTTCCGTCTTCCTCCATGTTTTAGTACCCATGATGCCCCTGTTCATCTCCCTCCATGTTTTAGTTCCCACAATGCCCTTTCCACCATTATGTCTTTTCATTCATCCTAACTTCTGAATTGAAATCCCCCTTTACCCAATGGATTCTTCATTAGCCTTGCAATGTCCTTAATCACAGTTATCTCCAGGCCGAGCCTCCTCTTTACCTTCCTGCCGCTCTAGCTTACTTAAAGCAGCTGCCTAGGGTGGGAGAGATGGCTCAGTGGGCAAATGCCTCCTGCACAAGCATAGCAACTGAGTTTCAACCCCAGCACCAACAGAAAAGCAAAGCACGGAAGCATGGAACTGTTACCCAGCACTGGGAGCCAGAGACAGGTGGATCCTGGGGATTTGATGTTTACTCAGTATAATGGAAGTGACAAGTTCTGCATTCTGTGAGAGGTCCTATCTCAAAAACTAAGGTGGAAAATGGCAAGACACTCAACAGGGAACTTCTGTACTGTGTGTGAGCACACACACACACATACACACACACATACACACACATACACACACACACACTCACACACACTCACACGTACCATACACATACACACTCACACACCACACACACTCATACACACCATACATACACACTCACACACACTCACACACCATACACACTCATACACATCATACATACACTCACACACACATACCATATACATACACACTCAAACACACACATACACACTCACACACATACATATACATACACACTCACACACACATGCATACCATATACATATATACTCATACACACATACACATACCATATATATACACACACTCACACACACTCACACACACCACACACATTTACAATATCCCCACCACATACACACTCACACACACTAACACACACTCACACATACTTATACCACATATATACATTCACACACCAACATGCACACTCACACACACCACACACATACCATATATACACACTCAAACACACACATACACACTCACATACCACACAGACACACCATATACATACACACTCACACACACTCACACACACTCACACATACCATATACATACACACTCACACACCACACACACTCATACACACCATACATACACTCACACACACATACCATATACATACACACTCAAACACACACATACACACTCACACACACCACACATGCATACCATATACATATATACTCATACACACATACACATACCATATATATATACACACTCACACACACTCACACACTCACACACACACCACACACCACACACATTTACAATATCCCCACCACATACACACTCACACACACTAATACACACTCACACATACTCATACCACATATATACATTCACACACCAACATGCACACTCACACACACCACACACATACCATATATACACACTCAAACACACACATACACACTCACATACACTCACACCACACAGACACACCATATACATACACACTCACACATACACACTCATACACACACCACACATACACACTCACACATACTCCCATACCACATACACAAGCACACACACTCACACACACATTTGTGAGTGATTTTCATTTGGATTTATTATTCCTAGCTCACACCCTCTGCCTCTGCAGGACTCCATGAATGGTTATTGTTTAAGGAATCAGTGTTAACATGGACTTGGGAGGCTTTGACATCAGGGATCTTTTCAACGAAAAGTGATTTGATTCCACATCAACGTCTGTAAAGACTAGGAAATGGAAAATGAGGGCGTGACTGCTCCCAGGTACAGTGGCGAGGGACATTTACTGTAGATATGAAGGAGAAAACAGCCAGAGGCATCGGAAGGGATCGGGCTGAACCAGACCATGAAGGAGGGGTGTAGGATGGGGGTGGGGGGTGCAGTGGGAACGAGAGAGGAAGGGAAAGGACCTAGGAGCCAAGTGGCCAAGAGGCCACATAACCAAAATGGCTGGGTTATATAGGGAAGGGTAGCTGGGGGAAGGGAGGCGATGCTCAGAGGCTGGAGAGGTTGAGGGAAGGGGGCAGGGCGTGTCAGCCAGGATGACTCTGTGACAGGTACTTGCTGAGGGCCTGCTAGCCGGTGTCATTTTTGATAAGTTAAACAGGCACCTCAGTGAGCCATTTGTCCTGAGTTGGAGACCTTATAACTACTGTGATAAAGGCACAGGCATAGAAAGTGGTCTTGGAATGCTCTTCTAGAGCTAGAGAGTTGGCTCAGTGGTTAAGAGCACTGACTACTCTTCCAGAGGATCAGGGTTCAAATCCCGACAACCAAGTGGTGGCTCACGACCATCTGTAACTCCAATTCCAAGAATAAAGCCCTCTTCAGGCCTCCATGGGTACTGCATGTGTGTGTGTGTGTGTGTGTGTGTGTGCGCGCGCGCGCACGCGCGCTGATAAAACAATCATATACATAAAAATAAATTTAAAAATAAAAAGGAAAGTTCATTTCGTATGTCTGCCTTTCATTTCATCCACCCACAGCTTTGATGCAAGGGAAGAAAAAGCCGAACTCTCAAAGTGGCAGAGTAGACAAAGGACATGGGTGTCAAAAGGCTACAGAATATTAGTTGGAAGACAAGGAAGGAGGTGGCTCCTGTTTTCCTGCCTTGACATCTGGCTTTCCAGCCTGGTTACTTTCCCCATAGCCACTTTGGGATTGGTCCAGGGCAAATGGGGAATGCCCCGGTCTCCTCTATAATCTGAAAGAAACTAAAGGCAACGTATCCAGCTCAACTTCCATTGTAGATTTGTGGGTTTGGTAAGGAGCAGTGGGAAAGAGACTTAAAAGTCATAAAAGCTGCAGTTGCAGAGATGGCTCGGTGTTTAAGAACCAGCACCTTTCTTGCAGAGTTTGATTCCTAGCGGCCATGTCTGGTGGCTCACAACCACCTGTAACTCCAGTTCCCAGGCGACCTGATGCCCTCTTCTGGCCTCCTTGGGCACTTGCAATACATGTACAGGCCCCCACATATGCATAATTAAATCTTTTAAAAAAAAATAACACTGGTAAAGTAAAAAAGAAAAAAAAAAGTCTCTGTTAGTCTGGGCTACATAGTGAGAAGCTGTCTCAAAATGTAACAAAACAAGGGATGTCTAAACTTCTAGACCTCATAGAGTAGAAGTGTATTAATCACTTCCTTTTGTGTTTCTGAATCTGTATACTAATTCAATTAGTATACAGCTAGTGCACTAATACAATTCATGCTCAGAGCCCTTCTGCCCCAAATGTACTGAACTGTACAAAATTCAAAATTTACCTTAAAAACAAAAACAAAACAAAAAAAAAAACAAAGCAACAAAACTTCCCCTAGAATCCTAGTTAGCTAACGACAAGCAGTGTGCTCGCAAATCCTGACACAAACGTGCAAGCATCAGTAGGAAACATAGCTTCCTTCTAACCTGGGGCGTGCTAGTAAAACAAAGGATTACACCAGAGGAGGAGCGCACAAAGCAATTGGAATAGTCGTCCGAGTGTTGTACCTGAGGCTGCCTCTGGCTTGTTCGCCTCCAACCTTGCCACTTCACCTTCTCTTATTCCAAGGTGACTTGTGATCCCATTCAGGTTTTTCCGCTCAGTGGTCACAATGGCTCACCGTGGAGGTCAGCATCAGCTCTTGGGGAGTAATCCGAACATCTGTTTTACAGCATTTTCGTTCACCTTCTCCTTCCTTGGGAAGCATGAAGAAACCCAACATTGTTCAGAACATTAAACATCGGTATTTCTGGCCTTGGTAAGTCTGCAGGCCTTGACTTATATGTGACCTCTAGTTATTAAAAAACAAAAAACAAAACACCACTCTCCTGCCTGGAATCCTGCACTATGGCCACTGGGCTGCCTCAGCGACTTGGTGCTTAGAAAAGAGGGATCTGCCTTTCTCTCCACCTCAACTTGGAGAGCTTTGTGGTTTAGTCTCATCTGTAGATCAGGTATGCAAGTTCGAGGTTAGGGGTGGGTGGGGACATCACTTCTGTGTTCCCTGCCACCTGTTAGGGGCACTCCTTTTCTCTTTCTCAAGATGGAAATTGCACCTCACCTCCTGGATTCCAGATTTATTCAGAGAATCCAGCCTCCAGCCAGCCTTGGGGATTCATTCATGGAAGGCATCCGCAGAAAGAGCATCATTCTGGCCACAGCCCGAGGGCACAGAGAACACAGCTGCCTCTTTATATCTGAGTGCAAGTCTTGGTGCTTACAGACAAAGTCACAGCCGACTACAACTTGGAAGTCACCTCTGCTTTTTGCAGCTGAGAAGCAATTACAGCCTGAGTAGCACCACTCTCTGGACAGTGGTAGAAGGAGGGCTAGATCTTAGTCTGACAACCTGAGCAAGAAAGGCTATGTCGGCCCACTCACTGCAGTATCTCCTGGAACGGGCCCAGAGGTTTGCACTCAAGGGGCCCAATGGAAGGGCAGACTCTACCAACCCTTTAGTGTTTCCATACTTTTCTATTTAACTAACCTTATCTTCGGAAAAGCCCCCGTTGCGCACTCCTGCAATTGGGGAGAGATGACAAAGGTATGGAGGGGCAGGACAGAAAGCCACTGAACATCTCCACCAGCACAGCACGAGGCAGGACCTGGGCAGATGTGGGGTTAGATCGAAAGTGACAAAGGTGTTTGCAACTTAGCTGAGCATGTATGAAAAGCTTGTGTGTGTGTGTGTGTGTGTGTGTGTGTGAGAGAGAGAGAGAGAGAGAGAGAGAGAGAGAGAGAGAGAGAGAGAGAGAGAGAGTATTGGAAAAGCCAGAAGCCAAGCTAAGGTCTTAGGCCCAGGAGAGGAAAATGTCTTGTTTTAGGAACAAGACACTTTCCCGGTTCAGACAAGTCAGGTTTGGCAAATGTCACCTGTGAATCTTATAAGCGTCTATAGTTGGGAGTAAAGAAAACTTTGCTCTTTCACAGGTAGTTGGTTCTCAATGCAGGGAGGAGTGTCCTCAGAATTTTGCTCCAGGGACATCTCTCTTGATGCAGTGTACCGACCCGGTAAGGCTTCACGAGAAATGGCTGCTGATTGAGAACAATCCTGAGCTTTGAGCAAAGCACAACCTTGGGGGAGGCTGGCCCGGAAAAGAGCTTAGAGGAGAGGAGGGGTGAATAGGAAAACAGAGGCAGGGGGTTGTCACCTGCTGAGCTTCCTGGGAGCCAGGGGAAAGAGAGCTGTCCGACCCAGGTGGTTCAGGGCACGGGAATCCTCGCGCTCTGCGTGCGCGCAGGGCTGCTCTACACCTGCCGCGGGTCTGACCCGCAAGCGGGCAGGCGGCGAGCACAGGTGGCGGCGATTGGGCAGGCGGGGCCCGGAGGGTGACGTCACGGGCTCCGGTCCCGGCGGCAGAAATAGGGCAGCCGCGGCAGCGGTGGCATAGCGGCGGGCGGCGGAGGCTCAGAGAGCTGGAGCTTGGACTGTCTCTAGCACGCCGGGGGACCAGCCGACAGCCGGAGACGACCCAGCCGAGGACGCGGGGTCCCGGTCGCCGCCTCTGTCGCCGCCACGGGGCGCTCCCTCCCTTCCACCCGAGTCCGGCTACCTGGTCTTTCCCTCGGCCCCGGCCGCCTTAGGTAAGCGGGTCGCAGCTCAGGAGCAGATGCGGGTGTCTGAGTCGTGCCACCACCGCCAGCTCGTCCGGCTGCTCGCCGCCGGGGTCCCGACGCCCGCAGCTCCGCAGCTCGCCGCAGGGCCCGGTGCGGGCATTCGCTGGTCCTCACTGCCCACGCCTGGAGAGCCAAGTTTGCGCGCCTGGCCACGGGCACGGGACCACAGGGCCAGAGCTCGGCAGGGCCACCCTGGATGCGCTAGGATTGGGGGTTAAAGCTGGGGTACATGGGGTTTGACACTCGGGGATCAGCGGTGGGGAACGGAGCGATCCTTATAGGCGCGCGGGGCGCCACGCAGAACTGCTCTGGTTGAGCCCGAAGCTCGCGATCCGCACCGAGACCCTGCAGGTGCCGCTCTTGGGTGCTGAACCCCCGGATGGTCTCAGCCAAACCTAAGCGACAGACCCTGGCTCAGACCTGTGCCCTTGGCTGGGATCTAGAGTGCGGGGCGGGCATTCTCTGCACCTTTTCCCCCTCCGCTTTGCGGGGAAACTTGCATCCCCTTGTCGCAGCCAAAAGATAAGCTGCGCTTCTCCTGGCCCCCATTATCCCACGGCCCTCAGCGTAGGGAGCTCGAGAAGAGGGCATCTGGGCAGAACCCTGCTCCGGGGACCCTGTGGCTTTCATCCTGCGAGGCCACGGTTGCCAGTAAGCAGCTGCTGGAACCCATTGGGAAGTCTCTAGGGAGCAGTTTGTCCCGAGGACATTTAGGTTGGGGGATCGGTGCTAAGAGCGATTGTGCTGAGTGACTTCGGCCCCTCTTTGCCCCACCGAAGGAAGAGAGACCATTTCCAAGTTTCAGAAGGGACCTAGGAAACGGAGGCAGAGCGCTGCTCTTGGGGCGCATGTCGCCTGGAGTTTGGGTACCACTGCAGCAGGAGGCTTTGAGCACACTGTGCAGCTGACAAAGCCATGTCCCACTTGGCTTTCCGCATGCCTGCCACCTGAGGACTTCCTGTCCTGAAACTCTTGCAGGGCAAGAAACTGGCAGCAGTCGATAGAGCTCCTGATGCCCCGAACTTGACGAGTATCCATGCCGCCGTGCTTTGGTCTGCTCAGAGTTCCCTAGGATTTGCTCCCCACCCCCACCCCTCCCCTGGCCCCACAGGTCTTCATTTTCTCCCAGAGCTGGTCCACCTTGCACTGGCCAGAGGACTTCCCTCCAGATAACCGTCTTTTGACACTGATGAATAGCGCATCGGTAGTCTCCCCTCCGCTCCCCTCTAGGTGTCGCTTCCATCGAGGTTTCCCTGAGTGAAAAGCAGCGCCAGTAGCTTTAGTCTGTTGTCTTAGTAAATCTGTTGCAAGCTGGGCCTCCAAGAATCGTACTAGATACTCCCACCCGCGAGGTACCAAATCCACCCCCAACCCCCGTTATATGCCTTACGCAGAAATGGGGTAATTGTCAGCCAAAAACGTACACAATAACATCCCTTGACATTTTCTAGGGACGAAAAGGGGGGGATGAAGAAGACGTTAGGACTTTCCCAGAAAGCCCCCAAGTTAGATTCCTACCCACTAGCCACTGGTGACACAAGGGAGAATTTTAACAATCTGTTCTCATCCCTGGTACTGGCCAGTGTCTGTTCCAATCCCTCTGACTCTGAGGATAGGCTCTGGTGTGGACGTTGATGTGGAAAGCAAATAGGTGGGGAGTGACTAGGACTTGTGTGATACCATAGTCCCAGCACCTCTCCAGCAAACTCTTGAACCCCTCTGCCTTGCAAAACCCAGCTACTTCCTGTTTCAGGCATGTGAGAAGGGACTTCAGGTCCAGGTCATTCTGTCACCATCGGCTGAATGCTGGCTTTCTTCTTCCCATCATGGGATGCAACACCTCCCTCTTCCAAGAAAGACGTTAGCCGGAGCCAAAGGTCATCCAAGGAAAGGGTCCATTGGATATGATATATTAACACTTCTAATTATGTTGTCCCAGGGGCTTTTATTTTTTCTCTTAGAATTTGAGGTCACCAAGTTTTGTTAATTGCAGAAAGACTCTTCCCCTGAACTCCCATTCCCAGAGAGGGACTGGCTTGCTGAACTGGGCAATGTTAGGACTTTGATTCCCCAGGCTATGCCCAGCAGGTGCCTGAAGGAGAGAGGGACTTGGTCACTTACCATGCTTTTCCTTCTTTTTTAAAAAAGATTTTATTTATTATATATCAGTACACTGTCGCTGTCTTCAGAACACCAGAAGAGGACATCAGATCCCATTTCAGGTGGTTGTGAGCCACCATGTGGTTGCTGGGATTTGAACTCAGGACCACTGGAAGAGCAGTTCATGCTCTTAACCACTGAGCTACCTCTCCAGCCCCCTTTTCCTTCCTTTAAGGACTTGGAGGACCTATTTATTTCCTGTGACCTCATGTGGCAATCGTCTGTTTGACTTAATAGTCTGTCCTGGGGACTGGTATTGAATGGTTAAGATTTCCCAAACCTGCCCTAAGTGTCTGGAGGACTCTTTTCTCTCCAGGTCCCTCCTCCTTGCTGATGTGTAATTACTGTTTTTTCCAAACATGATGAAATTAGGTATTCCAAGAAAGCATCTCTCTTGAAATGTCTTGCCTCTTATTGCATAACATGGAACGTCAAACGGGAAAGCCACAGTTTAAAGGACATATTTAGGAGGCGTTATCTGAGGGTTGGACAGATGAGGGTGATTGGAAGCCATAGGAGAATGTGTAAAACTTCAGTTCCAAGGTGAATGCCATCAATTTACACATTTCGCATGGAATAATTTAGATATCCAATTCACCAATTGTTGGGAAACCTATAGAGTTCATAATTAATAGAAAATTCAACTTAGGGCTGGTGAGATGGCTCACTGGGTGAGAGCACATGCTGTCAGGCTTGAGTTTGAGCCCAAGATATCCACGTAGAAGGAGAGAGCAGACTTCTCCCAGCCGTTGTCTCACTTTTACACACACACACACACACACACACACACACACACACACACACACACAAACACACACGCGTAATGAAAAATGTAGTTACATTGTGCTGCAGTTAGCTTGATACAAGCTTATCTTCTCCAGGTTTGTATTTTAGGGGCTATTTGGGGGGGGCATTTGACTGTCTTTTCTTTTTCCTAAGACACAAATCAAAACTGGAGTCTAAACCTTTCAGCAGAAATTATGACATAGCCACTGGTTTCAGGTTGAGCTTGGTATGGTCGCCCTGTCCCCAACATGAGGCAGATACACAGAAGAGGATGGCGGGGCTCAGGGCCTCCCCATGTGATTACTCTTGGTTGACTGTCAACAGGGCCTGGTGTAAAATATAGTCCGATTCAATGCAGGTGCCTCCAGGGTCCCAGACCTGATTGCTCTCTCTGAGGCTCTACCAAGTCATCTCTGTGATTTCTAAGCCATTTGCGTGTGACTAATCCATAGCGACTGGCCTGGTAACGTTCCCGTGTTCCGGAAAAGAGGTCAAGAGAGAAAGAGAGCTGATGAGCAGCGTCCCCAGTGGCTAGCATTCCCGCCCATCCTGAAAGGTTTGGTTACAGGAATAGACAAGACTTACCTTAAGCGCATCACCTGTGTAAGACTCTGGCCACTGATCCTGCACAGTTTACATGTTAGTTTGTGGTCTCTGGGTTAGGGAAGACCTTTTTCCCTCCCCTCTCATAAATTCATACTAGGTTGAGGCTTTCCCTAATAATTCACATTTTTAGTCATGGCTTTTCAACTTCCTTCAAAAAAGCAACTTGGCATTTGGGATGTTGCATCACAGTAACTTGTCATAAGTCTACAATTTTAAGCGCAGAAAGAGAGCACAGACGCAAGCCTCTCTTACAGTGCAAGTCCTGTGGTTTGCACAGAGAGGCTGCAATACTGACAAGTACAAACAGGATCTGGATGAGGATGCAAATCTGAGGATAAGAAAGCAGACAGGTGTCCAGGAGGTGGGATGCTGGGTCAGAGTCTAGGTCTGTGTGGTGGCTCCAGAACGTCAATGACTTGCTAAATCCACAAGAGGCAGGGTGGCAGCACCTATCTCTTCCGGTTGTGGGAGAACGTTGAGGACCAGGTGGGGACCAGAGAAAAAGGTGAAGCGCCTCTCTTCAGATTAAGATGTTTATTGTGCCAAGTGACTGCTGCCTTGAGTTGATTGGAAGACGAGACTGTCTCGGCTCTTTATAGGAGGCCCGAGGGATTCCATCCTGGTGGAGTTGTAACCAGTGTTTGGGATCTGGCCAGGACTGAATGAAACATGCAATGAATGAAGGGTAATCTCTGAAGGAGGCCTCGGTTGATAGTCAGAATCTGCAACTGTATGAAGAGCTCATCCCCAGTCCTATGATGGAGGAATTCTTACTAAAGGCCAGCAAGGTGATTTAAATCGAAGCTTCAATGAGTTCAGTAACAGATTGACTTTCCCAAAGTGACTTGTGCTCCCTGGAGTTGGAGGAGCATCCTTACCTCCTAGAAATCTGTGTGACTTCTCTTGGAGAGTGTGCCAAGTTGAGCCCACTCTGGGAACCAGGTGCAGAAGGGTGACAGCTTGGCTCTTTTCCTTTGCTCTGAATCCTTGGCCACAGTCAGAGCCTTGACAATCAAAGGAGACTGGCTCTGGGTATCTGTCAGGGGCAAGAAGGGACTCAGGGTTCAGGACCTCCCTCCCAGTTTGCCTTTCGTAGGTGGACTGGGTCCTATGAAAAAGAACTGCCTACCAAGGTTACAGATTGGCAAGGGTGGGGAGGTATTGATGGACAGGTCATACCAGAACCACCCACCTACTGATTTACATGCCTTGTAAGCTTTGGCAGGGTACTTAGCCTCCCTGTGACCCTGCCTCTCTTGTCATTAGATGGGGAGGGAGGATAGTCACTGCCTTCTGCATGGAGATGAGGCATGCCGGTAAAGCAGATTGAATAGTACCTGACACATAGTAATTGCTATGTAAGTGTTAACCAAATAGAGAGTCTCTATTTGGTTATTAGACAGATCATCAAAATTGATATAGACCCAATATTAATTCTTCTTTTTATTGACTGAATTGTCATAAAACTCAAGTTGAAAATTTTTTAGGCTGTTGCTGCTCTAGATGTAATGAATTGTCAATCACCCTGTGAATACAGTGACATCCAAGACACATCCACGGTGCAAATGAAATCAGCTAGTGGTGGCCAAACCGAGGCGCATTTTACAAAGAAGCCGCGTAGGCTTCCTTAAGCAGTTGGTCTGGCTCACGTGTCTCCCTGTCTTCAAATAAGGTCTTAATAAGGAGTCTCAATGCGAACTGGATAAAGACCGGTACCAGCTTTAGCTACAAAGGCTGGTGCTGGGGTCGGGATGTCCTGGAACACCTCTCAGAATCCAGCCCCCTTAATGCCCACCCTCTGGGCCTGCTTCTTAAATGAAGCTACATGGTGCTTGCCAAGACAATAATTGAAATGAATGGATTTTATTTTGATACTATCCATTAATAATAAAACACCAGACGTAATTGGTCTTAGATTACTAAGCAAATTGGAAGGAGAGCTGGCTTTCGTGGCTTGCATATTTCTTAATTCCAGGAGTCGACAGCTGTACATTGAGTAGGATGGACTTTGATTATCTCTCTATTTTCAGTGGGTTTGGGCAAGGAGGCATGACAGGGAGGTAAGCAGACCTTTAAACACAGGCATTTCCCTCACAAGCATTATTTGCTAGTAGACTAAGCTATCAGCACATTTAAGAAAGAACAGAGAGCGTAGTCTTTCTCATTCTAGCTCAAATTACTAAAGTTAGCTCTTAAAATATGCAGAAGTCCAATAGCTGCCATCTGCAGTCTCTGCAACATGGCTCCAGGTTCAAAAGAGGATAATTCACGGAGAATACGAAGCCGCCCTATTTATTTATTTTAAAACAAAACAAAACAAAACAAAACAGGATGGTTGCATGGGTTGCACTGTGGGAAATATTCTTTTCCAGCCCTGCCCATAGGGGTTCTTCTCCTTCCTCCTTCTCATCCCTCTGAGCTCTGCCCGTCCTCTGTACAGAGTCAGGCAGCCGGCCACTGGTTCATATCACAGGCCTGGAGCAAGTAGCAGCTGAAGCCACACTATGCAAAATGCACATCAGGTACAGAGATGGTGGCCTTGCGATGACAGTCGCTGGCCACCTGGACTGCCCCCCTCAGCTCAGCTTTGCCCAGAGATGTCAAAAAATGAATGGCCGAAGAAAGAATCAGAGAGATGGGGGATTCTGGAGACCTTCTCTACAAGATAGCTATCCCTGGCCACCTTGTCATTTCATGAGCCAGCGTGTGGTGTCCCACGCTTTCCTCTGCCTTTTCTTCCCAGTGGGCATCTGTCTCACACATGGGGATGCAGGCAGAGAAACCTGGTGTACAGCACAAGTGGCTTTGTTTGGTGGCCGTGGCCACTAATGACTGAGTGATGGCCCTTGTCTAGGTCAGAGATTTGTATGAACTCCGGATACCTTTTCACCTCTTCCATAAATTAGACCAGATACTTACTGATAATAAATCTTAAAGACTTATACTCAGAAAGATTTAAGTATTATTTTTAAGTATTTGTATACTAGAGAGCAGGTGCCTCCCACCACACCTCAGGCCCGAGACACTAGATCCCCCTGGAGCCTGAGTTACAGGTGGTTAAGAGGAGGCTGCCCTGAGTATCAGATGCAGGTCCTCTGCAAAAGCAGTGCGCGCTTTTAACCACGGAGCCATGTCTCCAGCTCCCAAGGAATTTATTTTAAAACAATTCTTTAGTATGCATGCACTTCTACTATTTGTCAAAGAGGAATGTAAATTTGCATACCCGTGAGATGGATGTATGTGCGCGAGGAATTAAGTTTTGGCGTGCATTCGGTACTGCAGGAGGAAGAGCATCTTTGGTGTTTCTCGGGGCTGATTAATATTTTGATTTTATAATTGTCAGTATTTGAATACTGTGCCACATAAATACATAATACAAAAATGGCAGAAGGGCGCTCAGGACCGTTTCAGAAACAGTTGGAAATTCTGTCCTGCTCCCGAGCCAAAATTCTTTTTAACAAGTTTTATGAAATTCCAGCCAGCAACTCAAATAGCAATTTTAAAAATCAAACATTCTTACACAATACCAGCCAGATACATATACTCATTTGATGCTGACGTGCTGAGGAATGATGGTAGGAAAATACTAGGAGACTTTGTCTTCTGTAATCAAACCATTATGTTTCTATCCGTAAGAGCAAAAACCTTTGTATGCTCAGTGGAACACTGTGGTTTAGAGCGTGCAGTCCTCTTGGATCGGCGCCAGTAGTGTTCAGGCACTATTTGGTGGCATGCGTTGGACAGTGTGAGGTGAAGTGTCGCGTGCTTAGGGCCAAGGCTGCCGTGAAGTGGTCATTACATGGTAAGCATTGCCAGAGACCCTTGGAATACAGGACATTTGATCTTTAGTTATTTATTGGTTCTATACTTTACTGTTTATGGAATTCTCCCATTGCCCAATTTTTAACAACCCCTCCTTCCAAAAGGAAACACTACCTAAGCCCCTCTGAGGATGCGACTCAGAGTTTAAAAGGCTGAGGTCCAGAGAAGGCATCATCTAAGGCTGTTACGTGCGTATAAGGGAAGGACCCCTCAAGCTACAAGGTGTGAATCAGATGTAATCTAGCCTTCAGGCCAGGTCATCTGGGATGCTGGCCTCTAGAGAGGCCTATGCGTTTCCATCTCTGTGGGCCAGGCCAAGACGTGGCATGGAGAGCCTGCAAGTAAATACCATCAGAACGATGGCTAACATACACTCACAGTGAACACTTAAAAAGTAAAATGGTGGGCCAGCGAGACGGCTCTGCAGGGAAAGGCACCTGCCACCAAGCTTACTGACCTGAGTTTGATTCCCCAGGAACCACATGGTAGAGGGACAGAACTGACTCCTGCAAGTTCTCCTCTGACCTCCAGCATATACCCACAGCGCACACACACACACACACACACACACACACACACACACACACACACACACACACACACAGACATACACACAGACACACAGATACACAGACACACAGATACACAGACATACATACACACACACAGACACACACACACACAGACATACACATACAGACACACAGACACACACACACACACACAGACACACATACACACACACACACAGATATACACACACACAGACACATACAGACATACACACAGACATACATACACACAGACATACATACACACAGACATACACACAGACACACAGATACACAGACACACAGACATACACAGACACACACAGACAGACAGACAGACCCACAGACACAGATATACGCACACACATACAGACAGACACACACACAGAGACACACACACAGACATACACACAGACACAGATATACGCACACACACAGACACACAGACACACACAGACACACAGACATACACACAGGCACACAGACACACAGACATACACACAGGCACACAGACACAGACATACACACAGACACACAGACACACACACAGACATACACACAGACGTACACACACACAGACACACAGACACACACACACACACACAGGCACACACACAGACATACACACAGACACACACAGACACACACACACAGACACACACACAGACATACATACACAGACACACACTTAGACATACACATACACACAGACACTCAGACATACAGACACAGACACACACTCAGACATACACACACACACACACACACATACACACACACACTCAGACATACAGACACAGACACACACTCAGACATACACACACACACACACACACACACACACACACACACACCCTGTAAAGTGCAGATACTCAGAGCAGTCTGTCCTTCCTACATCAGCAAGGCGCTTTATTTAGCACATGAGGTTTCCTGAGCACTGCTCACACCTCAGTGTCCCTCTGCGCAGGCCTTAGTCTCTGGTCACCTTGAATCTCCCCTTTAGTCTAGGACTTGAAGACCAAGTGAGTCTCAGGGACCTCACTGGCATCAGCTGCTTAGATTCTGCTGCAAAAGCTGAAGTACCAGACCTTATGATGCTATTTTGAAGTTCACCGTTTTGTACCGACATGTAAGACATAGAGACATTGCTATTACACACTTAATGTCGTTCCTCATCAACATTCCCTCAAACGTGTTTATTTAGTGTTTATGTGTGGGGTATGTATGCCATTGTGAGACAACTTGCAGAAGTCAGCTTTGGAGGATTAAACGTAGGTGGTCAAGCTTAGCAGCAACCGTCATCACTTGTTCCGTCTCCTCTCCAGGTCCTCCTCAGCATTTCCTAAACTCCATGTGCATAGCCCTAAATGCTCTCTCAGGAAATTGGGGCATAGATGTGCCCAACAGATGTGACTCAGCTGACTCACCCTGCCTGTCCTTATAGATGTGGTGGCTGGTGACATTTTAAATGGGACATTATCTAATGGCTTACACTTTCAGAGTTTGACTGTGTGCCTGGGAACCAGCTCTCTCAGCTCTCAGAGCACTCCTGTGAGGACTATAATAATACAGCCCCCATTTTACAGACCGTAAACTGGGGCCTAGAAGTAACGCTGTCATTTCTCCCAAATAAAACCGAAGGGTTTGTCCTATATTGTATACTTAGATGAGTCTGATTCTTTGAGTACATGGGTGTGCATGTGTGTGGTTGTATGTGCATATGGATGCAAGATTTCAACTTTGGGCTTGATTCCTCACCAGCCGAACGTCTTGAATTTTTTTTTTTTCTTTTTTGAGAGAGATTTTTTTCTCACTGGTCCTCAGCTGACCAATTAGGCAGTGCTGACTGACCAGTGAGTCTCTGGTATTTGCTGGTCTCCACCTTCCCAGTGCTGAGATTAGAGATACAAATTGTCACTCCCAGCTTTTTATGTAGGCCTGCAGTTCAAACTCAGGTCCTATACAAACCATCTTCCCCTTAGGTTGACCTGATTCTGCATACTCCTCAACACCCCTGTGTGTCAACACCCCGTGACCTGCTGTGACTTCCTACTGCTTTCCCTTCTGAGCTTTTATTGTTTTCTCAACAGACTGGACAAAATGAAACCAGGAGGCTTCTGGCCACATCTCGCCCTACTCGGGGTCTCCTTGCCTGCTGTGCTGGGATGGATGGACCAAGGAGCCAGCAGAAGCCCGAATGTGGTTCTAGGGGAGTCACAGGCAGAGGTATGGTCCCGGAACTACCAACATGACATTTCATACAGACTGCTTCTCTGTGTTACAGTGTCCGAGTGTCTAATTTTAGATCAATTAGACCACTGTGCAAATTCAAATTGCAGTCCTTTTCCTGGTAGTGGACAGGAAGAGACAAGAGGCATTGTGACAGGTGGGCTATGGCTCTGAAGTCTCTCATCAGAGAACGCACATCCCCACACCGTGCTTTTTCACTACACATTTAGGGACCCACAGAGACCCTCCCAGGACTGTCTTCTCTGTGTATTTAATAAAACTTTACAAATTCAGACTAATTGGGGGGGGCGCACGCCCATGCGAACTGATGAAGTATTTTAATGACAAAATATGTCTTAGAAAAGGAAGAGGCCACTCTTTGGGTATATAGATAAAACAGAACCAAGCTGAGAAAGAATTGGCCAGCCGAGGTCCTGAGGGAGACAGCTTTAATGAACAGATAAGAATGATTAACGGCATGCTAGGTGTATATAAATACTTCTAAAGAGCTTGGGAAACTCTCAGGAGCCTCCCCCGAGGGCCTGGATGTGCTGCTAATTGCTTAGTGATCTCCAGTCTTAAGTGTCCTACACCCTAGCCCTGCTCTAGGCAGCAGGCTCAGCGAATCTGGGGTGTCTTTATGAGTTTGGGGGTACATATGGAATGTAGGGTATCTTCAGAAAATGCCTTGCATAGGTGCTGAACTTTGAAAAGTAAGCACCCCTTCACTAAAGCCACCTGGGATTTTTCTCCTTGCTTGGAGGAGCTGAGCTCTTATCAGGGCCTTCCCAGGCAGCCACGCGTCCATTGTCTTCCCCTGATACACGCAGGATCCTTTCTCGCAGGATCCTTTCTCTGTACCTGTGTGTCTGCTCCCGGGGAAGGAGAAATCAAAATTACCTGGGGGAAAAAAGTCAACATTCCCGAGAAGCGGATAAAGGAACACACAGTGTGTGTTAGGATTAACGCATTGTTTGATCAAATGGCACCAAGTTCTCTTTCATTGTTACTTAATTGTCCTGCGATCCCAAACCCAGGAGCCTTACTCTTCAGGGAGTTTCGGAAGTGATTTAATGCGCAGCTCTTCTGCCGAAGTTGGTGCAGCGTGATTTTGTCTCGAGTCGATGATTAAATAGAAACACCATCGCTCCTGTCTAAATCTATGAAAGACATACCTTAATGTTGCTGTGGAAGAGCGTCTAATGGCGGCTGGGCTGGGCTGGTGAGAGCCGTATTTCCCATGTGGGAAGGGCTTCATTTTTATACTCATATCCCCAAGGGGAAACCATCACTTAAGCCCTACAGATCCATCCTTGAATATTGAATAGCAAAGCAAACAGGCAGGCCTTACGGGGAGCTTACACTCCTGAAGGTGGGGGCTCCTTGGCCCTCTTTGGCGAATCACTTATTTCAATTAGGAGGCAAGCCAATTAAAGTGGGATTTAGCTGGTGGTAAATGGAAGGCAAGTTAACGTCACCCAGAGCCTCCTTACATGACCTCTTCATGTAAGCCAGTGCCTCCTGGCTCTGTGTAATGGCGGGAGAGGCAGGGGCTGCACACTGGAGGAAGGACGATTTCTCTTTGGGGTTATTTGCCCCTCACCCCTAGCTCCAACTATTTCTCCCACGTCCAAGAATGTCACTGGCTGCTTAAGGAAGTGGGGGAGGGGGGCGAGTGTGACAGCAGTCTCCTGGAGGCAGGTGCCGCTGGCCATCGGTCCTACCTCTCAGCCTCCGGGCTGTAGCTTTATCTTCTGCTGTGCCTTAACTCATTGAGCCCGCTCCTAGCTGTGATTAATGAGAGGGTCATGCTAGGTGGGCCCAGTCCATGGAAATTGAGGGTGGCTCTGGTCAGTGTTCAGCTACCTGGAGCAGAGCATTTGCTATAGCGTGGGTGCTTGCGGACTTGGGTCATGCTCTGAATGCCTCCCCCTCAACCCCTTATGGTATGTATGTGGAGCCTGCCTGTTCATATAGCATGCTGAGGCCAGAGCCGGACATAGGGCATTTTCCTCTATCGCTTTCTGCCTTCTTCCTGCGAGACTGGGCCTCTCACTGCACCTGGAGACCGCTTCATCCGTTCTATTCAGCTGGGCTAGATGGCTGGCAACCCCAGGGATTCTCAGGCTTGCACAGCAAGTGCTCTCCCTACCCGTGTCATCTTTTCTTAATATGTGTACCATTCTGCCCTGCCTCTAACCCAGCCATTCTCAACCTGAGGGTCTGCATCCTTGCACAGGGGTCGCCTAAGAAACTATCAGAACACACAGATACAGTTCATAACAGCATCAAAATTACCGTTATGAAGTAGCCACCAAAACCCTTTTATGGTTTGGGGGGGTTCATTGAAGAAACTGTGTTAAAGGGTCACAGCATTAGGAAGATTGAGACCCACTGCCCTAACCTAAGCCCTGGGTTCTGACTCCTTCTCTAGAGCCTTCTTGGACCACTGTTAATCACGTATGGACTTGTTTTCTAAATACTTAGTCTCTGAAACAGGATTGATTTGCTCATTTTTATTTATTTATCTGTGTGTGTGTGTGTGTGTGTGTGTGTGTGTGTGTGTGTGTGTATGACAGACAGAGAGACAGAGAGACAGTCAGACCACCTAGAGCTGGAGTGATGGGTGGGTGGCTGCTGGTCACCTGCTATGCGTGCTGAGAACTGAACCCAGATCTTCTGCAAGAGTAGCGAGTGCTCTTAACCATCTCTCCAGCCCCTCTTTGGTCCTTCTTTTCTCTTTTCTTACCTACATACTTTTATTTTGCACACAGATGAAGCTGATCTTGTTTATCTTTCTCTTCCTCTCAGTGTTTTACTAATTTTATGAGCAAAACGGAGGTCTCAGGTTTTTTTTTTTTTTTTCTAAGTCAATCAAAGCTTGAGGTAAAATCCACTATCTGTCAGGAGATCACCTTGGTTCTTCCAAAATTCATACCGGAACAGAACTAGGTGGGTGGCCTTTCTACCTGCATACAGGTCTGTGTGTTGTGGGGCGGTAAACAGGGTCTTCTTCTGCTACCTGGGAGCAGCTTGCAGTTTCCTGGTTTGCTCATTTTATTTATTTGCCTCTCTCTCTCTCTCTCTCTCTCTCTCTCTCTCTCTCTCTCTCTCTGTGTGTGTGTGTGTGTGTGGGGGAAAGGAGGAAGGGAAGGAGAGGAGAGAGGGAGGAAGAGAGGGGGGAGGGGAGGAGGGGAGGAGGAGGGAGGGAGGGGAGGGAGGAGAGGAGAGAGAGAGAGAGAGAGAGAGAGAGAGAGAAAGAAAGAACGAACACGAACAAACGAACGGGAGAAGGGAGAATGAACGAACCTAGGACTAGATCCCAGAGAGTAATCTTACTGACTGACAGTGAGGTTGCTCTTGAGGGTCATGGCTTCTGGATAGTTTCTTCTTTGAATTGTGGTTAGTCATATTCGTGACTCACTGTCTAAGGTGTACTGTAGTCTTCTGGAATCTTCCTCTGGTAGTCTTCTTTCTGTGAAGGATCCAAACCAATAGAGTTTTCATGTACACGAGTGTGTGTGTGTGTGTGTGTGTGTGTGTGTGTGTGTGTGTGTGTGTAGACTAGTGATCAATGTTGGGTGTCTTCATCGCTCTCCACCTTATTTTTTGAGATAGAGTCTTTCATTGGCCTGGAGCTCACATCTATCTTGTCGGGCCAGCAAGCCCCAGTAATAGGTCAGGGCTCTTCTCTATACCTCCCCAGCCCTGGGACTGCAGATACATTTGCTGTTTTAGGTGCTTATGAGATGTGTCGCTGGTGTGTGTGGTACCTGTTAAATACGACCTGACCCGTGTGGGTTCTGGGATCCAAAGTCAGATCCCCATGCTTTGACCGCAAGCACCTCAACCATCTCCCCAGCTCCAGCAAGAGTACCTTTTGATAAACTAAATGCTAAATGGTTTTCTGTATGCTTTCCCCCCAGACAATAGTGCTTCCAAAAGCAACCAAGATTGTCTAAGGTAGTTGGGAAGCATTAATAAGGTTTGACTTGTCTTTAAAATTATTGGAACAATTATTTCATTGCCCTAAAAGTAAATGACCAGTGGATCAGTGTGTGTGTGTGTGTGTGTGTGTGTGTGTGTGTGTGTGTGTGTGTTCACACACATGCACAAATACATATCCTGAAAGCAATTACAGCCAGTGTGAATTTTAGGAAATTATTGTTTATTGTACAAAGACTGCAGTTAAAATAGCTTCCAAGAGTTTTCTGTTCTACAGATGTGGGCTGGAAGCGCAGCTGTAGGGCTGTAGGGTGTGCCTCTTCCTCACAGCTGAGGGGCAGAATGCTGCCTGGAATGCTAATGCCATTCTGGATGTAAAGAAACCATTCTGAGGTAGAATTCATTGGAACCTTAAGATCTTGTAACATTGCCCTCTTTCCCCGCCTTATACCATGGCCAAGGTAAGCTGGTCACCCTTGATCCCCAAATCTGAAATCCAACATTAGGTTAGGTCAGTTAGGGGCCAATAGGACTCCACACATAGAAAATGCCACACCTGACTTCATGTGGCAGATTGCAGACAAAACGGCAGGCACGCTGACAGAATCACACAAAACTGCTGCAGGGCATGGGGAGACGGCTCAGTGGTTAAGCATGCAGAACGCACTTTCAGAGGACCCAAATTCCATTCCTGCCACTCATATGGGTTGGCCCACAACCACTGGTAACCCTCAGCTTCCAGGGGATCAGATGTCTCTCGCATCCCTAGACATTGCCCTTGTGTACCTATGCACATGTATGCACACATGCACATACATACACACATGTATGCATGCACACACATGCATTCACAAGCACACACATACACATAATTGAAAATAAATATTTTTAAAAAATTCTGCAGGATGGATATATATATATATATATATATATATATATATATATATATAATGAATTTCATGTTTTGACTTGGGTTCCATACCTCAAAGAGTTTATTATATAGGTACAAATATTCTCAAATTCTTCCAAATCTCAAAAGCAAGCCATTTTTGATTCCAGTAATTTCAGGGATTTTATATGATGGGCAACTGAGACATCAGGAGAGTATGAAGAATGGCGTCACAGTAGCTCCCAGAGAACTGCCATCTTCTTGCAGAGTGGGTATTTGAGGGGTCTCTCAGTGAGTCCTGGGTGCTGAGTCCCATTCCCAGTGTCTGAATACGCATCCTTTGTGCACTCCACTTGGTTCCATGCTGTGTCATCACATACCACATAACTATACATGCAAGACAGCACTGATCCCTTAAAACTGTGCCTCAGTGCTTACAGACCAGCCCTAGGCTCGGAGGTCAAACTCATGTTTCAGCATTTAGCAAACTCAGAGAAGAGTCTCTGAGGAACAGATATGTGAATGGGAGTAGCTGGCTCCAGCCTACCCCAAGGTCCAGACCCTGTAGTGGTTTTGAATAGGTTTGGCCCCCATAGACTCATGTGTTTGAATGCTTGGCTCATAGGGAGTGGCCTTGTTAGAGTGGGTGTGGCCTTGTTAGAGTGGGTGTGGCCTTGTTGGAGGAAGTGTGTCACTATAGGGGCAGGCACTGTGGCTCACAGTCTCCTTCCCCTGCCTGTGGATCAAGATGTAGAGCTCTCAGCTCCTCCTCCAGCACCGTGTCTACCTGCATGCCACCGTGCTTCTCGCCATGTTGATAATGGACTAAACCTCTGAACCTGTAAGCCAGCCCCAATGAAATGTTTCCCTTTATAAGAGTTGCCTTGGTCATGGTGTCTCATGACAGCAATAAAACCTTAACTAAGACAGACTTGAAAACACTTATTTTACACTACCTGGCCCCTTACGCTTTCTACAGATGTGGGCCACAGATATAGACTGTTAATGACCACTTACATCCCTAACTGGACCTGTCACTTTGCAAGTCGGGATAGTAATAGTCTCAAAAGTCACGTGTCTTATGGTTCACGGCAGCGCTTCCCACCCTTTCCAGGAAAGTCCCTCCTGGGAGAGCAAGGGAAGAGGGATGGGCACCTGTGGAAGGTGAGGGCCAACCTTCCACGTGTCCTCTTATCCTGCCTCTGCCCTACTTGTCCTCTCTGAATAGGCAGAGGTCCAGGTTGGGAGCGTAGCACGGCCTCCCACCTGCAGGCGAGTAAGTACATCTATATAGTTTTCAAAGAAAGGTGTGGCAGCCAGTCCTCCTAGGTGTGTCCCTGCTTGTGTGGATGATGCCCTGTCCCAGTACCTCCTGAGTTTCTGTGTCTTTCAACAGCCCAGGGCCTTCTAAGGTGCAGTTGGTCTGGCCTGGTCCTGAGTCTGTTTCTTACATGCTTCAGGCAATACAGGGATTACGTTCCAGGGGATGCTGGGCAGAACAGCATTGGGTGGGGGAGGGGGCACTTCAGACAGCTGCTGAGGGCGGTCACACCCTTGTTCCAAACATATACACAGATGTACCCATATCGTCTCACCCTTGTCCATAGCAGTTTAGAGACCGCCACATCTCGGCTGACACTGGTTGGGGGTCTTATGTTTACTTATCTTTGGACAGGGAACACAGACTATCGCCTGTGCGCCTTATAACTTCCCTCCAAGCAAGCCCACCCCCTCTGAAGGCAGACTGTATTCCCTTTAGCATTTTGACATCATGGTTGACAGAGTTTTAATTGGCCTTGAAAAGTTCTGTGACCCAGGAAAAATGAGCATTTACGAGTTCACAGAAAGCCATTATTTTTTCTCCTCTTAATTTATGCATCCAACTGTTCTTGCCTTTGCAGCTAAATAATCTATGCCTCTCTAGGAGTCTCAGTACCCTTGTCATGGGGACATCAGGCCACATGCTGTAAATGGGTGTGCGGTTCCATCTTTTGGGCAAGTTGTATCAGCAACTTTGCCAAGCCCCAGCTCTCAACTTAATTTGTCCTCTGTGACTTTCGGGTTATCGCTCTGGCTTCCCATCGAGAGAACTGTGTGGGTGTCAGACTGACTCTAAGAGGCCCATGAGTGGCTTCTCCTTTGGTGTCTTGCCAAGGAAGAGCCATTGTCCTTCTGCCTCCATCGCTCTGGTCTCTGCTATGAGGCTTCTGTGCCTTGTCCTGCCGCTAAAGGGTAGAGAGTACAGCTTCAGAAATGGAGTCCTACCACGGAGCATGAAGCAAACCCTGTGCTCTGAGTGGGAGACATTGAGAGAGACCACACAGGGAGTCAGCATGTTGCTACTGAATGGGAGATACTCAAGTGGTCGTCGTCTGTCTCCTGTCCCTTTGCTTCGGCTCTCTGATAGAGTGGGGCTGGGGGCCTCAATGTATTATTCTCTCCTGCCAGAAAGGTACCAAGTGCTGGGAACCCACATCCCTCCTCCCGGGCTGGGGAGCTAGATCGTTTGGTAGGATGTATGCTTGATTAGCATGGATGAAGTCCTGTATAAGATTCCCTACGTTACATAAACCAAATGCGGGGGCTCTGAGAGCTACACTTCAGGACCAACTTTCCTTTTTTTCTTTTCTGTTTTTTGAGGCAGGGTCTCCCTACAGAGCCATGACTAGCCTTGGACTCACAAAAACCCGCTGGCCTCTGCCTCCCAAGGGCTAGGACTTTATTTCTTTCTGAAGGTCTTGTTCTGTAGCCAAGTCTGACTTTGAAGTCTTGCTGCCTTCTCAGCGCTGGGATTAGAGCTGTATACCACTGTGCCTGGGAAGATGGCTGTCCTTGATGTCAGGACAATTGGGTTAAAATTGAAACCTTGTTTGAATTCTGTGTCATTTAAAGCTCGCTTCTCTATTTAAAGGACACAGAACTCTTCTCCTATTCATTTTCTTGGTGTTTAAAGCCATGGCTAAAACTTGCCCTGCAGAAGACCCTGCGTTTGAGAGTGCTGAAGACGCTGCCCTCAGAGCATCCATTCCAGGAAGATAAACTTCCTGTGGGCAGACCAGGCTAGCCTCCAACTTGTGGCTATTCTCCTGTCTCTAATGCCACCATGTCTAGCTCCTTAAGCCATCCCCCTCTCCACAAATACAGGGGCCTTGTGCCTGCTGGGCAAGTATTTTCCCACCAAGATACATCACCAGCTAAGATACGCCCCACGGTTCCTCTCGTTCTTCTCTGTTCTCTTCTGCTTGGTTGGCACGCAAGCTGTTGTTTTCACATCAGCATGAGATTGTGAAGTCTGGGCTTCTCTGCCTCATCACGGTGTTACAAAGACCTTCCCAGCTGATCTCTCACAGACTCTATGCAAGCCCTGGGCTATTCTGGTCAACAGGGAGCACCTTGCGCCTTCAATCTAAGTAAGCAATGGGCCTTTGATCGACACCCAGCCCTGTGCCTCCCCCCTGTGCTCAGCTCAGCCAAGTGGCCAAGAGAAATGGGATTTATGACTCCATCCCAAGAGCTTGAGGATTATTGGGATGTGGGAGAGGGAATAAAAAGGCTGTTGCAGAAGGGAGTCTGAGTTCATAGACAGAATTAAGCAACTATGTTAATGATATTTTCTAACATAGAAAAAAAAGATGTAATGGCTAAATTAAGTGCTCAGTTTTAGCCTAAAGAAAATTAGGTTTATTTATGGAGTAATAAAGGAGGAAGCAACCTGTGCCTCCTGCATCCCGCCCTCAGTTCCCAGGATATGATGCGAGTCCTCTCAGGCGACACATGTCCCCTCTTCAGGGCACAGGTGGTGTGGGACTGTCTACTGCTGAAAGTTTGTTTTGGCACATGGCTCAGCTGCTCTGGATACTTGAGTATGGGGAGGGAAGGCGTTAGAGGTAGCTGGCATCTCCTGAGTGTCACCTGCAGGGGGTGGGCATGGTGCTGCATGCAGCCACCCACCCTCTGGGGTGTTTGAAATCCCAGCATCCCTACTCTCCTACCCCAGAGCTTGTCCACCAGCACCACATCTTCTGAGACATCTTCTCTAAGGCTATGTCTTTATTAGCTCAGTGACTCCTATGTTCACTCAGGGAACTTGGGTGGTCTCTGGAGAGGGAATGGTTGCTCCTTACCATTCCGTTCTATCTTGCTTAGGGCACCTGAGCACACCCCATTCTACCTCTGTGCTCAGAACTGTCATAATATTCATGATATCCTGAGATTGAGGACTCCCACCCTGGACCAGAGGTCCCCTGGCTCAAGTGGTTGTAGATTGTGCTTCTTAGGAATGAAACACCTTCAAGGCCATGTAGACTAGAGCAGATTTACCTTCGACTCATTGTATATTCTAAGTGAAAGTGTGCATTAGAATTCGAAGCTCAGCCCTTTGGATGGGCTGCTCTTGTATCGGCAGGAAAGCTGGTCATGAACTGTGTGCAGCTCCTGTTCCCATCCTTAGGTTGAGAGCTCATCTCAGGGTTAAGAGAAAGGAGAAAAAATGTAAACAGAGTACGTTCGGAGCTCTTCCCTGTACCCAGGCCTGGAGTCTGTGATCTAGAACTGAGGGAGCTTAGTGAGCAGTGTGTGGAGTAGCACACATTCTGGGCAAGGTGTGGGTTGCAAAGGTCCTCATGGAGGGGCTGTGTATGGAGCTGGGCTGGTAATGTTGTTCAGCTATGAGGTATGGCCATGCATACCTATTGGAGGAAGAGAACAAAGAGGTTGGCCAGGCGGACACCAGAACCTGTTGTCCAAGTCCATCAGGGACTTGTTGGTGACTGGGAACAGGACTATCTGATTAGATGCTTGAGTGACAGAAGGACCCAGATGTTCTTTAGAATGAGCAGCCGGAGGCCCCACGAGACTGAGCATACTGAAGGGTGACAGCCCGTTTTTCCTCTGCCTTCTGAGTTGAACCATGTCTCCTCTCTAGCCCTCTTTCCTCCTGTCTGTCCCCTCTGTAAACTGGCCTTTCCACGAATCCAGGAAGCCTTCTCTGCTGCCTTACTGTGTCATGAGCAGGTGACTTGTCTCTGCTGGCCTGTGACTTCCAACCCTGGCCACGGCCTGTCTTACCCGAGGTCTAGTTTGTAGGATTAGATCCTGGGGGAAGAAACTCATGGGGTGAGCCCAATCAAATAGTGGCCCTGACCCAGCTTCTTTGGCTAATATGCAAGCCCCGACTTGTGAGGTAATGTTCAGGGGGCTCTGAGGACAGTGCAGTGTAAGGTGGACAGCTCTGGTAGTGGCTGGGAGGGGTTCACTGTAGGTACAGGACACATGGAGCCCTGAGCTTTTGAAAAAGCTAAGCTCTTATAAAGATGGACGTTCTGCAGAATTGAGCTTTCTCTTCCCCATCATCGCTGACCCAGCCTTGCCCTTAGTGCCCACTTCCAAGGCCAGTGCTAAGGTTTTGAGGATGTTTCCCCATCAAGTTTTGGAAACTTCAACACCAATGCCAAGGTCTTAGGAAATGAGGTGCCAGGGGGAGATGTTTGGGTCATGTGGCCTTCATAGTTGTGCACTGAGCTAATGTGATTAGCAAGGGTCTGTGAGTTTGGTCTCTTGCTCTCTGGTACTCTGGTAATGTGTTAAGGCCATTTTTTTGTAGCCAGTATCATGATCAGAGCCTTCTCAGCTCTCAGGACAATGAACCAACATACATACGCATGCACACAAGCATACTTACACAACCATATTGCTGCTTCACCCTCCTCTCACCCCTCCCCCACATCTTTCTCTTGTTCTTTCAGGATGGACAGACAGCTATTAAGGAAACCCAGAGAATGAACCTCCCCTTGGCTGTGTCTTTGTGTCTGTTCAAGATACCTATAGAAACTCAGAAACTTATCCTACTGTAGGGTGGGGCCTAGCCTGAACTGGCCATCACTGTGTCTACAGGGAAGGCTTTGGGAGACCTGTGTGGGAGGCCTGTGTGTGCTGGTGTGCAGTGGTCTAATTCTACTTTAGAGGCTTGGCCTTGAAAACTCCCTGAAGAAGAATGACTGCAACAATCTCCTTTCAGAAGGGGACCCCTGCAGCCTTGACCTTGGGGAGGGAAGATTCCCAGCCTCAGCAACCAAGCTGCTGACTGTCAGATAAAGGTATTGGTGGGTCAGGACCTGCCTACAGGAAAGTGCTGGTGTTTGCTGCCTTTTCCGTGGGCAGTGGAGAGAGGAAGGAGAGGTGCAAGTCAGAAGCAAGTCTATATAGAGGAGCAGATCAGAAATGTGGAGGAAGCCCTGTGTTGATTGGCTCCTGCATGGAGCTAATTCTGTGTAGAATAGCCTGTGTGTGGGAACCCCAAAGTGAAGCATCCCTATGTGGATTTGTACCCTGCATGAGGTGTTTGTTGGGAGGGGCCTCCATATGGGGCAGCTTCTATATAAACCAGGCTCTATGTGGATTAGTTCCTTCATGGAAGAGCTTGTTTGGGGGGGGGTATGAGGAGGGTTGCATGGGAGAGTTCTTGAGTTAGCCTCATTGTAAAAGAGCCCCTACAAAGATTATCCCCAGTGTAGGGGAGGCCCTCTATGTGGGAGCCCTTGTAGGGAGGAACCCCTGTGTATGGATGCCTCTGTGTTGGAGAGCTTTTTCAATAGGGAGACACTGAAAGCATCAGCTTCAGTGTGAAGTTCCCATGTGGGTCACCTCCCCTGTGTGGGAGACCCATGTGTGGAGGTCCTGCTATCTAGATGATCATCCTCACTGGGGAGCTCCTGGGTGAACCCTGGTCTCCTCCCTGGAGGTGGGAGCAGGAATCTCCCAGACACATTGGGGATAAGGCTTGTCCAAGCTGAGATAATGGGACAGCGGCCCTGTCAGACTATCCGCACCTCAGTGGGCGACTGAAGGACTTGCATAGTGAGTGGAGTGGCAACAAGGAAGACCACTCTGAGGGCAGCCTGGGATACCCTAGGCTCTTACAGGACCCAGGATCCATGCCCACAACACCGAGGGGAAGGAACCCCAGCACTGACACAGGGTGAGCCAGCCAGAAGGTGAGAGAAGGTCGCGGATGGCACACTGGCCTGGGATAAGAACAGTTCTGGTCAGCATGGGTGATGTAATTCCACCGAAGATGACGCTTTTCTCTGTCCCGGTCCTCCCAGCCATTGGCCACTGCTTGCAGCATAGAAGTTCTTCTCTACCTGAGAGGCCCAGCAGCACTGGCGAGCACCTCTTTCAGGCTGGCTGCTAGGCTAGGCGCTTGAGTGTACAGTACTTGGTATGACTAGGGCTACCTAAGATTTTGCCTGTTTGGGAACCATGGTGTGAGCTATGAGAGTAACAGACAAAAGGCCTGTTCCTTCCTCATTGTGCGTTGATGCTCTTCGGGGAAGGGTCTGGTCCATTGAGTCTGTTTGGAATGGGATGGAGCTCTCATGCATTTGACTCAAGTACAAGGACCTTGCTGGGATATGTGGGTGACTTTGATGTCTCGCTCCCTGGGGACACATGGGTGACTTGGATCTTGGCTCCCTAACAGGCACATGTTAGCAGGTGCTGACCCTGTGTGCTTTATGCAGGCTCCTGTGTCCTCAAAAGCACCTTAGTGACACCACCCTTGACTCCACCCTCAGGAAAGGACACTCGAGTCCCCAGGGATTTCCATGTAGGCTCGGAGAGATCCAGACGGCTGTTGATGTTCTCAGATGGGCTCGGTCCTAAGTAAATATCAGCCTGGCTGTGTTGACCCCTGGTGCTTTTCTTCCTTTGGACTCTGTTATGAAAGAAAATTGAAAAAGAGCCTTATTGTGCCTTAAAGGCTTTTTAATTAAATATAACTCATTTAATTTAAACAACTTTAAGTTCCATTTTTTAATATTAGTGTTAGGGCGGTGTAGTGAAAGTGCTTTCTATTTAAAGTGTGGGGGGAGGTGGGTCTCCTCCTGAGCCTAGGTGGAAACCCAGGGGAGCAAGCTCACCCCAGTGATTTATCTGGAAAACAATCCAAGCTCATCAAGTCTGGACAGAAGGCAGACGAGGGAGATGCTCCCAGGATGAGATGGGAGGCAACGTTCCTCTGGGCTGAATGAAGAGACATGGGGAGAAGGGGGGGGGCTTAGCCATTTGGAAACAGTTCACTGCCAGTTCTAGGACCCATTGCTGCCTCTGATTTCTGAGTGCCACAAGTCCTTCACTCCCTCCACCCACAGTGTGGTCTGAGGACCATAAATACAGGACCAGAGGTGAGAGGCTCCTGGGAGGGAAGCTTGCCTGGGAGACAGGAGGAGGGACAGAGTAATCCAGGAGCAAATGCATTATGACACTCAGGTGGAATCCATCTTTCTTGCAATACTGTCCTGGTGTGGGGACCTCCTTGCCTATCTTGTCTGAAATAGTTGTCCAGCCCCTGTGACTGGGTAGTGCCCCCTCCCTTTCAAACTATGGTGCTTCTCATCGCAGGGTGGTTCCCTTTGCTTCTAGGTTGCCTGTTTCTGCATGAGGTTATGATCTTCATGGGACTGTGGCTATGGCTGTCCTGGTACTGCTGTATCTGAATGAATGAATGAATGAATGAATGAATGAAGTTGAATATACTTTCATGAAAGAATGAGCAAGATGGCTGCTTAGGAAACACATCAGGCACTCTGCTGAGAGCTGGTGTCCTAGAGTGAGTTTGGGAAAACTGGAGGGCGGGGCACATTCCTCACCCAGGGAAGTGAGAAGAGGGCTGTACCTCAGAAAACAGAGTGCCTGCCTAGCATGCAAGAAGGCCCCACTACAGTGCCAAGCCATGCATTCATCCCACGTGGCGACACACGCCTGTGATCCCAGCACTCTGGAGGTGGAGCTGGAGGATCAGCAGTTCAAGGCCATCCTCGGAGAGAGTGCATTTGAAGCTAGCCTGGGCTCCATGAAACCCTATCTCAAAATGCTAAGAAAGAATAGGTGGAGGAGATAACCAGGGGGCTGGAGAGGACCCTGGCCAAGGAGGACAAAGTGGAGTGAGCAGACTTGTTTCTAAGCAAGATAGTGGTTAGAATCTCCCTGGTGCCTCCCCCTGAAGAACATAATCTTGCCCTTTTACCTCAGCCATTCGGATGCTCCTGGCTCTCTTGCCTAGCTGTGGTCTGCAGCCTCCCTCTCCCCGTCGGCTCATTCTCTCACAGGCTTTAGCCAGTTCCATCCAACCCCCACTTACCAGTTGGACTGAAACAATTTGTATCTATGTCAGATCATCTATATAAAGGTGACCTCTCACTCTATGTACAAAAACAAGAATAGAAAATAGAGTCAGGCCTGAGGACACCCCTCCCCCCGCCCCTCTGCGCATCCCACTTTCTTCTAACGTACCAGGCACTGGTTGTTCTAAGCCTCATCTTGGGCTTGTCACCGGCAGAGAAGACAGTGGCAGGTGAGAACAGCCCATTACACAATTTGGTGCTGTTATGCCATCTATTGGAACTTAAATGCTGCCCTCTCCTTCCTGGACAACTGTCCTTGCTTTCTGCCGTCCTCCCCAAGATGTCTACCTGGTGGCCTTGATTCTGTAATGGAGCTTACACTTCTGGTGGGACAAGGCCCGGCAGGGGAGGGGTGGTATTGCTTGCTTGCTGCTTGGTGGGTAGAGAACTTTCCCGATAGGTTTGAAACCCAGATGGTAGACTGCTTGCCTACAGTGGGTGAAGCTCTGGGTTCTATCATATGCACCACACAAACCTGACCCGGTGGAGCAGCCCTGTGAGCCCAGCACCACAGAGGTGGAGATGGAAGGTCAGAGGTTCAAAGTTATGTCTAGTTACATAGCGGGTTTGAGGCTAGCCTGGCCTATGCGAGACCCTATCTCAAATCAAAGCAAACAAAACCAAAAAACTCCCTGGAGTGGGCAGTCTCCCTGTGGTTTCAGGGAAACCGACCTGTTTTTGTAAAAAAAGAATAGTCAAGAGTCTAGTGCTCAACTCACTTCACCTAACTCTTGATATAATTTGATTTGATTCTGTGGTGAAAAATGATGTGTTTGGATGCCTAGGTCTCCTACTGAGGATAGAGGATCTGTGGACCACAGGGTGGGCAGACGCTGTACACAATCTGGTGCAGGCATGGCTGTGTGAGGTGAGAGGTTCTGCCCCGGCTGCCAGGGTCAGCAGGCCTGCCTCGTGCGGGTGGAAATGACATCTGAGCGATGGAGGTCCCTTGGGTTGCTGTATTACGGCTCCAGGCTGGGGACTGTTATGATAGCCCTGTGCACAATGATTGCTGCTTCTGGGGAGACATGGATTCCTTTTCCCGTCAGAATGATCATTAGGTTTTAATTTGTTGGGTTGTCAGGGAGATACAGGTGTCAAGTGCCTGTCTGTCCTCTCTGTGGTCCTTCAGTAGTTCTGTTCAGGCCCTGATTGCTCAGAGGGTGGAGTGATGGATTGGAGAGTGCATCGATCCCAGACTGCTCAGGTTAGTGGCTTCTGTGCAGTAGGTGAGGTGGTTCTACCTGGCTGTGGAAGATGCCTCTCATGCAGAAGTGGTCTCCCTTCTTAAAGTGAAAGCAAACACATTACTATGTACAGCTTTTGCAGATATCTACAACTTAAAATCTTTGTATTCTGTTATCTGTGTGTGTGTGTCTGTCTGTCTCTATCTATCTACCTATCTATCTACCTATCTATCTACCTATCTATCTACCTATCTACTACCTACCTATCTACTATCTATCTATCTATCTATCTATCTATCTATCTATCTATCTATCTATCTATCTATCTATCTATCTATCTTCCTGTGAGCCTGGGAGGTTAGGGCCTCACACATGCTAGGCAACTGCTTTACCACAGAGTCCTACTTTCGTTGTTTTATTGAGACACATCTCTCTATGTAACCCTGGCTATCCTGAAACTTGCTATGTAGACTAAGTTGACCACCAACCCACAGAGATCTTCCCTCCTCAGCCACTGAAGTGCTGGGATTAAAGGCACACACTACCACACCTGGCTTACTTTTTGAGATAATGACCTCACAAGTTCTCTCAGACTGGCCTTTCAACTCAACTGCGTGAGGCTGGGCCCCGCCTCCGCACCACGGTTCCGTATATTCATGTGTGGATACATGTGGATATCCGTGCATGTGTGTGAAGAGTCCGTAGGTTGATGTCAAGTGCATCCCTTAATCACTATCTTGTATTGAGGCAGGGTTTCTCACTTGAACCCAGAACTCACTGACCCTCTGTCTCTGCTGCCCGTGTACCGGGATTATAGGCTGGCTGCCATGTTCACCCAGCTCTTACGTGGGTCCCGAGGATCTGAACTCCAGTCCTCACACTTGTATACTTTACCCACGTGCTAGCTCCTCAGCCCTCTGCTACCTTTGAGTGAGGAAAGGAGCATCCAGATCATCTTTTTCCTGGAGGCCTCACAGCTGCCTGAGTTCCTTTTCTTTCTGATTCTGGAAACACCACAGATCCCATTCTCTTTGGTGTGACATCTTTCCCTTTCACTGGTTACTCAGAAACCTCTCAATGGAATGTCTCCGGATCTTGCCCTTGTTTCTGAGACTTCTGCTTTCATCTTGGCTGGGCAGCGTCTCCCATTGCAGATAACTAAGTGGGATCAAGACCCATCTGGGTGGCTCCCTCAGGAGCTGTAGCCAACATAGCAGCTGCTAATCAAATCAAGTCTCTGACTGCCTGAGACTTTGGTGGCCCAAGTAACATCTCAGTGTTTCTCATGGAGCTAGCAAAATTGATATTCCCAGGTGTGCAGTCTGGAATGCTATTCATGGGCTTGTCACTTTAATAATGTTTAATAGTAAAGTCAAGAAATTACCTCGCCAGTAAAGAGACTACTTTGATTAAAAAAAAAAATCAGATGGACATGATTTTTAGGGGGGTGTGTGGGTAAATGAGTAAAGGGTTTCATATAGCCCAGGATGGCCCCAAACTCTCTATAGCTAAGAAGGACCTTATGTTCCTGTTTCCCCCTCCTCTACCTCTCAAGTGCTGGGATTGTGGCCACTCACCATCATAGGCAGTTTACATGGTGCTGGGGATGGAACCCTGGGACTTTGTGCATCAAAGCAAGCACTCTATCAATTGAGCTTCTCCTCTCTCTCTCTCTCTCTCTCTCTCTCTCTCTCTCTCTCTCTCTCTCTCTGTGTGTGTGTGTGTGCGGCGTGCCTTTTGGTCTGTGCCTCGTCTCGTCTGCGTCTGTGTCTGTGTTGGTAAGCCTCCCTTCAAATTCTCTGGCTTAGTTATTTTAGCCTTTCCATTGTTTTGTGGACTCTAGGTTCTTTACATAGGTCCATTCATCGTTAGACAGGAAACAGAAGGCACACAAAATTTGCTCACCTTCCTACTTGTGTTAGTGTGAGAAAAATCCCACATTCTCTGTCCGTGTCAACAGGCTCAGCTTCCCCCCTTTAGCCCTTGCAATCCTGTGGTAGTATATAAGCAAGGCAGGGCTCATCAGCCCGGGCAGCCTGTGGGCAGGACTGATGGACAGGTGCCTAGGCCTGTGATGTGAGTCAAAACTCCCTCAGCTACCCCAGCATCTTCATGTCTGGTCAGCTTCACCTTTCCTCATTGATCTGACTTTAAGGCAGGGCCATAGGAGTTCACACAACGCTAACTCCAAAGAGTCCCCATGACCCAGTTCCTTGTGAAGAAGAAGAGGAAGAGGAGGAGAAGGAGGAGGGGGAGCAGGGGGAGGAGGAAGAAGGAGGAGGAGGGAGGAGAAAGAAGAAGAAAGGGGAGGATGAGGGAGGAAGAAGAAGGGGGAGGAGGAGGAGGAAAAGGAGAAGAAGGAGGAGGAGGAGGAGGAGGAGGAGGAGGAGGAGAAGAAGAAGAAGAAGAAGAAGAAGAAGAAGAAGAAGAAGAAGAAGAAGAAGAAGAAGAAGAAGAAGAAGAAGAAGAAGAAGAAGAAAGAAGAAGAAGAAGAAGAAGAAGAAGAAGAAGAAGAAGAAGAAGAAGAAGCGACGACAGCATTTATGGCACGACGAACGGCATTTATTTAACCAGCATTTTATTTAGCCATTTATTTTATTTACGATTTACTTACTTACGGCAACACCATTTACGACGGCAACTACTCTGAATCTTCCCCTCATTGATATCCTCAGAGCCCCATGGCTTGGCACTTCTTTGGATACTTGAGCAGGCTCTGTATGGGTGGAGAAGGCAGGAGATGTCCACTTTCTCTCTTAGAACAAAAAATCTCCATATCCTCATCTGCCTGTCAGTCTGCTTGTCTGGGCTAGGTAGTTTTATCAATTTGCTACAAGCTAAGGTCACCTGAGAGGAAGGAACACCAGTTAAGAAAATGCCTTCATAACATCGGGCTGTAGGCGAGTCTGTAAGGCATTTTCTTAATTAGTGATTGATGCGGGGAGGGTCCAGCCCATGTAGGTGGGACCATACCTGGGATGGTGGTCCTGAGTTTTATAAGAGGGTTGAATAAACCTCATGAATAAAGCCAGTGTGCAGTACCCATCTGTGGCTCCTGTGTTAGCTCCTGCCTCCAGGTTCCTGCTTTGTTTGAGTTTCTGCCCTCACTGCTTTTGATGATAAACTGTTCTATGGAACTGTGAGTGAAATAAATCCTTTTCTCCCCATTGGTCATGGATTCTCATCACAGCAGTAGGAATCCCAAGACTGACTGACTAACATCCATCCATCCATCCATCCATCCATCCATCCATCCATCCATCCATCCATCCATCCATCCTTCCTATCTATCTATCTATCTATCTATCTATCTATCTATCTATCTATCTATCTATCTATCTCCCTTCTTGCCTCCCTATCATCTTCATCTCTACCCATCTACTTACCTGTATGTTATGTCTGTCTTATCTTCTAATTAGCTACCTCCCTTCTGGTGTACCTATTATCTAATTACCTATCTGCCTATCTATTGTCTGTATACCTACTATCTATCTATCTATCTATCTATCTATCTATCTATCTATCTATCTATCTATCTATCTAGTCTGTCTGTCCATCTGTCTAACACATGGTGTGTGTGTGTGGGTGTGTGTGTGGGTGTGCGTGTGCGCTCTCACAGGCCAGTCAGGTGTTTCCCTCTATCACTCTTTACAGAGAGAGACAGGCTTTCTCCCTGAACCTGAAGTTCACCATTTCAGCTAGACTGGCGGGACTGTGAGACACCACATTCGCCTGTCTGCAACCTCCCAGTGCTGAGCTTACAGTTCTATACCACCATACTTTCCTTTAAGATGGCTGCCGTGCCTCCAGACCTGGGTCTGCATGCTCGTTCAGCAAGCTTATGTCACACTAAGGCATCTTCCCAGGCCCTCCTGCCTTCTTGATTCTTTAGCTTGGCTCGCAAGCTAATTCTCGGTTTGGTGTTATTTCTCCAGTCTTCTCTATCACCTGGCTCTGAAGCTTCAGACACACGTGCTGGGAAGCCTCTGGTTCAGCCACCCCGGGGAGAGAGATCCTACAAAAGGCTTGTGCCTGCTCAGCGAGTGGGAGCCAGTCTTGGAACACATGGCACACGAGATATTGCTTTATTTAGCTGTCTGCTGTCAGTCCAGGAGGAGATTTTAATTACAGAATGGTGTCTTGCTAGTGAAAATGAAAGTGGTTGGAGTGGAGGTTTTAAAATTCAAATGAATCTGTGGAGGAGGTGCAAGGATGCTTGCTAAAGCAGCCTTGGTTTTCAGAGCATCTCTGTGAGGAGAAACTCAATGCTGGAGTCTCATCAGCGAAGGGGTGTCTGTCTCCTCCAGACATGGTGCTCAGAAACTGAGAGAGTGCGTTTCCTTTTGTGGCATCCTCTGGAAGTTAGGGTCTGAGGAGAGCTAATGCCAGCAGCCTCCTCAGCCCCCGTGGCTGGGTACAGGAGCTGTCATGGGAGAGACTCAGCACCAGAACACAGACACTGGGACCCCCCAAAGTAGTGGCCTGTCCATGACAGGCTGCCCTCTACTCATCTGCATATGCCGACCAAACTGGCCTCCAGCTGGCCTCCCAGAACATCACTTTTCAGTCGGAAGTGCTTGTCATATCTACATTCCTAAACCACATAGTTCACATTTTCCTAGAAGTCATTGCATCCTATAATTCTTTAAGGAAGCTCAGGACTCTTTCCTCTAACCAGGGATGGTTGGAACATGGCTGAGGAATCACAACTGTGGTCAGAGGAAGGTGCTACCTGCTTTCTTCTGGGCATTGGAGGTGCTTTGCTTAAACACTTTAGAGAGCCCTCAAACTCTCTCTGTCTCTGTCTCTCTCCGTCTCTGTCTCTCTGGTAGCGGGGAACTTCTAGATTAGGAAAAATATTACTCAGCACTCACATTACATTGATTTAAAAATAAAGATTATGCTGTTCAACTGCACAGTGAAGCTGCAGCTTTTTGGAATGGTAATTTCTTTTTTACTTAAGCTCTTCTACATTATAGTGGAGATAATGGACTCAGGAAGGTACAACGAGGGATAAAGCCGTTGCATTGTATTGGTTAAATGACATTTAGAATGATTTGGCTGTCAGATTCGCAGAAAGGTTATGAACAGTGAATGAAAAATCTAAAATTAATTCCCTACTTCAAGAAAGTGTGATTTATACCACAATAAAATTAGATTTTTAGTTAAAGAAATTTAGTCATTAAGGAAGGCCCGTGCGCTCACTCTCGTTCCCAACCATCTGGCTTGATGCTTTCTGCAGAAAGTCTTCCTTGGGTGAGGCATCCAGGGCCCCGATGTCACATGCATCGACGAAATCACTTCTCTATGCATCCTGAGCTTTTAAGGGTTGTTCTCTCGAGGACTAGAAAGACAGATCCTGATTTACCCTCTATCATCAGAAAGACGCTGAACTTCTGTTTCTTCAAAATGATCTTTTCAGTATTTCTTGGTTATTTTCAGTCACAGTGAGGATTAACTTTGGAGACCTCTGTGCCAAATACCTACTAATCAAGGCTTGGACTCACTGTCACTTACATCAACACTACTCTGTGGAAACGTTCTATTCCTGCCCAGGTCTCATACATACATAAACTGAAACTTAGGAGACTTAAATTATTTAATGAAGGAGATATCTGTGTGTTTTGGGGGGGCATCTGGCAGGGACAAGCTTGGGGCCGTCTGATCTCATAGCCTAGCTCTTCGTTTGTGTCACATTTTCAGTAGTATTTGTGGGTTACTTATTTTGGTAAATAAGTGGCGTGGTATTTCAGACACTGGTGTGGAGCTCTGCCTGGGCCCCTTTCTTCATGTGTGGTCATCAGCAGAATATAGCCTCGTTCTCAGTTAGAACTGACATTGAGAATCTCAAGACTGGGTCATCCATAAAGAACAGAGAGCTGTGTCATCTAGTTCTGGAGACAGGAATCCAAGAGCATGGCACCAATAGCAGGAGTGTGAGCTTTTGTGTTGTTCAAAGAATGGCAGAGAGCACTGCACAGTAAAGACACCAACACATGTGTGCACCAGAGACAAACCCAGCCTGAGTTATTGTTTTACCAGGGATCCATTCTAGGGATAATTAGTCCATTTTCTAACCACACCCTCAGTCTGTGCTCTCTTCACCCAAGGCCCCACCCTTTCACACTGTTACAGGGGTAATTAAGTTTCAATCTGTTTTGGAGAGGTCATACAAAGAATTTTCCTCTGTGTAATTTAGAGTAGAGACCGAACTTTGTCCCCTCTGTTCAGCAATGTGTACTCTTGTGTAATGTCTTACACTTCTAATTTCAACACAGGGATATCAGAGCTATAGCAGAGTGTACATTTCCTGAGTGCAGAGCTCAATTAATTATGACAAAGTAAACAGGGGTGACTGGCACCAAAGCCATGATGTAGAACATTCCCAGCACCCCAGAACCACCCCAACCCCCGTGTCCTCCTCATTACCCTCCCAAAGGTTACCACTCGTCCCGATGGCTCGTTTCTAGAATTCAAAGGAGTAGAATCTTACGATTGTCCTCTTCCTTCCTTCAACCCTTGCTCTGGAGACTTAGCCAGCCCTTTCTAGTGTGCAGAGATCTGTTTCCTGCGCTGCTGTCAAGTTCGCACTTGCGCCCTTGTGCCACAGTTTATCCATTTGACATCGATTAGTGTTTGGATTGGTCCCCGTTCTTGGCCATCATGCATGGAGCTGTGAGCCGAAACCAACTTGCCTTTTGGTCCTTCTAGGACTGTACTTCCCGTTCTTTCTCTCCAGCCCCCATTTATTCTTTTAAATATAAGATTCTGAAATCTTTCTGCGTTTAATCAATGCCATCCTCTTCGCTTCTTGGAATTAAGGAGTCATGAACTTCAAGAAGTATTGTGATCACTAATTGTCCTGTATGCCTTTTTCTTTATTAAATTTTTTTTGTACAGTATATTTTGATTATTTTTCCCTTCTCCTAGTTTCTCTCAGGTCTTCCTTACCTCTCTACCTCTCCAGGTTTATAGTCTCTCTCTACATATTTGCTACAACAACACCAACACCCAAATGAAGCTCGGAACAAATAACTCCAGTACAATAGCAAGTGCCAAAGCAAAAATTAAACAAAAAGCCCACCAAACCCATCAAGTTTATTTTGTGTTCCTGTCGTGTCGTGTGCCTAGGTGTGGGCCTGTCTTGGATTATGATTGATAGCCCCGTGACACTGTGGAAAACTGACTTTGCCTTTGTCAACGGGTATCCATCACAAACAGCTTCTTGGTTAGGGGCGGACCTTGGTGTCAACTTCCCCTGTCAGTGCTAAGACACTGTCTGACTTGAACCTGTGTGGGTCATGTGTGTGATGCCATAGTCTTTGCAAGTTCATTTGTGCATCAGTCCTGCTGTGTTGGGAAGATGGATGACTCAGAGTCATCTACAGCCTCTGGCTCTAAGTTCTTTCCACCTGTTCTGATGGACAGCTACTTCCGGGTGAATTGACAGATATCACAACAATTGTGATGTTTAAAAAAATACTTACAGCAAGCAGATCTCTGTGAATTTAAGCCGGCCTGGTTTATAGAAAGATACCCTGTCTCAAAAACAAAAAACAACCAAACAATAACAATAACAACAACATCAAAACCCAAAAAACAAAAAGTAAAGAAATATTCACTAATTATTTTGTTTAGTTTTTAGAGATAGTCTCATGTAGCCCAGGCTGACTTTAACTTCTCTATGTACCAGAGGGTGGCCTTGAACTCCCAATCCTGTGCCTCCGCCTGCCCAGTGCTGATGTCACAGGTGTGTACCACCATACCTCATTTATTTTCATGGTTCTGGATATGGAATCCAGAGCTTCACAGATGCTTAGTCGAACACCCAGCCAACCAAGCTGCCTCCCAGACCCAAAATATGTCGGTTCACAGGATTTGATACGAAGAATTGGGTTAAGCAGATGCTAAAGGATTTTTAAAGGCAACAAAAGACAACCTGTGATAAACACACCTTCAGAACACAGGCTTCGTTCTTCGATTAGAAGGCTAGATCTTCGACTTATGAAGGGCAACCCTGCTGTTGCTGGAAAACAATAGCCACTCTAGACCTGTTGCAGGCATTTGGCATTTTAAAACGGCTTTAAATGAAAATGTGTGTTGTCGATTCTGCGGTTGGCAGTACGATTCCCTTGCTTGACAATGTGCTGCCCACATCTTTTGCTCATATTTCAGTGGGGCTGTTTGTACGTCTCTTATCTACAGAGATACTTTATACATTGGGAGTCAGAGAGAGACACAGAGAGACACACCAGAACGTTTCCCACAAGACCCCTGCACCTGTTTAACCAGTTCTCAGTGTTACGTTCTGCTGAGAGACTCACCGTGAGGCTTGGGGCTCTGTTGGGCTGCCAGAGCGCTTGCCCGGCATCTGTGAAGCCTCGGGTTCGATCTCCAGCAACACATAAACCAAACATGGTGGTCCATACCTGGAATCCCAGCACTGGAGAGGCGGAGGCAGGAGGATTAGAAGTTCAAAGTCATCCTCCACACAGAGTTGAAGCTTCTACGTCTTTCGCCATCTCCGTCTGACCTATTAATGAACAAGTTTGATCAAGTCTAAGATATCAGTCTTCTTTGGTAGGCTCCTTTTGTAACCCGCCACAGACATGTCCACCCTCTTATGGTCACCAAGACACGGCTTGAAGCCACCCAGGGTTTCCATTTCATGACCCTTGACCCCCAGACCCACTGTCCATCTGGAACTGACCTCTACCCGTGTATGGGGGTGGGTGGGAGGTTGAGGTTTACTTTTTTGCCCTGTAGACGTCCGACTGATCTGGCGCCATTGGCTGCAAAGACAATTGTCCTCTATTGTGTTATGGAGACACCGGAAATGGAAGGCGTGTGATTTGTTAGCCTCCTGCACCTCCCTCCTGCTTTGATATTTGCTTTCTTAGGGATTTATCAAGCTATTAATCTTTCCAAAGAACCAACTTTTTCATGGCGCAATTTTCTTCCCTATTGTATTGATTTCTGCTCCTGTCATATTTCTTTCGTTCTACCCTTTGTGGACTTAAATTGTTATTTTTCTAGTTTTTAAAGATAAATGCTTAGGTCATTCATTTTCAGCCTTTTAAAAAAATGTCCTTCAAGCATGCATTTGAGGCTATCATTTTCCTCGAAACTGATATTTCCCACTTTTTTTTTTTCAGTGTTAGGGACCAAATTCAAGGCCCCATGTACCTAGGAAAGCACCCAACCCTTGAGCTGACCCCAGCCCTTTATCCCATACTTGTGAAAATGTTGTAATTCAATTCTTACTCTGCTCTGAAGAGCTTGCTTCTTGTGTGATTCCTCCCTGTGAGAGATCTGCTTTGTGATCTACGTGATATGCTCTGGGATCTGTGGACAAATGTTTGTGGAAATTTGTCTCACTGCCTTTGCTACTGACTTCTACTTTGAAGTAACTATAGTCAGAAAGTTACACATGCTCTCAGTGTGGTTCCTGTGATTTGAAATGCTGAAGGCTCAGTAAGTTTTAATAAATGATTTATGCAGAATGTGTTAGGCTCAGTGACCGTGTGTACCATTAAGTCAGGCTTCCTACTCATGGTGTTTGGCTCTTCTGTACACTGTACATACATTTCTCTGTGTATCTGTATGTCTGTCAGTCTATGTGTCTGTCTGTCTTTGTCTGTCTCTCTCTGTGTCTATCTCTGTCTCTCTCTGTCTCTCTGTCTCTCTGTCTCTGTGTGTGTGCGTGTGTGTGTTGTATGTGCACATATATGTATTCAAGTGCATGCACTGGCCAGAGGAGGATGTCAGGTGCCCTGCTCTATAACTTTTATTCCCTTGAGACAGGGTCTAGAGTGAGAGTAGAAGCCAGTTAGCCACAGTATCCTTCTGTTTCCACCATCTACAGTGCTATGGTTTTGAACATGCAGCCACCTCTGTTTTTGTACATGGGTGCTGGGATCCAAAGATAGTTCTTCATGTCTGTGCACACTTCCCACTGAGCCACCTCTCCGGCCTCTCTTCTGTATTCTCCCTGATTTCCCCTCGGCTTGTTCCGCTATTGATAGAGATTTCTTAAGTTTAACTCCTATTGTATCCTAAAAGAAATGTCTTTTTTTCTAGTTCTTTTAGCGTGAGTATGTGTGTGTGTGTGTGTGTGTGTGTGTGTGTGTGTGTTTGTGTGTGTGTGTTTTAGGTTCTACTATTAAATGTATATATTAGGAACCATCGTTTTTATCACTAATACTAGTTCTTGCTTTAGAGTCTATTTATCTACACCACATTTTACTTGGTTGGAACTGTGGTATATCTGTTTTTAAACATGTTTACATTCCAGCTCTTTTATGGGCTAGTAGTTATCATGTATCTCTTCTAAGCAGCATGCAGTTAGAGGTGGGTTTTGTTTGTTCCATTTTGTTCCTTGTTTCAGCCCATGCTTGTTTTACTTTGGAGTGGACACTTTTTCTTATTGCCCCGTTCCACTGGCCTCAATTGCGTTATAGTACCAGGGAAGGCCCGTTATGGAAAAGCTATCTCTTCTTAGCTAAAAGAATAAAATGTACCTGTGGGTAGAGCCTTGACTCCACTTGCCTGGCCAATCATCTGCTTCTCCTCAGGAAAGCTGATCCCCCTCAAGGCATGCCAAGGAGATGGTAGGAATAATTGTTTCTTTAATGAGATAATGTACCTTACCTTCCCAGAAGCACTTCCCATGCAGTCGTTTATGGAGCCACAGCCATGTGGCTGGGTTAAACTTGCCCAAGTATCTGAGTTGCTGAGAAAAGGGTAACTTTTCTCTTTTCTTCATTTTATCTCCTTCTATCTCTTTTTCTTTTAGAGACTTCTTAAGGCCTGGGCATAGTTTTCCAGATACTCTGGGTTTTCTCACTTTCTCTGAAGTCCCCACCTCTCCCCTTACCATTCACGGTTTGTCTGACATGTGCTTCCTTGCTGACCTTAGCTCCCAACTCAAAAGGCATGACTTTCCTGCTTCTCTGTATTCCTCCTGCTGGTGCCTGATGTATTTAAATTAAAAAACAAAAAGTCTTCTTAAGCTTTCTTCCAAGTCCATCCTTTAACATTCCCAAGAGAGGAGTCCAGCTTTCCCAGAGAGATGGCGCCCAATGTGGGACTTCCCAAAATTTCCACTAACGAAAACATTTCTATTTTTAATCATTTTTCGGAGTGGGGGTGGTAATTCTAGGACAGTCTAACACTTCTATTTCATTTGATCTTCTGAACGTTAGTGTTCATATTCTCATGTAAGTTAGCTTTTACAGTATAAGTCACTAATGTTAAACAGTATTTTAATATTTATATTTACCCTTTAATCTTTTATGACACGTCTTATTCATCCTTACATGGCTATATATTTAGCTCAACAATTTTCTTTTGCTTAAATTTCCTTCTCATATCACAGTTGTGAATCTACAATATTATCTCTTAAATTTTGTTTGGCTAATAGATCTTTATTTCACCTTCACTTAGTTTAGCATATTATTATCTGAATTTTTAAAAGATTTGTTTCAAATTTTTTATGCTTCTGTCTTTCTCTTTGTTTCTCTCTCTCCCTCTCCCTCCCTCTCCATCTCCCTCTCCCTCCCTCCTTCTCCCTTCCCCACTTGCACATGCACACACACCCAACAGGTAAAGCCAGATGCTGAAGTCGAATCCCTTGGGGCTGGAGTTATAGGTGGCTGTGAGACACTTGACAAAGATGCTTGGAGCCAAACTATAGTCTACTGCAAGAGCAGTATGTGCTCTTAACTACTGAGTACACACTCTTAACTCTTGAACTCTAATCCCTATTTCCCCCTCAGGATGTAGAATTCCAAGGTTTTGTTTACCAGACTTTAAGAACAGTATTTAAGGACACTGATTTTCTATAGATGCTGTGTAGAGATGGGACCAGCTGCTCTCTGGCTAGTCTTAAGTCACCTCTTCTTCCTCTTTCTCCTCCTCTTCCTCCTCCCTCTTCTTTCACAGTCATTCAGCTGTTTTGCTATGGGAATCCAGGGATGGATTTCTTTGTGGTTAGAGTTTGTAGAAGTCTCAAATTTCTGGCTTGCTGTCATTCATTAATTAAAAGAAAATTTGCAGGCAGTCTGTCTTCAAATACCAATTCTGCTCATTCTTCCTTGAATTCCAATTACACCCATGTTTGACCTTTTTGCTGGGTTATGTGTCTCTAACGCACACACCATTTTAATTCCTGTGTTTTTCATCATACTGCTTCAGTTTGATTGTTTTTTTACTGACCTACCTCTCGTCCAACTATTCCTTATTGTTGGCCATTAAATTTTCAGTTCAGGATGTCCACTTAGCTCTTTAAATAGATTTTAGTTTAATGAAGAAACAGAAGACCTTTTTTAAAAATTTTTCAACATTTTAGCCATATTCTTTTAAATTTTTTTAAACTTACGCTTCTCTCATATATTATGTCCCAACTGCAATTTCCCTTCTCTCTTCTCCTCTTAGACCCTCCCTCATCCATTCCTCTTTCATTTCCCTTTAGGAAAGAATAGGCCTCCCATGAATATCAACCAATTATGGCATAGCGAATTACAGTAAGACTAGGTATCTCTCCTCATATTAAGGCTAGACAAGGCAACCCAGTAGGAAGAAAGAAGTCCCAAAAGCAGACAACAGAAACAGAGAGCCCCTTTTCCCACTGTTAGAAGTCCCACAAGATATCCAAGCTACACAACTATAACATATGTACAGTAGGCCTAGGTTAGACCCATACAGGTCCATGGATGTTGGTTCAGTCTCTGTGAGCCCCTATGGGCCCAGGTAAGTTGGTTCTGTGGGTTTTCTTGTCTTTTAGCCATATTCTAAAGCCAGTGTCTGCTGATGTAGAGTCTAGATAACCAGTGGGTCTGCTTGGGTAACCTGAGGTCTCTTTTCTTGGATTTTATTTATTTAATGCTGTCTCTTGTCAAGCTTGGCAATTTTGGTCTGGATGCTGGAGAGTGTATAAGGATCCTTAGGGATAACTCTTTTAGCTTTCTTGAGTTACCATTTTGTTTTGTTTTGTTTTGTTTTCCCTAGGCACAAAGAATGCTTGAAGGTCATCTTACTCTATTCAGGTACACAAGTTATTTGAGAATATTGTGATCCTATAAAACCTGTTCATGCACCAAGGACATTCTTTCTCAGTTAACTTCTGTCTCCCTGGCATCATGTTAACCATCAAAATCTGTACTTAGGTTTTATTATTTGAGGCCTATTTTAAACTACTTTCATTTTTTTAAAGCGGGGACTGCATTTTTTTCTTGTTTCTTGGCCCCTTGTCCAATATATGTACAGCTTAGTCCCTGTCAGACCTCAGGGAAATTTTTGTGCACACCAGCATGCTCATTTCTTTCCAGATCCCTTTTGTAGGATTTTAAAAAAGTGTAAAGAGTGTTTTATGATGCGGGTGTGCTGGTTGGTTTTCATTGTCAACTGGATACAAACTGGATTCACCAGAAAAGATGGACCACAACTGAGCAATTGCCTTCATCAGACTGGCCCACAGCCATGTCTGTAAGGCGTTTTCCTGATTGCTAATTGATAGAGAAGGTCCCAGCTCACTGTGGGGGATGCCACTCCTAGGCAGGTGACCTGGGTTGCTCAGTACAGGAAGGCAGCTTAAAGTGAGCCTGGAAGCCAGACAGTATCACCCCTCCACGGCCTCTGCTTCAGTTCCTGCCTCCAGGTTCCTGCCTCCAGCTCCTACCCAGACTTCTCTGACTAAAGAGCTATTGTCTGGTCAAGTTTCATTCTTCTGCACGTAGAAATCTGTTTTTCCCAAACACTATTTGTTAAAAGGGGACATGTCATGTTTTTGCTACAATTATTTTTTTTTAACCTTTGTCAAGAACCTGATGCTGATAGCTATCTGGTGTGTGTGTGTGTGTGTGTGTGTGTGTGTGTGTGTGTGTGTGTGTGTGTGTATGTATGTATGTGTGTGTGTGTGTGTCTGAACCACTTTGGTCGTTTTGTGTCTTTTATGCTTCTTTATGAAATTTAAGATCGTCTTGAAATATATGATTAGAGTTTTGATAGGACATGCTCTAAGTTTATGGATTGTATTTGGTAATATGACCATGTTAACAGTATTGATTCTGCTGGTCCATGAGTGTGGGTGGCGTTTCCTACTTCTACATCTTTCTATCTTCTAAGGTCTTCACTTTCATCCATATTTTATAATTTCTCTTTTAAGAGATCTCTCACCTCCTTGGTTGGGCTTATTTCTGAAAACCTTGTTATTTCTCAGACCTTTATGAAAGTGATTGTTTTCGAATGTTTTTCATTGTTGGTATATTTAAAAGCTACTGGTTTTGTATGTTAATTTTAAATCATGCTACTTTACAGAATTTGTTTAACAAGTTTAAGAGTTTTAGTGGAGTCCTTAGGGTCCTGTAAGTATTTGGATGGTATTGTTTGCAAATGGGGCTGACTTGACATCTTCCCTTTCTGCTTGTTCCCCTTTTATTTCTCTTGCCTCATTGCTCAAGCCGAAATTCCTTGTTCTATAAGTAGTAGATTAAATCATCATGGTGAGTGTGTAGACTATTTAGTTTCTGATTTTAGAGATATTGTTTTTGTTTATTTTTTTGTTTTTCGAGACAAGGTTTCTCTGTGTAACCCTGGCTGTCTCGGAACTCACTCTGTAGACCAGGCTAGCCTCAAACTTGGCGATCTGCTTGCCTTTGACTTTCATTTATTCTGTATGGTGTTGGTTGTGGGTTAGTTGTGTATGTCCTTTCCCTGGTGTAGTCATGGTCCATCTAGTTTCTTGAAGGTAATGTTGAATTTTGCCAAGGGAATATTTTTCCTGAATAGTTGGTTACATGATTTTTGTTTTTGATTAATTTTACATCTACTGATTACCTAAGTTGAACCATCCTGGCCTTCTAAGAATAACTTGATTGTGATACGTGATATTTTTAACATGTTTTTTAATTTGGTTTGTATGTATTTGGTAAGGATTTGTGTGTGTGTGTGTGTGTGTGTGTGTGTGTGTGTGTTCATCAAAGGTGTTGGTTTGTAGTTTTACTTTGGGTTTGCCCATATACAATTTGAATATTGAGGTAATATTGGTTTCACAGAATGAATTTGAAAACAGTTGCACCCATTTTGTTTTTATGGAATACTTCAATGAGTAGCATCACCACTTTTTCAGATGGCTGTAGCTTTCGTCAAAGACTGGTTTTCATTGTTCAGAAACTTTATTTCTATATAATCTTATTTCTTTTTTTCTTTTTTTAAGATTTACTTTATCATATGTATATGAGTGTGTTACCTCTATGTGTGTATGTTTATATACCACATACATTCATGATTCATGCTGGGGTCAAAAGAAGGTATTGAATCCCTTGGAGCTAGAGTAACAGATGTTCATGAACACCATGTGGGTTCTGGGAACCCAACCCGTGTCTTTTGCAAAACTAACGAATGCAGTTAACTTCTAAGTCACCTCTCTAGCTCCTTTGCTGGAGTTTTTTGATTTTCTCTTTGTTTAATTTTGATAGGCAATGTAACAAAAATATACTCATTTTATCTAATATGCCACATATTAGAGCATAAGTTTTCAAAATGATCCCTAATACTTCCTGGATTTTGGTGGTATTTATTGTAATATCACTTGTTTGACCCACAATTCTATTAATTCCAGTCTTCTTTACCTTTCTTTTGGCTAGTTTGGCTGAGGACTTGTCAATACTGTTTATCTTTAAAGGACAAAGTCTTTTGTCATTGATCCTTCATGTTTAATCTTTCAGAATTCATTTCACTGATTTCAGTTCTAGTTTTTATTATTTTTGTCTGCTTACCTGGGGTTTAGTTTATTTTTGTTTTTCAAATATTTTGAGGTATATCATTACGTAACAAAATCTCTCTGAATTTTTTTTTTCATTTAGGCATTCTTAAATGATGTAAACTTACTTCTTAGAATAGCCTTCATTGAATCTCACAGATTTTGACATATTTCTATTAGATTCTAGAAAAAAAAATACCTTCCTTAATTTCTTCAGTGTCCTACTGATTGGCCATTTCAGTCTCTATATATGTCATATATATATATATATATATATATATATACACACACACATACATTTTATATATACATTTTATATATATACATATATATATATAGTAATTTTGCTGGCATTTGAGATCTAGTATTATCCTATTATCTCATAAGGCACAAAAAATTATTCCATTTTTGTATTTAAATCTTATTTTAATAACTGAAGAAGTGTACAAACTTTTGACACAGCAACATGACATTGCAATCTACGAAGTTCATGCTCAACGTTGAACAACCAGGTTACAAAATGCTTCAAAATATCTCATATTATTTCAGTAAGCTTATGATTCCATTTTGGGATGCATTCATCTACTTGTCTGCTTGTGTTGCACATGGTCCATGAGCTTCAGTCTAGACATACTGGCCCTGGAATATGATTTGTTTTGAAGAAAGTTCCATGTGCTACTGAAAGAAGATATATTTTGTAATTGGCTGGATAGAGCATTCCATAGATGTCTGTTAGGTCTAGTTGATATATAGTGAATCATATATCACTATATCAGTGAAATAGTGAATATAAAATCAGTGAAAACCTGAAGTTTTCATTGTTGATTACTAGCTGAATGACTCATCATTGATGAGAGAAGAGACTGAAGTTACCCACTACTAGTGTATAGATGTCTGTCTATTCCTTTGTCTTTTGTCTGGTAGTGTTTGTGTTCTGTAATTTGGTATAACAACATTCAAGGCATGTATATTTATAATCATTATTCTTTCTTTACTAATTTTGACTTGGAGTGTTCTTTGTGATGGTTTGTATATGCTAGGCCCAGGGAGTGTCACTATTAGAAAGTGTGACCCTGTTGGAGTAGGTGTGTCACTATGGGTGACACACTTTAAGACCCTCATCCTAGCTCCCTGGAAGCCAGTCTTCTTCTAGCAGCTTTCAGATCAAGCTGTAGAACTCTCAGCTCCTGCACCATGCCTGCCTGGATGCTGCCATGCTCCTGCATTGATGATAATGGATCGAATCTCTGAACCTGTAAGCCAGCCCCAATTCAATATTGTCATTTATAAGACTTGGCATTGGTCATGGTGTCTGTTCACAGCAGGAAAACCCTAACTAGGACTGTGGGATAAAAGCATAGGAATTGCTGCTCTCCTCCAAATTCCATTTGCTTAGGATGTCATTTCCCATCTCTTTACTGTCTGTCTATGTCTTTGTCAGCGAAGTGTGTTTCTTGCATTCAACAAACAATTGAATCTTGTTTTTTAAAAATCTAGACATGTAGTTTGTGTATTTTAATTGAGGTCACTTATATTCAGAGATATAAAAGAAAAGATACATCCTAATTCCTTTCCTTTGTTATTTTTCTGATGTTGGGTTTTTTCCTTAATGTTAGCTTGCTGGTCTCTGCTTCTACTACAATAGAGCTTATTGTTTTCTGAGTGCTAACAGTTTTTTTCTTTCTTTTGTGTACACTGAATTCCATTAGGAATTTTTTTGTGTGTATATACTGAATTCCCCTATAATATTGGCTTATTGATTATTATATTCCTTTATATTATACTTCTATTGGCACATCTTTATTTCTCAGAGAACAACTTTGCATCTGATAGTGTTGTAGTTTAGAAGTTGTTTTCTGTCAGGATTTGGGGCACATCACTCCATGTGCTCCTGTCCTTAAGAGGTTGTGTTGAAAATCTAGTTATTCTGTTGGGTTTACCTATGGAGGGAGTTGTGTTTGTTTCTTATTATTTCCTGCAGTTTTCAGTGGGCATTCTCCACTGTGTAGTACTCTGCTGTGTCTGTTGTGGGTCTAAATACCTCCTACATCTAGATGTTTATCTTTCTCAAGATTTGGGGAAATGTCTGCTATTATTTTATGAGCATATTTTTGTATGGTTTTAGTGTGGGCCACATCACTTTATAATACATCAGAAAATCAGTTTGGTCTTTTAATCATGCCATAAGTTCTTATATGTCTGCTCATAATTTACTTTATTTTCTCTTATTGTTTGAATATCTTCATTTCTCAACTTGTTTTCAAAATCTAAAATCCTCTTTTCTGCTTAATCTCATTTACTGGCTTTGAGTGAGTTTTTTATTTGACTCAATGAGCTTTCTATTTATAAGATTTCTGTTTGTAACCCCCCTCACCTTCCTTTAAAAAGTGACCCATTAGTATTCTGCATTGTATTCCTTAAGTTTTCCAGCCTGTTTCCTTGTATTTTCTTGATTTTTAAAAAAGCCATTCTTTTGAATTCTTTATCTGGCATTTCATCTACTTTGGTATCTTTGTGGTTATTTGTTAAAGAATTATGATTCCGGGGATAAGTCATGTTGCCTCGCCTTCGAGGTTTCTATGCTGAGATTTAGGGGAATGTCCTCTAATTTTGTGTTAGAGATGTTTTAGGGAATAGCCTTCTCTTGGTGGTATGTTTGGACAACAGCTTGCAGTGGTGTGTTGAAGTATTTTTAGTTGGATTTGGTAGTATAGTTTCCCTGTTATTTCTTTTGTGAGGATTAGTATATCTGGGACAGTGCATGCTATGCCAGAGCATTAGTGTCTGCTTTCTCCATATGTGTATGAGTGTGGGGTCCTTCTGCTACTTCTGGGGAATTGTTAGGGATAGTGGAGTTTATGGGGTAGACTGAGTACTCTACGATCCGAAGTATTCTGGAAACTGCCTTTGTTACAGGGTCTTATTGGTGTGGTTTTCTTTATTTCTGCTGTAGCATAGGTGAATATCCGGGAGTGGGTCCTCAGGCCTCTCTTAGCCATGCCTACCTGATACGTAGAATTTTTTATCTCTTGCATTCTTTGAATTAAAGTATTTGCTAAAGTGTGAGCAGAAGTAGGATGTTTGTAGAGCAATATGCCCTGACACTAAGCTAGGGTAGCCATGTTGGGTCACAGTGGGGACACTGGCCCTTATAGCATGGCGCTATGTGTCGTGTGCTCCAGGAAAAGGGGGAGGGTGGAGATTCCTGCTTCCCAAAGCAGCACGTCCAGGCACGGCCTCCTAACAATGGCTCCCAGTCACAACATTTTAACATTGAGAATCACAGAATACTTTCCAAGTGTTGGCACAGCACCGCACAGTTGCCATATGAGCTGAGGTCACACTGCCTTCACTCTGACTCTGCTTCTGTGCCAGCTCCGGCCCCCGCCCTCTCCCCCCCCAACCCTCACCCGCACCCTTGTGTCCCCTCTTTCCCATTCTCTCCTCTTACTCCTTTCTCCAGCACACCCCAGACTGCTACTGGCTCAGCACCGGTATACATATTCTCACCTGCTCCAATAAGAAGACTCCCTGGGTGTCTCCCATCCTTGTCTGTCCAACAGGAAACTGCAGTGTGTCTCTCCCATCAGCCACCTCACTGAGGAGCTGCTGGGGTCCAGGCAGAGCTTCTAATCTCCCAGCCTGGCTCCGCCATCAGCTTTGGAGTGAGGTTTAGGGATTTTAATATCAACTGGCCATTGACCAAAATGACAGGCGCTAGACAAGTTTAATCTCTTCTCTCAGTTTAATCAATAACAGAAAAAAATGTAAGTGAGAAACCTTAAAACATCAGGTAATCTCACTTCCACCCCATTTTTGTTGAAAATTGAAACAAGGTTTCACTTAGTAGCCAAGGCTGGGCCTGGAGTTTTCACCCTGGCCTCCTCCCTCCCATGAACTAAGATGACTGATGTGGGCCGCACGCTAATCTCTTCTGTTTTTATTTAAACCATATTAAGCCATGGAAATGGGAAAGTTCCAAATTCATTTCAAAAAGCTAGAAGTCTTTTCATTTTCTAAATCTATCAATAGCTACCCCAACCTCACTGATTATTATAAATATACAATCATAGATGAATCTCTACAAAACATACTTAAAAATCACAGAAGATAGTGTTCAAGATTCCATTAAAAATATTTACTTATTTTAAGTATGTGTGCATAGGTGTTTGCCTGTATGTGTATGTGTGCACCACGTGAATAGAGTGCCCAAGAGGAGGGCCTCAGATTCCCTGGGACTGGAGTTATAGATGGTTTGTGATCCTCTGCGTGAGCATTAGAACTGAATCCTGATCCTCTGAAGAAAACAGCGAGCGCTCTTCACCTCTCTCTAGAAGTACATTGTGAGTTAGAAAAGCCTATTCCAGAAAGATATTAAAATCTACTTTATAAGCCATCCTGTTAATAAAGCTAAGGGAAAATAATTATCTGCATAAATCCAGAAGTAGCACTTGATAAAAATTCAAGACATATGTATTTTATTTTATTTTTTATTCAACAAATATGTATCAAGCACCTGTTCTTTTGCAGTACCGAGGCTGCAAGAGTGGAGCAGACACTGGCTCCATTCCAACCCTCACATGACAAAGGGAAACAGTAAATAAACGAGTAAAGGGACAGGCGGCTTTACCTAGCGCATTATTTATGTGAAACTCAATGAAATGCGTATTGATCGCATTAGTGTAGTTAACATACCTCCCGCCAAAGACTCGCTTCTCCAATAGAGAGACACTCAAGGGTCTCTCTGAGGAGTCAGGAACAAGCTAAAAGCGCTCACTCTGGCTGCACCCTTTTTTACTTTAGCGGGTGGGGTCAGAGACCCATGCCATACCTCAGGCTGGCCTCAAACTTGTGGCGATCCTCCTGCCTCAGTTTCCCAAGTCCTGGGATTTCAAGTATGTGCTACGGTGCCCAGCTTACAGAATTTAAAACCAAGTTAAGGAAGAAGTTAACAATAATACAAGAGACGGCGGAACTGAGGACAGGCATTAAAGACAGAAGATCACTGTCACTTGCAGGTTACAAACCCCTGAGTTGTTGCTGCTTTTCATTGGTTACGCAACCGCAGCAGCTCCTGAAAACTGCAAAGAAAGAATCCCGAAAGAACCAACAAGAACTGTCACAGGAAGTTTAGTCAAGTGGCTGGTTCTAACACCAAGATAAGAATTGGTTACTGGGCCGATGAGGTACCTCAGTGGGTAAGGTGCTGCGTTCCATTCCCAGGTTCACTGGGGAAGGAGAGCACAGACTCCTGCAAGTTGATCTGTGAGCACCACACCTGCACTGTGCTATGCTTTCATCCAAAAAAAAAAAAAAAAAAAAAAAAAAAGTAACACATGCTACCTACCGGGTCTGAATTTTCAGAGGATCTTGGGGACCCAAGTTCAGGTCCTCATGTTTGTGTGGCAAGGACTTTATCCACTGAGCCATCTCCCCTGCCTTTACTACTCCTAAAGAAGCAAATATAGACTTGAGGAAACACACAGACCTGCCATGCTATTTGACATCTGCCCTCCTTAATGCATATGCTTAATGCAACCACAATAGCAAATTTGTAAAGCCTTCCCCAGCAGCATAAGAACTGATTCTTCATTCACAACACTGCATGTGGTGGTTTGTAGGGGTGCAGTTGCCAGGGCCAGGGACGAGCTGCCGAGGAGCTGTTTGAGAGAGTAGGGCTTTCCTCTGGGCTTCTACATCCTGTACCATCATTTCTGTCTCCATGTCACTTGTCTGAACCCTGCCCCAGATGATGCCCGCAGGATCCAGCATTCAGGATGCTTGCTTGTTTCCTAGTGTCAGTAGATCCAACACTGCCGAGTGCTGTGCTTCTGTTTGTTTACCTGCCTTGTGTGACACGAGTCTCCCACTGGTCCCTGTTGTGGCTTTTCACTCACAAGAGAAATCACTTGAGAGGCCTGGATTAATCTCTGTTGCAGTGTAAAACATCCTATCCACAGCAAATCAGTAGGAAAAGGGTTTATTGGACTTAAGATTGCAGGTTACAATCAGTGAGAGGAACTAGAAGCAGGAACACAGGCAGCTGTCACATGATTGCCACAGTGAAGAGCAGACAGGAAGAAAACACAACACAGCCTTGCGTGCCTGCTGCCTGTGCTTGGCTAGCTGTCTTCACTCCCGTGTAGGCCAGAAGCCCCCTCATAAAGAACAGCGTCACCCACAATGGGCTGGGCTCTTTCCTCATCAATTAAACATCAAGATAGCCTCCAACACACAGGCCCGCAGGCCAAATGAGCTAGCTCATTCCTCAAGTGTGACTTTCTTCCCAGGCGCTTCTGAACGTGGCAAGATGACGTTTTAAACTAATCATCATAGGCAGGAAAACTCCCCGGTACGGTGTCTTGCTTCTCACCTCTGTTGTTGCTGCCTTCTCCCGACTAGGAGGAAGCCAGGTGGGCAAGACCACACTACTGTCTATTGTGCGGGGCAGTTGAGTGATCTTGGGAGGAGGTGGAGGTCCACATTTGTTGTTTCCTTTTACTACACAGTGCCGAGTTCCAGTGTATGCCAGTCTTTGTGGTTTTTAATCTTAAATTGGTCATTTCTGGTGTGTTGTAGATTCTTCACATCAGTGGTGAAGCCACAGTGTGTGTTTCCAGCCTTTGACCCTTCGATTCGTCTCACTGGAACCTTCCTCCTCTCCCTGAGCCAACTGTATTCTCACTCAGCCCCCGAGCCTACTGTATTCTCACTCAGCCCCCGAGCCTACTGTATTCTCACTCAGCCCCCGAGCCTACTGTATTCTCACTCAGCCCCCGAGCCTACTGTATTCTCACTCAGCCCCCGAGCCTACTGTATTCTCACTCAGCCCCCTGCCTCACCCTGTATTCTCCTCTGTAGCCCCGAGCCTACTGTGTTCTCACTCCAGCCCCTCACTGAGCCTGTATCTCACTCAGCCCCAGGAGCCCCCGAGCCTACTGTGTTCTCCCACTCAGCCCCCAGCCCTCCACCCGGGCCTGTATTCCTCACCAGTGATTTCTCACTCAGCCCCAGAGCCTGCTGTATTCTCACTCAGCCCCCCGAGCCTACTGTATTCTCACTCAGCCCCGGAGCCTACTGTATTCTCACTCAGCCCCCGAGCCTACTGTATTCTCACTCAGCCCCCGAGCCTACTGTATTCTCACTCAGCCCCAGGCCTCACTGCCCCGAGCCTATACTCACTCAGCCCCCCCTGAGCCTACTGCCTGTTCTCACTCAGCCCCAGACCTCCTCACTGTATTCTCCTCAGCCCCCCCAGGCCTACTGTATTCCTCCCACTCAGCCCCGAGCCTACCTGTATTCTCACTCAGCCCCGAGCCTACTACTGTATTCTCCTCAGCCCCCGAGCCTACTGTATTCTCACTCAGCCCCAGGCCTACCCATTCTCACTCAGCCCAGAGCCTATTCTCACTCAGCCCCCTGAGCTGTATTCTCACTCAGCCCCCATTCTCCTCCAGCCCCTCACTCAGAGCCTACTGTATACTCACTGTTCTCACTCAGCCCCAGGCCCTACTGTATACTCCCCCGAGCCTCCACTCCAGCCCCAGGCCTACACTGTGTTCTCACTCAGCCCCCCTACTGTGGAGCCTACACTCACTCTCCATTCTCACCCAGCCCCGGCCTACTGCCTACTGTATTCTCCTCCAGCCCCAGAGCCTACTGTATTCTCACCAGCCCCTGAGCCCCCAGCCCGAGCCTGTATTCTCCTCCCAGCCCCCCGAGCCTACTGTATTCTCCCAGCCCCCCTACTGTATACTCACTCAGCCCCAGGCCTACTGTATTCTCCTCCTAGCCCCAGGCCTACTGTGCGGCCCCAGGCCTCACTCAGCCCCCAGCCTACTGTATTCTCACTCAGCCCCCAGGCCTACTGTATTCTCACCCAGCCCCAGGCCTGCCTGTATTCTCCACTCAGCCCCAGGCCCCCTGTATTCTCCAGCCAGCCCCCCGCCAGACCTACTGTATTCACTCAGCCCCCAGCCTACTGTATTCTCACTCAGCCCCCCTCACTCAGAGCCTGCTCATCAGTATCTCTCAGCCCCCCAGCCCCCAGGCCTGTAGCCCACTGAGCCCCCTACTCAGCCCCAGGCCTGTATTCTCACTCCAGTATTCCTCCTCAGCCCCAGGCCTACTGCCCCGACCAGCCTCAGCCCACTCATACCCCCAGCCCCCAAGCCTACTGTATACTCCACTCAGCCCCGAGCCTCACTGTGTATTCTCCCCCGGGCCTACTGTTTCCCCAGCCTACTGTTCTCCACCCCCGGGCCCCCCCCAGGCCTTGCCTACCAGCCCAGGCCTGTATTCTCACTCAGCCCCGGAGCCTCCACTGTGTTCTCACTCACCAGCCCTCAGCCCACCTGCTGTGTTCTCCACCCATACCTACATGTTCTCACCAGCCCCTACTGTGTTCTCACTCCTTCCAGCCTACTGTATTCTCTCCTCTACTGTACCCCCAGCCTACTAGAGCCCACTGTATTCTCACTCAGCCCCGAGCCTACTGTGTTCTCCTCCAGCCCCAGCCCCGAGCCTACTGTATTCTCCTCAGCCCCGAGGCCTGTTCCTGGAGCCCACTGTGCCCTCCTCAGCCCCAGGCCTCACTGTATTCTCCTCAGCCCCCCATACTCACTCAGCCCCCACCTACTGTATTCTCACTCAGCCCCACCTGTATTCCTCACTCAGCCCCCGAGCCTGTACTGTATGTGTTCTCACTCAGCCCCGGCCTACTGTATTCTCACTCCCAGCCCCCGAGGCCTACTGTATTCTCCTCAGCCCCCAGGCCTACTGTGTTCTCCCCAGCCCCGGGCCTACTGTTCTCACTCTGTATTCTCACTGCCCCGAGCCTGCTGTATTCTCACTCAGCCCCGAGGCCTACTGTATTCTCCCCACCTCAGCCCCCGGCCTACTGTATTCTCCACTCAGCCCCAGAGCCTACTGTATTCTCACTCAGCCCCCGAGCCTACTGTATTCTCACTCAGCCCCCGAGCCTACTGTATTCTCACTCAGCCCCCGAGCCTACTGTATACTCACTCAGCCCCGAGCCTACTGTATACTCACTCAGCCCCGAGCCTACTGTATACTCACTCAGCCCCCGAGCCTACTGTATACTCACTCAGCCCCCGAGCCTACTGTATACTCACTCAGCCCCGAGCCTACTGTATACTCACTCAGCCCCCGAGCCTACTGTATTCTCACTCAGCCCCGGAGCCTACTGTATTCTCACTCAGCCCCGGAGCCTACTGTATTCTCACTCAGCCCCCGAGCCTACTGTATACTCACTCAGCCCCCGAGCCTACTGTATTCTCACTCAGCCCCCGAGCCTACTGTATTCTCACTCAGCCCCGGAGCCTACTGTATTCTCACTCAGCCCCGCCCCGAGCCTACTGTATTCTCACTCAGCCCCGAGCCTACTGTATTCTCACTCAGCCCCCGAGCCTACTGTATACTCACTCAGCCCCGGAGCCTACTGTATTCTCACTCAGCCCCGGAGCCTACTGTATTCTGTATGTATTCTCACTCAGCCCCCGAGCCTACTGTATCACTCCACTGTTCTCCACTCAGCCCCGGCCTGCTGTTTCTCACTCAGCCCCCAGGCCTGCTGTATTCTCCTCAGCCCCAGCCTACTGTATCTCCTCAGCCCCCAGGCCTACTGTATTCTCACTCAGCCTACTGTAGCCTACTGTATCACTCACTCAGCCCCGGAGCCTACTGTGTGTATTCTCCTCAGCCCCAGGCCTACTGTATTCTCCACTCAGCCCCCGGCCTAGCCTACTGTGTTCTCACTCACCAGCCCCCTCAGCCTACCTGTGTTCTCCTCCAGCCCCAGGCCTGTATTCTCCACTCAGCCCCAGGCCTACTGTATTCTCACTCAGCCCCCCTACTGGTTCTCACTCAGCCTACTTCTCCTCAGCCTCCTCACTCAGCCCCCTGCCTGTATACTCACTCAGCCCCAGCCCCCCCAGGCCTGTATTCTCACTCAGCCCCAGGCCTACTGGCATTTTCACTCAGCCCCAGGCCTATTCTCCTCAGCCCCCTCCTCAGCCCCAGCCTACTGTATTCTCACTCCCCCAGCCCCCTCAGGCCTCCCAGCCCCGAGCCTGTGTATTCTCACTCAGCCCCCCTACTGTATTCCTACTGGCCTCCTGTATTCTCACTCAGCCCCGAGCCTACTGTATACTCCTCAGCCCCCGTAGCCTACTCCTCAGCCCCAGGCCTCTCCTCAGCCCCAGGCCTACTTCAGCTCACTCACTCCAGCCCCCAGGCCTGTATTCTCACTCCTTCAGCCCCCAGGCCTACTGTATTTTCTCCTCAAGCCCCCTATTCTCCCCGGCCTACTGTGTATTCTCACTCCCAGCCCCACCTCAGCCTACCCAGGCCTGCTATTCTCCTCAGCTTGCTTCCTTCTGCCCTGTCATCCTCCCATTCTAGTGCGCTCTCCCTCCATTCTCCCTGCCTGAAATTTGCCCACTATTCAGCACCATGTTCAAAGATTCTCTTAAAAAATAATTTTCCTTGTTTCTAGCTGAATTCGAAATGCTGGCATTTATCAAGGCAAATCGCCCTTTGATTTCTCCGTAATGTGTATTTCTTCTGAAGCTCCCTGTTCAACTGAATATTAATGCAGACATCCTGTGGTACCTGGGTAGTTTCTGAAATAGTTTGCTTATTGCGCTGCACAGAGCTGGCATCAAAAATATTCTTGAGATTAGATTAGGAAAAGCAAAGTGCTTAATTTAGCCCAGTGACCTAGACTCACTATCCAAATTGTCCATGGGCCTTTAGAAACTATGAATTGGCTATAATCAGACACCACATGACATTTTTTTTCTGGAGCCATTGTAAGCACATAGAGATGAGGCAAAGTGTAGGACCACACCCTGGGACAGAGTCCTTTTTAATACTTGATACTGGCCCAAGACGTATGAAGAAGACATTGTATTGTTTAATTAGCAATGCATTTTTAATGTATATGAGTGTATGTATGTGTATATATACATGTATATGAATATATATGTATATATATAAATGATTACATATACACATTTTAATGTGTATATGAGTACACTGTCACTGTCATCAGACACACCAGAAGAGGGCATGGAATCCCATTACAGATGGTTGCCGGGATTTGAACTCAGGACCTCTGGAATGGAAGCACAGTCATTGCTCTTAACCACTGAGCCATCTCTCCAGCCCAGCAATGTATTTTTATTTATGTGTATGTATGTGTTGATAGGTATGTCCATATAAGTGCATTTGCCAGAGGAGGCCAAAAGATTCCTCAGAGCTGGAGTCACAGGTGACTGTCCCACAATAGGTACTGGAGTCCTCTGTATACTCTCAATCTCTCCAGCCCCAATAATGTATTTTTTAAAATCTAAGTCCCCAAAGTAATAAGTTGTTTACATTTACGCGCGTGTGTGTGTGTGTGTGTGTGTGTGTGTGTGTGTGTGTGTGTGTGTGTGCGCGCGCGCACGCATTGACCTGTGTTTGCATGTACGATGTGTGAGTGAGGTTAGAAGAGGCAACATTGCTGACCTGACTATTTGATTCACCATTTGGAGAAAATACAACTAACAAGACAGGAGTCATTTGCAAGTATCTGTACCTTCTGTCCCTATGAATTATTCTTCAAAACCACATCTCTCTTTTCTTTCAGGAAACCAGAGGCTTTGAAGTCACAAGAAGAGAAGGTAGGAAAAAAATTACATCTCTATCATTCCGGGCGCTGGCATTTTGGAAGTGGTTTGGCTGAATCGAAGATGAACGTCAGTCATGGGCAGCCTGGTCTTTGAAATGCCATGCTTTCCTGCGCGCTAGCTGTTTACTCAGGAGACACAAGAACCTAAGGCTGGGTTTGCCTGTGAGAGCAAGGCTTGTACCTTCAAGTGTCAGAGGCAGCTCCCGGGGAACAGGCTCACTCATGACTACACACATGGTCTCTGAAGGAGACCCTCATTGGGGGGTGACATTTGAAGAGGTCATTAATGATAGCCACAACAAAACAAACAAAAAATGGTTTAGAGTTTGAGGAGTTTGTTTCATCGTCGGGTAGGCAAAACCACTATGAAAAATGCTTCTGATTAGATTTTTACAGCTTTGGCTAAGCCAGAATAGAAATAACCAATTAATTTCCCCTTTGAAAACAATTCCACGATGTTCCGTTTTCCCCGCCAGCCTTCCTCTGGCACATTTGTTTTCTGGTCTCAGAGGTAAGCGTGCTCGGATGGCAATTTCAGAATCATCTAACGGAAATTTCTTTTATTTACTCTCAGTAACAGCTAGTCTCTAACGAGAGAATGTCTTTTGTGAGATTTGTGGAATCATCTCTTTATTGTAGGAACAGAGGGGGCAAATGAAGCCAGAAACCATAGTGTGCTCTTCGTCTAGCACACAGACTTTGATTCTAGCCTTAGCCCCACTCTCCCCCATTGTCCTATCTCCGAGCAGAGTAATGCTGGGCGTAAAAAAACTGTTTGCCTCCTAAGTCAAACACATCCTTCCTCCTGACGAGTTAGCATCCAAGCTCTGGACCACAATGAGAAGCTTGGATAACCGAGGCACCGGCATGCCATTTAAGAACTTGATAACATCCCGGCAATACCATCCACACCAGACACCCAAATAAATGGCTGCCGTATCTGCTTCTGAAACCATAAATCCAGAGGACCTGGGCAATCTGATTCTAGTGTGAACTTTCTGGCTTCCATGTGTGCAGTGGCCTCGGGGCCACTTCCACAGGGCAAACCACATTCTTTGGATATCGATACCGAAGTAAATTGGATGAAGGTAGATTGGGGGGAGGGTGTTGTTTTTGAAAATTATGTTCCCGATGGGAACAATGACCGTCAGCTTGAGAGAGTTAGCTGTAAGAAATGAAGGTAGACGTTGGCATGCACTGTGACTTTGAATAATAAGCTATCCTCTCACTGACAATGTCTGCAGTTAATTTGCATGAAGGAATCACATATAAACTTAACCTTTTTGTAATCTTACTGTCTGTCTGTGGAAAACGTCTCTGATTAGGCTAGAGTTTTGGGGGCAGCCCTGTGCATTTCTTAACAAAGACAAAAAAAAATTCTAAAAAACTTTGGAACTTTACAGGGCGTGGAATTCCTCAAATGATGAAGTTGAGTTTGCCAGGAAGGGAACAGACATGCGGGGGCTATTCTGTCTCCATTCACAGCTCTGCTCCCACATCAGTTTCAACAGTGACTGACCAAGAACATGTTCTTTGGGCTGTTGTTAGCAGGTCTCTCCTGATACCACAGACTTAGTTTTCTCCGATTGTGAATTGATGTCTTCTTTAGGTATTTTGTTTGTTTGTTTTCTTTTTGTGCTTGTTTTTTTTTCTTTTGCTTTCTTATGTCAACGTCAAATGGTTAAGAGTTCTTGAGTTAGTTTGATGTCAATGCTTGTCACTTTGCAGTGAGAAAGGGAGATTGGAGACATAAGGATATTTCTAGGTTTTTGGAGACCTGGGAAGCCAGTGCCATGGGTTGGGTCAATCTTCTGAACAATATTTAGTATAAAAAAATAATAGAGGTGCTGTGGAAATATCACGGAATTATTTCTATCCACAAAAGTAGGTCAGTATTGTCTCGCGGCCTGCATGCTGCTCCAGCCCAACCTGGAACAGAAGGGTTCAGTCATGTTCCTTTCTCCAAACCCAGGAGGGCCCAGGGTGCTCAAGAGAGACTGAGTCTAAAAAGGCAGCCTCCTGACCACAGAATCTAAGAGAATTTTCCCTGTAGGGGTGTTTTGTCTCATTTCCACACCTGACTCAGAGACATGTGCTCTGCTGAGGTTTAATATCGCAAACACCTGACTGGGGGCAATTCCCCACTATGACTTCTGGAAATGCTTGACCAAGTCTGTGTGGTGAGGCCTGGGAGAGGCCGCCGATACTCTGGGAGATGATGGAGTCTAGACTGAATCACAGAGGGGTAGGAACCAGGGAGGCGACAGCCCGTGACTTTATTCAGTGCTCCTGCAGCCTGTGTGCTTTGAGCTTCATCCCAAGTCATCTCCGTGTCACTCCATCTCTTTCCTGAAGTGTTTGGCTTATGCTGCTCATCCACCCCACTCATCCCCTGAAATCAGAAACCTCCTCTGTTCCTCTCCAACTTCCCCACAATCCTAGGCCAGGGCCTGTAATCCATCTAATATATTCCCCTTTTAATAGAATATTATTATATCTGAGAATTTCATTTGTGCATACAATATATTCACCGCTCTTCCTCCAATCCCTCCCAGACGAACCCCTACCTCCACTCCCTCAACCTGATGTCTGTTTATTTTTTATAAACTGTTGTGTCCAATTTGTGCTGCTTATATGCACGTGCATCTGAAGGCATCTGCTGAGGCAAAGGCATCCTGTCAGATGAAAGAAAAATGACTCTTCCTCCCTTAGCAGCTGTCAGCTGTCAGCGGTTCCTACATTAAGGGTGGGAGGTAGTGACTGGCTTGATGTCAGGTAGGCAACTACAACTGAAATTAGTTCAGGTGCACTGGCCCTGTAGTGTCCAGTCCATTCCGACTGCTGACTCTTAGAGTATTTCTCACCTCTTTCTTGAGCACAAGAGATATGATATAGACACTCCAATTCTAGCCAAGCTCCCCCCCAGTCATATACTCTCTGCATTTTGACCAGTTATGAAGTTCTGTGCTAAACACTGTCCACTGCACAAAGAAACTTCTCTGGTGAGGGCTGAAAATGTCATCAGGCTATGGATGTAGAGGAACAATTTCATCTTGATCCTACCCATTGGGAAGCTGAAGATGGTTGTGATATTGTGTCCATTTAAAAACATAGCAATAGTAAGTTGACCCTTAGGGCCCATGAACTCCCCAGTCATGGCTTCTTGACTGGGATTTACAATGTCAGCCACACAGCTTCTCCTGTGGAGCAGGCCTTATAACAAACCATAAGGTGGTTGGTAAGCCCTGTGACGCTCATGCCACTACTGCACATGTGCCCTGCCAGGCTGACTGCTCTTGTAGCTTTCCTAGTTCACAGGTGAGTGAGCTGGCTGAGGCCTTTGTCTCCCATCAGCCTGCAGAGGACCTTGTGATGACAATTCTTTCTTGAATTAGGTTAAAGTTGCCCCTCTGAACCCTGGTCTCATCTTCATGATATACCAGTGAGAACCCAAGACCCAAGACCGTTGGGTTTTAAAAAGGTGATTTAAAATAACTGTTCTGGACGGTTGCTACAAGTTTTTAAAATACCATTAGCTCTGCAGTGCTCATTGCCATCTCCGGTAATGTTATATGTTCCTGGGTGATGCATTGCTGAGAGGGCATTAGGGCTGAATGTGCAGCCATATTTTGAGACTCTGTTCTCAAGGAAAAATACAGACCAACAAAAAGTGGTATAGTGAGGTACTAAGCCAGAATTTATGAACATGACCTTCTATGAAATAGAGACCTGTTTAATAAGGTCTCTATAGACAGTAGACATACCAAGTTAAGAGAAAGTCATGCTGGATCAGTTTTGGCTTTAGTCCCATGAGTGGCAGTGGGACCTCCATCTTTAGACACAGAAGGCAAGTGCCATGTGGAGGTAGAGTAGGGCACTGCTGGCAACCACTGGTTAGGAAGAGGCATGGAAGACTATTCCCTAGAGCCTTCAGAGGGAGTCATGGATGGTCTGGCCAGTCCTTCCTTTGATTTGGTCTTCTGATTTTCAGAACCTTGAGAAAATGAATTCCTGCTTTTGGAGCCTCCTGGTTTATGATAGTTTAACATAGCGGTGCTGGGGCATAGTACACCCAGAAAGTGCTAAACTCTGAGAACCCAATGAGTTACATGGCTGCAATCACTCTGGCATACATACATACATACATACATACATACATACATACATACATACATACATGCGCGCACACACACACACACACACACACACACACACTCTTAGCAGGGAAGGTAATGGCAGCATTTCCCCCAAATCAGCTTCTCATGGGATAAAACAAATTTAACTTTGCTGTCTTGGTGCTCATGGCTGCCACTGCACTCAGTACCTTTGCAAGGCCTGCTGCAGTGGATGCAGGCAAGGGGAGAGCTTCCCTCAGCAGCCAGGTACCAGGGCCGAGCCTTCTCGGAGCAGTGAGGTGGGCACAGTGATGTTGACTTGCTCATTATGAAGTTTCAGAGAATTCTTTATCTCCCGTGAACTTCAGCAGAGCAGACAGCATCCTACACTCGAGACTCCTTCCTTCCTTGCCACATTGTCAGTGGCAACAAAGACTCTGCCCAAACCTCTTCCCCCCACCGTAGGACCGTTGCCTTTCTGTTGCACCCCACACTTCTAGGTGGTGGCTGTTCAAGTTGTCTGATCTTGATTCATCCCCACCAAGGCGCATAGCACATACCTCTGGCTACCAATCCTACATAGCCTCAACTGAGGCTAAGCGATGCGTTCCCTACACCCCAGCCCTTCACTGCTCGACATTGGAGCCTTGCTCATTCTTGTACACATGCTGGACTCAAAGGAAGTTGAGAGTGCCACCTGCCTCTCATGAAGTTAGGCTCGTGCTAAAGACTCTCTTATAGTAGTAAAACTGAGGTAGGACAATAAGACCACAGGGTGTCTCTAGGCTAGTACACCTATCTTCCTTAGAGAGCAAAACTGTCGCTCCGTCATGAGATCCCCTAGACTGACCTTGAAACGAGTGTTCGGAACCCACCTGTGCTGGCTGCATCATGGCTACATTTTGTCTGCTTTCTAGAACAAGAATTTTTACATCTTTCCCCAGATGACTAAAAAGAAACCTCACGTGTATATGTGTGTGTGCGTATGTATGCATGCATGTATATGCATGTTGTGCGTGTGTTAGGTTGGGGAAGAGTGTTTGGTATCTTTGCTGAACCTGGTACTCACTTTACAGTAGTAAAGATTGGGAGAGCAGAAAACCTCAGGGTGTCTCTAGGCCAGGACATGTGTCCTCCGTAGAGGCCAGCTGGCCACTAAACTCTGTGGATCCTGCTGTCTCCACCTGTCCAGCAGCGCTGGAATTGCAGACTCACAGCATCCTGTCCTACGTTTTACATGGATGATGGGGATCTGAACTCACAGCCTTGCTTCTCCACAGCAAGCCTTCCACCCACTGAACTGTCTTCCTAGATCAAGCACAGTTCTTTTTACATCCCCCTCCAGACATCTGAAATTTAATTTCAACCTTTTCTGAAACTTCACGGTGAAGAGTTGCCAACCCCGGTCCTTCTGAGACACTCCCATGTCCACTCAGAGGGCAGGTGCTGATTGTACCTGCCAGAGCCCATCTACTCACACCAGCACTTTCTCTGACTGATCCCATCTCTTTGAATTACAGCCGTGGGAGCGCCCTCGAGTGTGGAGCAAGTGGCTTGGATAATTCAGCCCTTGTCAGCTATCTCTGAAGGGCAGAAGGTGATCTGTAAGCTATTCCAGATGTCTGTGATTGTGCTGTGATTAGGGGCTTGAGTTTGGAGCTGGGCACCAGGGTGTCATGTTATATTACTGGCCTTCCCAAGGATGGTTCACTTACTCTGTTCCAGCCTTAGCCAGCTGGGGGGCCTGGCTTTCCATCAAAACAATAGGGAGACTGGGAGGGCAAGGCTGCTGCTATCTTAGGAGGAGAGGAAAGGAGGGAGAGACTGTCACCCTTGCCCTGGGTGGCTCTGGGTACTTAGACTGCTTAGCAATGCAAATTCCCCCAACTAAACAGGACCTGCCTGCCTTGAGTTGGAAACTGGAAGCCTGGCTTCCTGAAAACTCCTGGAATCTGTTCCCAGTTGACAGCTGCCTCTATTGGCCCCTTTATTGTTCTGTGCATCTGGGGGATCTTCAGCTATCAAAATCCTTGTGGCGTTTGCCATTAATTCTGATTTTGTTTAGCAGATGTTTTCTGGATCTCTCAGTTGCCTGCATAATGTGTCTTAGTCTAATGTGAAGTAGCTGACTCTGGGCTGAAACAGATGAATGAACTCCCAGGATTTTTTGGGGGGGAGGGGTGTTAGGGATGGGGGATACTTCACCACAGATGGAGGGAACTTAAAAGCACCCAGAGTTGACAGTGCTCATGGCAATGAGTCCTGTTCAGATCTAGGCTTCATCCAAGGCCAGGTGAGGAGTTCCCTGCATCCCAACCCTTTGCTCCCCAACACTGGGGTATTGCTTATTCTTACACACATGCCAGGCTCAAAGAAATGGAAAGTGAGTGTGACCAAGCCCTGACTCGGCAGATTGGCTTTTTCTGTGGCACACTGACTCTTTTTAGGAGATAGAGTTGTACCCAGTTGCCCTAGGTAGGTGGGAAACAGGCAACCCTGCTGCTAGGATGTCTATTCAAGCACGGGCAGGGGTTCTACACTCAAGCTTTTTTGTTGTGTTTGCGTAATAGTGTGTATGAGCGTGCATGCACGATCATGCGCAAGCACTTGCCACAGCTGTGGAGGTCAGAGGACAGATTGCAGGAGTTGGCTCTCTCCTCCTTCCACACGGGTTCTGTTGACTGAACTGAGATGATCAGGCCGGACCATCTCACAATTCCTCCACACTCTACAACCATCTCTTAAATGCAGTGCTCATAGAACACATCCTTGGAAATTACCCTCACAACACTTGGCCCAGGACCAGGGATCTTTTTCCAAAGCTCATGGGAAGTCACATTGTCAAATAGATAATGATTCCTGTCCTACTTTCACTTCTGTTTCTGTGACAAAATACCTTGACCTAAAGAAGTAATAGGTGGGAAGGAGGGTTATTATGGTTTACAATTCCAGATTACTGTCATCATTGTAGGGGAGTCACGTCATCAGGCACATCATCCATAGTCAAGAACAAGAGAGAAACAATGCACCCTTGTCACCTGCTTGCTCACTCAGGAAGTTTTCTTCAGTCTTCTCATAGTTCAGAGTCCAGTCTAGGGAATGGTGTTGCCCACAGTGGGCTGAGTCAATTAATAATCAGTATGACTCCTTGAAGATATCCCCCACAGGACAATTTGATGTAAATAATTTTTCAACTGAGACACTCTTCCTGGGTCATTCTAGGTTGTGTCACATTGACTATTACAATTAACCAGCACAATTCCCCCAAAGGTATGAACCACTGCAGATTCACAAGGACCATGAGATTAGCCCTTCCGCAGGTCCTGTCATTATGACCTGATCCTCTCAAGGTCCAGGAGGCAGGGAAGATGGGGACACCCTATGGGTCCTACCAAGGCCTCACCCTTGCATAGAAGTTTCAACTCCCTTGAGCACCCAGCAAAAGTTAAGATTGATGTTTGCCATCTTCTTTCCTTTCTTAGCCCCCAAAGCAGGAGTTTCTACTTTTTAGCAACTTTTAAAATGGTCTCTATGTAAGCACTGAGGCTTTGTGAAGCTGTTTGCTCCAGCATATTAATGTGCCATCGGCAAGCCTTTGGAGTTAATTATCTGTGACTTAAGAACCATTTATTTCTGTCTCTTTGTCTCATTGTCACCCAGCACTTTTCTTTATTAGGAAACGAAGGAGAGAACCAACTGACCATTATGTCCTAATTCTCTGGCTGTCATCAAAATTAGTTTACCTCTTAAAAATTCTTTTTAACAGCCCCCACCTCCCAAACCTGTGCCGTCTCATTATTTTCAGATCGTGTTGTCTCTTAACAAATCTTTAATTCCTCTGCTTTGGCACAAGCAGAGTCCGAACTGGCACCAAGCTGAAGAAGGAGGCAGCCCGTCTAAATTAGCAAGGCTGTCAGTGTTCTCTCATGCTTTATCGGCCTCACTAACTGAGCAGTTGGCTCTTTTCCCCCTTCCCTCCAGCTATGATTGAAGCATCAGTCTGTCTCCTTGGCTGTGTGTCTGTCACACATGCTAGAGAACCAGCCGTGGTGACTCCGAAGGACCTTTCCAGGTCAAGTGACCATAGTTAGGAGGAGCCTATGAGCTATAACCTGCTCATGGATCATTCTACACTCTTATTTGGTTGGATTGTACTTCTTGCCCAGGGCTTCCATTCAGTTCCTTGAACTGCTTCAGGCCCCCTAATGGAGGCTTGGTGTGTAATGTTAAATCTCATCCTAGAAAAGAAGACCTTGCCTTGATGTCCCCAGGAAGTCAGGACCATGTGCCGGGGAAATGAGCAGGTGGATGGACACTGGATCAGTGGTTTGTTGAAAACCCATAGCCTCCTGGGACCGAGGGTTCAGCCAGTGGTGGGGCTTGGGTGGTATCTGGGTGTGGTTGGCACTGTGGAATGATGCACAAAGCTAATTTTACCCCTATCTAGGATTAGCAACTCCTATCTTCCCCTGTCTCTGCAGGCCATGCTTGGCTGTTCTCTCATTACCCCAAAGGCAATGTCCTGGAGCCATGTTGGACAGTTAGTACTGGTGATGGAGGAACCACTCTCTGTGAAAAGATGATACAATTCCTAGGTCACTGGTTGCTAATGGAAGTTTCCTTGAGGTAATTGAAGGGTGCTGTGTGTACAGAGATGAGGAGCCGTGATCCCTGGTAACTGAGTTAGCTGAGATGACACAGGAAAGTTCTGCAGACAGAAAGACTGGCCACCACCTCCTCACACTAGAGGGGATGACTATAGAGCATAATAGAATTTGCTCAGTAGAAAGGGTATCATTTTCTGATAGAACAACCCTGTAGATATTCTGCTCAAGGTAGTGTGTACCAAGAAGGTCCTTAGAGAAACAGAATGATAGAATTACTTATGTATATGTATATATATTTGGAGAATGAGCGTGGCTTATATGATAGGGCTGGGTAGTCCCACAGTGGCTGTTTGCATGCTGACAAGGCCAAGAGTCCCTTAGCTTTTAGAACACAAAGCCAGATGCCTCAGTATTCCCAACATGGGCACTGAAGGTCCAAAAGGTCCAGGAGAATCACTTGTATTCAATTCACGTTAGAGACCAAAGAATCTGGACTCTTAGGTCAGGGGAAGGTGATCCCAGCTACAGTGGAAACATTTGCCCAGAGAGAGGCAGAATATAGACAGGCAACTGCTGTTTCCTTGGGCCACAGGTTATCTGTCCTCAGTCATTCTTCTCTGGAAGCATCTTTGAAGACAGAAATGTATAAATCTAGTCAGTTGGCAACCAAAATCCACCAGCATATAGAGAGTCTCAGGTCTTTTCCTAAAACATGGTTGCCTTAGAAGAGGGTCTCCCTGGACATGCCCCCCACCCTCACCCCTCAGTGCTGCGCAAAGTCCCTGGTCACTTTCTTGTGTCAGGTAACAAGACTCAACGGGCTCAAACAAAAAAGATGACTTGGTGGACTTATACATAGCTAGACAATCTAGTCTCAGGGGTTGCTGGCTTCAGGGACACTCGATGTGGCCCAGGGACCTGGCTCTTCCCCTTAGTTCACCCCTCTGACTGACCTCCCTACAGTGAATGTCAACCTCTCACAAGGCAAGTTCATCAAGAGGCAGCATAGCCTCGGCCTCTCACTGAGGTGCTGGGTTCCCTGCACAGTCTCCTGAGCCAGTGGCTGAGGATTATGGGGAGTCCCCAGCTGTGTCCTGCTTGGTGTGTCATAAACCAATATGGGAGGAAGGTGACTCCCCAAATGACTGCTGGGACACAGACGCAGAAAAGCTAAAAACCAAGAAACAACTTCCTGGGGCTAGAGAGAGGACTTGGTGAGAGGAGGACACACCTGCCTCACAAACCTGAACCTGAGTTCAGAATCAACATAAAAGCCAGGAGCATTGTGATGCTAGCACGCTAGCATGCCTGGTCTGGAGATGGGACAGGATCTTATTACGTAGTCTGGACTGACCTAGCAGAGACCAACTTGCCTTTGCCTCCCGAGTGCTAGGATTGAAGGCACGCACCACCATGCCTCGCTCACACCGTCCACGGACATCAGACAGTTGGGGCCCAAAGGGTTCCTTCCTTTCGACTCTGTAGGCAAGAAGGGTTCACTTTTAGAATAGCCTTATTCAGTCCCTATAAACACCTCTGAGATGAGGCGATGCACTCTCATTTTGTAAGGGGGGGAGAGAGAGAGACAGACAGACAGACAGACACTGACTGACTGACTGAGACTGGGTGGGATAAGTTGAGCGTTAGCTGTGTAGGAAATTGGTCACAGAATTGAACCATAGGTTTCCCAGAGGCCCCTGGGGGAAATGCATTTGCTTTAGATATCCGACAGTGTTTATAGTATTCTGTCTCAAAATTCAGGCTCAAACATGGACTCTTTGTTCTTCCTGTAAGAGGGCCTGCAGGGGTGGAGAGCAAGGAACCAGCAGGGCTCTAGATGGTGGTAAGCCTTGCTTGCTTGGGAGCCCTGGCTTACTGCAGCCATAAAGAAGCAGAGCCCCTCCCCCCACACACATCAGAAGACATGGGGCTGGTGGAGAGTTATGGGAGGAAGGGAACCTGTGTGTTCTACTAACATCAGGAGTTGGAGAGACGGCTCAGAGGTTAAGAGCACTGACTGCTCTTCCAGAGGTCCTGAGTTCAATTCCCAGCAACCACATGGTGGCTCACAACCATCTGTAATGGGATTTGATGTCCTTTTCTGGTGTGTCTGAAGAGAGTGACAGTGTACTCATATTAATACAATAAATAAATCTTTTTTAAAAAAGAGAATTTCTTTTTGGATGGAAGCAGCACTCCTACCAGTGGCTCAGTGGCTTTATCTAATGTCCTATCATTTGCATGAGTTACTGAACCATTCAGACACAAGATGGGAATCTGATGGCCGAGGGGAGCAGATTACAGCAGAGGCTCAAATCTGATCTCAGGCTTAGACACTTGAGCCATTCAAAAAGTGGCCAGATCTCTTGCTTTGTCTTTAAAGATGGTAGGTTTGTACAAGTGGGCTACAAATTGCTTTCCCCCTTTTAAACAATGTGAAATAACACCTTGACAATGGTTCCTACACTGCCTTTGTTTTCGAAGTGCTATCTGGTTTCTCTTTTCCCATTTTTATTTATTTTTACACTGATTTATCCCTGTGTGTGCACCATGAGGAAGTCAGAGGACACCTGTGAGTATCAGTCATCTACAATGTGGGTCCCTGGAATCAGACTGAGGTTGTCACTTGGTATGTAGTGTTCTTTACTCAGTGAGTCATCTCACCAAACCCAAGTCTGTCCTCTTTCTGACATGTTGAAGAAAATCTGTGAGTTAGAAAGAGTGAAGATACCCCGTTGGTGTTAGAAGAGGAATCAAGTTCAGAGACAACAAGGGACTTGCCCAAGGTTGCACAGCTTATAAGGTCTAGTTCTGTGTTCTCATCAAGCTTACTCGAGGAAGTTTATAAATTAAAATCCAACAGGCTGGTGCTGGGCTGGGGCTGGGGCTGGGGACAGGGCTGGGGACATAGCTCAGAGTCCATCCCCAGCACTGCACACTAGGCATGGTGGGCTGTGCTTTTAACCCAGCACATAGGAGGCAATGGAAGAGGATCTGAAGTTCAAAGTCATCCTCAGCTAAGAGATAGTTCGAGTCCATGCTCGGCTACTTGAATCTTTATCTCGAAACAAACAAAACAGCAGCAATAAAAAAACAGGAGGAAAGTGGAGTTAACAAACAAACAAAAACCCTTGGGGGTGGTGTTCCTTAAAATAAAACACTTCGAGAACTTTCCTGTCAAGGCAGTGATCCTTTACTTGAGGAATCAGGATAATCAGAACGTGAGTCAAGTCACATTCAAGGTGCCTGTCCATACTGATGATGTTTAAGTACCACGTGACGTACTCATGGTTTGAAATGATGACAGTCTAAAACAGGACAGAAGCTGGAAAGAACCCAGATGTCCCTCAACAGAGGAATGGAAACAGAAAATGTGGTTCGTTTACACAATGTAGTACTACCCAGCTATCAAAACAATGACTTCATGAGATTCATAGGCAAATGAATGGGACTAGAAAATATCCTGAGCGAGGTAACCCAATCACAGAAAAAGCACACATGGTATGCACTCACTGATAAGTGGATATTAGCCCCAAAAGCTCAAATTACCCAAGAGATAAGCCACAGACCACATGAAGCTCAAGAAGAAGGATGGCCAAAGTGCAGATGCTTCAGTCCTTCTTAAAAGGGGGAGCAAAAATATTCATAGGAGGAGATATGGAGACAAAGTTTGGAGCAGAGACTGAAGGAATGGCCATTCAGAGACTGCCCAACCTGGGGATCCAGCCCATATACATACAGCCACCAAACCCAGACAATATTGCTGCTGCCAAGAAGTGCATGCTGACAGGAACCTGATATAGCTGTCTCCTGAGAGGCTCTGTCAGAGCCTGACAAATACAGAGGCGAATGCTTACAGGACTTAGAGAAAGGATTGAAGGAGCTGAAGGTGTTTGCAACCCCATAAGAACAACAATACCAACCAACAGAGCTCCCAGGGACTGCATGTGTAGCAGAGGAAGGCCTTGTTGGGCACCAATGGGAGGAGAAGCCCATTGGGGCGTAGGGGAATGTCAGGGTGGGGAGGTGGGAAGGGGTGGGTGGTTGGGAAGGCACCCTTATAGAAGAAGGGGAGGGGGAGGAGAGAGGGGGTTTATGGACTGGAAACCGGGAAAGGGGATAACATTTGAAATGTAATTAAAAATATCCAATAAAAAATAAAATAAAACAGAGCCCCAAACTCTATTCACTGGAGCTAGATGGCTCAGTGGTTACGAGCACTTGTTCTGGTAGCAGATCTGAGCAGTTCAGATCCACTGAGCTCAGTTCTAGCATATGGAGGCTCACAACTGTCCCTAACTCTGGTTCCAGGGGATCCATCACCCTGTTCTGTCCTTCATGGATACCAGGCACACATGTGGTGCACAGACATACATGCAGGAAAATACTCATACTCGTCAAAATTTAAAACTAGAATAAAACCTAGTTGTATTTGCCACATGTCAGCAGACACATTGGTAACCCCCAGGCCCAGATGTTCCCAAGACGGACAGTTCTGCAGCTGCACTGAGAGCGCCCTATATGTGGAGACCAGAGCCTTAACTTTGAACTCGCAACCAGACATCCACAGATGCTTGTGGAGGCCAGGAGCAGGGTCTGATTCTCCTATGAATGTCAAAGCTCAGTTCCCATGTTCTCTCACAGTCAGGCCTCTTGGTGGTTCTATATAGGGCTTCCTTTCTTCTTTTAAAAAGTTTTTTGCATTTATTTGCATTTATTTGTGTGTGTGTGTGTGTGTGTGTGTGTGTGTGTGTGTGTGTGTGTGTGTGTGTGTGTGTGTTCAGAACAACTTTGTTTCTCCTTCCTCCTTTACATGGGTTCTGGGGATCAGAGACTCAGGTAATTAAACTTGGTGGTAAACACCTCTACCCACTGAACCATCCCATCTGCCCCTTCTACAGGGTTTCCAATGAGCAGGATACTTTTGCATGCATAAGCAAAGGAAAGCCACATAAACGGCAGGTAACTTTTGGACGAGGCACACCTTTCCAAGACAAACAAGTGGGAACGGTGACTTTCCTCTTGTTGTTGTTTAAGAAGCTCGGCAGCAGCTGTGCGTTTAGGAAATAATAAAAGCATCGCTTCTTCCCCAAGAGATCTCTGCAAGCAGAGCTGTCCAGGGCTGACCCATCTGTCCAAACTCCACATCTCCCTGTGGAGCGTCTCAGGAGACGACCAGATGAAGCCATCTCAGAACCAAATGCTTTAGACAACTCTTAGTTCGGAGTGTATCCATGCTTGATGGCGGGGCCCATTAGGATGCGGATGCGGGAAAGCATGGATCAGAGGTGCTGAGAAGAAAAAGGGAGACATAGGTCCACAGCCCCCAACCATATTTAGCTGGCCTGGGGAAATAATAGGTGTGCCTAGCACTCTGGGAAGATCCACACCCAGGGTTTCCAAAGGTCACCCCCATACCAGTCTTCATAGCTGTGCTCTTTCAACTAAGCAACCAGCACGATGTCAGGAATGGTGGCACCCATGCCTCCCATGGCAATGCCATTCACAGTTCCATCCCAGTGGATGGAAGGTTCCTGAACCTACTATAGATTGGATAGGAAGTGCCGCCCTCTCAGAGGTCAACGTATTTGCTATAGTTTGGTCCCAGCTGGTGGCCCCAATAAGAGGTGCTTGGATAATGAAGCCCTGATCTCATCAAATGGATCGATCTATCAATGACTTCATAGCTGGATGAGCCCTTAGGAGGAGGGATGTTATGGCTTGTATGTGCTTGGCCCAGGGAGTGGCACTACTAGAAGGTGTGGCCTTGTTGGAGTAGGTGTATCACTGTGGGTGTGGGCTAAAGGACCTTCATCCTAACTGTCTGAAGTCAGTCTTCCACTAGCAGCCTTCAGATGAAGATGTAGAACTCTCAGTTCCTCCTGCCCCATTCCTGCCTGGAGGCTGCTGTGCTCCCACTTTGATGATCATGGACTGAACTTCTAAACCTGTAAGGCAGCCCCAATTAAATGTTGTCCTTTATAAGAGTTGCTTTGGTCATGGCATATGTCCACAGCAGTAAAACCCTAACTAAGACAAGAGACCTGGCTGGAGTAATGAATCTACCCCTGGAGTACCGTCGAGGTCTACATCTTGTGCCTGACCCCTGTCAACCTCTCCCTATCTCGTTTTCCCTCTTTGCATCTCTGCTGATACGAAGTGAGCAGCTCTCCCCCTCTGTGCCCAGGGCCTTATGGATGCTGGAAATTCTGAACTCTTCTATACTCAAGGGGCCAAGAGAGCGCCCTTTGCACACACAGGGCCTTCCTGTTGGCTGCTAATATAAACAAACCCCGCCATTAGGGCTCCGTCACTGCTTTCCTTGCGAATACTCCAACATCACTTTAGGTTCTGCCAACTTACTGACTTCTGCTGAGCCATTTTAGATCCTCCAGTTTACAAGGCAAGCACAGCCTCCACCAAGACCCGAGTCTGACTCCCACGCCATAGTTGTTTCAAACGTAAGGTAGTCTACAAGTGGGACACACCCTACAACTGCATTCGTTTGACTTGGGTTATCAACCTACAGGAGTTTTTTTTTTTTTTTTAATTTTAATTTGAATGAATTGCCATTAAAAAGGGGGACATTTTACATATATTAATCAAAAATGTTTCTGAGCCTACATAGCACCCTGCAAAAGAATGCAGAAAACACACTGGAGGCAGATCTGTCCCCAGATGTGCATTCTTCCCTGTCTGACGTGGTCCACATACACCACTCCCTCAGGCATCCGTGGTATGGATACGATGAACCGGGTGCAGTTCAGGAAACAAGTGTAGCCATGTCGAAGCCTTGGGAAGTTGCTTTCATCAAGCTATCTGTGTGGCTTTAGGAAACATTTGGGTTAATTTATTTTACACTCTGTGTGTGTGTGTGTGTGTGTGTGTGTGTGTGCGCGCGCGCGCGCGCCACAACCTGGTGTGGAACTCAGAGGCAAACTCGAAGGAACTGGTTCTTTCCTTTCACCATAGGACTCCCAGAGATCAGACTCAGGTTTTCGGGGTTGGGTGCAAGCCTCCTTGCTAGCTGCTCAGCACTGTTGCACTCAGGTGTGGCAGGCACTAACCACAGCACAGCAGCAGTCCATGTTAATAGGAGAGCAAGATGACCACTCCCACCCACAGAGGCAGGGTCTTGCCCGTACCTGCTACTCACCCCTTTGAAGATAGCTGAGGACTCTGGTGTCTAGAAGTGGGTCCTTGGTTTCCCCATCCAACTATCTTAATTTCTGTTATTAAGCCCTTGATCTAGAAACATTCACTCCAGGCAAAAGATTTGCAATCAAGCGTTGGGTGTGGTAATTAATCTGTGTGCCTCTTTATGTCAGTTGCACACATTTAAAACAGAGTGTTGTCTAAGCATTTAAAAGACACTCCACGTGTGTTGAAAGTAATTACTTTCCAAAGATATTTCCCACTGATGTCCCGTTGCATCTAAATACGTATTTATAGGACTCAGTAGACTAGAATAGTTCTAATTGATATATTTCAGTTCACTGGGTTAAAAAAAATAGAGAGGCATCTTGAAGCATATTTTTAATCAGTGTGTTTGTCCCAAAGATAGTGTTTGGCATCTCCAAAATCAGTCACATGATGGTAGAAAAATATTACATATGGTAGGCTCCCTGCACAGATTTAGAACTTAATGAGAGGTGACATTGCAGCCTAAGCATGGTTGTGGCTGCAGCTTTGAATCTGGACTCACGAGTGTCCTAGAGCTCGGAGGAGCTGACGAACTCCCTCGGTGTCATTTTCTTAATGTGCAAAATGCATATGACACACAGCCACTGCCCATGTGTGGCAAGAACGAATGCTTGCTGAGTTGCAAGCGTTGTTCTAATAAAGCAGCCTTAATTGTTTGTTTTGTACACTTTCTGTTTTATTGTTTTTATTATTTCTCTTGCCTCCGTAATTGGTAATTATTGGGTTCCCATTAATTCTTTATTAGTGAGTTTATAAACGCTATCTTGTGATTTATCCTTCTGCTTACACTCGCTTTCCCCCAAATGTCATTAGCAGAGGCAAGAGGCTGGTGCACGCCACTCTGCCTGCCTCTAATGGGGCCAGCAGGGCTACAAACAGCTTCTCATGGCTCACTCTTGACTTTAGGACTGATCATTCCCAATTACTTGGTTGCTTTGCTGTGAAAGGCTGAATATGAAACCCAGGAGGTTTATTAGAAAAGCATTCTAAGAGGCAACTTACCCAGACGAACAGTGTCTGACAAGGACCTAAGCTCCTTTTTTTCTTTTACATTTTTTTTTTAATGGGAGAGAAGAGGGGGAAAGTGCCCTTGTGGCTTGGGACAAGCCTCCTGAATGTAAATGACCATGTAATGTGGCATGCTGGGTAAAAGGTCAAGGAATCATCATTCATACAGAACAGAGAGGCCAAGGCCCATTGAGCCTGAGATGTGGAGACTTGACTGCATTTCTAGCTGCTGCTACTCTGGTCCATTCTCCTGCTTCCCTGCTGAGATCCCACATAATCTCCACATGGTCTCCTTTTTGGGGAGGGCACAGCTTTCCCAAATTCTGTAGGCAGTCATTCTGAATTCTGATCCAACTCATTGGCTCCTAAACATCCCTTGTAAGGCTAGTGTGAGGGTTAGTGTCTGTTGTCAAAAGACTCTAGAAGGGCTGGGAGACACACCTCTGTCGCGGCTCGCGGAGGCTTATCCTAACTGCTTTACTTGGAAGATTTGCCCACTGTGGGTGGCACCATTCCCTGGCTGAGTCCTGAACTGTCTAAGTAGAGAAAGAGAGCTGAGCATCAACAGTTGTCACCCTTTATACTTTTGAACTGTGAGTGCAGTCGCTAGCTTCCTCGAGCCTTTGTTGCTGTGACTTTCCCAGTGATGGGCTGCGTTCTTGAACAACTCTGAATCAGAACAAACCCTGTCTTCCTTACGTTGCTTTCTGCGTGGTATTTTATTATAGCAACTAGAAAGAAAAACAAAACAGAGACGGTTGGCTTAAAAACCAATGGATTTATTGTGCTTACTTACCAGGGTTACTTACAGGAGCCTCAGTGACCCCCCCCCCCAAACAGCCGTGTCACCAGAAAGATCTTGCTCCTTCTGGATCACAGTTTGTGAAATTCCACCACCCACCCCCTGCTTAACTTTCTGTATTCTCCGTACTCTTGTACCTCCTAAAGCCAGATGTATGCCCACTTTCTGACCGGGTTCTCAGTTGTTTTTAATTTATAATTTTATTATTGTTTAGGAATTTCATGCATTCATATAATGTGCTTAGGTTAAATACATCCCAGTCCTTTCCCTCTGCTTCCTCCCATAATCCCCCTTCTATTTTTCCCTCCTGTTCTCTTATGCTCCTCCCCACCCCCCCCGCCCAGATCCTGTTGAGTCTACTTGATACTGCTTATGTGTGCATGGACGTAAGCCCACCTGTTGGAGCCTGGTAATCTATCCCGGAGGAAAGCTAACCCCCTCTCCTCCAGCAGCCATCACTGGCCAATAGTTCTTTGGCCAGGTGTAGGACTTCTCCTAATCCATGCTGGGATTGTAGCTGGCTTAATCTTTCCAAGACTTGTGCACTCGGTCACAGTTGTTTATGAGTTTGTTATGGGTTTGTGCATGCGAAGGCCCCATCACATTGGCAAACAGGTTCAATGCGGACACCCACCTATGGCTCTTACAGTCTTTCTAGTCCTCTTTTGTGGTGATCCCTAAACCTTGTGGCAACAGGGTCTGATATAGATGTCCCACTTAATGCTGAGCATCTTAGTCCCTTATTCTCTTCATGTCCTCTGTTGTCAATTTCTGTATTAATCTGCAAAAATAGGGTTCTCTGGCCAATCAGTGGTGAAGCTTGCCTTTAATTCCAGAACTCAGGAGGCAGAGGCAGGTGAGTCTCTATGAGTTCAAGGCCAGTCCACTACACAGAGAAACTCTAGAAGAAGAAAAAAAAATGCTTGAGAAACACGCTGATCTGTTGACGTATGAGTATAAAGCTAAAAACTTAGGAAGAAGTTTATTATTGTGTCTATTTAGCAAAATAATCAGACTCCTAGGGTCTATGACCTAGGCAGCCTTGGGGTTTTGGCTGGTTAACAGTACCAGGCATGGGTTCCATGGCCACAAGTCCATTCAGCAAGTGGTCACATTCATGCCACTATTGTACCTCATGCTGGTGACATATCTTTGCCAGGCCAGTCATTACTGTAGCTCTGAGTCCACAGCTGGGTAATATTTTGTTGATTACTTTCCCCTCTTAGTAGCATGTACCTCACGGCACTAAGAATGCTAGCCAGTTGTAAGTACCAACTTGATTTCTCCATGCCCTGTGACTCAAGTATGTGGTATCTTCAGCAGTAAGGTCTTACCTTCAGGTAGTTCTGAAGGTAACCCTTAGTGTTGGGAAGATGTCTATAGGTCCCCACTGACAAACGACCTGAATAGAGGTAATCCTGGGCTTTTGATTTGATGGCCTCTTGTTCCTGGGAGGGGCACTGTCACCCTGCCATAAGGGAGCTCTTTTTACATACTTATACATATTTAGGACACTACTACAATTGTAGGATTCCATATGACCTTTTCAAAGGTCTTTAGTCATTTCTCCCCATACTCATTACCTACCCTGCCCTCCTATCTCCCACTCAAGCCTTTCTTGTTCCACTTCCCTCCCTCTCCCTTAATACTACTTATTCTGCTTTACTTGAAGTCCCTCCACTCCTACCCTTACCCCCGGTCATGGCCCCTCATTAGTTTTCTGCCTTCTCTGTTAACTCCTATGGAAACTACATATCCCAAGATTCAAAGCTAGCATCCAAAGATGAGATGTCCTTCTCTGTTGTTCCTCGCTGTTGGCTATTATGGGGTCTTGTTTGGGGTACAGGTGCTCTCCCTCTCTGTGCCTGCAGTAATGGGAAGGAGGGGTTTTCAGAGAATGCTCACTGAGATGCATTGTTCCGGAAGCAGTGGATTAATGCAGGCCAACTTACTTTCTTTTATCCCTGCTAGGTAATCACATTTATCCTCCATGTGGGGAGAGGAGTAATAAAGTCAAAGCTCTGGGACTGTTTGCACAGGCTGTTGTTTCTGCCACGTGGGAGACAGGATATCTCAGCTGACTCTCTCACTTAACAGCGATGGAAAATTATAGGGAAAATAACTCTGCCATCCTTTAAAGACATCAGTGGGAAGGCCAGGAAGGGGAGTACTGATAAGAAGCTGGGGTGGGCGGTGGGGGGACAGAGAAAATAGCAAATCAAGGCTTAGAGGCAGACTTGTTTGCTTTGAGAGTCCTTGTCCTGAACCATTGACCATGAGCTCTGATGTTTGTGATCTCAGGAGGCATAGGGTTAGGAGCTGAGCCCAGGACACATTAGTTTATTAGAAAACCCACGTCACCTACCAGGCACGGAGCTCCTGCAGCCTCAGTTGTTAGCTCAGGTATAGAGCAGAAGTCACCATGCCCTCCTTCCCTTAGGAAGTAATGATAGAAATTGCTTGTCTCAGGACACAGTGCCAGGCAAAGGTGCCCCAGTTCAGAGTATTCTAGGGTACCTGGGAAAGTAGACAAACACCAATTAGGCAAGCTTTTCAACACAGACCTTGGGATTTTGAGTGTGCTGTCCTATGAGTGTCTCTGTCAAAAGTTCTTTTTTAAATATGAAGGGAAGCAAGACACTAAGAACAGCAGAGAGACATAGACACTTCAGATGTTTGAATTAACAAATACAGAATAAAAACATTCATAATGTAAGAAATCAAAAAGGTGGGGGGGGGCCTGGAGAGATGGTTCAAATGTTAAGAGCATGGACTGCTCTTCCAGAGGTCCTGAGTTCAAATCCGAGCAACTGCATGGTGGCTCACAACCATTTGTGATGGGATCAGATGTCCTCTTCTGGTGTGTCTGAAGTCAGCTACAGTATACTCATATCAATAAAATAACTAAGTGAATTAAAAAATATATCCTTTCTTCTGCTTTAAAAAAAAAAAAAAAGAACTCAAAACAGGAGCTGAAGGTTTGCGCCAAGAAAAATACAGTAATAAATAAACTATTTGGAAAATCTGAAAAATAACCAAATGTAATTTTCAGAAAATAAAGCGTTTAATTGCCTTTTTGAACAGTTAGCATTAGGGAGATAGCTTGGGTAATGAAGGGATTATAAACACATGGACCCCAGTTTGTTCCCCAGAGGCGATATAAGAAGCTGGGGGTAGGCTGTTGAGCTGGCTCAGTGCCCTTCCAGAGCACACAGGTTTGATTCCCAGCAACCACAGGGCAGCTTACAGCCAGGTTTAGCTCCAGTTCCAGGAGATCTGACACCACCCTCTTGTGATCTCCATGAACACCAGGCACACAGATTGACATAACATAGACAAAACACTTATATACACATATAATAATAATAATAGTTATTATTATTATAAAGCTGGGAGTACCATGTGAATTTGTAATCCAGCTTTGGTGAACAGAAACAGGAAAATCCCCGAGGCTCACTGATGCACTTTGGTAAGCTCCAGGCAAGAGAGAAACTCACCTCAAAGTGACAAGGTGGATAGCACCTGAGAAACAGTCCTTTGGCCTATACACACAATGTGAACAGGTGCACTTGTGCAAATATATGTATGCACACACATACATATGCACACATGTGCACACATGTATATACACATGTACAAGTGCATGCATGCACATTCAATTTATGGAATTAAGAGCAAAATGTGTTTAACTGGGCGAAGTTCTGGATGTGCACAGAGTATGGTTAGACATTGAACCATCGAGGTTGCACAGTGCAAAGATAGGGACAGATGCACTTGTGCACTTGTACAGGGAGCCACAGGAAGAGAGGAATCGGGTGAGTGGTGTCAGGAGAGGTCAAAGTTGAAAGTTTTGAGCAAAACCAAAGGAAGGCAGCCTGCCATCAGGCACAGTAAGTCTAATGAATCTCAAAGAAAATGAACAAAAAGGAATCTATGCCCACATGTTTTCTGACGATAAAGCAATGACCTTAACCAGAGCCACAGAGAAAAGACATCTCTAATGAATAAATGCACTTATGTGCACTTTCTCCATGAAAATCCGGAAGTAGGAGAACAGTGCCGACTTAGTGTGTTGAGAGGGAAGCCTGGTCACTATGGACGTTTAGACTTAGTAGCCATGCCCTGTTCCTCTCTTGCTCTGCCTGTCCCTCCGTCTCTACATTAATTAACCTCTGCTTTTCAAAATGCCCACTTTGATGGTGTCTCATCAATAATTTCTTAAAGCCAGGGGCTGCGTTTCCGTGTTCTGGAGTGCCTGCCCATTTGATTCTTTCTAATAGGTGCCAATTATCCGTCCCATTCTCCATCTTTCTCTCACTAATGACAGTAATTTTAAAGTTCTCTGTCTGCTCATGTCAATATGGTGAACATTCAGAGTCAGCATTGATGCTTTTATTCCAGGATTATGAGTCCCCTTCCTGTCCTGCCTCCCTGGACTTCATGGGAGGATTTTGGTTTCCCTGAGAGTAGTCATAGGGTGCAGAAAACCTATTTTTGGCCTATGGTCCTCACTCAAAGAGCAAAGCCCTTTAGAGGTCAGTTCTGACACCAAGTGGCATACTACCATAGAGTTCTGTCATTAACTTCCTGGAGTCGACCTGGGCCACCCTTTCTTCCATGGTTGGATTCGGTACTCAGCAAGATGGCTCTCATACACCAGTTACAGGTTGAAGTGCCACCAGGCCACTGTATTTCAGAACATCTGGCTGTACATTGTGGAGTTTCCATGATCCCTTTGGACTTGATGAGACATTAGAAGAACTTGCTGAACTCAGAGAAGTATTTTATATGGGATTACAGGTCTTTTTGTTATGAAGGATACAGATCAAGACTAGCCAATGAAGAAGCACATGTCCAAAGTCTAAGCTGGCTCTGGACGCAGCATGGCTGTGCTCGGCTCCCCATGGTGGCAGGGATTCGCCTTCCTGGTGCTCATCATGGGTGTGTTCACCAGCCTCAGAGTCCAGGGATATTTTTTTAAAGATTTATTTATGGGTGTCTCTCTGTGTGTATCTGCCATGTGTAGGTTGATTTAAAGGTAGTTGTAGATGTGGACGCTGGGAGCTGAGAGTAAAACTCTCCATCCTCCCTCCTCTCCCCCCTTGCCCTCCCCCTCCCCCTCCCCCCCTCTCTCTCTGTGTATGTTTGTATATTTGTATATTTGTGTGTAAGGGTACAAGAGTAAGGACCAGAGTTCAAATCTCTAGAACCCACATAATAACCAGTTGGGTAATAGAGGAGTCTGCCTACACTCCCAGCAAAGCAAAAGGCAAAGACGAGATCCTAGAACAAGCTAGCTAGGTAAACTACTTGAAGCAGCAAACACCAATTTCAGTGGGAGACTCAGACTCAATGTATAAGGTGAAGAACAATCAAGGAATGATCTGGTAGGATGTCAATCTCAGGCCTCCGCTCACATGTACTAACACACAATAACATACACATGCATGCATCCACACATATGTGAATATGTGTATGCATATACACAAACACCATAACCACATACATAAAATGGAATTAAATGATAAGGACTAGGGGCATAGGGCATAGCCAGTGGCAGACCCCTGGCCTAGCATGCATAAAGCCATAAGACAAGTCTCTGGCAGTAATTATAATACATAATATGCAAAAATAATAAAAATCTGGAAATAAAGAATGGGAGAGAATATCACAGTAAAACCACCAGAGCTGCCTGCTGGCTATCTTATCAAAGAGAGACAAAAGAGTCACGGGGCCTTGCTGGAGGAGAGTTAGATGCTTGCCGGGTCAAGGATGGCTCAGTGGTGCCTCCCGAGGAGGAGCCCTGGGTTCCTTCCCAGCTGTCTCGGGTGGCTGAGGGAGCATCACTAAACAGTAATACATTTTGCAGGAACACAGGCATTCCAAATCCAGTGTGCTCATCAAGGTAGTCAGCACAGCAAAGATAAAGGCTCCTTTTCACGGAGGAAAGTAGACAGATTCATAATTGCAATGGGAGCTATTACGTAATTTTAAATGGCTCCATTAGAATAAGAAAGCACAAAATTTGATGAGTTAAATATCCTACTCACAGAGTTAGGAAAATACTGTTAGAATAGAGCCAGTAAACCAGAGGGAATAAATAAGAAAGCCACCTTGAAAGGGGGGTGTATACAATTAAAATAAAAAAATAACAGGATCAAAAATAAAGCCAACTTCTGATTTTTCTGAAAAACTAAAACCAGCAAAGGTCTGGCAATAGTCATTAAGAAAAGGAAAGAGAATACACTCACCGGGGATGAAAGGGGAATTTAATAGTTGAATCTAAAAATTAACATTCCAACAGAATCTTGATTTGGCAACGCAGTTGAGAGGTCTGATGGTCCAATTCATAGGGAAAAAAAATCTGACAAATAAAAATAAAACCTGTGCCAAGCAAAACCAGAGCTTCCAGGGACTAAGCCACTACCTAAAGACTATACATGGACTGACCCTGGACTCTGACCTCATAGGTAGCAAATGAATATCCTAGTAAGAGCACCAGTGGAAGGGGAAGCCCTGGGTCCTGCTAAGACTGAACCCCAGTGAACTAGACTGTTGGGGGAGGGCGGCAATGGGGGAGGGTGGGGAGAGAACACCCATAAGGAAGGGAGGGGGAGGGGATGTTTGCCGGAAACCGGAAAGGGAATAACACTCGAAATGTATATAAGAAATACTCAAGTTAATTAAAAAATAAATAAATAAAATAAAACCTGGTCATGGAGCCAAAGCGGTGGCTCGGAGGGTAAAAGCAGGAGAACTGTTCTAGAAGACCAGGGTGGGCTCCTAGCGCCTACACGAGGAACTGTTCTAGAAGACCAGGGTGGGCTCCTAGCGCCTACACGAGGGGCTCACAACTCTCTGCGACTCTAGCTCCAGGGAACCCGATGCTCTCTTCTGTTCCCGTGGGCACCCGTGCTCACGTGCACATGTCCTCACCCAGTCATACACGTGATAAGAAAGTTATGGCACCCTTTGCCACAGAAAACTACAACCAGTCAGTATTCAGAGCCGCGGAGCCCGGTCCCAGTGGAAACATCTACAGAGCACTCCCACACCTAAGGCTCAGGGAACATTGCCGAAGAGAGGTCAGGAAGACTGTAAGAGCCCTCGGAGGGTCAGGGAGTTGGCCGTGAGGTTGTGGAGCCTAGGAATATCAGAAGCTACACCTGTAAGGTCTCACCAAACACAGGACTGCTCAAACGAGAGCTGGACAAGGAGAGCACCGGTGAACGTGCCAAACCGTGCGCGAGGAAAGCCCATGAGGCCTCAGCCCCACACAAAGGACGGGAAACTGAGTGAGGAGCGGAGTGGGTGAGGGGGGTCCTCCCAAGGAAAAGCACAGCAATTGATTGTCCTGCGCCAAATGCTCAGCCCTGAAACATACATACAAATGACATTATAGAGAAGCGGCAGGTTATATTTGGGTGCATATATCTATATATAAATACATATATGCATGTAATAACTTAAAGGTGAGCAAGGCCTTGGAGGGATGTGAAGGGAAAGGGAGAAATGCAATTAAAATGCAGTCTCAACCCCCAAAAAGTAATAATAGAAATAAAAATTTAAAAACTTAGTCATTCTAGTAATTAATGAGATAATCGAGCCAATCGTAAATTTTACCACCGCGAAGGCAGCAGATGTAGATAATGGCCCAGGGGATTCCATCAAATAGTGGATGAGCTACTGTTTTCCTCCTGTCTGAACCTCTAGACGACAGAATAAGCCTGTGCACTTACAAGGCTGACTGAAAGGTGAACCCAGACGGAGGAAGGATGGCACGAGTGCTGGGCGTGGCACTGCTCACCTGTAATTCCAGCAGCGCTCAGGAGCTGAGACAGGAGGATGCGACTAGGCTGCCTAGTGGGCCCCTAGATCAACGATAAAAACAAAAGAGAACGATACAGGATGGAGGGGGGAAGCCAGTTATTAACATAGCATAAAAACCCTAGGCATAAAATAATGAACTAAATTTGCAGTCTAATAACAAAAAAAAATAACTCATAACAGTTTGATTTTTGTCTCGAGCACCCTTGGTTGTCACCAGATAGCTCTCTGTGTCTTTTCATCCCACCATTTTTGGTAGAAAAGTCATGTGACTGCCCCCATCGGTGTCGGAAAGGCATTTAGTCCATTTAGTCTCTTTCCTAAGACTTCCTTTTCGATGATAGGAGGGGGCTTCCTTCTGTCACCCAGAATGTAAGACCTCACCAACAAATGGCAGATGTAACTGGGTATAAGGAGGGCCTGGCTTCTCACAGTTGGGGAAGAAAGTGACAGATGCGGAAATAGAAGGGTCTAGATGCACCCTTCGCTTATGGATTGGAGCGGTAAGTATCAACAAGGCTGGAATGGAGCGGGCGGTGGTGTCATAACATTCCCCACGTCTCTGTGCTAACAAAGCCGTGATGCTGCAGAGAGCCTCTTAGCACCCAAGAGTTCTTAGCTAAGGCTCACTTGAGGAAGGATTCCAGCACCAACAAGGAAAACAACAGTGGCTCTGGAGTGCTGCCTTGTGAGAAGTGAGACATTGCCACGGTGTGTTCCTGCTAGCTGCAAAGGACACACTGGCTCGTTTGATCTTACAGGGAGGGAGGGAGGGAGAGAGGGAGAGAGGGAGGGAGGGAGGGAAGGACAGAAGGAGAAGGTGTGTGTGTTGAGGGAGATAGCAAAGGCAAAGTGTTCTCCATGCAAACATGAGGGCCTGAATTTGATCTTCAGAAACTTGTTTTAAAATAATTACTGAGAAGGCCAGGCACGGTGTTGCAAGCCTGTAACCCTGACATGGAAGACACAGAGGAAGGAAGATCTCCAGGGCTCTCTGACCAGTTGGTCAAGCCTAACTGTGGAGAACCAGTCAGGAAAGACAAGATGGATGGCACCTGAGGAACAACACCTGAGGTTATCTCTTGCCTCCCCTTACACATGTGTATGTACATGGACATCTCCCACCCCCCCACACACACACTGAGGAAAAAAAGATAGTGCTAAGTTACTGGAATGTTTTCCGAAGGTAGACACCACAATATTTGATTTCTTTCTTTTCTTTTCTTTTTTCTCTTTCTTTCTTTCTTTCTTTCTTTCTTTCTTTTTTTTTTAGCTATGCTCTCTGTCCTTGAATGTGGGACACATTGGTAGAAATTATATATAGAATTTCTGAGATTGATCATAAAAGTGGGCTGGCTCCACAGTGCTAGTTAGAGCACACACGCAGGGGCTCAGACCCCCATGGAGACTGTCTAAGTTTCCTGAAGTCACTGTACTATAATTAAGGCCCACTTAGTCCATACAGGAGAAGCATGTGGGAGACCCCAGACTGTGTGGAGGAAGAATAATGTCACGCCAGCCACCACTTGACAGCAGCTATGCACGAGGTCCTGAGCAGTTTACCTGGCTGCGCCCTCCCCAAATACCAGACCTACAGAGACAGAGACATCCCAGAAAATGCTTGGTGTTGAGTGCTATTTTGTGGTGGTGTGTTGCATAGCAATCAGCGATCTTACTTAGTAAGTTGTCAGATGAAAACCTAAAGCCCAGGACGTTGTTTTGGGACAGTGTGACCAATGTAACCAAGAAGAGGAAGCAGGAAGGGCTCTGAAGAGACCATGCTGGCTGCAGAAGGGCCTCTGTGAGGAGAGTAGTTGTCACCTGAAGAGCCCTCTGGAGGCTCTTACCAAGCAGGAAAGGAAAATGTTATCAGAAGTTAGATGCTAGAGGCCCCTCCATCTGGGAAAGAGGATAGTTCACCAATATTGGCTCTTGTCATAAATCAAGGAAGGGGAAATCTACCAGATGAAATGAATAAGCTGAGGAGATTGTCGGGCAAGATATTCAGTGCCCCCCCCCCCAATGCTTCCTGCTTGTGATAAAACATGAGAGGAGGAAGGCGGGACATTGCAGGCCTCACTGGGAAGATGGTAGACCTCAGTGGGTTTGTAGATCAAGTTCTCAGAAGGAAAAGGTATCAAATTACATTTTGGGGCAAAGAACAAGCGTTTTTGGGGGAGAGGCTATAGGATACATTGCAAAACCTTAGGAATGTGTAAAATGTCACAGATGTGTCATCCAGGAGAAAGGAGTAAGGTCTTCTAGTTGACGTCTAGCATTTCAAGAGTGTTGTCCCCTTGCAACCTCACACAGACACAAAGATAAAGCTCAGCCATTTGTACAAGTGGCTTTTGCCTGGAAGAATATATATGAGTCAGGATTCTTAGAAGAAGCACAACTAATAAGATGTCTGTGTATAGGAAAAGAGTTACTTCAGGAACCCTCTCCTATGGTTGTGAACGTTTAGCGAGACAAAAATCCGATGGAGTCACCTAGCTTGCTCAAGACCAAGGACCGGTGGTAGCTCAAATTCAAAGGCAGCGGCTAAGATAATGCCTTCTGACTTGAGGGAGGCAATATTATTATGTTAGGGCCTTCATCTGACTAGATGGGCTTCATTCGCAGTATGATACCAGCTGAATATCTGTCTAACTGTATGAGGGGTCCCAAGCCACAATCAGCTCATTGAATTCACTTCACATACCTAATGGTGGGTGGCTGTCTTACTTACTCTTCTGTTGCTGTGATAAGACGCATGTCCATGAACAACTGAAAGGAGAAATAATTTAATCTGGTTTATGATTCTAGAGGGATGAGAGTCCTTCGTGGTAGGGTAAACATGGTGGCAGGAAGCTGAGAGATCCTGTCTTTATCTACAGGCAGGAAGTCGAAAGAGTGAACCGGAAGTGGGATAGGGCTGTAAAGCCTCAAAGCCCACCCACGGTGACATATTTCCTTCAGTAAGGCTACACCAACTCCCCCAACAGTGCCACCAAGTGGGGACCAATGTTCAAGTACCTGAGCCTATGAGGGACATTTTCAGTTACAGGGACCTAAGAAGAGATAATTAGAAAATTGCTATAATACATCGAATAAAGCCAGAATCTATGCCTCCCTAGGCACACACATGCAGTTATATCAAACAAGCTTCTTGACAGAATTTCAGATAATAAACCTAGGAAGGATAGTGGGATTTGAAAAGACCTCGGTGGATAATAAAAGCCGGGAGTCACATATGATGAGGGGCAGAATATTTACACATTTTAGAAGCATTCCTCTATGCATTAGTGTTTAATTACCAAAGGACAAGTAGTGACGGCTTTGTTGGGGTCGCTTGGTGGACATTGCCTCATAAGGAAATAATTAGAACTTACATTGCCTGGCCTGGGACAGACTAATGTCACCTGCCTCTTAATAGGTTGTCCTGAGGAGGACAGGGGTCAGTTTAGTGCTATTCCTATGACAATGTCATGACCGAGACCTTCGGAGGACACATCAGAGGCATCCGGGTTGAGCGACATTCTACAGAATAGTTTGCCTGCTCTCTTCAAAAATATGAAGGTCAAGAAACAGAGAAAGGCTGAGGAACTGTCCCACATAGAAGGAAGCTAAAGAGACACAACAGCTAAATGCCCTCTGTGCTCCTGGTCCAGGGAAGAAAACAACTCTGAGGACATGACTGAGCCAGTTGATAAAGCTCAGATAGGGCCGAGGATTGGATGGTAGCCAGGGAACAATGCCGACATACCCGATTATACCATGGGAGACTATCTTGTCCCTAAGACGTGTGTGCTTGAGGCCAGAAAACATATGCTGTCTTGTATCTGCTCTCAAATATTCACTCAGCACCTGCATAGCAATACATGTTGTATATATGTGCATGCACAATTAACAGGCAAATAGGGCAAAATGGTGCCCCTGACAACGCAAAGTCCTTATTTATTCTTGCTACTTTTCTAAGCTTGGCATTGTAGTTGTGTAGTTCTAGTAGTAGTTGTTGTTGTTGTTTGTATATTTGTCTGTATGTGTGAGAAAAGGACAGGGTCACAGGTAGCCCTGGCTGGTCTCAAAGTTACAACAAATTAGACAAAGATCTTGTATTCATGATCTTCCTGCCTCTGCCTCTCAAGTGCTGGGATTACAGGCTCGATGCATGGTGTTGATATCCTGGCAATCCTCCTGCCTCAGCTTCCGAGTGCTAGAATATGAGCATTATATTTATTTCCAATAGAGAAATATTGAGAGTTCTCTTGAGGTTGAAGAACAAAATTCAGCAGCCAGCTCTCCACCTTCTATGTAACTTGCTCTGGAGGCCTTGAGCAGCAAGTGTGGCAAAGCAAAATCCAGATAGGAAGAGTGACAGCTATCATTTAAAGGATGTGATTGTATAGAAAAGCCAGAATGTTTACAATGCTTAGTACTGAGTGATGTACTTTATAAAGGATCTTAAATAAAATCAGTACACGCAATTTAATCACATGACTCTATAATGGCAACAAAGAGGTAGGAGGGTGGACTGGATAGACAGAGACAGATAACTAATGTTAGAGAATATCTACTGCATTTGAGAGGTGGCTCTGTGGTGAAGGCGCTTGCTGCCAAGTCCAACAGCCTGACTCAGCCTCTAGACACAAGACAGAAGAAGAAAATGAACTCCTGCAAATTGTCCTCTGACCTTCATACATGCTATGGCTTGTGTGCATGTGAACACAGATGCACATGTATACATACAAATGTATACTCATCAGAGTAAGAAATAAATGTATTTCAGGTACATGTAAGAACATTGAAGCACATGCTGACAGGAGCCTGGTATAGCTGTCCCCTGAGAGGCTCTGCTAGAGCCTGACCTGACCAATACAGAGGCCGATGCTTGCAGCCAGCCATCAGACTGAGCACAGGGTCCCCAATGGAGGAGTTGGGGAAGGACTAAAGGAGCTGAAGGGGTTTGCAACCCCATAAGAACAATAATACCAACCCACCAGACTCCCCCCCACCCCCCACAGAGCTCCCAGGGACTAAACCACCAACCAAAGAGTACACACAGGGGGGAGGACCCATGGCTCCAGCTGCATAGAAGAGGATGGCCTTATCAGCATCACTGGGAGGGGAGGCCCTTGGTCCTGTGAAGGCTCAGTGCCCCAGTGCAAGGGGATGCTAGGGTGGTGAGGCGGGAGTGGGAGGGTGGGTGAGGGAACATCCTCATAGAAGCAGGGGGAGAAGGGATGGGAGAGGGGGTTTGTGGAGAGGAAACTGGGAAGGGGGACAACATTTGAAATACAAATAAATAAAATAACCAATAAAAAATAACATTGACTCTCAAGAACATGATAATGAAATACGAGTTAATCAAAATATGTTCTTATAGATAAGTAAAGGTTAAATAATAACACACGAGTAATCATCCTATTGCTATTTTATTTGCTACCTACATTTTACAGACTTATTTTTCTATTTGGAGGTTAATTTTAAACCATTTTACATTTGCCTAAGATGTTCATCACATTGACTGTCAGGGATGTTTTAAATGCCTCTCAAAGAAAACTGAGAAAACCTATCATGCCCCATCCATCATCCCAAACAACTTACGTACAGGCGTGCATGATGGAGTGAGAAGTTGCATTCAGTACCCTGTGAGGATGTGGGAGAGAGATCATTTAAAGGAGCTTACAACTTGAAGAGCACGGGAGGCAAATGCAGGCGTCTACAGAACAAACATCGAGAAGCTGATGTATCACGGAGAGACCTAAATGAATGTACAAGAAAGCATGGCGCTTTAAGCACTGTCCATCTGCACAACCCTTTCTTCACAGATGTCAGGGTTTGCTAGTGTTTCCTCCCAGTAGGCACGCGCCACTTAGATAAAGAAGGCGAAATCTGATGCTGCAGGCAAGAGCAGGAGAACCTGCCCTGAGCCCCCAGGAATGCCATTCAGTTATCCACATGTTTGCTCACCACTCAGTGTGGCTTACAGGAGCTCCGAGGTGTGGGGGTGGTAGCATAGGGACCATGTGCAAGCCATGGCCCTTGCCTGTAATTCAGTAGCACATACAATTATACAGCATCCTAAGCACTCAACACAACCTTCAAGACCCTTGGTAACACCAAAAGGAACACCCAGAACATAACACAATTTCCATCCCACCACAGAATATCAGACTAGGATTAAACCCCAGGAACTTGTCACTTTACTGGCCATGCCCCAGCCACTGTGGGCCTGGTGAGGACTCTACCTGGTTGTGATAGCGGCCTCTGTGTCCTGGGGCAGAGAGGGATCTCAGCTCATGTGGCTCTTATTACAAGGTGCCAGGGCAGTCTGGTAATCCCACAAGGCCCTGTTCCCACTCTGATGACCTCCTTGGCCTCTCGTTATGTCATGCTAAGTCCAAATGCTGTCCTGTAGGAAGAATGGGCTGTCAGTGTATGAGTTTGAGGCAGACACTGCTGTCTGTAGGACCCTCTTTTAGCTCCTTTCCTCATTAAGAAGCACTATATTAAGGTATGAAGGGGGTCTGCAGAGAAGAAAAGTTGAGACTGAGTGAGGGGCTCAGGGCAAGATGCCAGCCAGGAACTGCTGGTGTTGAAAAGATAAAAGGGAAGGAAACAGATGTTGCTGTAAATTGTGGATTTATTCCTGTGGCTATTTTGGAAAGAAATTGAATGAAGAATCTTATTTTGGACCTTGGGGCTGTGTACCTTCAACCACATTTTTCTTGTGAGGCTGGACCTTGCAGGCCTTGGATTTAATGGTTGCGCGGTAATAGTTCCTGGTGTGTAGAGAGACCAGAAACCCCACTGCCAGGCATAGATGGAACCTGGGCGTGGCATGTATGAAGAAACACATCAGAATATTAGAAGCTCAAGCTGCACATGGAGGCACACACCGTTAGTATGAGCACTTGGGAGGCAGACGAAGAGGCAGGCAGATCTCTGTGAATTCAAGGCCATCCTGGTCTACATAGTGAGTTCCAGGGCAGCTGGGCTATGTAGAGAGACCTTGTCTCTTAGTTAGGGACTCTATTGCTGTGGTAAAACAACATGACCAAAAACAAGTAGGGGGGAGGAAAGGGTTTATGTGACTTATGCTTCTACATCTTAGTTCATCTTTGGAGGAAGTCAAGACAGGAACTCAAAGTCAGGCAGGAACCTGGAGAGGCAGCAGCAGATGCAGAGGCCATGGAGGGATGCTCCTTACTGGCTTTCTCCTTTTGGCTGAATCAGCCTGCTTTCTTATAGAACCAAAGACAACCAGCCCAGGGATGGCACCACCCACAATGGGCTGGGTCCTCTCCCATCAATCATTAATTAAGAAAATTCCTTAATTAAGAAAGTCCAAGTGGATCAAGGACCTCCACATCAAACCAGATACACTCAAACTAATAGAACAAAAAGTGGGGAAGGATCTCAAACACACGGGCACTGAAGAAAATTTCCTGAACAGAACACCAATGGCTTATGCTCTAAGATCAAGAATCAACAAATGGGATCTCATAAAACTGCAGAGCTTCTGTAAGGCAAAGGACACTGTGGTTAGGACAAAACGGCAACCCGCAGATTGGGAAAAGATCTTTACCAATCCTACATCTGATAGAGGACTAATATCCAAAACATACAAAGAACTCAAGAAGTTAGACTCCAGAGAGCCAAATAACCCTATTAAAAAATGAGGTACAGAGCTAGACAAAGAATTCTCAGCTGAGGAATTCCGAATGGCTGAGAAACACCTAAAGAAATGTTCAGCATACTTAGTCATCAGGGAAATGCGAATCAAAACAACCCTGAGATTCCACCTCACACCAGTGAGAATGGCTAAGATCAAAAACTCAGGTGACAGCAAATGCTGGTGAGGATGTGGAGAAAGAGGAACGCTCCTCCATTGTTGGTGGGATTGCAAACTGGTACAACCACTCTGGAAATCAGTCTGGAGGTTCCTTAGAAAATTGGACATTGCACTACCTGAGGACCCAGCTATATCACTCCTGGGCATATACCCAAAAGATGCTCCAACATACAACTAAGACACATGCTCCACTATGTTCATAGCAGCCTTATTTATAATAGCCAGAAGCTGGAAAGAACCCAGATGCCCTCAACAGAGGAATGGATACAGAAAATGTGGTACATCTACAAAATGGATGTCTACTCGGCTATCAAAAACAATGACTTCATGAAATTCATAGGCAAATGGATGGAACTGGAAAATATTATCCTGAGTGAAGCAACCCAATCACAGAAAAACGCATGGTATGCATTCATTGATAAGTGGATATTAGCCCAAATGCTCAAATTATCCAAGATGCAATGCATGGACCACATGAAACTCAAGAAGGATGACCAAAATGCAGATGCTTCACTCCTTCTTTAAAAGGGGAACAAAACTATCCATAGGAGGGGATAGGGAGGCAAATTTTAGAGCAGAGACTGAAGGAATGGCCATTCAGAGCCTGCCCCACATGTGGCCCATACATATACAGCCGCCAAACTAGATAAGATGGATGAAGCTAAGAAGTGCAGGCTGACAGGAACCAAATACAGATCCCTCCTAAGAGACACAGCCAGAAGATGTCAAATACAGAGGTGAATGCCAGCAGCAAACCTCTGAACTGAGAACGGTACCCCCTTTGGGGGAATTAGAGAAAAGACTGAAAGAGCTGAAGGGGCTTGGGACCCCATAAGAACAACAATGCCAACCAACCAGAGCTTCCAGGGACTAAGTCACTACCCAAAGACTATACATGGACTGACCCTGGGCTCCAACTGCATAGGTAGCAATGAATAGCCTAGTAAGAGCACCAGTGGAAGGGGAAGCCCTGGGTCCTGCCAAGGCTGGACCCCCAGTGTAGGGGATTGTTGGGGGAGCGGTAATGGGGGGTGGGTGGGGAGGGAAGGGGCTAGGGGGGTGATGGACAGGAAATCGGGAAAGAGAATAACATTTGAAATGTAAATAAGAAATACTCAATTTAATAAAAATGGAAGAAAAAAAAAGGAAAATTCTTTACAGTTGGTTCTCAAGGAGGCGTTTTCTCAATTGAGATTTCCCTCCTTTCAGATTACTCTAACTTGTGTCAAGTTGACATAAAAGTAGTCTGTACACGCTGTCTCAAAACAGCAAAACAAGAAAATAAGAAACATATTACCATACTTCAGTGTCTCAGGCTCAGTTAATTTTATGTCCTGGACCTCAGATTTTACCCCGTCCTGGACTTGTCCTGAGTTAGGACCAAGCAGAGAGGTCTCTAGTCATTGGGAAATGACCAAGGGATTTCATAGGCAGTTGGGGACACATCCTTGTTATCCCAGTACTTAGGAAGCAGAGACAGGACTGCATGAACCACATGTGGATTCCCTATCTCAAAAACAACAGCAAAAAACCATTTACATTCCAAGCTATGGATGAGTTCCTAACCTTAATTTCTACTTATTAGAAGGGTCTACATTATTGATTAGGCAAGGGACTTAAATACAGCCATTTCCTTCCCATGCTAACTGGTTGCTACCAGTAGAGCCAGGCTTGGGTGGTTGAGGAGCCATAGATACGGAATCTGCTGAGAGGTCAGGAGGCAAGAATGGGCAGTGGGTGGGATGGAGGGTCCTCTGAGGCAAGGCTGGATCACTGTCCCCCGTGCTCATGGAAGACCTAAATCTGTCCAGGCAAAGCTCTAGAACCACACCTTATTCTTATTCACTGATTTATAAATATTTAAATAAATATTTACTGTATTTATGCTGGGAATCAAACCCATGACCTTTGGCATGCTTTAGGAAAGTACCCAGCTGAACTACAATCCCCAATTCTGGGGCAGCTCATGCCTAACTAATGTGAGTCAATGGTGCTGGGAAAAGAATTCTCTTCCCGTCGGCGGCTTTGAGGCCTGTCTGCCATGTTAAATAGGTAGAGGTAACTGTTCTAGGGAACTTATGTTCCTTCCCTGTTGCTGTGGTAACAAACTGCCCCAAGCTGGCTGGGTTAAACAACACACATTTGTTGTTTTACATCTAGAAATTAAAACTGCAAAATCAAGTTTTATGGTGCTAAAAACAAGGTGTCAAGCCTCGGGTTCGCATGGGCGTTATTTTAGTGGCTCTGCGCTCATGATGGAGCCTGTTTTGTTCCCAGCATAAGCTCCTGGCTTATAAGGCACTGTTCTGAGCATGGCACGCCTGCACCCTGGGCCTGGAAGTGTCAGCTGAGACGGGGTCTGCGGGGTGTTTCCCTGGTATTGTGGCCCCTGAGTCAACAGGGCTTGTTATGCCAAGAAGCTGCTGGCTGGCCAGCCCTGCTGTGAAGGGCCTTTCCAAGCAGGCGTTTGTGGGAATATTGGAAATGCAGGCTATGAGCTTATCCACTGAGTGCATCCTTACTCAGGTCTTCGGAGAAGCTGAAAGCTGTACAGATAGAGGAAGACAAAGCCCTGTTCGTAAGGCCTCTTGGCCATGGGAAGTGTCTTAGGCTCCTTTCTCTAGCAGAGTCTCCCATGAGAGCCCTTCACCCTCAGAGTGCTAAACTCAATGATGGTACCCTCCTCCCGGCCCAGCTCCAATCGGAGGCTTTGCCTTGTGCCCATGTCCAGAAAGGAGGCTGTCTGCCTGTGATTGGGTCTGGAAAGTATACTGAACACCATCCCCTGAGCTGGAACCTGGAAGACACAGTACAAGGTGCGTGATGTGAGGGCAGCGTGTGCTGGCTGTGGGTTCTTGAGGTTATGGACAGTGTAACCACACGCAGCATGGAGGGGTTGGGAGAGAAAGGCTTGGGAGGCAGGGGTGCGGGAACAGGGGGTTATCTAGCTTTATCTGCCTCTGGCTGGTGACTCCAAGCCGCTCTGGTATCTGCTGGTCTCACTATCTCCTCCTCTGACTCTGATGCTCCTACCTCCCTTGAGGAGGACCTTCTGATGATACCGGATACTGGCGGCCATCTCTCCACCTCTGGATCCTTCCTAATCACCCTGCAGAGTCCTCGTTCTTCACGAGGAACTACACGTATAGTGTCCAGGCACCGGTCATGGACACCTGTGGGCAGCGTTCTGTCCACTAGAGAGCTGCACGCTGAGCGCTGTCACCTCCCTGTCCTGGGGTATGCTTGCTTTTCCTTCTCATGCCCTTCTCATGTCTCATGGTAGGCATGGTAAGTGTCCACCATTGATTCATTAATTAATCAGTTAATAAATCAGTCAATTAATAAAATGCTACACACTGTGGTGACAGATATCCTTTTCCTATGGCTCATCAGAACGTGGCTGTGAGCTGGGAACTGAGGGTTTGGGTTTCTGCTGCCATCACTCACCCTGTGTTGGTACAAATTCAGCCCTAACAGGCAGTTGAGAAAAAGATCTTGTTAACTCCCTAGCCGTGTCAGACTGTAGCTCAGAATCTAAGCCAATAAAGGATGCAAGCCCCCCCCACCCCTTTACATCCCCTAGCTGAGTGGTCTGTCCAGAGCCCTGTTCTTCTGTGTCTGGGCTGGGTGGGTGGGGAGCTTGGACCTCTGTTGGGATAGGAGGATGCTGGGTGATGCCCAGCTTGAACTCTGTTGCTTCCGGGTAGATCAGCAGCAACAGAGGTAGGTTTCCCGAGGCTTCCTGAGTCACTGATGAATGTGGTCAGAAAGGAAGGAACTCAAAGTCCAGGCCCAGCAGCCTGATCCTGCCTGCTGGTGCGCCTCATTCACAACACTGGGAAGGAGGAGGTAGCATCATTTCTGCAAAAGGTGTCTTGTGGTTGTGATGATTAATTGAAAAGAATATGGAACGGTTATTTAGATCTGTGTATGGGATGTGCGTATATGTGCACGTGTTTTATAAGTGTACATGTGTGTGTCCATGTCCATATGGAGGCCAGAGGTCCGTGTCTTGTGTCTTCCTCAATGACTCTCCACCCAGCCGGGCTGGGGAGCCAGGAAGCTCCTGGGATCTGCTTCTCTCCCCAAGTTCTGGGATTGCAGACATGTACTGCCATGCCCAGCTCTCCATGTGGTGCCCTGGATGCTCATGCTTACAGAGCAGCCACAGCTCACTGACTGAGCCATCTCCCCAGCCCAGGTTAGTAAGACCTTGATGGAAAAGTCCTGAGTTAGTGTGAAGGGAAGCTCACTGTGGATCATGGTGTGCAGGCATGATGGCAGAGGGTCAGCCCAGTGGTTGAACCCATTGCTTTTCCCATTAGTTATCTTGTGAGAAACAACTAAACCCAAAAAACCAAGTGTCAGACCTGCACTTGTCCTACCCTGGATCCTCATCTGACCTCCCAGAAGGGAAAATCTGTCATGTCCAGATCTGGGCACTACCCACTGAGGTTCCAGGCCCTTGCAACCCTGGGTAATGGGGCAGGATTCTATGCCATGTTGTATTAGTGTTAATGGGCAAAATGTACAGAGTCCAGTGTAGGACCTGTGTCCATCTGACTATCCCCTCAGCCTGTGGACTTCTGCACTGGGTATCAACTTGGTTTAGCTTCTGGCAAGAGATTGCTGGGTTCTCCAGCATACGGGTGCTTTGAACTTTTATGGTTTTGTGGAGGGTTTGGGGATTACTGTGCTCTAAGTGGAATCACTAACCTCCGGTCTGACTGAAAGTCACCTGTCAATACAGAGGCTCCATTGGAGGAGATAGAGTTCTCTCTCATGAACCTTGGTAATCCTGTGCATCATGGGTATTTTAATTGTCAATCCTGAGAAGAAAGTATCCATGAGAGACTGGCCAGTTCAGGTTGGCAGGTCTCTGGGGTACTGTGTTTGCCTTCACTGATGTGGGAAGACATAGCCCAAAAGGGGACAGGGCCATCCCCTGGTTTGAGGCCCTGGACTACATAAGGGCAGAGAAAGATATCCAGACACCAGGCCTGTCCGCGTGCTTTTCTCTGTTGCTTGACTGTGGATGTGACTAGATGAGCTGTTTGAAGTCTCTGCTTAATGGTGCTCCCTGCTGTGATGGACTATGACCCAGAACTGTGAGCTGAAAGAAATCCTTTCTCCCGTAAGTTGCTTCTTGTCAGAATATGCTGTCACAGCAACAGAAGTGAAGCTAGACCCCTGGGCACAGGAGGGATCCAAGCCCAGGGCTGAGAACAACTGCCTGATTGTTCACCATTCTGGCCGGCAGGTGCAGCCTATGCTTAGTTTACCTGTGGCTATTTCATTACTTTGCTCTTCATGATTCTGAGGCTTGTGCCCAGCATGTAACCGCATCTCCTGACAGCATCATACATGACCCTTGAAAACTGCGCCATGAGAGTTGGCCGTGTATGTCTAATGAAGCACACAGATGCTTGGCCAGAGCCTGGAGTCCTGCATGCATAACAATGTCTTGAATTTGCTGTCCCTTAGAAATCAAGTATGAGCAGAAAGTGCTTCTGCTGCTCTCACGGGCCTGTGAAAGGCCCTGCTCTGCCCAGTCCCAATCTCACACTCGCCCCCAAAGCCTCTGAGATGCTAACATGCAGAATTTTCTCTGAACTGGTTTCCTTAGAAGCTCACTCAGGGTTTTACAGCACCCTAGGGTGTCTCCAGTCCTCGTAGGGGCTGGTAAAGAATTCTCAAAATCATTTGCTTCCAATAGAAAATGGAATCTGTGTGATACAGCAGTTTTAGCCACATCAGGAGGCTCACGAGATGGAAAGTGCCACCAAATCCAAGCTAGGGGGCTCAGTGTCTCACTCTGAGAGCTAGCACTAGCTGACCTATGAGAAGAAATGGCTTTCCAAAGCTAGAATCTTCTCAGAGAGGTTTAGGCTGGATGAGGACTTGGGGCACAGCTACAACCATACAGAATTTCTTTTCTTTTTCTTTTTACAAATACTTGTCTTTCTTTTCCATTTTTATAGAAAGTACATATCCTTGCAGGTGAAGAGTGTTATTAAACACAAAATCCGACTGAGGTCTGAGCACCAAGCCTTGGGCAGTGAGTCCATAGAGACAAGAATATCGCCATTTGGTGTTGGAAAGAGGGCTAACCGGTTAAGAGTGTGTACCAGTATTACAGATGAGTCCCTCGTCTCCCAGCACTCACAGGGTGGCTCACAATTGCCTGTAACTCCAACTCCAGGGGATCCAACGCCCTCTTCTGGCCTCCAGAGCACCTGCACTCATGTACACATTCCTAAACACAGAAGCACACATACACATAAAATGTTAAAAATAAAATAAGCTGGATATTGTGACTTATATGCTTAATCATAGCACCTTGGAGGCAGAGGCAGATGAATCCCTATGACTTCAAGGTCAGCCTGGTCTATATAGCAAGTTGTATGCTAACCAGGTTCCATTTTGAGACTATGTCTCAAAAACAAAGAGTTAAAGGTTTTAAATTTTTAAACAAAAAAAAATTGCTTAAAATTTGTTTAAATTTTCATTTAAAAATTTAAACACTTTTAAAAAGTCTCCACCTGCTAAACCCTTGTTTTGACAAGTGTGCTCAGAACCAGAATATTTTAGCCTGGCTTATGTGCTTTACAGCCATTTAACCTGGTACTGGAGAAACAGCTGGCCTCAGTTTCCCCATCTGTGAAATGGTGACGGTGGTGGTCTGCAGCTCACAAAGGTAGAAGAGCGAAGCAAGCCAGTGTTTACAGACGTGCAAGAACAAAGCTTAGCACACTGGGTCGGCGTGTGCTTACTGATCTGCTGAGCGTGTATGGGGACCAAGGTGGGCGGGTGCTAGCCAGGTGGGTTCATGTCCAGAGAGGAAGGTGGAGGGAGCCGAGTGTGGAACAACGCTAGTTCCTCACAGCGCCATGCAGGGACTCTTAATTAAAACATGGATTCTACTGCTGGCCTCTGTTGTTAATATTTAGGGTGAGTCATTTATCTCCCTCTGCCTTGGGGTATTTGTAGGGAATGCTGGGTTACAGTGACAAATAGGCTTCATAATTTCAGTGGCTTAGCACAGTACAACTTTATTTCCTGCTCTAGGACAAATGCTAGGCAGGTGCTCAGATCACGGAGGCAGCTGCCCTCCACACGGACACTGGGGACCAGGCTGATTCTGGCTTTCAAATTCACACTGGGAATCAACATCCTGGTCCTGGTGGGAAGGGCATGGGGGAAGGCCTGCTTCATGCTACTGAGAGGTGGCACTCAACACTGCCGTGACAGCTGGGGGACAGGGCACGATGATGTGTCTACACCGAGTGGCAAGCACTCCTACGTGGTGTCCGTAACATGTCTAAGGAGACCAGACTTTCCTAGATGTCTCCATTTGCTCCTCCCTATAATCCCAGGTGACGTCCCCTGTCATCCCGATTGACAAAGGGTCATCACAGAAGCTACGTGCTATAAAAGGTGCCAAGACACCTGAGCTGGAAAGAACTGTGCAGGTTGGGCAGGGGCGTTGGTCATTGTTTGGGTACACTAGCTTTGGTGCAGGAGAGTCAGATGGGGGATCTGCTGACATATAGGCATCACCCCTTTAGTGTTTCCTGACTGAGTCAATCAGTTCAACCAATCTCCACATAGGAGAAGTTCTTTGACCTTCCCTGGGTGCCAGAGACACAGAGGTGCTGTGACAAGTTTGATAAACCCTACTGAGGTGAGGGTGGGGAGCAGGTATGAAGTAGAATGGTGTACAGTACGAATGGGTGCACACTGAATTCAGACCAGGGGATCATGCCCGCTTTCTCAAGAACAGAAGGAGTTTTCCCAGTAAGTAAAGACTCAGCCTGTGAGGGTCCATGGGGAGTAAGAGTTTGAGAAACCGAAACTTGGTGTGGCTAAATCCTGCTTGGAGAAAGCCAAGGGCCAAGAGTGGTTGGCAGACGGGGCGAAGTTTTGGAGGCTTCCTGACAAGAGTCATGGAAGCCTGCCTTCTCATAGGAGAGACGGCTGTGTTCTGGAGCTGTGGTGATACATATTTAAAGCTCTTGCTGAAGCATCCCGTCTACAGCCAACTCCATCTGTTCCACCAGGTACCTCACTAACCAAGTCCCTGAGAATGATATGCTGAGACCAGGGAAGGCTACGCTCTGTGCTTAGACTAAATCTAATTGACAAAGGTCACACCCTCCTTCTCAGCACACACCATTTATTTAGGAGGAGCTGAGCTCATGAGGTACGTGTTTTCATAGACTCATAGGTGGATTTAGTGCTTCTTAGGAGTGGGAGGTGTGGCCCAAGCCTGGCCAAGGCTGCAGTGCCAAGAGGCTGGCTCCCAACTGCATACTTGGAGGTTACAGTCTTAGGGGATCATGTCTCTGTGCCTTCAAATCTAGTCCTGGCTGTTCAACAGAATTGTCCGTCAAGAATGCTCAAAACACCAGTCAGGAATGCAATAAACTCAGCATGTATGTGTGCACGTGTGTGCACATGTATGTGAGTGTGTGTGCATGTATGCATGCACACAAATGCACATGAGATAGAGAGAGAGAGAGAGAGAGAGAGAGAGGGAGGGGGGGGGGGAGGGGGGGGGGGAGGGAGGGAGGGAGGGGGGGTGACTGAACTAGAGCATGATAGAATTGGCCCTGACAGGCCCCACCTGATTTGGGGGTGAATCCTTTTGCTCAGAAGTCATTTCAGGTGACAGTGTCCCGACTCTGAGACATCTAGCTGCGTTGATCTTCCTGGAACCATGACTAATTTTTGATTCTCTGTCTCCATATACCAGGCATTAGCCAAAGTACCAAAATATACCCTCAATTTGCAGAGAAGTGGAAGATGTTCAAACACAGAATCAAAATAAAGGATGATTTTTCATCCATCCCCAAAGCCTTTCATTTTCCGGCAGCATAGAAACAGAGTGGGTGGCAGCAAGGACATGTGGGGACTGCAGATCAGTGCATTAGTGGTCTTCTGGAAAGGACAGCTCACACCCATGAGCGGCTCTGGGCAGAGGCTCAGTCAGGAGTCATCTCTGCCCAGCTCAGCTGTGCGCTCCTTACCTCTACCAAGCAGCTTGATGCAGTCAAGAGCACTGCAGAAACAAAAGGAAGCCATGGGCCCCTCATCCATCAGCAAAGAAGCCCTGCTGGCTCGCACACCCTCACATCTGGGTTGGCCAAGAAGCCCTGTGCTTCCTCCTCTTCCGTTGAAGTGTATGTGGTGGGGCAATTCTCACGGACCTCAGAGGCTGCCGGGGACCATGGGGGAATCTGCACTAGTTTCTGCCCCAACTTTGAGGCCACTGTCAGCTGACCTGTACCCAACCTTCCTAGGGCTGCCTCTCTCCCAGCCCCTCCCAGTACTTCCTGCTGTCTGGCCGAGTGTTTCAATGTGTTCCTCTGAAGTTCCTATACTAGAAACCTAATTCCCAGGGCAGTAGTGTTGAGATTGGGGTCCGTGAAAGATGAGCAGGTCCAGAGGTCCTGCAGTTCCAGCCAACTGCTGAGGGGCTGCATCTGCCTGTGATCTTTTGCAAAATCCAAAGACCACGAAAGACATCACATAGTAAGAGACCAGCAGTGAGTGAGGAGACAGTCTGCCTGCCTATAAAGCCATCAGGGTTCATGCACGAAGGCTGCACTCTGATGGTGATAGCCCAACCCCCTCCCAATGGCCCAAACATTAACTCTTTACCTGAATCAAGTTTCCGTCATGTCTCGCAATGGAGATTAAATGGCAGCACAGAAGCCCTTGGGAGACATGCTCGGACCTTATCTAAGCCAGCAATATTTATTTATTAAATCAGCAGCACTCGTTTATGCATTATTTGATCCTCTTCTAAAAACAGGTTCTTACTATGAAGTCCAAGCTGGCCTCCTACACACTGTGTAACCCAGGCCGGCTTCAAATCCTCTTCAATCCTCTTGCCTTATTTTTCCAAGTTCTGGGATTATGAACATACACCACACTGGGCTTCAGCACTGCACTTTAGTTAGCAAACCACTGCCAGGATTCATAAGTGGTTTTGTGTTTGTTTGTTTGGTTGGTTGGTTTTTGTAAAAACGTGAATTTCCTTCAGCATCTTCCCTGTGGCTGGCTCATAACTGGTGTTCAGTAGATACCTATTGAGGTACTGGTGTAAGTGTGACTGTTTCTCAGCCTGCAATCGGCACTTAACCAACAAGTCTATGTCCTGTATACCTGACGTGATGAAAGGTCAGGAGCTAGCCTGTAAAGTACCTGCTGCACAAGCCTGAGGATCTGAGTTCTAATCCCCAGCACCCACATAAAAGCTGGGTGTACTGGCACATGACTGCAGCCCTCATACCGTGAGGAGTGGCGACAGCTGGCTTCCCTAGAACTCCCTGGCTTCTCAGTCTATCCAAATCCACAAGTTCCAGGTTCAGTTGGAGACGCTGTCTCATGAAACTGGGTGGAGAGCAAATGAAAACGTCCTGACATCGACTTCTGGCCTCCACACGAGTACACACACATGCATCTGTAAAATAAAAATAATTAGAAATTTTTAAAAGAGCAGAATTCTGATTGTCTCTCCTGATTGGGGGAGGGGGGGAGGAAGGTAAACTGGGGTTCCAAGAGACAATGTGGCTTCCCAGATTCTCCTGGTGCTCTACTGATGGCTGTATGACCTCTGACCCTAAGTCATCCCAAGTTTGGATTTCAAAAACCGAATGGCAAGGGGTGATGCGTGGGTCCTGTGATCGCTGGAGTTCTCCACACTATTATTGTCATTCCCTGAAGAGGTTAACTAGGACAGGCGTTCTCTAGCTGGATATTATGCAGCTGAGACACAGCCACTCGTTAGTGAGGATGGACTCGTGGTTGAGACCACAATGGTTACCTATGATTATTTGCCAGGGTCTCGAGAGAACGGAGACCCAGAGGCTGCTGAAGATGAGTAAGAACTGTTCCCCCCTCCCCCAGCAAATGGGGAAGCCATGGATCAGTAGCTGAGAAGTCTTCCTGAGCAGGGCATAGTCAATGGCCCCTCATTTAGTTTTCTCTGATTCTCCCCTAAGCATCTCTTCTCACATGGGAGGGGGAGGAAGCTGCCATGGAGTGGAGCTCTACTCTGCCAGCCCGAGGGCATGCATGAGGGCAGTGCAGAGGAGGACCCAGCCCTGCCTGGAGGACCAAATGTCAGGATATGCTCTCAGCTAGCTCTGCGTAGGATACAATGTCTGTAATGAGCTAATTCACACAGCGATGGAAATAACCAACAAGCATCATTTGCATTTTTAACCAAACGGATGCATAATTTATGAAAGTCCTTCAGACATCAAGCCAACATAACCACCCTGGGCCTGTCTGCTGGAACAGTGGAAAGGCCGGAGCATCCATGGGTTCAAAAGAGTCCATGGGGCAGAGTGACAGGCAAAGTTTCAGAGGCCCTTTTGATCCACAGAGTTAGTGGTTGTGCCTCTTCTCAAAGGCTCCTTAACAAAATCGTTCATAGGCAGATTAGCAAGATGTGGTGGTTCCAAGCGGTTTCAGGAGGACAGATTCCAGGGAGGTCAAGTTCACTCCTGAAAGGTAAATTCACCAGTGGGTCCAATTTGGGGGCCCAGGTGATGCCCTCCACAAGATGAGTAAGGTAGGTGGGACAGGCGACAGGTGTACAAGGAGACTCGTGGAGCCTGTGTCTTCAATGTGACCTTCCTCTTTCCAGCTCTCTACATCTGACCCGCTGCTGAAACATACAACTGGCCTTGGGAGATGTTTCTGGAGGGTTCTCTGTGCTCCGGTTATATGTCAAAGAGATAAGGGTGGGTGTAAGGTCCGGGGTACTCCTGCTGCTGGTGCTCTCTGAGCGATAGTCATCCTATCAGCTCCTTGGGGCTGATCCTACTCTGGTCTCTTTCTATTGCATAGACAGAGTTCCTCCACCTTTCAGCCATTGTGAAGCCTTTTTATCTTTAGACTTTGGAGACTCTAGAGGACAATAGGACTTGCTTCTTAAACTCTAGATGTCCTCCAATTGCATTTAGGACAAAATCCACTTTCTGCCTATACCCGCAGTGTACCCCCTGATCCATCCCCAAGTTCCCCATGCTCCTTGAGCACCAGCTCTCTGTCTTGCTGTCCTGTAGGACAGCAACAAACTCATCCTACCTTGGACCTCTGCCTAGACCTGGATGGTCTGCTCTCAAGTCTACTGTGGCTGCTGCTCTCTCAATGTCTGGTCTTCATGCAGATGGCAGCTCCCCAAAGAGATGACCACTGAGTATCCCATCTCACAGGGCTCCTGATTCCTCTAGCCAGCACCTCACAGCAAATCTTACTATCTGAGCTAGAAAGATTTGCCACTCGCTCCAGTGAGCATCAAGAAATGTACATCTGACTTGGCAAGCGCTGAGTCCCAGGGGCTGGGGGTGCTGCTCTCAGGTGAAGGGGTCACTTGCTACTTACAGAGCACATAGTGTGCGCATGGCTCCAGATGTTGGCATACTTAGTAGCTCACCACACCAACCCCATGTGACTGGTGCTGTTTCCCTTTACATGTACGGCAATGAAAGCTCATTAGAGGACAATCGAGTAGAGTTTAGACCCAGGTCTACCTGACCTGGGAGTCCTCACAGGTACTCTGAAGAACAAGTGAAAAGTTTAATATTGTTATCCACGTCCCGACCTCTGGCATCTGTGATTCAGTTGATCCTGCTGGCCTTCCCCCCATTCTCCACTCACAAAGATCCAGCCATGGATGCAGAGCCATGGAGAAGCCTCCTTTGTATCCTGTAGTAGCCTACAGACTGCTGCTACATCAAAGTACCACGGGCTGGGTAGCTCAAACCACAGGAAGTATTTTTTCACAGTTTTGGATGCTACACGTGTGAGATCACGAACCAGCAGGATTGGGTTCTGCTGAGGTTTTGTTCTTAGGTCCACAAATGCTTCTTCATTGCGTTTATTCACATAGCCCTTCCACTGTAGGCATAAAGGGTTTTTAGTGCCTCTTCTTCTTACTAGGACACTGACTTATTAGAGTAGGGCCCCAACTTTATGACACCATTGAACCTTAGCTGCCTCTTGGAAAGCCAGAATTCCAAATGCAGTCACAGATGTTAGCCTTTCAGCACTGGGACTCGAATGGAGAGAGACACAGTTGACCCTGGAGCACGTCAGTCCTACCTGATTGTGTTTGTTTTTGTCTTGTTGCTGCGACGACATACCTGGCAGAAACAAACTGAAGGAATGAAGTGTTTATTTTGACCTACAGTTTGTGGGTGCTTCTCATTCTGGTGGGGAAGGCATGGCGACAGGAGATTCAAGTGGCTGGTCACATCGCAACCACAATCAGGAAGTAGAGAAGTAGACAATGATGTTTTCTTGGACATTCCCAGTTCTGTCTAATATGGGACCTCCAGCCTAATGAGTGGGGTCCTGCGTGAGTCTCCTACCTCAATTAACTTAATCCAGATGATCTATGACAGACACGGGCAGAGGCTTGTCACCTAGGTGGCTCTAGATTCTGTCAAGTTGACCATGTTACCTCTCATCACACTGACCGATTATGGTAGCAAAAATAATAGTTGCCAATAAGTGCTTCAAGCGTTAATGAAGATAGAAACTTTGAGTTTGGGATCATGGGCTCAGTGCGCTGTGTGCTCTCTTAATGGTGAAAGTGGCCTTCGAGATGGATTCTGGATGCCCCCATTGAAGCCTCTTGACTCCAAAGGGCCACTGGGGCAGGCACATGTTAAGAATGTGTCAATTAGATAATCAATTAGCTTAATTTCAAAGTGGCAACCAGGGAAAGACGCTTCTGAAATTGTTTAGTCTGCAAGTCACATCAGAGAGACATCTGTGTCAGCATTATATCATGCCCCAGCCTCCAGAGTTTAGGCAGGATATGAGAAATCTGGAAGAGGTCCAGAAATAAACAAGGCTGGATGAAGGAGATGAAAACGATAAAGGTGATAAGAGGCATGGGGGTGGGGCGGTGTCATTGTTTCAGATTCCGGGGCCTATGAGATTCTGGCAAACAGGTAATTTACTGTCTTCTAGGGGGTTAAAGGGAGAATGCTGACTGGTTTTTTTTCCCCAGAAACTTAATAGGAAGCTCGGGCTCCAGCCCAGCAAAACAGCCAGTGTTGGACGGTACAAATAAACCATCGTTTCGATTTTTAGTGTGACTCAAGACGGAATTGGCCATCAAAGGAATTGCATGCTGTGGTCTTGCCCTGGTAGCTCTCCGTCATGAAAGGTTAACATGTAAGGAGATTACAGACTCTTCCTATACAGGTGGAATTTCTGCCCCTCGTGGATAATTTCCCTTACAGCTCTACATCCTTGAGGTGACTCTAGGCACCCCAGGAGCTGTCTATCTGTTTGGCACAGTGTCCCCAGAGGTGCTCCATCTTCAACCTTAGATGAACTTGACCTGAGCTGGGAAGGTTGGGAGTGTAGCTCAGTTTGTAAAGCATCTGCATAGCATGCATGAGACCCTGTGTTCAATCCCAGCCCTACAGAAACTGGGCGTGATCACACTCAGTTCACACTCAGACTCCCAGCACTACAGAAACTGGGCGTGATCACACTCAGTTCACACTCAGACTCCCAGCACTACAGAAACTGGGCGTGATCACACTCAGTTCACACTCAGACTCCCAGCACTACAGAAACTGGGCGTGATCACACTCAGTTCACACTCAGACTCCCCGCACTCGGGAGATGGAGGCTGGAAGATTCAGGGTTCAGAGTTTAAAACCAGCCTCGGCTTACAGGAAACTGAGTGGGTGGGCAAGTGGGAGAATGAATACAAATGAGTCTGATATTGTGGCTGCCCCTCCCGGCATCCTCGGCATCTTGCAGTACAGGTCAAGGATGCACAAGTTCCTCGTTGCCACCCTCAACAGCCTGTCAATCTGAAGTTTTGGAAAAGTTGACTGTGGCCAAACCAGGCTTTGTAGTGAGAAGAATTTTGAGACTAGCTAATTTAGAAAGCACAGTTGGAGACGTTATTAGTAAAGGCTCAATCACAGGGGTTGGGAGGAAAGGAGGTACTCAGAAACAAACAAGTCACACTTAGGTGTGACTTAGGCTTCTCAAGGGAAAGCCAGGGCTCCTTGTTTTTATAAAGGTCCTTTGTGGCATTTGGGTAGGGCTTGAAGCTACTGTTTTCATACTGAGTATTGGGGGAGGAGGCACCTGACAGGCTGTATTTGATAAGACAACTCTAGCCCACTGGCATTTAGGAACATAGAATAGCTTCACTGTAAACAGAGTTGAGTTTTGTTTGATAATGAGGCAATGTCTTTAGGAAGGAATGAGGCCCCATCCAAGGCCCAAGGTCCACAATCAGGCCTTAAGCCTGGGTTGCTCTTTTAACATTTAATATCCGTCTGTGAAAGGAACCTTAGCTTTGCCTTGGCAGCAAGCATTAGCTTGTGTTGGAATTCTTACTTCTCAGCTGGTGAGAGGCTTCTATCAGACTCCAGGAGGAGGGCCTCCTCTCCCTCTCCTGCCTCCATGCTTTCTACCTTTAAAGACTGTCTTAGCTTCTCTCCTCTTGGGATAACACTTAAGTCCACCTGCCTGGAGGCAGGAGATCACAGCTGACATGGTCAGAATGTCAAAGGGACCTTCCTGTAAGTAATGGGTACAATATCTCACCTGTCCGTAGAGCCTCACTGCAGAAGAGAATTGACTAAAAACCCTCACTAAGACATGCATAGGCAAATAAAGAATTAACAGGATCCCTCTCTGGGAGTTAATTTAGAAAGAGTCTTATAGGATAATGGGCAATAAATGGGAAAGGAAATAATGTTTCTAGAGACTCATTTTTCTTTTAAAACATAGCAGATTTATCAAAGAGACACAATTGTTTCTACTATATCATTCAATTCAGTGACTCCACAAAGATGTTTTTATCAAATTCGAGCTCATTTATTTTTCTCCATTGACAGATAAAATTGCATGTGTTTCTCATGTATAACATGATGCCTGGAGGCACACGCGTACTGGAGCAATGTCTAGCTAGAACCTCCCATAGTCACCATGCTTGTGTGAGAACATTGAACTTCTACTCTCTTAGCGTTCCTCAACATCTACTTCTGAAACCCAGCTCGAGGCCAGGCATGTGCACAGGAGCAGAATGTGTGTAGTACAAGTTCCTGCCTTTGTGAGGCCCATGATTCCCGTCAGATGAGATTCCCCACAGCAGAGGACCACCTGGCTGTTTTCAGTAAGGAAGAAGTGACTTCTGCCTGGGAAGTACAGTAGCCATTGGCTCTGTGTGATCAATGTACTGGATGCAGAAATGACCAGAGAAAAGGGGTAATCACACCTACATGCTTCAACCCAATCCATGACGTTTCCTCAACTGGATCAGCTTGGGTCTCAGTCTTGAACACCTACTAAAACGAGAAAGGAAGGCTGTCCTCAAGGGTAGGGTGAGCACCATTCAGCCTCACTGATGGAGCAGATGGGACAGATGGGGGCTTAGCATCGCTCAGAGCAGATCAGGGGTAATTTCGTTAAAGCTATCAGGAGACACCCACCCTAGGAAGAACAGTAGGTTCTAGATAGCAAGAAAATGGATCCTCACTTCCTCAGTGTCTTAGGGTTTTACTGCTGTGAACAGACACCATGACCAAGTCAAGTCTTATAAAGGACAACATCTAATGGGGGCTGGCTTACAGGTTCAGAGGTTCAGTCCATTATCATCAAGGCAGGAGCATGGCAGCATCCAGGCAGACATGGTGCAGGAGGAGCTGGGAGTTCTACATCTTCATCTGAAGGCTGCTAGTGGAAGACTGACTTCCAGGGAGCTAGGGTGAGGGTCTTAAAGCCCACACCCACAGTGACACACCAACTACTCCAACAGGGCCACACCTTCTAATAGTGCTACTCCCCTGGGTCAAGGATAGGCAAACCATCACACTCAGTGGTCGGTGCAGGGATTTGGAGTGCAGTGAGCATCAGAGGCGGTATATCCTGACCCTCCTTGCCAGGACAACCTTCTACCTCTACATTATTGCTTCCAGAGGGCAGATGCATCATCTCCTCTCGTCAGAACTCATCCCATCCACCTTTGGTCCTCAGCACCTGATTGGTTCTCTGTTTCCCAAAGTGGAAAACGCTGTGCATGCAGAACACAGGCACAGACACATACATGGTTAGAGGTGAGTCTTCATTTAAAAAAAATTAAAGCCCATTTCCTGAGATAGTCCCACCCTGTCCTGCCCCTGACCCATGCTGAGTACCGCATTCTGATCAAAGGCTTGATGCAGAAAAACATGCTTTTGTCTCTTCCTAGAGAACCGCTTTCCCGGGGTGTCTCAGTTACTTTTTGTCGCTGTGACAAACTGTGAGAGGAAACCGACTTTAAGGTGAAAGATGTACTGTGACTGCAAGTTTCTTTTTCCATTTAATCACTTACTCCCTTTACATCCTGATTGCCTCTCCCCTTCACCTCCCAGTGCCCCCACCCCACACAGCTCTTGTCCTACCCCTCCCCTTAACCTCTGAGAAAGAGTAGGTGTACCCCCTGGGTACCGACCCACCCTGGCACCTCAAGTCACTGCAGGAGTAGGCACATCCTCTCCCACTGAGGCCAGACTAGGCAGCCTAGTTAGGGGAGCAGGATCCACAGGCAGGCAACAGAGTCGGGGCTCCTGTTGTTGGGGGACCCTCATGAAGACCAAGTTGCACATTTGCTACAGATGTGTGGGAAGTCCTAAGTCCAGCCCTTGTATGCTCTTTGGTTGATGGTTCAGTCTCTGGGAGCCCCCAAGGGTCCAGGTTAGTTGAGTCTGTTGGTCTTCCTGTGGAGTCCCTATCCCCTCTGGGTTCCTCAATCCTTTCCCCAACTTCCACAAGACTTCTGAGCTGGTCTAATGTTTGACTGTGGGTCTCTGCATCTGTTTCAGTCAGCTGCTAGGAGGAGCCTCTCAGAGGACAGTTATGTTAGGCTCCTGTCTGTGAATCCAGGCTGACAGATACAAACATAGCCTGAGGCTCCTCCTTCAAGTTTCCTAGGTTTCAGCCCAAGGTCACCCAAACCTATTGGTTTGGGGCTACAATAGGGCAAAATGCCACAGTGGGCAGGAGTGCGGAGTCTGCCGCCTGTTAGTAGAAATACAGAGAGAAGAGACCAAGGACAAGATAAAGCTTTCAGGCTCTCCTCTGCGATCCACGTCCTCCCTAGAGGCCCCGCCCTTCACAGTTTCCACCCCCACTCCACTGCTCTGTTCAATTACGGATCTATCAATGTATCAATTATTGATTAGCCGATCCATTCACTGCCTAAGTCCCCAGCAGGAACATTGCTATGGTTACCCAGCTCTTAGCTGTCTTTGGGGGACAGGTTTTTTTTTTTCCACTTGCAGATAAAGTTGCATGCATTTCCCATTACATCCCTGTGTTGGGCACATAGGCATTATGAAGTGCTTGGATCTGCTTAGGGCCTCTCACAACCCTGGGGTTCCCCTCTCAGATCTCCCCACAGAACCCTGCACATGCTCACATCGGTGCCCAGCTGAGGAAGGGTGGGTTGTGCTCAGGCAGTTTCCTGAGTGACAGGATGAGTTAAGGATGCCCCGCTCCTCCCCGACGTGTACCATTCCTTGTTTCTGACACTGGACCTGTCCATCTTCACATAGTCTTCCCTCACCTCCCAGTCTTGCATTCTTTTATAGGAAATACAACCCTGGTGCCTAAAGAAAAACAGTGCAGACAGGGAGTGGGTGCGGGGTAGGAGTGGGGGAGAAAAGGAAGAAGGCCAGTAAAAATGGCGGACAGGGAATCCTAGTTAAAGAAGTAGGCAAGCTCATGCTTCTAGCTGCTTCCCAGGGCTCTTGTGTTGTTCATACTTTTCAACACTGAGCCCACAGCTACTTAACATCTTGTTTATACCAAGTAAGTGTGTGTGTGTGTGTGTGTGTGTGTGTGTGTGTGTGTGTGTGTGTGTGTGTGTAGAGAGAGAGAGAGCACTTGTGGATGCATGTGTAAAATTGACTCCTGGTTTCCTCTATACCCTTGTTAGAGCTAACACCTACCTATCCTGCCTAAATATTATAATTAGACCTCAAATGAAGTACATGTGGCTGACAGAGTTGAAGGCCCCATGCTCCTGTCCTCTGATAAGCAGATCTTAGGGATGACTTGTTTTGAATTCTCACTCCTCCTAAGGCTGAAATGATTCTTGTTAAACAACAAAATTTTCTGTGAAAGGCATCTCGCTGGGAAAGGAGGGATAATGTCTGGTTGGAAAAGCATAGTTAGTTCTTGTATGGGAAGTGTCAGCGGGGCCCAGGCACTGTTATTACTGCCATTACCCTTCTCTGAAAGGCGTGAAGCAGCCATTGAAAATAGAACTCACCCCTTGGGGTTCTCTTATTCCTAGATTGGGGTAGCAGACCAGGAGAAGTACCCCGCTCATATGGGCACTCACCTTGTGCCTGCTTCCTGAGGCTGACCTAGCCAGGTGTCAGGTGCAGGGTAGGAGCTGAGGGTGGGGTCTGCGTCTAGAATATTTGGAATAGGGCTATTAATATGGGCAGTGGCTAGCACACAGCTCCTGTGTATCTGAGAAACAGTGGGCATTTTCTGCCTTCCAACACAAAAGCCCTGGTGAGGAAATGGGTAGTAGGCCTTAACAACAATCAGAGCAAATAGTACCATTTGGGGAGCTCTGTGGGCAGCATTCAATGTTAGGGATCATCGATTAGAGCTTAGGGGCCAGAAGCAGGAGGAAAGCCCCATCTTTGATCAGGACATATTTGTCCTGCGTAACACATGACCCTAGAATTCCAGACTCGGTTCTACAGCTGTTTCCTTCCTAGAAGGCATCCGTACTTTGAAATATAGTAATCCAGTCTCCCTGAGTTATATGACTCAAAGAAGCACTCCACACAATTATTGTTCATGTTGCTCTTTGCTTTGGGTTAGACAATAGTATCCTTTGTAATCTGGCTTTGGGAGGGGTCATCGTCTTAGTCCCTTTTCCTGTTAATGGAATAAAATACTCTGACAAAAGCAACTTGAGGGAGAAGGGATCATAGCTAAAAGGTAGAGCCCCTCATGGTGTGGAAGTCACAGCGGCAGGAGCTTGAAACAACCGCCATGCCACACATACAATCAAGAGACCGAGAAAGACTCTTTCTCTATTTACACAGTCCAGGACTGCAGCCAGGGAATGATACCATGCACGGTGGGGTGGGCAGGTCTTCCTTACCTCAGTTAAGGCAATCAAGATAATCCCCCAAAGGCATGCCTACAACTGGACTGCTAGGTGAGGTCGGTTGACAGCACTGACCATCATGTCATCAATTCAGCAAATACAGCAAAGCACACAAAACTATTTTAGAATTGCCATCCAGATATCAACAAGCATCATCATCTACACATATGTCTGAGCAATTCCAGGCTTTTCTTTCCAGCCAAGTTAAGAAAAAAACCAAAAACAAAGACAAGCAAGCATTTAGTGTCTATGTGTTCCTAAGTTTTTCCTTAACATGGTCACCATGCTGTTAGCATTTAGAGAACATATCCAGAACTTTAGATCTTTAAAAGCACAGTGCCAAATTGCTATTTTGAAAGGTTATTTCGGCTCACATCCCCACCAGAAATGAGAGCTAATGTTTCCTCCCCACCACAAAATCTGGGTATTAGCATTTCTAAGAAATCACTACTAATTCAACAATATCGAAATGGTATTTCATTGTTTCAATTTGCCTTTCTTTGATTATTAATGGTGATGACCATGTTTTCATTTGTTTATTGGGACCTGTATTGATTTTTTTTCAGTAGCTAGCCTGCTTCCTTGTCTTTTTTTCTGTTGATGCATTTCCTCTTTTTCACTATTGATTTGTAAGATAACATTTTTTTCAATCTATCAAAGACTAGCTTTTCAGCAGCCATTTCACAAATACTTTTCTATTTTTAATTGGTCTTCTAGTTGTGACACATGGAATATTACAGAAGGGCTGTTTTCTTTCTGTGGCTTTCACAAAACTTTTTAGTTTCCCGGTATAATATTTGAATTTATTTATATACTTAGAAGTGTTTTCCACATCACAGGCCTACAGTCCTACTTGGAGGCTGAGACAAGAGACTGAGGAGTTCAATGCCATACTGAGCCATATAGACAGAGCCTGTCTTAAAAAAAACCAAAACCATGGCCAAGGCATGGTCACAACATTATTATAACATAAGTCACTATTAGAGTAAGTCAAACATTATTCTGCATATTAAATATTAAAATCAGTAAATTTTGAGTAAAGCAGATTATTCTTTGTGTGAATGGGTATTTTCACATTTGTTGGAGACCTTAATAGAATGGTAAACTGGTCTGAGACAGGAGATGCAGTTCAGTGGGCAAAGGGCTTGCTACAAAAGTCTAAGGGCCTGCGTTGGGGTCCTCAGCATTGTTGTAAAAGTCAGTGTAATGTGTAGAGATCCATAATCCCAGTGTTGGGCAGGAAAAGGGGTTGGGGATGGGGACTGGTAGATACAGGGGAATCACTGGTAAGTCGTCCTGGCAGAAACAGTGGGGTCTAGGGTCAGTGAGAAAGCACCTGTCAGATGGAGAGTGACTGAGGAAGAAACTCCATGTTGATCTCTGGCCTCCACTTACATGTATACAGGTGAGCTCACACCCACACATGTGCATAGACACACAAAGAAAAAGAAAAGAGGACTGATAGGTCTCACCTGAGGAACAGAGAACTCTGCCAGCAGACAGCTCTGGGTTGAGCTGGACCATCAGGTCTTCCTTAGATCACCCTGCCAGCCCACCTGGCGGGCATCAACCTTGTTTCTATCATCCTGTGAAATAGTTCTTCAAAATAGGTTCAGCCCCTCATGCAACCCCAGCTCCCAAGCTCTCCTCAAAAATCCATGTGCTATTGGATCTGTGTCTCTGTAGAAACCTCTGACTGATGCCCAAACCAAGAGTTATTTATTCATCCATATAATTTCTTGTGTTTAGTACTTCTTGGTATGGTGGTAATTGAATCTAGAACCTTGTACATGACAGACAAGTACGCTATCACTGAATTCACCTCAGCTCTTACCTGTATCTCCTCTTAGCACTATCATGCTTTCATTTTGTACATTTTTTCCCCAGATCATCAGGCATTGAACATTTGCTGTCAGGGATTTTACTCATTTGATCATCTTTTGAGGAGTGAACTAGGTTCCCCAGCAACTTCTACCCTAGACCCATCTGGTTTTTTTCCCCCATTTGAATTTAAATAATTTTATCATGTTCCACAAAGAAACATCATTGGAGATTTACTAGAATTTTGTTATGATGTGGGGTGTGTGTGTGTGTGTGTGTGTGTGTGTGTGTGTGTTCGTGTTCATTTCTTCCCGCTTGCCGTGACAAAATCCCCAGACAAGAAACCAGTTAGAAGAGAGAGGGTTTATTTTGACTTACAGTTGCAGGCGAATACAGTCCACCAGGGTGTGGAAAGCATGTGAGGTTGGCCTTGCAGTCAGTCTCACATTTCCTCCAAACAGAAAACAGAGTGGGGGTGGGGGTGGCAGGGAACGGCTCAGCCTCTAATACTTCAAAGCCCACCCCCAGCAGCATACTCCTCCAGCAAGGCTCAGACTCCTAGAGGTTCCTGTGGTGGTTTGAATATGCTTAGACCATGGCAAGTGCGACTATTAAGAGGTGTGGTCTTGTTGGAGGAAGTGCTTCACTGTAGGGGTCGGCTTTGAGGTCCTATGCTCAAGCTCTGCCCAGTGTGGTAAGAGAGCCTCCTGGCTGTCTGCAAGGTCAGTCCCCCTCTGGCTCCCTGTGGATCAAGATGTAGAACTCTCAGCCCTTTCTCCAGCACCATGCCTGCCTGCACGATAATGGACTGACCCTCTGAACCTGTAAGCCACCCCAATGAAATGTTGTTCTTATAGGAATTGCCTTGGTTATGGTGTCTGTTCACAACCATGGAAACGCTAATTGAGACAGTTCCATAACCATTAGCGCCGCCAGCTGAAGAGCAAGTGTTGAAGCATATGAGTGTGTGTGTGTGTGTGTGTGTGTGTGTGTGTGTGTGTGTGTGTGTGTGTGTGTATCTGTTCCTCATTCCAACAACCGTAAGGTAAGAGGCGGAGAGAATTAAACTCTGTATGCTTCTGAGTTGTCCCATTCAGGGACAAAGACTCTCCATTTATTTGCGTCTGTCATTTTTTCGTCAGCACTCTTGTCCTTCATTCTGTGTGTCTTCTGCGTACTTCACTGGTGGGTTTTACTTTGGGCACAGTTGGAATTTTCAGCTGTCATATTTTGCTTTTATTTTGTCCTGTTCATATTGTCAACAGAGCCTTATGAAATTAAAGTCTCTTACAAGTTCTAACTTGGCTCTTGGGATTATAGATTTCCCCCAGAAGACAGTCATATCTGCCCTCTTTCTTTGTTCTTCCGACTACTGATTTGCCTTCTTGCCTGGTTGCAATGGCTAGATGTCTCTGGGTTGCTTTCTGTGGCTGTGACTGACCAAAAACAACTTAGGGAGGAGGCGAGAGGTCGTGGTCCATCACTGAGGGAAGTCAGGTCAGGAATACAAGGCAGGAACCTAGAGGCAGGAACTGAAGCAGAAGCCGTGGAGAAGTGCTGCTTGCTGGCTTGCTCTCCATGGCCTGCTAATTTGCTTTCTTATGCTACCCAGGCTCACCTGTCCAGGGGTGGTGCTGCCCACAGTGGGCCCAGCCCACCCACATCCATGAAGAATTGTTGCCTACAGGCCAGTCTAATGGAGGCAGCATCTCAATTCTGAGGTTCCCTCTTCCAAGGTTGACAACAACTAATGGTAACACTAGACCTTCCAAAAACCAAAGCCAAGGCACATGTGCTTTTGTTCTAAGCATTCCCCGTTGGAATGATCCTGACTGTTATCCTGAGGAGCAGGCTCTGCACTGGGAATGATTTCTGGACTTGGTCTAGCGCCTGTCCTCCAGCGGACCAGAAGAACTTATGGATCTCTAACCACTGAGCAGTCATCGTGCTGCCAAAGTCTTTAAGTGTGAGTCCTGGAGCCAAGCTCCTCTGTTCAAGATCAGACTTTCTACTTTCTAGCTGCTGAGATCTGGGCAGATTACTTAGCTTATTGTGTCTGGGTTTCTTCACCTTTTGAATTTATCTTCCTCCAATTCTCACATCCATTGAAACTCGAGGTTTTTGAATCCTAGTATTTGTTTTAATAAACCTTAGCATTTCCCCCCATTTCCCCCTACATCTACCAATTCTCACTTTCTACTATTGTCGTTGTCGTTATAGATTTAGGGTCAAATCGATTTAAAGACAAAAACAAAAGCAACCTCTTAGTCTTTGTTTTCAAAAAGCGTGGACCGGTTCTTCACCCTGTAAGCAAACACATTACTTATTTAGATTTTACCTCTTACTTGCCGTGCTGCTTGGTCTGTGGAGGTTTCCCCTTCCAGGTGTTCATTTCCTTCTCTTGGGTTCTGTTAATCACACATCCCCTGCAGTTCTGAATCAGGAGAACATAAGTGTTATTTTAGCCCAAATGCTGCAGATCTAAGAATGTAACGCTCTTGTATACAAAAGACAACTCCCCTCCCGTAACTCTTACACACAATTATTTTCCCACTCGAGTCTATAGATATCAGTTCCATTGTCTTCCGGGGTCTTGTGTTCTTCGGTAACAGTCTGAGGGAGCCCTGATTTTGTTCCTTCTGCAAAACAACAACAAAATCTCTTTGTTCCTTTGTTTCCTTGCTAAATTGCTAGAACCACTTGTTCTTTTCTTGTCATTACTGAAGTGTTTTATTTGGATAAGTAAGTAGAGGTCTGTGCCACTCAACATGTTCCAGAATAACAAGTGGGAAGGACCTCCCGACGGCGCTCTGCTCTTTAGGGAAGACGTGTTCTCGCTTGTGACGTCTTTGCTCCCACCTCGCCTGCCATCACAGTGAGGGCAGGGACTCTCGTACCTGCCCCATCTTCTCCTCTCTTTGCTGCATTTGGGAACAGCTTTGAGAAGTTGTCCTCTGTGTCACTGATCTAGTTTTGCCCCTGTTCTTTAGTGGCTCCTTAGCAACAGGCAATGACTACTGCACGAGGACACTTGTGCCTCTTGCACTGTTCCTTGCTCTCCAGCCCTCCCCCACCCCTCTGCCACTCCCTCCACCTCTGCTGTTTGTTCTCTTGTCTCTTCCTCCTCTACAGAGTTCTCCTCCCTATCCCACCTCTCTCTCTCTTTAGTGTTTTTGAGACAGGGTATCTCTGTGTAGCCCTGGCTGTCCTGGAATGAGCTCTCTAGACCAGGCTGGCCTCTAACTCACAGAGATCTGCTTCCCAAGTGCCAGGACTAAAAGTGAGTACCACCACTGCAACTTTCTCCACCGTGTTGGGGTTCAGACCTTTTCTAAACTTTTCTTCAGATGCTAAAATAGATCACTTTCTGAAAGACCCGTTGAGCTGGCGTTTCTTAGTCTTTAAGGATGGAGTCAGCCTTACCTCCACTCTGTTCCTCTGCCTCAGGGCTTACTCCTGAAGGAAGAGATTCTTATCCATGGCTGGCCTGTGGTCAAGGTGCATGGTACCCTCAATCTTGCCATTAAGACAACCAGGATGCCTACAGAGTCCATATTCATTGCCCTCCTCTCCATTGGCATTGGAATGGGATTGTTCTCTCTCATGGTGGGACTTTTCTAGTGATGTAAGCAATGACAATAGACAAAGAAATGGTTCAACCCTAGTCTGGTTTGGACAACCAGTAAATTCACTGATACTGCTTACAAGAACATGGAGGGGGCTAGTAATAGGAGCGTGGTTGACCCAAAGAAATCTACACTAATGAAAGGGCACCCAACCTGGGCAAGTCTCACATGAGCTGCACCCCTGGAGCTCACTGGACAGCTTGCAGGCTGTTCCACCAGAAACACTATTCTTTCCCTAGCAAGTTTTTACTGCTCTTCTAGCCTAGAGCTGGCTGCCTGTGAATCTTGTAACTTTCTGCACTTCCGGAGTCTTAGGCGCCTCTGTCCTCCCTCCAAGAGGAAATGTTTTAATTTAGAGGCAATAGATGTGTATTAGCACATGCCATTCAGTTTATCCAGGTGCATCCCCCCTTTGTCTCTTTCATGGGCACAGGACAGATTACAGTTGACGGTATCACCCGCTGCTGGCACTGCCTGAGCCCTTCTGCATTGGCATGAATTCAGTGTGCCCTTTCTTGTTCTAGGGGTGACTGTTACTCTGTCTGACAAAAGAGTATAATGTAACCTTTGTATGAACTAAGTGATGTATATTTATGGAGAGAAAAACAGTTCCGTCCTGCTTGGATCTAGATGATCTGAATGCGTGTATAGCAAGAAGCATTGTACTTATAGCTGGAGCCCAGCAAACTGACAGAGAAGATGAGGAACAGAGGAGCAGGCCTCTGGGTGGATGTATAGGACGTGGTAGAAAATCTTAGCCAGGGGTCGGAGAGGTGCCTCGACAATATGAACATATATTGCCCTTGCAGAGGGCCTGAGTTTTGGTGGTTCCCAATCCTCTGTACTTTCAGCTCCAGGGGATCTGACACCTCCTGTCGGCCTCTGTGGGCAACTGCATTCACATGTACATGTGCATCACACCAGACAAAAACTGTATAAAACTACAGCTCACTCACTTCCTGGCTTCAGCTCTCATTCAAGCCTACCCTATTGGCAGCTCAAGCCATGTGGAATCCCATGTAAAACCCGCTGCTTTTCTTTCAGAGAAGATGGGCATTTCTAAATATACACGAGAGCCAACGTACACATTTATCTTTCTGCGGCGTGTGATACATAATTTATAATACAGAGGACTGAAAAGCACGCAAGCTGCCTCAAATATCACCCACCATATGTAGACGCATAATTGAATGACATGCATCCTAAAGATCTGGTGTGCGAAATTCTTTGAAAACGTGCTCACATGACTGCGTTAAGTCTCTGCTTAAAAATAATCTGAGACATTGTGTTCGGTTGTTGTTGAGTTTAAGCTTCAAGTCTGCAAATTGTTTGAGATTACAGGGCCTTCTTAGAAGCCCGTAGATCCTCGGAAACACGGTGTGTTCGTTAGCAGCATTGTGTGTGTCTGTGATGCCCACTGAGGACTTAGACTAGATTAAGATTGAGGACAAGGAACAAGGCTGCTGTATTTGTGTGGTGTCCCCGTCTGCTCCTCAGTGGCTGCCAACATGGCTGCCAACATTACAGTAGTTTCTGTCGCACCCAGAATCCCCTCTAAGGAAAACTGTCTCAGCCTCAGACCTAACTGAAAATTATCTGTGTGCTCATCATTGAGACTTGCTACAACTTGGATTACACAGCAGAGAGGAGAGGGGGCCCTGGTGGGAATCGCGGTGTGGTTCGTTGATGCTAAGAAAAGGCTGAGGCTGATGTGGGCAGAGCAGGTGCCACAGGCTTCAGACCCTGGAGAGACCAACAACTCTGCTCAGCGTGAACCCTCAGAGATGCCCCGCTAGGATCTTTATTGCCACTGTCAGACACTGGGGTGACTGTGGGAGAGGCCTGAGGGAGCAGCAAGATCAGCAAGGACTTACAGAACAACACACGAGAAGCTCTAACTTTGGGTAGAGCCATGGAACTGGAACTAGATCTGAAGTGGCTGCTCCCAGGCTCCCGGTGCTCATAACGTCCTCATGCCATGCCCAGCCTGGAAAGGCACCAGGTAGGTTCTGTCCTCACGTCTCCCTGTTTCTCCTCACTTCTCCTACCACCTCTGTTCCAGCAACCAATGTCCCCTCTGCCCCATCTTTTTCTTCTACATCGCAGCCCCTGAGTACCCAGGGCTGATGTTTTCTGTGTATCCTCTGATCCAGGCTACCTCAAGACCATCTTTGAAGCTCCTTTTTACTTTCAGTCCTGGGGAAAAAGGTGGTTCACTTGTCATTTGGATTTTGAATTTTGAAGTTTAATGTAAGAAACTCAGCCTAACTGGCTCTGCTCAGTTTTTGTAATGTGTCACTAAAGAGTCTTTGGCTTTTCCTCCTCTGTGTAGAGAGTATGCCGTGATCCAGCTAGCTGGTTCACGGGCAGTCATGAGGCACAGAAATGGCTGCCTGGAGTCATCTGTTAAGCTGATTCTGCCTCCGAGATGGTTTTCCTTAGAGGGAGCTGCAAATATAGTAGAAAGTAATGTAACTTCTTTGCAATGGAGAGCGCAGAGGAGCTCCACACAAACATAGGAACCTTGTTTCTTGTCCTTGGGTTCTTAAACTCTATACCAAAAGTAGAGATGAGTGTCAGTGAAGGGTGCTTTGAATGCCAGGGAACCATCACGTCTGGTGTGGTTTGAATGTGAGGTATCCACGTAGATACACATGCTGAAAGCTTGATCCCAAGCTCTACTTTGGATGGTTCTAGAAACCTTAGGAAATGTGGCTTAGCTAGAGGAACTAGGTCACTGGGTGGGGGTTGCCCTCAGATATTTTTCCTTGGCCCTTCCTGTCTATTTCTGCTTCCTATGCGCTATTTGGTGAATAAGCTCTTTTGCCATACGTTTCCTCCACCACCATGCTCTTCCCAAGACCATGAAGCCAAGTAACTGTGAACTGAACCCTCTGAAACAATGAACCAAAATAAATCCTTCCAAGTTGTTCCTGTTCAGTATTCTCTTACAGTGACAAGAAAGCTAATCAGCACCCTACACTAGGGACTCAGAGCCCATACAGAACACTTAGGCTATAAGAGATGTTGGCCTAGGTGGAGATGGCCCACAGGAGCCTGAACCAAAGCTGTCTTGGCAGAGCATAAGGCATCCTTGAGTCCTTAATCTATGGTCATGGAGGAATTCGCAGGGATGCATACCAGGCTTAATCATCAAGGTGACAGGTCACCTTGAACTGAACTGAGAGAAGACCAAGCAGCAGAAATACAAATGGCTGTGGACAGCTTCCGGGCAGGTTTTCACCAACAGAGCTGTATAGATACCATGGTTGCTGGAGAGCTGGCTTTCCTGCCCCTGTCTCACAGATGGGTCCTGTGGCCACAGGACTTCAAGTGTGGACTCCATCCCTAATGCCGAGTCCATTCTGCTGACTCACCATAGATACTGGAGATCAGAACCGTATTTCTTCCTGCATACCAGAAAGGTCTGTGTGGGGTCTGTGAAGATGGCATCCTCAGTAACACGCTCTACATTTTGGTTCCCATTTGCCTTTAAACTGTTCAGTTTTCCCTGGGTTCCCTTGGAGCAGGTGATAAAATCTAGGCAGGAGCTGAGTCTGTAGTTTTCTCTCTGCTGGGAAAATTGATCTTGCAGCAAGCCTCAGGGAGGGCTGGGGACATTGCTGGGATGGGCCAGTAATGAACTCCCAAGTCATGCATTAATCACAGAGAGTGGACAGGAAGGTACCACCTGATACCGTAAGCTACTACACCCTGACCTGGGAATGCTTGGGGTTCAAAAGGTAACTTCTAATATAGTCATAAGCAAGGTCTCATGTGGCTTACTGTTGAATCTTTGGGGGTTCATGGCCTCAGTGACTATGCAATGCTGTCGGGTTTCAGATTGCTTTGTGCAGAGCTCTCCCAGGTTTGCATTTTGGTGCAGGCTGTCCTCTGCTAGCTGGGAGCATTGGGAATTGGGCAACTGGGTTCCATTGCTCACTAGCTTAACGACCTTACACAAATTAAATAAACCCATTGCACCTCGGTTCTCCTGCTTACAAGTAGGGACAATACTGGTACCCACCTTGTAGTCTCTTTGTAAGGATTTAAGGAGACAGTATATGGCTAGCTCTCATGGCCCAGAGCTTGCATCCAAAGTCACATAATCTTTAGGTATGGGTGAGCAGCCTGGAGGTTTTGCCTGCTCTCTTGTCTGAATCATGGCATTTAGGACTTGTGCCAGGCACTCATCCCAAGAGATTCATAGTCTTTGGATAAAATTATGACCCCCAAAGCTTCTGCCCAGCTTCTCAGCAGGCACCGCTGGATCAAGGTCTTCAGCCTGCAGATGGTGCTGAGAGCAGGCATAGAGGCAGAGTGGGCACACTGGCCAAAGGCCTCACACTCTCTGAGTATGTTCTCCATGTACTGGTTTCTTGCTTTCATACGTAGGTGAGCCCATTATCTATAATGAAACACTCGGCATTTAGCAGGCCGGCAGCTATTGTGGTCCTTGACTGAAGGGCTCTGGTTATGAAATTGTACCATTTCTGAGAAAAAGCCAAGTAAAAACACAAGCCTGGGGGAAAAGCACAATTCCTGGGCCAAGAGCAAGAACCATTTCAGCATCGAGGGCTCCTGCTCAGTGGTTCCAGCCCCTCCCATGGTTTTCCTGGGGCTCTCCAGCACCGCCTGTGTGGTGCACTTCTTCAGAGGTTCTCAGAGCTGCCGTAGTGCGCAGGCAAGCGTCGAAGGCTCACCCACCACAAAGAATCAGAAAATCCAATCCTGAAGGTGATGATGGCAAAAAGCCGGCAAGATCCTTCTTACGTCGTCAAAAGGAAAGATTTCCAACTTGAAAGGTTCCAGAGGCCTTGGGGCGGTGAAGGACATGACGGCAGAATGTCCTTCAGTATGTCCTCAGTAGAGAGGACATCTTCAGTGGCCGGGAGGATACCCACACAGAGGAATGGTGGTAACAGGTTGTGCAGGGCACTGCCTACAGTTTGAAGGCCACGCTGGATGGCTTTTCCTTATGATATCTGCTTCCACTTGAGAGGGAACAGTGGACCACCCACTGAGTTGGCAAACATGGATTCTGAGCTCCTTCGGAGAAGCCTTCTGGTTGACCTTAGAAAATACCCAAAGGGCCTAAACTCTTCAGCCTTACATGGAAGACCTTAAATAGAGCACTGGGCTGCTTTATTCATATTTATTAAAACAAAAACAAAAAAAAACCCTTAATATTTGTGTCGCCTGATTTTCCTAAGCCTACCTAATTTATTTTTGGCGAACCCTGTCGCGGTGTGCAGGGTGTTTGTTCAGCCACCCTGCCTGTCACTCCTCCTGCAAATATTTATCCAACAGATGCTTATCAAATGGCCTCACTTGTGCCAAACACTGTTTTGGACCCCGGGATCAGAGATGGGGAAGTAAACTTGTTTTCAACCTGATTCTCAGCCTGTCTCAATTCTTCCATGTTCAGAGCTCCTTCTCCTCACATCCACACAGGTAATAACACCGGGCAACTCGGCCCTTGCTCCTCAGCTAACAAAACCACAATAAAGAGTAGTTAGTGGCCGTCAAGATGGCTTCCTCTCAGAGGGAGGAAGAGGCTAATGTAGAGAAGTCTACTTTGGCTTTTAAAACGTGGGCGTTGCTCTGCCATTCTGTTACTCCAAGCCCTCTGTGTCAGCATTCTCCAGGCCACAGTGGGTATACTCCAATTTACTGAAGAAACATGCTGGGTGTCCTGCCTGTCTTGTCCCTCACCTACCCCTAGGCTTCTGGAATCTTCTAAACAGAGCGCCAATGAGCTATATTCAATCCCCAGGACCTATGTGATGGAAGGGGAAACACAAACTTCCACAAGTCTTCCAACTTTCACACTCACAAATGTGTGGGCACACATTGATATGATATATGATATGATATGATATGATATGATATGACACATAGTATAAGTATGTATGAACTTATGTATATCTGCATATTTGGATTACTGGGTCCATGAACTTTCTGAACTCATGGGGGAATCAGAAACCAGAGCTTTGCTCTTTTCTTGTCCACCAAATTGAGTTTTCAATCTGCTCTGCTCAACCCTTGAAATCTTATCTGTGGCTTTGCTCTTTCCTCTAGGACTGAGCTGTCGGCCTTCCAGGGTGACAGGTTGATAGAATCAAGTCATCTGTGCTAGTCAGGAGGCTAATAATGGCTTCTGCAATTCCTCTGTGTCTTTACTTTAACCCTGACTCAAGGTCACCTGCTTTCAAACAGTTTTTCACCTCTTGCTTCGACAGATTCTGGCTTGGCTGAATCTGTTGTTAGGGTACACCTTAGGCCAAACTTTATATCTGGGTCAAAGTATAATTCTGCCATGCATAAATCCCTGGATAATCAAATCAATTCACCACGCACACACACACACACACACACACACACACACACACACACACACACACACACACACACACACGTATGTGTTCAATTAGCATTTTACCAAAGAGGTGAGTTTGAGTGATCGCCACAATGACTTCTCTTTTAATAAAGACTTCCTGAAACTAAAGGTCTTTCTCCAGGCCCCCAAAAGAGACCCCACACCTGCTCGGGATTGGCAGGCAGCCCAGCGCCCCGCTGTCTGGGATCTGGCGGTTGTCTTACCTTAAATAAACCAATCCGAAGGATATATTCCCAAGCAAGTAAGATGGGTATTTTTGATGGGCATCGAGCAGAGATGTGGTTTATTGGATTTTATCTTGCAACTGATTTGTTTCTGCCAGACGTTGATATGCAGCCCCGATGCCGTGATTTCAGGCCCCGGGAGTATTAATGTTACAAACAACCTTCCGTTGCTCCGTCTGCTAGTAGGAGCCTTAATTTATCACAGAGATGGTAGAGTTGCAGTTTCTCATCTACTTGTAAAAAAAAATAAATAAAAAGACCAGGCAGCTGTAGGGAATGTATGTGGGGAATGTATCCTCTCTTTTAAGAATTCATTCTTTGGAATAAGAGAGAAATTTATTCTAAAATATCTTCATCCCGAAGGAAATAAAAACCCTGCTTAATGGCGAAGACTCTCCCCTGGGCTTTGATTAAGCAGATTTGCAAGGCTGGGCTTTCTGTACCTGTTGTTTGTCATCGGGTCGGTTAGACTCAGGGAAGAAAATCTTGTCACAGGCACCTAATGTGACAGGGACCTTCTGGGACACAGATGTCTGCCTGCAAGAACCTGCTGCTGCCACAGGTGTGCTGGGGGGGACACATGTGTACCCAGTGACCTGCTGGCTACCGTAGAATGAAGGCAGGACAAATTTGTCTGTTACTTAACCTCGATATGATGCCTCTTCTGCTATATTGAAAACATAATATCCTCATTTTTTTCTGATTAAAGGCAAAAACTCTGCCTTATGAAAAGCTGAATTCATAACTTCATGGACAGGGGAAGACAAAACTTACCTGTGGAGCTGTGAGGATGGTTCCATGGGTGAAAATGCTACTACACAAGTGTGAGAACCTGAGTTCGAATCCCTAGAACCTATGCAAAAGCCAGGCACAGAGCATGAGCTTCTGTAATCCCCACCCTTCTATGGGGAGACGGGAGGTGGAGACAGGTGATTCCCTGAAAACCCCTGAGCTGGCCTGGAGCATGAGGCAGAAAATAAGGAGACCTTGACTTAAACAGGAGGAAGCACGTGCTGACACCTTGCTTGTCCTCTGACCTCCATACAAATGCCATAGCATGTGCTCTCATCCATACATATGTTCTCTCCATCTCCCTTCCCTCTCCTTCTCCCCTCCCTCTTCTCTTTTCCCTGGAATCCCATCACCAAGAGGTTAGTGTTTGTTGCCATTCTATCTATCCCCAGCCTATTCTAATAAACATTTATGTTATTATCACAGAATTGAAATCTTTCCGTACATTTTTATCTGACCTCAGGTTTTTTTTATTTAATTGTATATTTCTTATATGACCTCTGCAAAAGAGGTCATCATAACACATAACAAAGTAACAGTTAGACTTACAGTGCCACTCCCTCTTTAAATCCAAGAGAAGGGGATCCCAGAGAGATGGCTCAGTGGTTAAGAGCATTTACTATACTTGCAGAAAACACAGGCTTGGTTTCCAACTTCCACATGGCCAGCTTGCAACTGCCTAACTCCAGTTTGAGAAGATCTGATGCCCTCTTCTGATATCTATAGATGTTGTGTATATGTGTATACGTACAGATATATTATGTATGTACACACGTACATATATATAATTCAGAGAGGGAGTAGGCATTAAATTACTCCATAAATGATCAACTGTAATTGGGGTAAGAGTTATGAAGGAGATGAACAGGGGTTCCTAGGCGCACCCATGCAAGTGTAGTCTTGGGAAGTCAGGAAAATTCCGTCGATGAACTGCTGTTAAAGGTAAGAGCTGAAAGCTGAGGACTGGCTGACCAGGCAGAGCCCCCCGGAAAAGAGAAGCAGAGGAGCTGGCCAAGAGCTCAGGCAGGAGGAAGTAGATAGGAAAGGCCAACAGGATGGACGAGAGAAGAAGGAAATAGCTGAAACAAGATAACACAGGAGACGTGGCCAGGACTGCACGAGTGGGTATGGTCTAGGATAGGGGACTTCTGTTGAGGGAATTGACAAGCCATTTCGGGTTTTAATAATCGATGTGGGGAAAGAGTGGGGACACAGTTCTGTGTGGTCATTCTATTGTACAGAATAGGGATGGATGAGTGGCCACAAGGAACTGAGTTAGCCCACCACCATAATCTAGATGACCCATTCTGGGGGTTTGGGGTAATGACGGATGGAGAATATGGCTGGTCAGGATCTATGTTCCTCTGTGTTTGGAGAACCACACTGCCGAGCCCCAGTGCCTCACTGGCTATGGGAAAAGGAGAAGAGAAAGCCACGTGGGGATATGTCCGAGATGCCTGCCTTTTGCCTCTGGACAGAAGCACCGGATGGCAAAATAGAGTAATGGGGAGGACCAGGTCCTCAGGAGCTGATGGGTGCTGCGTTGGGTGTGGAGCTGGGGTAAAGGTGGCATATCACTTGGCTTTGCAGACTGGGTGAAGCATGCATTCCGGGTGAGAGGTTGAGAGTTTGAGATCAGTAGTAGCAGCAGCGGAAGAGGAGGAGGAGGAAGAGGAAGAGGAGGAGGAGGAGGAGAAAGAGAAGAAGGAGGGGAAGAGGGGGAGAGGGAGGAGGGAAGAAGAAGAAGAAGAAGAAGAAGAAGAAGAAGAAGAAGAAGAAGAAGAAGAAGAAGAAGAACAACAACAACAACAACAACAACAACAACAACAACGAGTGGTTGCATCAGCACCTCTGTACCTCTGTAGTTTGGGAGGGGAGGTAGGGTGCATCTTGGCTGCACCTCTTCAGGCCTGTCCATCCAGGCTCATCTGAAGGCAACTGTTCCTGACAGCTCTCACCATTTAGCTTTGTGCCATAGCCAGCTCCTGCCAGCTCACGAGCGCTCGCTGCCCCATCTTTGGAAATTTTCCGAGCCTGTTGTTTGGATGCAGCCAGGCCAGGAGCATCCACACATGGTAACTGGCAAATGCTATGAATCGGGGCTTTAAAAATGCTCTCTTCCTTTTCACAGATAACAGATTGTTAAATATTTACCAGCATGCTGTTGTCTGTGACCAACCTCTGTATTTGTTTCTGGTGTCATGTGTGGTTTACTTTCCCGGGATCTGTGAGAGGCAGTTATTCGTGATCGTTTTGATTTATGTCTTGAAAATATCTGATTTGCTTTTAAATCATCAGCCCTTCAGGCTAAGGAGAGAATAAACCAACAGATCCTTGAGTCATGGAACTGTCTTCATCTTGGCACGGGCTCTCTGTGCTCCTGCAGACAGATGACTACACACTTGGGGACCTAGCACAAATGTGTGTGCTCTTGAAGCTTCTCTAGTTTAATAAGTGTCTTGGCCAGTTCAGTGGGGTCCTTGGCTTAGCTTTCCATGGGCTCTTTCTCAAACTTCAAGGGGTAAGCTTACCTCTGTGCCCCACTGCAGAGTGCTGAGTGATTTCATTCTCTTGTGACAACAGGACTAAAGTCCCCATTTTTTTTGCTGGCTGATAGGGCTGCTGTATTCCTTAACATCACAGTGTCTTCTGCCACAAGCCCCACAGCTCCTAAACCAGCAGGGATCCTGGCCTCTCTTTCCCTCTCTGCCCCTAGCTGGAGAAAGCCCTGTGCAGCTTCCCCGTCTGGTCCTGCACTTGCAGTAGTGTCCTGGGCCTGCCCTAAACTTAGAACAGTGATGACTATGTTTCCATAGTACTGTAGGCTAAATGCCAAAACTGAGGGGTCCCCCCATAGTATCTATCTAGGGGTCTTCCTCTTCCAGTCAGAGCATTACTGGGGTGTGGCACTATCACTCCAGTGGCATCCTCTGTCTTCAATGCTATTGTCCCTTTGTATTCACCCCTCTCCCTGTCTGACCCCACATCTTCCACTGCTTGCACGGGGCCACACCTGATGACATCACTTCCCCTAATGCAGAGCAATGTATTCCCAATGTTAAGGCATAGAGTCGTGTTCAGTTCTGATTGCCAACTTGACACAGCCTATAATCACCTGGGAAGAGAGTCAAACAAAGGGGTGACTAGATGTCTGTGGGCATGTCTGCAGGGATAGTCTTGATCACCTTAATTGATATAGGAAGAGTCAGCTTGAAAGTGGGCAGCATCGTTCTCTGGTCTGTATGCAGGGGAGCAGAGGAGCTGAGCTCTGACCTTGCATACATTCACCTCTCCCTGCTCCTGGCTATGGATGTGATGTCAGCAGCTGCCTCAGGCTCCCGTCCCTGTGACATCCCTGCCATGATGAAGTGTGGCCAAGAGTTGTGAGTGGAAATAAACCTTTCTCCCTTCAGCTGATTTTTGTCAAGATATTTTATTCCAGTAACAGAAAGTCCATCTACCTGTAGTCTTATTCAAAAGTGGGAACTTTTAAGAGTCAGGGCCCAGTGGAAGGAAGTGAGGATGTAGACACTTTCCTCTTGTTGCTACCATGTCACCAAGAGGTAATATATTTTTCTCTCTACTTCATTCTCCCTCGCATGGGGCCAAAGCAGCATGCTACAAGAGCAGTGACTAAAACCCGTGAAGCAATCAGCTCAAGCAAACACCTCTGGCTTATAAGTTGTTTATCTCAGGGACTTTGTCCCGGCAAGGGAATGTTTCAGCATCTGCAATAATACAATTCTATTTCCAAATAAAGTCACATGAATTTCTCAGCACATCTCTCTGAAGACTACAGTGCCCCTCCTAGCAATGCTACACAGCTTAATCACAGGAACGGCGTTGGTGATGACAAAGGTAGACTGTCAACTTGACAAGATTTGGAGTTGCCTAGGAGACACGCCTCCAGGTCTGTCATCCATAAGGGAGTTTCCAGATAGGTTTCACGGAAGGAGGAAGAGCCACCCCGAGTATGGGCAATACCAAGACATGGCCTGGGAGCAGGGATCCCAGGCTGAATAAAATGGGAAAAGGGAGCCGAGCACTGCATCATCCCTTCCTGCGTCCTGGCTGTGGACATGCGTGGCCAGCCCATTCTACACTCCTCAAGGCTTTTTACCAGGATTGACCAACACACCCTCAAACAGTGAGCCAACTCTCCTGAGTTGTTCTTGTCACGTATTCTGTCATGACACCAAGAAAATTAAAGAGTACGGTATCTCATTATATTCAAAGGTCCCAAGAATGTGGGTGTGGAGTCCTGGGGGTGGGGCGGGAGGTATCACCAGGAGAATTCTACCTATGTAGTTGCTTAAATTTTTAAAAATTAATCATTTGTTTACATTTCAAATGTTATCCCCAGTCTTGGTCTCCCCACCTCAAACCTCCGCCCCTCCCACCCCCCTTTGCCTCTAAGAGGGTGTTCCCACTCCTGCCTCACCCCTCTAGCATCCCCCTTCTCTGGGGCATCAAGCTTCCACAGGACCAAGCACCTCCCCTCCCACTGATGCCAGATAAGGCAGTCCTCTGCTACATATGTTGTGGGAGCCATGGACCGGCCCATGTATACTCTTGGTTGGTAGTTTAGTCCCCGGGAGCTCTGAGGGGTCCAGTTAGTTGTTACTATGGTTCTTCCTATGGGGTTGCAATCTCCTTCAGCTCCTTCAGTCCTTCTATTGGGGTCCCCAGGCTCAGTCCAGTGCTTGGCTGTGAGGATCTGCATCTGTCTTAGTCAGCCGCTGGCAAAGCTTCTCAGAGGACAGCCATGCCAGGCTCCTGTCTGCAAGCACATCTTGGCATCAGCTATAGCGTCAAGGTTTGGTATCTGCAGATGGGATGGATCCCAAGGTAGAGTAGTCTCTGGATGGCCTTTCCTTCAGTCTCTGCTCCATTTTTGTCCCTATATTTCCTTGAGAGAGGGACAATTCTAGATTAAAATTTTTGAGATGGGTGGGTGGTCCGATTCCTTCACTGCAGGCCACGTCTGTCTACTGGAGGTGTTCTCTTCAGGTTCTATCTCCATGCTGTTCCATATTTCAGCTAATGTCATCCCCACTGAGTCCTGGGAGCCTCTCGCATCCCTGGTGTCTGGGACTTCCTAGTGGTTCCCCAAGTTCCCTGCCCCTCATTGCTACTTATTTCTATTCATTTTCCTGTCTGGCCCTTTGGACTTCTCTCCTGAGAAGTCTCTTCCCATACCTAGTCCCAACACCCCCATTTTTCCTCCCTCTCCCCTCTTCCACCCAGGTTCCTCTGTCTCTCTGCCTCCCAGATTATTTTGTTCCCCCTTCTAAGTGGATTTGAAGCATCCACACTTTGGCCTTCCTTCTTGTTAAGCTTCATATAGACTGAGAGTTGTATTGTGGGTATTCTGAACTCTGGGGCTAACATCACTTACCAATGAGTACATACCATGTGTGTCCTTTTGAGTCTGGGTTACCTCACTCAGGATATATTTTCTAGTTCCATCCACTTGTCTACAAAGTTTGTGAAGTCATTGTTTTTAATAGCTGAGTAGTATTACATTGTGTAAATGTACCATTCTTCTGTTGGAAATCTGGCTTGTTTCCAGCTTCTGGCTATTATAAATAAGTCTGCTATGAACATAGTCGAGCATGTGTTCTTGTTGTATGTTGGAACATCTTTTGGGTATATGCCCAGGAGTGGTATAGCTAGGTCTTCAGGTAGAACTATTTCCAGAGTGGTTGTACCAGCTTACAATACCACCAGCAATGGAGGAGTGTTCCTCTTTCTTCACATCCTCGCCAGCATCTGCTGTCACATAACTTTTTGATCTTAGTCATTCTGATTAGTGTGAGGTGGAATCTCAGAGTTGTTTTGATTTGTATTTCTCTGGTGACTAAGGATGTTGAACATTTCTTTAGGTGCTTCTCCCACCATTCAAGATTCCTCAGTTGAGAATTCTCTGTTTAGCTCTGTACCTCATTTTAAAAAAAAACAAAAACAAAAAACAATTGGGTTATTTGGTTTTCTGGAAGTCTAACTTCTTGACTTCTTTGTACATTTTGGATATTAGCCCTCTATTGGATATAGGGTTGGTAAAAATCTTTTCCCAATCTGTAGGTTGCTGTTTTGTCCTATTGATAGTGTCCTTTGCCTTACAGAAGAAGCTTTTTCAGTTTCATGAGGTCCCATTTGTCAATTGTTGATCTTAGAGCCTGGGCCATTGATGTTCTTTCTGTTCAGGTAATTTTCCCTTGAGCCAATGTGTTCAAGGCTCTTTCCTACTTTCTCTTCTATTAGATGCATCATATCTGGTTTGATGTGGAGGTCCTTGATCCTCTTGGACTTGAGCTTTGTACAAAGAGATAAAAATGGGTCAATTTGTATTTTTCTATGTGCAGAATGCCTGTTACACCAGCACTGTTTGTTAAAAACGCTGTCTTTTTTTCGACTGTGTGGCTTTAGCTTGTCAAAGATCAAGTGATCATAAATGTGTGGGTTGATTTCTGGGTCTTCAATTCTATTCCATTGATCTACCTGTCTATCTCTATACCAATACCATGTAGCTTTTATCACTATTGCCCTGTAATACAGCTTGAGGTCAGGGATGGTGATTTCCCTAGAAGTATTTTTATTGTTGAGAATTGTTTTCGCTATCCTGGGTTTTTGGTTATTCCAGATGAAGTTGAGAATTGCTCTTCCTATCTCTGTGAATAATTGTGTTGCGATTTTGGTGGGGATTATGTTCTCTTGGGGTCTTCATGACATCTGTCCAAGATCTGCTGGCTTTTAGAGTCTCTGTTGAGAAGTCTGGCCTAATTCTTACAGGTCTGCCTTTATATGTTATTTGGCCTTTTCCCTTAATGCTTTTTAATATTCCGTCTTTGTTCTATGTGTTTAGTGTTTTGATTATTTTGTGACAGAAAGAATTTCTTTTCTGGTCCAATCTATGTGGTGCTCCGTAGGCTTCTTGTACATTTATGACCATTCCTTTCTTTAGGTTAGAGAAGTTTTCTTCTATGATTTTGTTGAAGCTGTTTCCTGGTCCTTTAAATTGGGAATCTTCGCTCTCTTCTATTCCTATTATTCTTAGGTTTGGTCTTTACATTGTGTCCTGAATTTCCTGGATGTTTTGGGTTAGAATCTTTGCACTTTGTATTTTCTTTGACTGTTGTGTCGATGCTTTCTATGGTATCTTCTGCCCCTGAGATTCTCTCTTCTATCTCTTGTCTTCTGTTGGTGATACTTGTGTCTATGACTCCTGATCTCTTTCCTAGGTTTTCCATCTCCAGCATTGCCTCCCTTTGTGCTTTCTTTATTGTTTCTATTTCCATTTTTAGATCCTGGATGGTTTTGCTCAATTCCTTTACCTGTTTGGTTGTGTTTTCTTGTATTTCTCTAAGAGATTTATGTGTTTCCTCTTTAAGGACTTCTACCTGTTTACCTGTGTTCTTATGTATTTCTGTATGTTCTCCTCCTTAAGGTCCTCTATCATCTTCATGAGATGGGATTTTAGTTGGAGTCTTGCTTTTTCAGGTGGGTTTGTTAGGGTATCCAGGACTTGCTGTGGTGGGAGAACTGGATTCTGATGGTGCCAAGTGGTATTGGTTTCTGTTGCTTATGTTCTTATGCTTGCCTCTCGCCATCTGGTTATCTCTGGTGCTAACCAGTCCCTCCTGTAAACCTGGACCTCATTGCGTTAGGCTGTGTCTGCAAGCTTGGTTATGTTGGACCTCCTAGGAGTCAAGCTGTCTCCGGGTGTGGGCATGGGGGACAGGATGATGGAGCATGGGCTGCTCCTGGGCACAGTTGTGGACCACAAGGATGTGTCTCCTGCAGAGCAGATAGGGCCTGCATTCGCTGGGCCCTGTGGGGGTCCCTGTCAGGCCAAGTATTAGGGTGGGATGTGTCACTTGTGTGCCTGGTTGTGGCAAACCTCCTGGAGTCAAACTGTCTCTGAGTGTGGGAGTGGATCTGGTACCTATGTGGTTTTAAATGTACCCTTCAGAGAATTGTCTCATTGGCTGACTTAAAAAGGAGTCCAGTTTTAAGCCAGTGGTGTCAGTGATACACCTGTTCATTTTTCTCGTTTTGAGGGTTTTGAATTTTTACAATTTTGTGGGGGGGGGCATGCTGAGGTGCACTTGTGGAAGTCAAGGGACTACTTGTAAGCGTCAGTTCTCTCCTCGGCTCTGTGGCTCCCAGGGATCAAACTCAGGTCATCCAGCTGGGTGCACAGTCCCCAGTACCTGCTGAGCCATCTAACCAGCCCCAGTTTTGAGTTTATCATCTGCCTATCAGACCCACACTCCTCTCCTTCTTGGGTGCTGGTTCATAGGGATGAGCTGAATAAGGGTGAGGCAGGTTATAGTGAAGCCACGCCCACTCGTCAGGCAGGAAGATGGCCCTCTCTGTGCTCCAAATCAACAGCCATGGAAAGTTTGTTGTTACTTTGTATCTGTTTTCCTAACCTTGTAAAGTGTGTAACAAATCGCTCATTTCCTCTCCTGTCTCCTCTCCCCCAGCAGCTCCTGAGCGCTGGAACTCCAGTCATCCTCAGTGCACTACTTCCCATCTGCCCTCTCTTTTCATCTTCCCCAGGAGCAGGGTCCCCACTTTGAGTGATGGCTGTGTTTCATCTGCAACTGACTAAAATTACACGGCAGTCAGAGGCTCCCTTTTATCTCCTCCCTGTCTAGATGTCAAGCAAATCCCAAAGTTAAAACACAGGTTTTTATGAAGCAAACAGGAGTCGTGTTGGAATCTGCAGCTCCCGGGCTTGTGGACAGCTGGAGGGTCTCCCTCTGTGGGGCCCGTTTGCTCTCTCCCTAGCAATATCCTTTGGGATATTAATTATGCTGAGTTATTCTCTCACCTGTGTTCGTCCACTCCTTCCAGAAAGGTTAAGGAATAGCATTACTCACCAGGAAATTTTGTTCTTGGGAGTGTTTGTTTCTTCTCTCAGCTTGTATCTTCTCAGAGGGTAATGTGTCCATCACATTCATTTTGTTAAACATGACTGGTAAAACAGCTTGAGAACCCAAGCTTGGAAAACGTTCTCCTTCATTACTGTGTGGTTTTCCATGCTGAACTCCTTACCCCAGGGGGCACGACAGCCCCAGATGTGGAAAGCTGAGGTCTTGTTGCCACCAAGGCCAAACTCTAGTCACATCTGCTCCAGTGTTATAGGTCAGAGCTCTGGGCTGCGGGTCATTGTGTGAAGGATGAGGAAGGGTTGTTTTGGCTTGGTTTTGGAGACAAAACTGAATGGGACACCTTGGTCCCGTCACCCTCTATTCAAAGCCAGGCATGTACCATGCCCAAGACCAGGGTTCAGTATACATGAGTCCCCATCTCAGCGATGAGAGTGAATGGCCTGGCTCCTGAGACAAGCTAATCACTGAGAAACTTGTCTTTACAAAGTGAGGCCTGGATTGCCCTTTCAGGGACCCTGGGGAAGGTAGGAGGCACACAGATGGGTTAATGGGAGCAAAAGCAAGGAAATTGTAGAGACAGGACGTTAGGAAATGACTGAGGAGTAAGACCTCTATTAATGATGGTTGAGACTTAGAATAGTCCCAGGCAATCTCCTGTCCTGCTGCCTGCCACCCACTGTCTGTCTCTGAGCAGAGCAAGTGAGTATTCAGGTGAGGAGGATCACCCCCCACCTGCCCAGCTCCAGACTGACCCCCTGAGAACCGAGGACAACAGAAATCCATCTCTGTGGGGCCGCTGTAAGGCGTTGCTCCTCAGAGGACTCTCTCAGTACACATTGGTTGACAGAATAAATGAAGATCAAAACCTGAGATGGCAGGGTTTGGGTCATCCCTCACCAGGATCCCCTCATCCAGCTAAAATGTGTGTAGCAGGAGGGACGTGAGGGAGGTGGGGGGGTGGAGCTTTGCTTCCTCGGGACTTCAAAGGGACTGCAGAGCTATTCGCAGTGGTGAGCCTTGGCAAGATGTCAGAGGCTCCAAATCCCCAACACGGGATTAGTCATCTGAGCCTGTGTTCAGCCACAGAAGGAATTTAAAACCGTGTTAAGAATGTGCTTCGCTGAAGCAAATGTAAGTTGTCACTATTACGAACAGCGCATTTTAAACTGAACGGAAACCCTGGGAGGTTGCCTGATTTCTGGGTGGGATTAGGAGAAGCAGCTGGTAACTGCGGCTTACAGGAGCTTCCTCAGACACATATCCTCACAGCCATGATGATATGCATCTGGCTTTTGCTTGAGTAGCTCAAACAAATAACTGTGTTATAAGGGTGACCCTGCCTCCCCTCCCAGGCCTCTTGGACCCAGTGATGTAATTGTAACCAAGAGATGACTGTTCAAATGGTGCCTTGAGAAATTTGCTCCAAATCACCACCCCAGGGCCTGACTAGACAGGGTTAGAGGAGAGCTGCCTAGCAGAACTCTGTGTGCTCTGTAACCAGTCTTGAGGGGGGACTGAAGTGTAGCCAGTCAGCAGCCTTCGGCTGAGCGGTACACCTAACGGCTGGGGTTTATTCTGATTGGTTAGCATTATTGCAAGTTTGACTATTAGTGGTGGGAATAAGGTGTGTGTGTGTGTGTGTGTGTGTGTGTGTGTGTGTGTGTGTGTGTGTGATTTGAGAAATTGCTCAAATGTTTGCTGTATGAGCATACACATGCATGCATGCACACACACACACATATATATGTAATATATATATATACACATACAACACACACACACACACACACACACACACACACACACACACTCCAGAACTGTAGAAAGAAAGAAAGAAAGAAAGAAAGAAAGGAAGAAAGAAAGAGAAAGAAAGAAAGAAGCAAGCAAGCCAGGCATGGTGGTAGTGGTGCCTCTTGTAACCACAAAGCTGGGAAGGCAAAAACAAGTGAATCTCTGAGCCCTCTTGATCAACTAGCCTAGGCCCCTAAGTGAGCTCCAAGCCAGTGAAAGATCCTGTGTTGAGAGAAAGATCAATAGTATTTGAGGAATGACTCTCAACATTGTCCTGTGGCTTCCACACACTCAAACACACATGTGTTCCTGCATACACACAAGCACACACATGTAATAAGAAAACCCCATATTCCCATCTAGACACTCATATATGATGACTATGGCACTTCCTGGAAATAGGGAATGTATGTGTCAACGGAAGTCACTAGAAATCTCTTCCCCTGGGCCCTGTGTTCCCAGGGCTGCCTAATGAGATGATTCTTGCTCTGACACAGTGAGGGGAACGCGGCATTCTCTCATGCCTGTCTTCCATGAGATAGCATTTAAGGAAGTGTCAGTCCCCTGGACTCCTTCACAGTCCCACTTACTCTCATTAAGAACTATAATGCACAGAGGCTGATTAAAAAAAAAAGCTGAATATTTTAGAGCCTGTGCACTGAAGTCTCATTTTGAGCAAAATAAATGTCGCTTTTAAGGTCCTCTCCAACTTCCTAGAGTTCCGTTAAGATCCCATGGGTGGCTTTATGCTTCCTTCCCACCTACACAGTCTGTGTTGCCTAACTGACTGGGTCCTGGTTTCCTACCAAGGCCTGGCCCATATGAGGTGCTGCTTCAACAGAAATGGGGATGTGAGGGGGACACTCACAGCTTCTGCGCTCACAGAAGCTCGAGGGACATGACACCTAGCACAGGTGCTCACAACAGGTCTGGGTCCTGCTGTGACATAAGTAAAGGAGACAAGAAGAGGTAGTAATGGGTGTATCATGGGAAAAGAGGCTGAGAACCAGGCTCTTTGGGACCAACAGTTAGGCAGGAGGCAGCCACACATACGCAGCCTGCGTGTAAGTGGTCTTAGTCTGCGTCCCTGGAGAGGTTCCTGCGTGGATGCTGTAGCCCGTACTTGAAACACCCCATCTTCTGTGTTTCTTCACTATGGATATGTTTGCTTTTCTGCCTCAGAACGGAGACAGTTGTTTACAGGCACGCTGTCAAAATATTGACTCAAAGTAACCTGAGGTTCCAGGATGGAGAGGAGGGAAAACACACCTCATTCTCTACGCTGATAAAAGCCCATGCACCAACCAGGTGTGCCACGATGCCCACACCCTCAGCGTGCCAGAGCAGCATGTGGAAGACCTTGGGTGCATTTCTTCAGCAGTCATGGGCTTCCCTCTCAGTGTTGCAAGAGACAAATGTACAGAAACACAATACCTGTCTGCCAAGGGACATCAGCATCTCCTCATCAGATCCGGTTTCACCCAAAGGAATGGCGACAGCATTGATCAAAGTCTGTGCTTAGAGTCTCATGAGGTCTGAGGACGCAGATGTAGAGCAGTCCATCTTCCAGAGCTCGTCCCTGCGTCTCTGTGCCGGCCAGGTATCCAGAAATGCCTGGAAATGTTTTTTGGAGTGAAGGACTCAGTTTTCATTAACATCTGTTGGGGACAGTTGTCACAACAATGACACCGGCAGCTGGGTGAGTCACTCCTGTGCTGGACTGGATGTGGAGAGCTTTTAAGGAAGTGAAATTACACATCTGCACCACCCAGCATTGTAAGAAGACATTATAGTAAGAATTGTCTTAGGCAGAATAATCTAGTGCGGAGGTCCCCTGGGCAGGCAGAAGTTGTAGAAACCATCACCCTGGGAAATCCCTAATTCTGGGACCTCCAGAGCATGCAAAAATATCCTTCCCCTCTCTCCGAGTGCCTCCTGGGTATGCATTTAATACAGCACTGGTGCATTGATCAGCTCTCACTTGCTCATGCAACTCTCGACTCCAGTGCAACATTCAGCTCTGTGGAAACCTCTGAGTAGGAAGCTGGCTTCTGTCATGGGCAAGGCCAGGCAGATATTCTACAGGGAGCTCAGCTGAGAAGGGCTCCCCAAGGATCCAGCCCTCATTTCAGAAGCTCAGGATCGGTGCTTCCTGTGGACTTAGAGCCTGCTGAGCCATAACTCCCTGGAACAGGCAGAACCCAGACCAAGATAAGCCACCCTGGCACCAGTTAAACCCAGTTAATATAGGTAGTGTGGTCCCTCATGTCCCCACTCTGCCCCATAACGATTGGCAAGGTGACCTCCAGGCAAAACTTGCAGCCAGAGCTTCGGAGGTACGGGGATCCAAGAAATGAATGGACAGTCTCCAGAATCCAGGGCTGGTTACTGAGCTAAAGGCTACAGGAAGCATGAGCCACCTTGCCTGGGATGAGGGCCAGCTTCCACAGGGCCTGTGGAACTGGAGCCTTGGAAGCATTCACTTGCCTGGCACCCTAATCGATACCCCAATTCCAGGGAGAGTCTTTCTGTTCGCTTTCATTTTCCTTGAGAGAGAAACTTGGCATTGGGTTGGGAACTTTTCTCCAAATTTGCATATTTCAGAACATTTTTTTTTCTCACCCAGATAAGCCTGTAGTTCCCACAGCACGCACAGGAGGACGTGCCCCGTCAGCAGTCTGTGTTGGTTTCTTGCTGCCAGGAGGGTCTTCTATGAGAGCTGACTCATTTCCTCTGGCCTTTAAAAAAAAAAAAAATCCTAAATCATCTAAGAGAATAATGTCAGCAAAAACGAAGATTATGACACATCAGTTAAAAGGCAGGCATAGGGATCGGAATAGAGGTCCTGTCAGCTCCCAGCCACAGTGACAGGACTCCATCATCTCTCCACTCCTGAGCCCTCCCCACCCAGAGGACTGCAGTCTAAAGACAGGCAGGTGAGCATAGGTCCTGGATACAAAATTAAACAGCGAGGCTAGAGATGGCTCGGCACACACAGCTCTCACAGACGACCTCAGTCCAATGCCTGGCACCTACATCACGTGACTGAAAACAGTAGCTGCAGCTCCTGGTGATCGGATGCCTTCCCCTGGCATCTCGCGGCTTTGTACTCATGTGCGCACTACCTACACACAAATTATGTAATTAAAAAACGACAATAAAAATCCTTAAAAAAATAATGAATCAAACAGCTGTTGATAAGCTTTCTCTCAAAACAGTTCTTCGGCGTGCATATGATTTACCATTTGTTAAAGAGGAGAGAAAGGTGCATATTAATGAGACTGTTGCCTTTGTGGATTACGTTACAGATTTAAACCATCTTAACGTGTTCATTGTCAATGGAAAAAAATGCCGTCTTTGTTTCCCATAATTAAACCACTATATTTCCCGAAGAACAGAAAACATTGTACACATAGCAAAAACACTGTAATGTATAACACACAGTAGGTCTGGTCTGAGCCCAAGAATTTGAGGCAGTATCTGTTCATGGTGTGTGCAGACGTGTGCAATGCGAGAGTGTGCGTGCTATGAGTTTAAACCCACGGCCGCAGTGAAGTCACATGGCCCAACACAGGTGAACGCTACCAAAAACACGTTGCATTCATTAACCTGTTTGATTTTGGATTAAGTGTTGGTCATCATGCATTCAGAAACCTTTTATTGACGATAGTCCACAACCCACAATTTAAGAACCTTTTTGAGTGACTGGGAGAGATTTTTCAGAGTCTGAGAGTGCTTGCTGCTCTCCCAGAGGACTTGGGTTTCAGTTCCCAGCACCCCCAGTAGGCAGCTCACAGACACCTATGACTTCAACTCCAGGGGTTCTTAGCTACCCTCCACACTGCCATAGGCACCTGCCTGAGCGTGGTTCACATATAGACAAGCTTTTAAAAGACCTTATGTAGTAAAAGGCTGAATCCTAGTTGCCTCTCCTTGCATTGGGTATTTTTCTTCTTTGCATATCAGACCTTCATTTGCAAGGTGTCAGTGTTGAACCAGACGGTCCTTCAGGACTTGATAATCAATATTTGGTTCTAATAAAGCAAATTAGAGGCCCAGTGGGGAGATTCTCTTGAGGTCCTCCACAACAGAGATGGACCAAGTCATACAGCTGCCTCAGGGTCTGAGATCAGAAAGTCTCAAGCTGCTTACTCAGGTCCTGTGTAGTGGCTCTGTGAAGGGCCAGCCAACGGCTTGGCTAAGCAGTGTCACGGTTGGTCTGAGTTAAGAAAGAGAGGGTGCTTCCATCCGCAGCTCAGAAAACAGTTACAGCGACCCTGTGGAGGAGAGGTTGTTATATTTAATGAAAGCCCAAAGCTCCAAGGTAGGAATTACACCCGAAGCCATGGAGACAGACTGTAGTACAGCTTACCATGAGGCAGACTCTGTGTACACAGAGGGACTCCCCAGATGCTGCTTCACCTCATCTCCCCCTTTGTCACCTGTGGGGAAGGATGGTGACAGCTCAGGTACAGAAGGAAGTGGGTACAAATAAGTTGCAGCCCACATCACAGGGACCTGCCCTTCACCTTGAACTCCATACTCCTGAGAGTGGCCCCACGTTCATAAAAACATACAAGGAGATGGGAGATCTGTACCGGAGCAGTGGGTCCGTGCATGCTGTTAGATCTTCCCTGCGCCCTCAGCATAATGCCCATGTGGTTGCATCTACTCCAGTCGTGTGCATACACTGGTGACGTCGAGATGCAGAATCAGTCCCATTGGCCTAGACAGGACTATTGGGAAGGAGACTGTGTTCAAGTTGTAGCCCCTGCTGAAGCTAGGCACTACTATCCCTTCTGGGAGACAAGTGGCAGGGGCAGTGCTGGTGTCACATGCCACACAAGGACACCAATACCCATCATCTTGGCTAACTAATTTTGAGCGGACTTATTTCTCTCTCGTGGCTTTCCTGGCAAGCTAAGTACAAGGTCTCTGCACTCCACATAGGGTGTGCCAGAGAAAGGATTCCACCCAAGTCCTGGTTGGTGAAGTGATAAGTTTATTGGGGTTATTTATAGGAGCACAAGTGACCCAAAGGCAGATGCATTCTCAGAAAGTCCACCCTGGCATGAGTGATGACCAATGGACGCTTCATCCATGTGCTCGCTGCACAATTGGAAATCAACTCCACCTGCAACAGTTTCCTTTCTCTGGCTGTTTATGCCCAGTTACTATTTTACTGCTGTGAAGAGACACCATGACAGAGGCAACTCTTACAGAGGGCAAACACTTCATTCGGGGCTGGCTTACAGTTCCAGAGGTTTAGTTCATTATCGTCATGGCTGGACATGGCAGTGTGTAGGTAGACATGGGACTGGAGGAGCTGAGAGCTCTACATCTTGATCTGAAGGCAGCCAGGAGGAGACTGACACTCCATACTGGGTGGAGGTCGAGCATAGGAGCTCTCAAAGCCCATCCCCCACAGTGACACGCTCCCTCCAATAAGGCCACACCACCTCCTCCAAAAAGGCCGTGTCTCCTAATAGAGTCACTCCCCATGGGCCAAGCATTCAAACGAATGAGTCTATGGGGACCATAGCTATTCAAACCACCACACACATGTGCGTGTGCATATACCTTACTTTCTAAGCTTCCTGAGTCTGAGGAGCCCCCCCTCTCTCTCCAGGAGGAAATGGCTACACAGCATTCTCTGGGCCTTAGTTTCCCCATCGGCCAAATATGGATAACATTCCCTTGCTTGGTTTTGTGACATTCCAGTGTATTTATTTCTGTCCGAGACAGAGTGGTCTAAAGCTCTTTCTCTCCACCCACCCTATCAGACTCCTGGCTCCCTGAGGCCTTTGCCTTAGAGGAGGAGCCCAGGGCGGGAGCCATTTCCAGAGCTGTCTGGTGACTTGATGGTAACAAGGCACCTGGATTGTCTTTCTTCATACAAGTCAGTAAGAGTAACTTGTGTTGGTGATGGATTTGCATGGGGGAACACATTTTTCTTCAGTTTATCGCCTCAAAAGCATTTTCAGATATGGCTGGTGATTGAGTTAGTTTTAAAGAAACCGAAGGACAAAATAGGGTGAGGAAATACTCACTGGAATCATGTCCCCTTTCCTGTTCCTCAGAAAAATCAATCATTCCCCCTATCTCTCCCTCTCTCCCTTTCCTCTCCTCCCTCATCTCCGTCTCTTCTGCAGCCCGTCTCTCCCCCAAGGTTTTTCAGATCATGGCTCCTCTTACATTCCCACCTTCCTCCCTCCCTCCCTCCCTCCCTCCCTCTTCTTATAGCCTGTGCCTCTTCTTTCAGATTCCTCTCTACCCCTCCCCATACACATTTGACTCGTTGTTCTCCATGAGCCCACATTGTACTGAGGACTTTCATGGAGGCAATAGGTCCCTGAGTGTGAACTAATGCAGCTGTGACCACTGCTGCCCAGCAGCCAGGGCTTCCTGTTCATCTCAAGGTGATACCCATAACCTGACAAGAAGCAAGTAGTTGAACTTAGAACTGAGGGGGGCGCATAGAAATGTACTATACTGAGAAGTTTGTTTTCTGGAAAAAGCCCATGAAGAGGATTTATTTATCTGAGTAGTGAGGGTGTATTTTCCTGAGAAACCATGGTACACAACATTGTGTCCATGCATAGGGGTTGAGCTCTTCCTAGCCCCTTGAGGCAAACATCTGTAGTTTCAGTCCCTAGTTCAAAGTCTTAAATCTTCATCTTTGAGACAAGGCCTTACTCTGTAGCCCAGCCTCGCTTTGAATGCTTGATCCTCTTGCTACAGACTCTAAAGTGGTAGGATTCTAGATGTACATCGTCATGATTTAGCATCTACATTTTGAGCCAGAAACTAGCTCTGAGCACTTACGGGGGCTGTGGGTAGCACAATGTCAGGTACTTTGGCCCGCTTAGCCTAACTATAAAGGGCAGTACCTCATGTGCAGCTTCCATGGCCCGGGTGACTGGTACTCACCTCCAATGAGCGGGCTTACCAGACATCTACAGAGCAGCAAGTCCTAGCCGTGCTTGCTTTCTAGTTTGAACGGCTGAAATTAAATTACACTTCATTTGCAATGTTCCTGTATCTAGCCATTGCCAGCACAGGCTGGCCCTCCTCCCAATTAGTTGGAACTGGTAAGGCTTGCCCGCCTGGGATGTGGTGTCATTACCTGCCCATCAAGGGCTCCCTCTTGCCTTCTCTATGGGTCTCCAGGCAGGCGCTTCTTTAGCATCTAGCCCCAAGAGCCAGCTGTGAGCACTGTCTCTGACTCTGTAGTTGTTATGAAGCACAGGTGAAGGGGAGAGAATGTTCCTACAGTGGAGGCTGCTGCAGGGCCCTCTTCATGGTCCCCTACGGGCTATTCTAGAATGTCTCATAAAATTAACTTCTGGGCAGAGGCATAGCATTTACTTGGGGCAGTCACGTTTCATTTTTTAAAACAAAAATTCATAGCTACTGTCCAGAGTAATATTTTGAAATTTTTGACAGCAAGAAACAAACAAGCCAAGAGCTAGAAAGTTCCTCTGGCGAAGTTGCCCTTCCATTCTTGCCTAACCTGAAATGTAGCCTGAACCATGGGATCTTTCCTGCAGCTGTAGCAAGAGCAGTTACTCGGTAATTGCAGGGAGCTTGCACTTGGCATTCTTGTCTCACTTCTTTTGCTATAACAAATGGCCTGACAGAAAACAACAGAGAGAGAGGTTTGTTTGGCTTACAATTTCTGGTAACAGTTCATCATTTTGGGGAAGTCAAGGCAGGACTCCAGTAACTGGTTACACTGTATCCACAGTTGAGAACAGGAGAAAAGAATAGCCCTGCCCCTAATTCTGCCTGCTTCTTTCTCTACTAGCTTTTTTCACATTCTTTCAGGGTCCAGCCTAGGGAATGGTGTCACCCACAGTAGACTGGGTCTCTTGAATCACCCACAGATATGCCCACAGGCTAACCTGGCTCTCGGCTGTGGCAAGTTGAGTGTGCAAAATAAAGACATGTTCTCACACTGTGAGGCATCACACCTATGATCACAGTTCGCCCTTATCTCATACATACAAGGCAAGAGAAAAAGAAACTGAGGCCCTCATACCAATATTCGAGGCAGAAGCATGAGCAGCTTTGGGGTGTCCTAAATGCTCATCCCAGGCTCTCTCTACTTTTGTTTGAGAGACAGGCAGGAGAGAGTATTGATGATCTATGTGGGAACAAAGGTGCTGCCACTGAGCCCAGATAAAGAAATGGCGCTGGGCAGTGGTGGCGCACAGCTTTAATCCCAGCACCTGGGAAGCAGAGGCAGGCAGAGCTACGTGATTTTGCGACTTTGAGGCCAGCTTGGTCTACAGAGAGAGTTAGTCCCAGGATAGCCATGGCTACAAAGAGAAACTTTGTCTCAAAAACAAAAACAAACAAACAAAAAAAGGCAACTTGGAAAGTGCAGGTTCTCTGTGCAAAGACAGAATGGGAGTTCCAAGCTGAACTGCCCTAAGTCTGTGTCTTCATTAACCTGGTGCTAGTGAGGGAACCCAGGACCTTGCCCATAGTAGGTGATCACTCTACCACTGAGCTACATGCCCAGCCCAAACTGACCTGTTTAAAACTTGCAAGCAGAAGCCTGACCAGGCCTGGCAGCATGTCCCTCAAATCTTTGTACCCAGTAGGCTGAGGCAGAAAGACCACAAGTTTTCAAGGCCAGCCTGGACTACATAGAAAGACCTGTCTTAAACAACCAATTCAAAATTAAAACCTAAAAGGGACCCAGCATCCTGTTTTGATTTGACGTATGAATGATAGTTTTTATTAAGGTAGGAGAATAAACTTCATCCATACAAACTAGCAAATTTCATTCCCCACTCTTTCTATTGCTTAGGAAAAGCCCTGTTTGTGGGGTGCTCTTCATCCACATCATCTCCCAAGTTGTGTGTGGTTAGGCTTCTTTATGCAGGAGTGCAAACAGGTCTTGCGTAAACAGGTCTTGAGTAAGTACCACTCAGCAGCATTCACTGGCTTCTTCGAGCTTGCTTCTTTCCTTACTTCAATTTATTTGCAGAGAGGGCTCAAAAGTACTGCCATCCCACTTCTGTCTCCACTTGCCACTTATTTCGGGAGGCCACTACCCCCACCCTGAGGAGCAAAGCCATCACCTGGTTTACTATGTGGCCAAGAAAATACCATATCCAATACCTGCAGAAAGCCTGCTCCCCGGGCAGAGGTGAGGGGTAGAGGCTGGCAGAGCCCACTTTGAGCAGTAACAACCAACCGCTGCCCGGGACCAGTGTACGAAGACCTATAGAGGGCAGAAGCTCACGGTGTCAGTTAAGGAAGGATCTGAAGGAAGAATTCAGAGTAGGTATTTATAAGGCAGCCCGACAGGCCCTGGGAAGGAGCTGAAGACAGGGCTTCACCAACGGCCCCTCTCCTGTAAGTGTCCTTGTCCTCAGCATTGGGCTTGGAGGTGGCCTATATGCTGGCAACAGATGTGACAGTCAGAAAGGACCTGTTTTCTGTTGGGTATCTGCAGCCCTGATCAGAGGCACCCACATGTCTTGGCTGCCTGCTGTGTCTCCTCTACCGTGCTAGACATGTACTGTCCTAAACCACAGTGGGAGACCCTGAGATACAAGGACACAGATAAAGGCTTGACCTTGCAAGCTCAGTAATGAAGCTATTGTGAGACCAGAACCAGGTCAGTGATCTAAGATTAAAAAAAAAAAAAAAATAGAGAATGTTTACCTGATCCCACCCCAGATGGCACAAGTGGCTTACAAAGGTCTGGTTTAGAAGAGAGATGTCTTAGCTCTGTCAGCTAGCTGTGTGTGTATGTGTGTGTGTCTGTGTTGGACAGGGCATACCCACACCAGTATGTTTGAGTATTGTCTTAGGGTTTGCAATGCCGTGAAGAAATGCTATGACCAAGGCAACGCTTATAAAGGACAACGTTTAATTGGGGCTGGCTTACAGGTTCAGAGTTTCGGTCCATTATCAAGGTGAGAGCATGGCAGTGTCCAGGCAGGCGTGGCACTGGAGGAGCTGAGAGTTCTGCATCTTGCTCTAAAAGCAAACAGGGAAGACTGGCATCCTTCGGCAACTAGGAGGAAGCTCTCAAAGCCCACCCCCACAGTGATGCACTTCCTCCAACGAGGCCACACCTACTCCAACAAGGCCACACCTCCAAATAGTACCACTCCCTGGGCCAAGCATATTCAAACCACCACAGGTATACATGCCACAGTGTACACAGAGGACAGAGAGGAGGATGTTGGGGAGCCTCCTCTATCACACTCCATCGTATTCCCTTGAGAGAGGGTTTCTCGTTGAAAGTAAAGCTACACTAGTGGCTCGCAAGCTCCAGGAATCCTCCCCGCAGATGCAGAACCACACTCAGAGGTCTGCATAAGCGCTAAGGATTCAAAGCCACGTGCTTGTCTTTATAGAGAAAACGCTCTTACCCACTGAGCTAAGTGCCTTGCCTGCTGGGTCTTTCGCTGGGATGGATGCTGTAAATGGTATCAAACACTTTGCTGGGTGCTCGTTCTGAAGATGGCTTTGGCCTGTAGAACCTGCAGGTTCATGAACAATGGTCCACTGTTCTTTGCTTGACTTTAATCCAGGCTTACATGAATTATCCACAGAGAGCCTGAGAGTGCTCTTCTGAGAGGGTTGAGAGCCTCACCAAGGGCTGGCTCGGGACTACCCTCTTGCCAAATTGCAGATGACCCTTCCAGTGGCCAAGGGGTCCAGAGCCTCTGCTTTCCAAGGAAATCCTTGGAATTCCCATTCTCCTGTATACCCACGCCTTCTCGTCTGCAGGGCAGAAAGCCAGGGTGGAAATATTCTCATTACCCTGCTTCCTCTCATGGTACCCTGAGTCCACGAGGTCCGTATTCCCACTGAGGAACCGAAGCCCATGACAGGAGGAGATGCTTGCCATTGGCAAGGCTAGGGTCAGCCTTCCACTTCACTAGGCCATTGAGAGCAGGCCATGCAAACCAGATAAAACCCTGGACAATCCCAATCTCTGCCACAAATGTTTCTCAGAAGCTCAGCAATTCTATAACCTCCATACCTTGTCTCAGCTGCACATGGGAAAAGGATAGAGCAGGCCCATCTAAAAGCCTGGGCCTAGGCTTGTGTCTCCCACCACTGCTGCCGGATATCTCTGTGCTAAGCCAACTCTATCAGCAGTGGTGAGTCCCACAGAATAGACCCTTTCGTATCAACTAGAGCTGGTTCATTGCAGACTGGCACTTGCTCTCTAGGCAGCCGCTGCCTGACTCAAAGCCAGTTTCTCTTTGGCGCCTTGGCATCCACTTCTCTCCTTCCTCTCTGAGGAAAATCAGCCCCAGGCTGGGCTCCAGCTCTCTCTGCTGTGGGGTGCTACCACGGATGCCGTGGGAAGAACCCGCAGATGTGCATCATGTTGCGTCTAACTGGTTTGAGCTGCTGCCCTGGGAACACACCTCTCTTCTCTGACAGCAGACTCCAAGCTCCACACAGGGAGGAGCTGTCTCAAACGGACTCTCCCCTGTAAGCCCAGACAGTGGCACAGAGTCTGGCATATACTGAGCTCTCAATAGACACTTGTTGAATGCAATCAAAATACTCTTCTTGGACACCAGAATGGATGCTTCTGAACACAGGTGTACCTAAGATTGTCACAGCCTGGTCCGTCTCTCTCTCTCCACACCTAGGATATCTATGACCACGGGTGACAAGTGTTACAGGAGCGAAGTATAGGTAAAGGCTTTCTGAAAGAAATCTCACTGGAAAACCAACTCTCCTCTTTCTAAGGAAAAAGAGATTATCATCTGCTGACACAGCCTCCTGGGTCACAGATGAAGTGGCTTACCTGAGAGCAGAGGTTAAGCAGTCAATGAGATTGTGGGGAAACTCCCAAGAGGCCTTTGCCCTTGATAGTGGAAACCACAGCTGGAGAAGGAGACAGGATGAAAGGCCTATCAGCCGCTCTTTTCCAAGCCAGCAACACATCCAGGGCAAGGTGCAGCTCACATAGAGCCAGCATGTCCTCTGTAGAGCCTGGGTAACAGGGAGATCTGTGTGCTGGTCCACAGTTACCCAGCAATACTGTGTGCCTTAGCACAGCAGTAGAACCATGGCGGGGTGCTCTGGTGGCATGATATGCCTCACCTTGTGGGATTTCCCCTTAGAGTAGCAGTGCAGATGCTCACATATGGCTTCTTCTCCACCGGTGGGATCGCCATTGTTAACCCATTTTTTACTTGGGGAAACTGAGGTTTGCAGAGATGCACCCCAGCATTTGAGGGGCTTGCCAGTGACAGAGCTGGATCAGGAACCCAGGCAGTCTGGCTTCTGCATGTGTGTTTTACCCTTTGCCTGCTGCATACAGGGTGATAGCAGCTAAGGGGTAATGGCAGCCAGCAGCACCTAGCTGCCCAGTGTGCTCTGATGAAGGCTGTCCCTAACCTTACTTCATCAGATCCTCAAGGAAAACTGCCTCCATCTTCCTCTTTAATTGCTTTCAAGTGGCGTGTGTAATTTGTCTTGTCCATCAGAAGGAGGAGGGTATGTGAACCACATAACTATGCATTTCCACAGGAGCACATAGAAAGAACTCATTGTACCATGAGAATGTGTTTTATTTACGTATGTTTATATTCCATGGATAAACTGTGTTTGTGTGTGTGAGTGCGTGCGTGCATACATGTGGAGACCAGAGGACAACCTCAGGTGTCATCCTTAGGAATCTTTCTCAACACTTTTAAGAAATGTTTTTTTTAAAGCAGGGTCTCTCATTTGTCTGGAGTTCACCAATTAAGATAGAGTGGCCGGCCAGTGAGCTCCAGGGATCCTCCTGTCTCCGGGTCATGATCTCAGGGTCATGCCACTGTCCCCACCCCAGCCTTCTGGGGATCAAGCTCAGGCCTTCATGGTTGTGAGGACTTTACCAGCTGAGCTGTCTCTGCAACCCCTTGAGTCTCATGTGTAATAGCTTTGGGGAAACGTAGTTTGATAGCTGTATGGAGATACCACTCTAGGATATAATGTAAGACGAAATATGTTTATTTGAGCCAATCGATGACTTTTTTTTTATTTTAGTATACTTGCAGAACTATTCAGTCACTGTACAGGCAAATCTTAGAATATTTCTATTACCCCCAAAGAAACTTCCTGCCCCTCTGCTCCCACACCCCAACTCCCAGCCTGAGGCAAGGGCTCAGTCACCTTCTGTCTCCACAGTTTGCCTCTTCCAGGCATTTCATATGTGTGTCAGGCAGCAGGGGCTCCTGTGTCTGCTTCTCCATGAGCACCGTTCTCTGTCAGTCCTCTGCTCTTCTGTGCTGGGAGAACATGTTCCGTTGTGTCCGTCGCTTCTTAATGGCTCTGTCACCTGGTTTGCTTCCATTCAATGGGCTGTCGTGTCCCCTCCTTTGGAAGGAAAAAGAAACTGAATCTTAAAGAAGTCATATGCCCTTGTTGGAGACATCATAAGCAGAGCTGGGCTAGCCCCAGGCTAATGGCTTCTGTTTGATTCACCCACACATTTATTTAGAATCCCTTATGTGCCCGGTGTACCCAGAGCATCCACTGTGGGACTCTTCGTTCTCTAGGAGGGGAGTGAACAGCAAAATGAAAAATGCTGGATGGTGATTGGTAATAAAGGTGCATAAATAAAATCATATGAGGGGCCAGCAAGATGGCTCAGGGGACAAAGGTGCTTACTACTCAAGACCGATGGCCCGAGTTACCTCCACAGAGAATGCATATAGACTCCACAGACATGTCCTTTGACCTGTGTACATGTGCTATATATGATCTCTCAATAATCATAATCATAATAGTAATAATAATAAAGATCCTATGTGAAATGTAACAAAAAAGGCAGAAATTTTTGGTTTAGTTTTTGTTTGGTTGGTTTTGTTTTGTTTTTTTGTTTGTTTTTTTTTTAGCATTTTCATTTCACCTAAACCTTTCTCAAAATTTTCACCCAGCATCAAGTGTTTAAAGGAATTATCCAGGTGTAGGGACAACGTCCTGCCATGCTAACATTCAGAAAGCTGAGACGGGAGGATTGTTTTAAGTTCAAAGCCAGCCTGTGCTACCAGGTTAAAATCGTGTTTGAAAAAGGAAAAAAATATGTTTTTATGTGAAAAATGTTCAGACTCGCGACTCAGTGTTTGCGAATCTTTTTCCCCCTGTATTGTTCAGGGATGTAGTCGCAACTACAAAATGTCTTATGGATGAGATAGCTTCAGCCTGTACTCTGTAGGGGTGAATGCAAGACTCTCCTAACCTCCATGGCCCTCCTATCCCCACCCCTGCCTGGCAAGGAAGCCTCCTTCCCACTGTGCCAATCCAGGTCAGTGCAGAGGCCCCAGGAGCCTGGAGCTGAATGGAATCAGTGTGTGAGAGCAAATTACCCCAGTTATCTGGCCATGTAGAAGGCTGCAGCACTGCCTTTCATGAAAAATTAAAGCCTTGTCCTGATCTGATGGAAAGAAATGGATGAGGCAGCCTGCGAGTAGGGGGGTTCAGCTACTGCGCATCAGGCAGACGATAAACTGCATGTGTTCCTGACTCTGGGGATCGATGGGGAATGTTAAAGAGAAAAACCACAGAAGAAATTAAGATTAAATTTGCAAGCCCATAATATCGGGCCTGCATTCTAACAACAGCAGCAAAATGAGACCTGCTCCTAAAAATGCATTATTTATCCCGGCCTGTTATCACAGTGACAGATGCTCCTCCCAGAGGCTCGAACCCGAGTGGGTTACGGAAGGAGACCAGAGATAGACAACCAGCTCACAGATACAGTTAGAATTTCAGATGAGCTGTGGAAGCTGCATTTTTAGGCCTTTCCGTGGACCATCATGCCATAAATCGTGAGGACGAAGGCAGCTGAGTGAGGCTAAGTCCAAACGAGGCCACAATGTGCTCTGTACACAGCATAAATTTTATCAAGAGGGGGTGAGAAACTGGGGTTGGCTATGCGGCTCTTCCCCGCGTTTTCCGTTAGTAGAATCTTGAGAAGCGTTCTGAGTGGTTTGGGGTTCAATGGGGACCTTCCACAGAAGAGCGCAATTTGCTTCCTAATGAAATTCACTCACAGCGACATGTACAAGGGAGGAAGTGTAAAAGAGAAAACTGTCCTGCTGGTGTCAATGGCTGGCATCCGCCTCCAAAGCCATCGCTGTGAAAGTCACAAAGACCAGGCAATGAAAAGTTTACAGTAATTGTAGTATCAAGTGATATGACATACCCCCCAATTCGAAGTCTCCATTAGGACCCACAAATAGTTATCGATTATCCAGGCAAAATTCTATCTGAAGTTCTGGGAAACTGGCGTCTCTCGTGGTGAGGGGAAAAGAGAAAGAATTTTAGATAGAATTTTGAAGATAACATTTGAAGAAGAGGCTTTGGGAAAGTTACTGTCAGACAATTAAAATCTCAGCCACTTGACTCCCGGAAGAAGGGGCGGCAGCAGAATGTTCAGGGGTAGCATTATCCCCCAGTGTTTCCTGAGGGGGCACGGGCTGGAGCGCTGCCGAGAGATGTTGGGAGGTCTCTCAGTGTAGTTTCAGTCCCAGCCTTGATGGTCTTGAACAAGCCATCTGGCCTCTCCAGCCTCAGTTTCCCTCCTCTTTGAGTGTGATTAAAAAAAACAAAAAAACAAAAAAACCCTCTCCCCATAGGTCCTTTTAGGATGTAATGAGATATGGGAAACTGTTAAAGGCTGGATAAGGAGTGTAGAGTGCCTGTCTTGCATAATGGCAGACTATAGGTCAGAACTAGCAAAAACAGAACTTGTTAGAATGGGGCCAAAGAGATAGATTGTTGGCTGAAATGCTTGCTGCACAAGTAAGAGGACTGATTTTAGATCCCCAGGACTCAAGTAAATGTCTGTACCTATAATTCAAGCCTCAGAAGGAGGAGACAGGATCCCCAGAGCAAACTGCTAGCAAGACTAGCCACACTGGTGAGGTGTAGGTTTGATCGAGAGCCCTGCCTCACTGAGTAAGGTGAAGGAAGGATAGAGGAGAATCTGATGTCAGCATTGGGCACGCGCGCGCGTGCGCGCGCGCGCACACACACACACACACACACACACACACATGCGCACACACACTCACGCACGCACGCACATATGTGTACACCAAAAAATAATAGCAAGAGAAGAGAAAGAAAGTAAGAAAATGGTATAGATTGGTTTATGGGTCGTTTCTAAAAAATTTAACCCCCCCCCTTAGAAATTAGAGCCATATTTTCAAAGGTTATCTGACAAAACCAGAAACTATCAACAGATATGGAATAATATGCTTAAAAACCTCCCCTTCTCTCTTTCTCCTCTTTTCCTTTTCTTTCAATTCTTTTCTTCTTCCCCTTCCTTCTCCTTTCTTTCCTTCTTTTGTAATTTTTTATTGGATACTTTATTTATTTACTTTCCAAATGTTATCCCCTTTCCTGGTTTGGTTCCCCTCCAGAAAGCCCCTATCCCATCCCCTCTCCCCCTGCTTCTGTGAGGATGCTCCCCCACCCCCCCACCCACTCCTGCCTCCCTGCCTTGGCTTTCCTCTACACTGGAGCATTGAGCCTTCACAGGACCAAGGGCCTCTCCTCCCATTGATGTCCAACAAGGCCATCCTCTGCTACATATGTGGCTGGAGCCATAGGTTGCTCCATGTGTACTCTTTGGTTGGTGGTTTAGTCCCTGGGAGCTCTGGGGGGGTCTGGTTGGTTGATATTGTTGTTCTTCCTATGGGGTTGCTCAGGGCAATGGTTGGCTGCAAGCATCCACCTCTGTATTTGTCAGGTTCTGGCAGAGCCTCCCAGGAGACAGCTATACCAGGCTCCTGTCAGCATGCCCTTCTTGGCATCCACAATAGTGTCTGGGTTTGGTGTCTGTACATGGGATGGATGCCCAGGTGGGGCAGTCTCTAGATGGCCTTTCCTTCAGTCTCTGCTCCATATTTTGTCTCCATATATCCTCCTGTGAGTATTTTGTTCCCCTTTCTAAGAACCATCCACACTTTGGCCTTCTTTCCTCTTGAACTTCATGAGGTCTGTGAATTGTATCTCAGATATTCCAAGCTTTGGGGCTAATATCCACTTATCAATGTGTGTTCCTTTGTGACTGGGTGACCTCACTCAGTATGATATTTTCTAGTTCAATTCGTTTGCCTGCAAATTTCATGAAGTCATTGTTTTTAATAGCTGAGTAGCACTCCATTGTGTAAATGTACCACATTATCTGTATCCATTCCTCTCTTAAAAGACATCTGGGTTGTTTCCAGCTTCTGGCTATTATAAATAAGGCTGCTATGAACATAGTGGAGCATGTGTCCTTGTTATATGTTGGGACATCTTTTGGGTGTATGCCCAGGAGTGGTATAGCTGCCCACTCTCTCCCTACTTATTCAATGTAGTACTTGAAGTCCTAGCCAGAGCAATTAGACAACAAAAGAAGGTCAAAGGGATACAAATTGGAAAAGAAGAAGTCGAAATATCACTATTTGCAGATGATATGGTAGTATTCTTAAGTGACCCCCAAAATTCCACCAGAGAACTCCTAAACCTGGTAAACAACTTCAGCAAAGTGGCTGGATATAAAATTAACTCAAACAAATCAGTAGTCTTCCTCTACTCAAAGGATAAACAGGCTGAGAAAGAAATTAGGGAAAAGACACCCTTCGCAATAGTCATAAATACGATAAAATATCTTGGTGTGACTCTAAGTGAAAGATCTGTATGACAAGAACTTCAAGTCTCTGAAGAAAGAAATCAAAGAAGATCTCAGAAGATGGAAAGATCTCCCATGCTCATGGATTAACAAGATTAATATAGTAAAAATGGCTATCTTGCTGAAAGCAATCTACAGATTCAATGCAATCCCCATCAAAATTCCAACTCAGTCCTTCATAGAATTAGAAGGAGCAATTTGCAAATTCATTTGGAATAACGGGATAGCAAAAACTATTCTCAACAATAAAAGAACTTCTGGGGGAATCACCATCTCTGACCTCAAGTTGTATTACAGAGCAATCATGGTAAAAACTGCATGGTATTGGTACAGAGACAGGCAGGTAGATCACTGGAATAGAATTGAAGACCCAAAATGAACCCACACACCTATGGTCACTTGATCTTTGACAAAAGAGCTAAAACTGTCCAGTGGGAAAAGGATAGCATTTTCAACAAATGGTGCTGGTTCAACTGGCAGTCAGCATATAGAAGAATGCAAATCAATCCATTCTTATCAGCCTATACAAAGCTCAAGTCCAAGTGGATCAAGAACCTCCACATAAAACCAGATACACTGAAACTAATAGGAGAGAAAGTGGGAAAGAGCTTTGAACACATGGGCACAGGAAAATTTTTCCTGAATAGAACACCAATGGCTTATGCTCTAAGATCAAGAATTGGCAAATCAGACCTCATAAAATTGCAAAGCTTCTGTAAGGCAAAGAACACTGTCAATAGGACAAAACAGCAACCAACAGATTGGGAAAAGATTTTTACCAATTCTACATCTGATAGAGGGCTAATATCCAACATATACAAAGAACTCAAGAAGTTAGACTCCAGAGAATCAAATAACCCTATTTAAAAATGGACTACAGAGCTAAACAAAGAATTCTCAACTGAGGAATATTGAATGGCTGAGAAGCACCTGAAGAAATATTCAATATCCTTAGTCATCAGGGAAATGCAAATCAAAACAACGCTGAGATTACACCTCACATCAGTCAGAATGGCTAAGAACAAAAACTCAGGTGACAGCAGATGCTGGTGAGAATGTGGAGAAAGAGGAACACTCCTCCATGGTTGGTGGGATTATAAGCTGGTACAACCACTCTGGAAATCAGTCTAGTGTGGTTCCTCAGAAAACTGGACATAGTACTACCTGAGGACCCAGGTATACCACTCCTGGGCATATACCCAAAAGTTGCTCCTGTGTCATTTTTAACAGGTAGTCAAGAATAGCAGGCAAACACGTAGTATAGAGCTCCTAGTTCCTTGAGAAGAATGCAATGGTGGAAAAGACCAAGCTTTCTGAGAGTGAAATGGAAGCACGGTTTTGTGTGCCAGGCCCAGCCCCATGCGTTAAGACACTCCTGGAGAAGCCATCTTCATGGGGCAGCCTTCAGAAGGATAGGTTAGTTTATACAGATCTCCCTGATCTAAAGATGGAGTAAAATTCTCTGACCTCAGTCCTAGGGACTGGGCATCACTGGCCCCAGCTTAGCTTGGTCCTTGGCCCTGTCCATTCATTTCCCAGGTCCATATGTAAGGCACAAGAGACAACTTGGGCCTCAACCTTTCAGTTTTGAGTTATATCCATGTAGTAATCTACAACTTACTCACCAGATGGTCTACTGACCTGGGCCAATGAGGTCCACTGTCCATAGGAAAGACAACCTCTGGCTTCTAAATAGAGGAAATGTGGTGGACTAGAGTAACTCGAAAGGTCACGAAGGGCATTGTCATAGGAGGGAAAACACTGTCCGCTCAGAGATGGCTCACACATGGGTGAGGATGGCCCATCTGACATCTGATGCTCTTTTCTGTGTGATGGTTTACTAAGGAAATAAGTGGCCATGCTATAAAACTTTCACAGGATAATTTGTTCCTCTGCAACCTCTCCCTAGCCAGCTTCCCCATGTCAGTCATGAATATTTATGTCTTGTCTTCTTGAAATGCTTAGAAAAGGAAAAGACAAACTTTGCTCTGTCTTAAATTTTTCTGAGACATAAAAGCATTGGTCTAAGGTGACAATGAGGTCCAGCTAAAACCAAGGGCTTGGCAGGAGCAGTGTTCAGGTGCTGCAGTTGCTAGGGAAACATAAACAAACATCTGTTAAGCCCAGGTAGGGCTCTGGCAGCAGGATAAAGAAGTGGTTTCACCCCACCCCAGATTGATGAGGGAGAGTTGGCGGGGTTACTCCTCTGTATCTCTGAATGGCCCACCTCACCGTTGGGTGGGGACTCAGGAAAGCTGTGTCCATGAAACTCCGTGCACAGCTCCCATGCTCCACCCACTTTCTCCCCAGAAATTATTGACCACTTGGATGACTTTAGGAGAGGGGCTTGTGAATCTTGTGAGTTTCTGTACTTTCTGGGGCTCATGAGTTTCCTTAGCTTCCAGGGCTTTAGGACACACCTCCTGCCCTCCATTCAATCTGGAGGGAGCTGCCACACGCCAGACAGAGCTCAGTCAGGGCTTCAAACCCTGAAGCACAGCATTGTGGCGCACTTCAAGACCAGCTTTCTGGAGACCCGGCTGGATGCTCATTTGAGAGTTCCAGAATTTGAAATCATTCCAGCAAGATAGTGAGAGCCTATCTCAAAACAAATAAACAAATACACAAAAATCAGAGGGCTGTACGGCATACGTGAGAGAAGGCAAGTGCCCAAGATGTATTAGTAGCTGGCTGTTGATTCTACTGTGGTATTTTTGCAATTCAGCTTAATGGAATCAGGACCATGCTAGATGCTTCCAGAGGTTTGGGATCACTTCCATTTAGTTTCCCTCTTAGTCACCAAGTCTCTCCTCTGTTTTTTTTTTTTTTTGTTGTTGTTGTTGTTGTTTTGTTTTTTGCCATCTCTGCTCTTCTCCTCAGTAATCTCCTCACACCCTCCGGCTGGCCTTAGGTCCCGTCTTTGCCTTTCCCTCTGTCCTTTCTCCTCCCCCCCTCCTCCTCCCTCTCCCCCTCCTTTTCCTCTTGTATTTGCTTTCCCCACAGTCATGTGCACACCCACTGCACCACCCCGGTGCCTCCTCAGACAGTCCTCCACAGGCTGCCCTCCACCCCGCTGCAGCCTCCGCTCTGCTGTTTGGAGTTACTAGAAAGCAGGGGCTGTGTGCACACACGCCAACACAGACTCATTCCCAAGCAAATTCTCTGAAGCAAGGGGAGGCTGATTATGCGGGACCACTCCAAATTCAATCTGCTGGTTATGTTATCACTGGAGCCCGTGATGGAAGCAGCGCCCGATAATTCAGACTCGCCTATTACTTATTCTTTATCTAGAGGAAATAAAGAGAAACAATTACCTTGGTGTGACATTCTGCCATCTCTACAAAGCCACCTTGCACCCGAGACTTCGCCAGCAGCCGAAATAACGAGTTAAATGCTAAATATTTCATGGAGAAGAGTGGTGGGGCTATTGAAAATAAATTTAAAAGACCTTCATGTATTCTGGTCATATATCCCAGGCATAAAACTCCTCCAGAGATAAAATGGCTTTGTGACAGGCGGGGCAATGAGAAGGCAGAGTGAAGGAGGTGGGGAAAAGAATCCTAAAGAATCCTGCAACCTCGGGGTGACACGGCATCGGGGAACAGCGCTGGAAAGGCATCTTGGAAGTAATTGAGGTTGGACTGTTACTGCAGAGCCCTTTTCAGTGATGAATTCTAAATTATGAATGACATCTTGTTATGTCCCCCTCTTGCCCACCTGTTGGCAGACGACTGGGAAAACCAATGCAGATGTTGTTGTGCTGGATAAACTTCTCAGGGATCCAGCCTAGAGCTTAGACTCAGTGCTGAGCTTGAGAAATGTGTCGTGTGGCTCTCAGATCCTCCCGGACATAAATGTCCAATTCACTGGATCTTGGAGCCAGCCAGGGCTGGATGTGAGTCTGTGAGCCGTAGAGACATGAACACATTCTCTTTCATTTTTCTTACCACTGAGGACAGGCGGTGGGACCCTAACATGAGGAGGATGCTAAGGCCACAGGATGACATCAGCAGCTCGAGGAATGCTGGGAAATCTTCCTATAGATGCTGACAACGCTGAGAGTAAGGGAGTTCCAAGAGCTAGAATGATAGGACTTGGGCTGGGGAAATGGGTTCCATGGATAAGGCTTTTGCCACACAAGTAGGAGGATCAAAGTTTGGGTGCCCAGAACTCATGTAAAATCTAGGCAGGTATGACAGCTTCCTGTAGTCCCAGCATTCAGGAGGCAGAGGCAGGGGATCTCGGGGACAAGCTGTTTAGGCAGACTAGCCAAATATGTGAGCTCTGGGTTTTTTGTCTTTGATCTTTGTTGTTGTTGTTGGGAGTTTTTGTTTTGTTTTGTTGTTTTTGACAGATCTTGCTTCAGTAGAGCGCAAAGTGGGAAAACAGTACCCCTGACACCAACTTCACGCACATGTCAACACGTATGCATCCATACCCATGTGCACATGTGCCCGCGTGCACATACACACGTGCAAACTTTCACACAAATTACAGGACTAGTGCACTTAGAGGATTAGCCAAAGCTACAGGGAAACTGCTGATGTTTACCGCCTTTAAAGGAAACTGCTAAGAAAGGAGGAAGATAATTTAGCAGTAATCACAGCTATGCTGCCTCTTCTCACTGACCCTGGCATTCACAGCTTTTGCTCATTGCATCAAGCATTCTTGGCAATTAAATGTGCTCGCCTTATTAATGCCAGGGCCAGGGAGCAGAAAATGAAGGGCCTCCGTTGCAAATAGCTGCCTGATGTTGCACTGCCTGCCTATAAGTCAGGGAAGCCATGGGCCTCTGCCCATCCCGGGGCCCAGACCGCCTTTGATGACAGTGCAGAATAGAATTATTGACATAGATGAGCAAAGCCTGACATTTTCTGCTGGTCTCTGCACTTTCCCACTGCATGGGTGGAGCTGGGACACTCCTCTGTATGAACCAAAGACACAGCAGCCCTTCCCCGAGGTCTGAACCTGCCTACAGAGAGAGCCGTGTGCTCTCCTGAGCCCTCAGGGAGAATATGAGCAAAAACCTCCTCTCGTCCTTCCCCTTGGGTACTGTGAGCTGAGTTGCTGAACACGGAGCAAGAAAATGGTTCAGGAGCCGAAATCTGGACAGTGGAAGGATCGTCAGCCCGCCTGAGACCCTAGTGACCAGGACAACATTACCAGGAGAGCTACCTATGTGGAAGATGCCAAAGCGGGCACCATGTTCCCCATTTCCCTGAAGATGAGGACCAGCTCTTTGTGTTTCCCTGATTCTAGGACAGGAAGAGACGACAGCAGAGGTTGAAGCAAGACCTCCTGTCCGCTTTTTTTAAAATGGGGTGGGGGACGGGCATGCTACCTCAGTGTTGAGATTTCTCTACCCTCTCCTTAGAGTAGTAACATAAAAGACATTTCCTTTAAACATGTCTAGGGAAGAGCATCGCTCCGGTAGCTGAGGTCTGGCACCACTTAACTCTTGACTCCATAACCACTCGGCAGCCACATCAAGGCTGCCAAGGTGGCCTTTTCCTACGAAGTACACCTGACCAGAGCTGAGTCTGGACGCCAGGGGCCGTAGAACGGACATGCTGCATGCAACAGAGAGCCAGAGAGCCACAGCATCCATCTCTAGCCAAAGGCTCAAGCCTTGCTCTGCCCTGCTAAAGCCTTGCAGATGGGGCAGCACGCAACTGCCTGCCTGGAAGGCTGCCAAGCTTCTGACAGGCTTTGACGTGTCACCTCTACAGAGCACACCATCGATTTTTTTTCTCTCTCTTTTCAAATCAGAGTTTCTCCGATAGTCTCTGAAAACTGGGACCAGAGCCCTAGATGAGAGCATGTTGGACAGGCAAGGTTATCTTCTCTTGAGAGAAAATCGACAGCCACCCCCACGGGGAGGAGAAGTGTCTAAAGCAACAGGGACAGGGAGGCCTGTCAGAACCTGACCAGGGTGGTGCACTCTGCAGAAGTCACACGGTGTTTGCTGAGAAAGAGAGATCACGGGCAGGAGCTCCCGGGCCACGGTTCTTGATATTTTTCTTTTGAATAGGAAGGGTGTCGAGGCAGGGTCTTGCTATGGAAATGGCTGGCCTAGACTGCACTGTCTAGACAAGGCTGGTTTCAAACTCTGAGAGAGCTACCCACCTCTGTCTCCTGCGTGCTGGGGTTAAAGGCATGTGCCGTCATACTGAGCTTCCCTCGATAGCTCATCAGCGTGGATCCACATAAGGGGCACAGTGCAGCAGGCAAGATGGCAAGGGTCTAGGCACAGGGCCAGTGCTGTGGCCTGAGGGACCATGAGAAAATCCCATCCCTATTCCAGCTTCCTGGTGTTCTTCTGTATTAGCCGATCCAAATGCAATGACCACTCCCTGGCCAGCATGCTCACCCCCCCCCCCATATTGGTCTATTGGCTGGGGATGGGGCCTAAAACGATGGCTTAGTAATAAGAGCAGTTGCTACTCTTATAGAGGTCCTTGGTTTCGTTCTTAGCAGCCACATGGCGGCTCACAACCTTCTGTAAAAGTGATTCCAGAGGATCCAATGCCCTCTTCTGGGGCATATGTGGTGCACAGATGTGTGTGCCAGCAAAACGTAGGAATAAGTAAAACTTAAAGCAAATTCAAGGACGACCAAGACCTGGAACTCAGTGCAAATCGTTGGACTTTCCGTGTTATAATTTTGACCTCTGGGCAATCTAGTCAAATTTTGGTATTCTCTTTCCTTCCCCGGGCATCCAGTAGTCTGGTCCCCCATACTGCGCTGTCCCAGGACACCTCAGGCTCTCTTTAATCAGCACCTGCCTGGTTTTCCCGGCAGCCTCTCTTCTGGAACATCTTTCTGTTTGCTCCAGTCTAGAACTTTTAAAATCTGTTCCCTCTTTCCAAAAATAGCTTGTGGTTTGTTTGTTTGTTTGTTGTTTATACTTTTCAATTTTCTGGAGCTCACCCCTACTATTAAGAAAAAGCAAAATAGAGAATAGAATAACAACAACCAAAGCAACAACAAAACCCGCCATGCTTAGGGCCTCAAGTGTCTGTCACTCAAATGTCTAAAATTTTTTGTTCCGTCTTCACAGTTTATTGACTGGACAAAGAACCCCAGTGTTCTTCCTAGTCAAGATAACACTGTCACAGTCATTGACCTCCTGCCTGCCCAGGGTACACCCTGCATACTCATGTTACAGCCTGTCGTCCCCTGAGGTGTCAGGATAGAGGCATTTTTGATGCACACAATAATTACAGAACCAGACTTCTTCCCTTGTGTAGTTTGCAAAGTCACTGGATGAAGGCAGAAGATGGTGTGGGAAAGGTCCCTGGCCTTTAACTGACCCCACTCAGAAGTGAATCTACATCCCATTCCCATCCGTACTTCTCTGCATAGGTCACATGGCCTCATGTAAAAACCGATGGGGCGGTAAGTCTCTAGGAAGAGAAGATGACACTCCAATACTGTCATCTTTAGGCAAGCAGGTCACCGATGGAAAGCTCCATGCTGGGGCCAAGGGATGGTCTGCTAAGTACAGGGCTTACTGTGTGAGCACGACCTGAGTCCTAATGCTCAGCACCCACAGAAGAGGAGCACACAGGGCATGTGTCTGTAAGCTCAGTACTGGGGTTGGGAGCAAAAGAGGTGTGTGCTGGCCAGCCAGCCTAGACATTAGTGAGTTCCAGGTTCGGCGAGAGACTCTGTCTCAAAATTCACGTGAGTAGCCATCAAAGAAGACGCCCAATGTCAACCCCTGGTGTCCAGAGGCCTCCCCATGCATGCGCCCTCACTCTCACATGCACAGACCCTCATGGTCACAAGGAGGGGAGTGAGCGTGTGTCACATATGTGTATGTGCTCTACACTGCCTCTTGTTACCGTGTCTTGATGACTCTGCGCTGTCTGTAACAGGATTATCGTGAACAATAGACGTTTCTTCCTTGGGCTGGAACTTCCTTGGCTAAAAGTGACTCCCACCAAGCCTGACGGCCTGAGTTCACCTTGTGGAGCCCACACGGTAGAAGAAGGGAACTGGCTTCAGGTTGTCCTCTGACCCCCACATGTGCACACATGTGTGTACACTCTCAGGCATGTGCACTCACCATCTAAATCAGTTACAAAGAAAGACGTTTACTTCCACTGGAGGCTGAGAAACGAGGTGCTGGCAGATTGCTTGTCTGGTAGATGGCACCTGTCATCTGTGTCTTCGTGTGGTGGAAGGGGCGGGGCATGTCTCTGGGGCATTTGGAATTAATGCACTGATTCCATTCAGGAGGTCTCTCCTTCCAACGACTGCAGCCACCTCCCCACTCTCCTGTCTTCTTTAAGGTTCATGAGTGATTCACCCCCTCACCCCATGCTGTGCCCAGCTGGAGCACTTGCCTCTAACACAGAAACTCGATAATCAAAAAAGTGGTATTAAATGAAAAATTTTATAAATTAAAATTAGTGCAAAAAGTCCACAGCGAATGAACTAATTAATACCCTTGGTGTGGTGAAGTTCTGCAAGGACGTGTCTGGCTTTAAGGCTTTAGTGGTCATTCCGTGTGTTTTCCTCAGCCTAGCTGTACTTACCCATCCTCATAGGAGGGTGTGTGTGTGTGTGTGTGTGTGTGATTTTCTCATATTGGCTTTCTCTCTGGAAATTTTAATTTCATTTTAAAAAACACCCCGGAGCAGTATTTCTTCTCACATACTTTTTCTCCCAAAGTTTCTGCCTCCCAATATATTTTACTCTGTATTCTGGAAATTTCCTTTGGCTTCGTTGCTCAGTCTGAGTACCGAACGCTGTGGGCCAGAAACCCATGCTTGGAAAGCACAAAGCTAAGTGAGGTCACCCAAACTCAAAAAGAAATGGAGCACAGGCTCGCCCTCATGTGCAAATCCCAGACCACCGTGCATACGTGCATGCATGTATGTATGCAGGTAAGACAGTCCAGGTCGAGACAGGAGCCCCAGAGAGGATGGTGTTAGGTGATGAGGAGGGATGGGGACATATGCAAATGTCACAAGGGACGTGAAAGGGGAAATGAGGAAATGTCATAACAACATCTAACATCACGTGCTGACTAGAGAAAAAGAAAGAATTTATGCTTGGACCGAGGTGAGGAAAAGGCTCAGCAGGTAGAGAAGTGGGACTTGTCACCGAAGAGCTGACGCTCCTGAGTTTGATCTCTGGGGCCTGAATGGAAGAAGAAGATAACAGTTCTTGAAAGTTATCTCCTGACCTCCACTCCCATGCTGTGGCTGGTACACACACACACACACACACACACACACACACACACACACACACAATTAAACGATTCATGTTTGTGGTTTCCAAACACACACTTACCGTTCATATCCTTGACGTTCTAGAATGACACTTTCCTTCCTTATTCTGTCTTTATTGTATTTTGGGGATCTGGGGTTGAGATGGGCTCACCAGGCTAACCTTGAACTTGTGACTCCTGGTCCTCCTGTCAGAGCTCCCAGGACAGGATTGCAGATTTGTGCCAGCACAGGCGGTTGGAGCTAATGTTTTCCTAGTGAGCAGAGTGTGGTTGCCTTTGATTCATCTTTTTATTTCCAGCTCTCTTTTGCCCTGAAGATTACTTCTGTGATTTGGGGTTGTGTTTGGGGTTTGCCATTTTTGTGGACTCCCTTGTTTTCAGTCCCTTTGGGACCCTACTCTAAGTGTTTTGTGTTCTTGGTTCTATGATTTTCAGCAGTCCATTTGCACACAGAAATTAGAGGTCCAGAGTCTGGCTGGAAGCTCTCGATCCAGGGCAGGACTTGGAAGCTGACGGTTTCCACTGTGTGACGAAGGTTTTGGGCTGCACACTGTCTGGGCTTCCCCTGTCCACTACCCTGCCACAGTAAGAAAGATTCTAACTTCCACATGAACCACACTGATTAAGTTTTATTTTTATTCATGTGGGTGTGGGGGGAGGCGGTTTTTGTGCACCTGAGTTCAGTTTCCACAGACACCAGAGGAGGGTGCTAGATCCTCCAGAACTGGAGTCCCCCCCGTCCATTTCTTTTTAAGAACAGAACCTTGGACTGCTGAGCCGCCTCCAGCCCCCGTCCCTTTCCCCTACCTCCCTACCTCCAGCAAGTCTTCCATATTCATTGCTTTCCCTGTGCTCATCTTGGCTGTGCCTCTAGGGTTAGGTGTGAATTCGGGGGTGGGCTCTGTTTCCAGAGGCAGGCTGCTCTGCATGTGGGCTGTGTGAACGGAGGCATCCCTCTGCCTCATGTCCCAGAAATGTCCCTAAATCCCTTGATCCGATGAAGCTTCTCTTGTTCTCTTAGTTGTACCGATTTCTTTTTAAAACCCGCTCTTCTGGAATCTTAGAAGGAGGTGAGAAGCCATGTCATCTGAGGACCTGCACTGCTTTTAACTTTGAGAGCTCTGCTGTCTGCTTGTTCTTCCTGTCCCACCTCCGGGACTGGCACCTGTAAGACCACACCATATGGGAAATAACCTCAAACCCTGTCCTTTCCTGCGTCCATCCACAACCCCACAGGGCTCCACTCTTTACATCCGGATGTCAAATCTGGCCACATCCCTCCACCTTACCCGAGGCATTCCAGCCTTATCTTTCTCCATCACCTTGGCCGCTAGCCTCCCTCTCTTACCCTCTGCTAGCTTTTTCTTCTTTGAGAGGGTGACCAGCCTGGAAGGCAGTTAATCTTTCCTGTCCTTTCCAAAACTGGCTCCTGTTGCCCATCAGCAACCTCCAAATGCCACCCGGCTTCCTGGCCACCTGGTCCCTCACTGCCTTTCTAACCTGTTTTTCTAGTTTCCCACCACTGACGAAGTTTCGGGGGGTGACCACCAGGATCCACAGAGACCCTCTGCCTTCACTTTGTCTCGGTGCCTATATCCTGCTTGTACCGCCGCCTCCTCCGGGGCTCTTTTCAAATCCTGCCTGGCTTTGGGCATTCTGCACCAAACACTTACACTTACTCCACCAGAGAGGCCGCTCAGTTCCCAGCCGCACCTCGGAGCTCTGCCCCTCCATAAGCTTTTCTGCATCCATCCTTTCTTGGTGCGTCTGCCATGCAGCTTGGAGGCAGCTCCATCTTGCACCTAGGTAGTGGTAGTGGGATGGCGTCCATTTCTCTATTGAGCTGTGGGATCCTCAAAGGCAGCCACGTGGTCACTCTCTCCCCCATCGTGGGACTTTTCCTGGGATGCTGTGGACAAACATCTATTCTCCCCCACATAAGACATCAGTGGTAGAGCTAAGAAATGACTCCTCTCCCACCTAGCCTGATGAAGCAAGAAGCGTATTGGGGTTACTTAGAGGACAGTGATTCAAGGGCAGCTGCACTACCAGACACTGCAGGCCAGCAGAGGTGACCACTCAGCAGCTGCACCCCTGCATGCCCACCGTGCAGGCAACTCCACTGAAGAGTCTCCCCTTTGCAGCAATTGATCCCTGTTTATGTAGCCTGGGGCTTTTTTTAAGCCCTGTAACTCTGAGCTTCCTAGGTAGGGTGTATGAATGTCTCTTCTCTACAGGAAAAAAAAAAAAAATCTCAACTTGGAAGAAATAGTCTACCCTTAAGGCACAGCCATGGATAGCATTGCTTGCTAGAATTGAACCACCACACACACAGCCAGGAGCCTAGTTCAGGATGCCATCTCTACCCATCCCAAACTGTGGTCCCTGTCATCTCAAGACAGTCCCCCAAATCTGGTCTAACCCGTCAAGATGGAATTTCGTGGAAAGGGGGAAAACCATATTCTCAGCAGGACCACCAGGCCCTAAGACAAGCTCCCTTTTCCATTGTGGGTGCATGGGGGTGCTTTGCTGGTTAGAGGGCGCCTGATGCCCTGGTGCCACCGTGGCAGAAGTAACCAGGTGGCTCTTCTATCTCTCCAATGAGTGTGGTTGCTAAGAAGCTGTGAAGGGAGGCCTTGGAGTGTGCCCAGCTACACGCTTTTCTGTTCCTGAGATGTCCCTGCCCTTGACAGGACAGGAAAATTAGTCCATAAATTATGAGCCTAGAAGGAACCTGCCAGTCGCCTCCTGTGTGGTGTTGAGGTTGTCGCCTAGGAGCGCCCCGTTCTGCAGGCAATTAGTCTAATTGCTTTTGTTATTCCAGAAAACAAATTAAGCCACCCAAGTGTTTCCAGGTAAGGTGGGGGAAAAAAAAGTCTGTAATGTATAAGAAACATTTAAAGGGTGTTTAGCTCACAGCCAGCAGTCTGAGCAAACATCCACAAAGCCATTGGAGGGACACCAGGACCTTTATGAGGTGAGCAGCTGCTTGAGTGGCAGAGGGTCTGAGTATATGCAGGGCCCTGGAAGTCCTTATACTCTTGCTCCCCCATTTCCTCCCTGGCCTGTCTATGTATTCTGCCCCTGCCACCTACTTCACCACTGCCCTAGGGCAGGCCTACCTCAGTGGTCACAATTAGTGGGACAGCCACCCCACCCCACAAGCTGACCCCCTTTCCTGCAAACCAGTCCCCTTCCCTCTGCCACCATAAGAACCACCAAAGGCAAAAGTGCCACACATCAGACCCTTAATAGCTTTGGGGCTTCCTGTAAACTGAGGAATGGGCCTCTGTCAACAGCCTAGCTTCCTGTACGCAAGCTTTGGAGACCCCTCAGCTGCATCCTGGGTTTGGTCAGCTGTTTTAGACGCTAGGGACAGAATCTAGGGATTGATCAGTGCCCAGCAGGCACTTTTCCATAAAAGGCGCTCCCCAGGCTTTCTCTCAGTTTCCCTGTGTGCTTTACACTCCTATACCTTTGTCCCAATGAGATCTGTCTGTCTGTCTGTCTGTCTGTCTGCCTGTCTGCCTGTCTCTCTCTGTCTCTGTCTCTCTGTCTCTGTCTGTTTCTCTCTCTCTGTTTCTCTCTCTCTCTCTCTCTCTCTCTCTCTCTCTCTCTCTCTCTCTGTGTGTGTGTGTGTGTGTGTGTGTGTGTGTGTGTGTGTGTGTGTGTGTTTGCTCCTTGCTCTCTAAACCAAGTATGCTGGCTTAGTGTCCTCTTCCCTGACCGTGGCAGAAAGAGCTTGGTGGTACTTTTGTCTTGGCATCAGCACGAGGCTTCTCGTGCCTTGACACTGCTTTTCACCCACTGAGCTCACCATTACCCTGTGAGCAACCTGAGTAGAAAGGTTTCTGGCCTTGTTCGATCTACCTACCTGCATGTGGCAAAAGGCAGATGCCACAAGACGAGTTTAATAGGCTCTGGGTGGATGGAGGGCTGAATACATAGACAGAAAAGTGAATGGGCAACCAAGGGTTCTAGGTAAATGTTGTCCCAAGGAAGCCATTTCAGTTCAACTTAAAATTAGAAACTGCTTGGGCAGGGAGGTGGGGGTGTTGACTGTCAGGGCCTGTGTTGCCTATGTGCCCTGTGGGAATGTGTAGGGAGCAGGAGGTGGTGGGGAGCTGCTCTCAGAGTGGTAAGCACAGGAAGGCAGAGGCCTTGCTGCATCTCCATCCACTCGGAAGGAAGGAGTACCACAGATCGGCTGTTCTCCTCTTCCCTACCAAGAAGTGTACCAGTCTTGTATACACACCCTACAGAGCTCCCTCGGGAAGTGTGGCTGCCTCACAAGGTCTGGTCTCCAGGACAAACAAGCCTTTCAAGGTCAGCCTACTGTACAGGCCTGGAGGAAGAGCTTGAGAGGCAAACAACCGTTTTGTCAAAGTTTACCTGGTACCATTGTTGGAAAACTGCTAGAGGGCAGAGCTGACCTGCCTTGAAGTCTCAGGGGGTGGGAGGTATCTCCGGCTCCCATCCTGCTGATACGATCTCCCGGGGTGGGGTCTAGGGACAGGTGTTTGAACACGTACCCCACTGGGTTTCTTGCTCCTGGGAAGCTAATCTCACCGTCTGAGAGGGTTCAGTGCTAGCCCAGGGACTGAGAACAGTAGACTGTTACAATTTGTTACATCCTCTTTAATTCCTTTGGCCTGAGGCTTGGCCTCTTGGAAATCACCCAGGGGCTCAGCTGCCTTCCGCTGCTCTCTCAGTGTCCTTAACCTCCAGTCTTTGATCTGCGTTTCCTGCTTCTGATGAAACACAACCGGCTCCCCACGCCTCAGAAAAGTCCGGTGGGTCTTCCGCCAGCCGCAGGATTATGCAGAAATCCCGAGTGCCTCTTGGAATTTATTTTAGCCACCTGTGTCTCTGTGTTGCTTTGTCCCGCTCAGGATTAAAGCTTCCTTTTACACCTCAGACTGGGCAGTCCTTTCCTCCATGCCGGCACAAGCCTGCCACCCAGACCAGACGAGGCTCAGGCGTCCCAACCTGTGCCCTCAGCTCATCAAGCTCTGGAAAGAATCTGCCTCTTTCTGTCAGTGCCCCCAGAGGTGAAAGCTCACGTGAGGTGGGTAGGGTGGGATGACTTGCCCACTCCTGCCTAAAGCAGGCACGAGTACTGAGCCAGCCCCACTGGTGATGCAGAGTTTGGAACACTGGTAAAGTGTTTTCCTTTGGTAAAAACAAACAAAACACAAAACAAAAAAATACCCGAGCTATTTCTTTCAGACAACTTGAGCTTTGTAAACTTGGATTGTTTGTTTAAGGCATTTGGTGCTGGGTGGAGCCGACTTCCTTATTATTTAAGCAGGAAAATCAGCTCGTGCTTAGCAAAGGATGTCTTCTCTCATGGAGAAACATCCCCTCCCTGTGCACATGATAGATTCAGCTCAGACCACAAGACAGTTCCAAGCTAATGGCGGGTGGCGGGGGGTGAGGGGGAAGCGGTACATAGCCAAATGATCTAGAGATTGAGGTGAAATCCTTCTCTGACCTAGATCTGGGTTAGAGAAAACAAATAAAAACACACCTCCTGACCTCTTCCTTCCTCTGAGTGAAATGACAATGTGCACACACAGAACTATCTGGCCCCCACTGCCACCGGGTAAACAATGGCCACCATATTAGTCCCCAGCTCCACATAGCCCTGTACTACCCTAACCCTAATGGGTCAGGCTGTCTGGGGGACTCTCTTAGGTGGGGAAAAACTGATGGGCCAGAACTGGACTACACCACACCAGTAAGCATACACAGACTCTGTGGTTGTCCAGGGGGGACTGAACTCAACACAGAGCAGGCTGACTGTCTGCATGTAGGTGCTCAGGGATGCCCTGTACTCCAGGTGAAATTGGACCTTGGCCTCATCAACCTCCACCTACCTTTCTTGGCCCTTCCCATCCTCTAACTTGCTCACCTAGCTTTCTACTGTTTCCTGTTTACTGATCCGAAGCCTGGCCCATAGGATGGTGTCAGCCACGTTCAGTCCATCTTCCTTCTTCAGTTAATTGCTCTTGGAGATTCACAGTCTCAGCTAAAGGGACATCTCTAATACATTTTTAAAAAAAGGTAGTGTGTTTATGTGTGTGTGTATGTGTTTCTCTGTGTGTGTGCGCACGTGTGTGTATGTATGTATGTACACATGTGTGCTCGAATGGTTGAGCATGCCAGGGTGTGTGTGTGTAGGACAGATGTTCTTTTTGTTACTTTGCTGGGTTCACAAGGACAGGGATCAGTTAATCCGCACAGACAGAGAGAAAAGCTCACACAAGGAAACCCAGAACTCAGCTGCTCCTACCCTACTGTTCTCTTGGAATTAGGGAAGTTCACTTTTCCATTTGATGGTGCCACTTTGTCAAGACCTCAAGGTCAGAACTGCCTTCTCCAGATGACATGATAACATGTAGGAATGACATGAGAACATGTAGGAATGACATGATAACATGGAGGAATGACATGAGAACATGGAGGAATGACATGAGAACATGGAGGAATGACATGAGAACATGGAGGAATGACATGAGAACATGGAGGAATGACATGAGAACATGGAGGAATGACATGAGAACATGGAGGAATGACATGAGATGGAGGAATGACATGATAAATTGTAGGAATTTGTTCTCTCCTTATACCATGTGGGTTCCAGGAATGGAACTCATGTCAACCAGACTTGCTGACAAGCGTCCTTTACCTGCTCACCATCTTCACAGGCCTTTCTAAGCCTGGTCACATTAACAGTCAAAATTAGCAGTCATACCACACACACACACACACACACACCAGCTTTGTGCCCATTCTTTCTCCTCATTTACTCTCTGGAAACGGCATCTTCCATTTGAGTGTCTGCCTATGCTAACGTCAAGGTCCTAGGTGCTGGCTATTTAAACTTTAGTCCTCACAGTGGTGTGGAAAACTCAGATTAGTGTTTATGTGAAAGTGTTGTACCATGAGGCTGGGGAGGCTGGAGAAGGGGAGAGAAGAGAGATGCTCTGAGTAACGGGCTTTCCCTAGACACTAGAAAGAAAAGCAGAGCATGGGCACTGAGGGCAAATGGATGGCCAGTAGCTGTGAGACCTGCTGATACCCATTAGACATGGCGGTAAGGAGGCCAGAGATGTAGCTCAGTTGATAGACTGATAGCCTCCCAAGTAGAAAGAACATATAAACTGAGCATGATGTCACCCTCCTATAGTCTCGGGACTGGGGAGGTGGGTCAGGAAGGGCAGAGGTCCAAGGTCATCCTCAGCAGCTTAGTAAGGTCAAGGCTGGCCTAGGCTGCACAAGATCTTCTCAAAAACAACCAGCAGCAACAAAAACGATGGTGAAGGAGGTTTGACTAATACAGCCAAGCCTGTCTAAGGGAGAGAGACACTAGACTCAGTTACAGCTCCAACAAGGACAGGTGGAGATTTGTAACCAGTGTGCAGGGAAAGGTTAAGTCACTTCAAGGACCTTGGTCATCAATGGAGAGTAGGGAACTTTATTGATGTTCAAGAGTGAGGAAGAGAAACCTTGCGAGCCTGGGGTTTCTGGGTAAATTGGCTTAAACTCAAGACAGCAAGCCAGGGTCAAGGTCCAGCAGAGACTAGGACTCAAAGAAGCTCAGCTAAATTTCAATCAGGTCTTGGTCAGTATGTGTCCACAGAGTGGACAGTGACCTGAGAGGTCTAGCACACCCTCCATAGGACACTGGAGTAGCTGCCCTGTAGCTGTGGTGAAGGTAAGGTCTTCGTATAGATTAAGGGCAGTTGAATCCCTAAGTCCTAGAACAACCCCCCTGCCCCAAGTAGCATTTGACAGCCAGGCTTTGGGAAGAAGCTGAGTTCAGACTTTCTCTGCATGTGAGCTCAGGGGCACTGAGGATCTCAGATCACTGCTTCTGTCCCTGAGACCCACAGCTCGTCCCAGCCCAGCTCAGGTCCTGAGTACCTCGTGAGTCACCTCTTCCCCCAGGTTACAGAAAGCCCCACACAGACTGGCCCAAATGACTGGAAGAATCATTCTCATGCATTACTAAGTCCTTGGTAACAGATCAGGCTTTGAACTGTCATTGACATCGAGAACCTGGTTGCTTCCACTCTGCCATCCTCCACGGGATGACTTAACTCTCCACATGACCCCTGCATTCACAGTCAACACACAAACATGGCAGATCCTTCTCTGGTGGGTTCACATTTCATTGTCCAGAAGAGGATGCTTGCCCTGTTCCAAAGCAATCCTTGGCATCCTATTCTGGATCCCTTACATCATGCAGCAAAGCAAAGCAAACACCTTTTCTCCTCGGTCACTTCAGTCCAGTTTTTTATTGGAGCCTTTAAAAAGGTCAGGTAGAAGTCAAGGACACCATCAGTTTCCCCTGTCCCTGCCAAGGAGCCTTGGTGTTCTGTTCCATGGTACTTTTTCCAACAAGGGCAGGAACAAACTACCCATGCCCACAGTACAGTGAGATTTTAGGAGTATCTTTGATTAAGTGTATGGAGTGAAATGGCGGGGTAGAGTCAAACAGTGCGTCCTCTACCCATGCTACTTTAAGCTCACTTGAGTGGAGAGGAAGTCAGGGCCACAGAGTTGACTGCTGATAGGCTAAACATAAGTAAGATGTGTCTTGCATCTTTGAGTGCGAGGAAGGAGATGTCCACAAACCAGAGGTTCTGTGTGTATTTTCTAGATGTTCTCTAGGGCCTTAGAGAAGGGGCACTAAGCTCCTAGGATTTGCCCCTGAAGGGCTGTGTGCACAAACCTGCTTTTATTGAGCGAACCTGGCCTGCCCTCCAGTCTGGCCAACTTCTATTCCAAGAAGGTTCTGTCTGCCATCAGAACATCAGGACAGGAGGAGATGTCACAGAAACAGACATAGGCCCCTGACTTGATTCTTTAGTGAGACTACAGCATCAGCGATCTGGGTCTACCTTTCCCCATCCAGCTCCTCACTTCTCTGGCTAGTTCCCATGGTTGACTAGAACAGTTCGGACGGTCTTCAGAAGCAGGTGGCCTGCTAGCCATCTGAACCCCTCATTTACTTCTCCTTTCTTGTCTAGCAGAGACAGTTACATTTCTGGCAGAGCCCTTCTGCTGAACCTGCCTAGTCCAAGAGCTTGCCTCGGCTTCTTGAAAGCCAGAAGGTTCCAAGGCGTCATTATGAAAGTATAGAAGCCTTTTCTCACTTGAGCACCCTGGGTCATTGTTCTCTTGTTAAATGCATCTGTATTGGGATGGGAGCAGGTTCTCAGATGAAGCAAATTTCTGAGGTGTACTGCCCAGGCTGGACAAATGGCATAGTAAGTCATATATAAATGAATGGAATTAGACCAGGGTAGTGAATTTGCAGTGAGCACCAGACCCCTCCCCAAGAGTACTAGAGTGACTGGTACGCTCCTGGGAATCCAGACATGCCCAGTCCATCAGCATACAGAGCTAACCCACACCTCTACAATTTGATTAGAATTACTTTGGTAGCTTAAAGGGTTTTTATTAGCTTGGACAAGGGCATACAATCTTCATTCACCCCAGTATGTTTCCGGGGCTGATTTGGGGTTGCAAACATTGACGAGCTCAAATTGGGAGCTTATGCTGGGGAGTCAGGTGACAGTAGAGGATATTTTTGAAAAGCCCAGCATATACGTAGGCATTGGATGAAGACCCTTGCAAGTCTGAAAGGCTAAGAGTCTCCAACATTCCTGAAGAGCTGCTTTTGAAGGCAATCAATGTTAGGACAAGTCGGGATGCATGGCAGGCCCTAATATTGCAACATGGAATTGAAACCCGCACAAGTTATGGAATTCTCCTTCTAGATTGGAAATTGTAGTAGCAGAGTGGCATGGGCAGGTGGGATTTGAGTAGGTGATTTGTGTAACCAGTCAGTAATTCACCACAGGGCTTTGTTCCCAGTAGTTTATCACGATGGAGTCACTTGGTCCTCTGGAAACAAAAATTCCTTTGTCTCCATGCAGAATACCTTTGAATGTGTTTTGATTTTTTGCATTGGTATCTCAAATTTATTTACCTTTTACTGTTGAAGGAAATGTACTTTGAACATGGAATTAAACAGGGAAGCCTTCATTATAGCTAAAATGGTATCGCAGAAGAGGGTTCTTTTTATTTCCCATGATAAAATGCACAGACAAAAGCAACTTAGGATCATAGTAGGAAAGTCACACAGCAGAAACTGGGACAGATGGTCCCATAACCAAGACCCACTATCAAAAAGCCAAAAATGCCTTGCTTAGCTGGTTTGCTCCTTTTTATACAGCCCAGGATCCCAACCCAGGGAATGGTGCCACCCATAGTAGGTGGGTCCTTTCCATGTCAATTCACCTTACCAAATTTATCCCCTCCCAGGTATGCCCAGAGGCATCTCTCCTAAGTGATTTTAGATCTTACCCAGTTGATAGCTGAGATGAACCACAAAGATGATGGTGGCTTTCCTACCTTGATTAGTGTGACCTGAAGAAAATAGACCTTACCGGAGGGAGGAGGACGTTAACCTTATCACGTGTAAGAGTGGGAAAGGGTCTCAGCATCTTGGGTTCACACCCTTATTCACCATAGAAAGGAAGTAGGATTCAGGGAGAGCACTCAGCCCAAAGCTCCACAGCCGTCAAGGTGTGACTAGAACCCAGACCCACCCTCACCAGGGAGTAATGCTTATGAGATTTCTAAAGAGACTATCAAACATGTTCAAGCAGTGCTATGTCTCAATGAGCATCTGTTTTCCTTCGTTCCCCCATAAAATACGCTGTTCTACATTTTATAAACAGAGGTGAGGCTCAGGACTGTCTACAGACAGAAGCAAAAGATAAGACTGTACACAAACCCAGCACCGCCAGACTAATCAAGATGAGAATGTGGGCGAGCTTGGTCTAAGGATGTGGAGAACAAGTGACCCAACCAAGGAGGACCACGAGATGGAGTCAGGAAGGTGGCCTGTAGGCATGGGTAGTTGTTGTTGCCCTTGTAGGAAAAAACACCATGGAACAGAACACCAAGGCTCCTTGACAGGGACAAGGGAAACTGATGGTGTCCTTGCCTTCTACATGACTTTTTAAGATGCTTCTACAAAAATACCCAACAGAAGTGACCTAGGAGAGAAGGTGTTTGCTTTGCTGCCTGACATAAGGGGATCAGTAATTCATCATGGCGGAGAAGAGAAGAAATGTTGACTGGGTTTACACTACAGAACTTCTTTTATATCTTGATAAATTAGGAAGCAGAGAGCTTGGGCAGCATGAGAGCCGGGCTCTAACCCCCCACCCTCCTTCCCAGAGACCTGTTTATTCTATCTAACCTACTGCACATTGAACAGCTTCCCAAACACCGCCACGGCTGGGGACCCAGTGTTCAAATCATCAGCCTACGTGAAACATAACATTCTACCCCCGACTCCCACAGACTCGTGGCCACCTCCCACTGTAATATGTATTCAGTCCAACTTCACAAATCCCAGTACTCCTAACAGTTTCAACACTGCTCAAAAATCCAAAGTTCAAAATCTCTTCTGAGACTCAAGGCAAACTTTAAGCTGTGAACTCTGTAAAATTAAAAAAAAGAGAGAGTTTATATACTGTTAGTACACAATGCTGTGGAATAAATATACCCATCCCAATGGGAAGAGGGAAGGAACAAAGAAAGATCGAACCAAAGTAATCCCTAAACCGAGCAGGTCAAAACCTAAACCCTATAGTTCTATGTCTATCATCTAGGACTTGTAGTAGCAACATCTGTGTCCCCTGGGTGGGGGGTTGGGTAGTTCCTCTCTTGTAGCTTTGCTGCCTGTAGCAAGCAAGACATCTCTTCTAGACTGGTTCCACTAAATGCCCACAACTTTTCCCAGTAGACCCTCTGTCCCCTGCATTTCTAATGTCATTTTCGTCTGGGTTTTGGCTTTTTGAGATAGGGTTTCTTGTGTAATCCTGGCCGCCTGGAACACACTCTGTAGACCAGGCTGGCCTTTAACTCACGTAAATCTGCCCGCCTCTGCCTCCCACGTATTGGGGTTAAAGGCTTGCACCACCACTGCCTGGCCATTTCTGATATCTTAATGGTCTCTATTGAAACTTAGGCCCTATATTCATACACTGGCCTCTCATGGCCTCTCTTCAGGGAATCTTATCTTTATAAATAGTACCTGACCTCGGCAACTTTATTCTGGACTTTGATGTGAACCTTCTTGACCCTGTAACTCTCTGCATTCTGCATGGCTGTGTAGACACTTCCTAGGTGGCTGTGTTCAGGCAGGGTTCCTGGATGTGTTCTTTGTTCAGGCGCTCTCTTTTCAATGACAGTTGTTGTTTTTTTAAATGAATGTGTGTTGTTATACCCTGGAACTCTCCGTGGATGAGGTCTTGCACTTGATACTTTTCTTATTATCTTGGTACAAAGTGTGAGATTTCTCTTTATGTTGCCAATCTGCTTAACAATTATAGTGGTCTTGCCTGCAATCAGCTTGTCAAGCTCCTTTCTTCCACAAACTGTACATTTTCTTCATATTTCTACTCTACTTTTCTCAGTTCTTCCCCACCCCTGGCACCACAGTCTAAATGTTGTGCTGTTTTAAATTTATTTCACAAAACAAATAAACATTGTCTCTTCTTTTTAGTTTAGCCTTGCTCAGATTTTCAGAATAGGATAAGGACATAGTCATACGAATGACTTCTAGCACAATCCCTCACATACAACATGTCCTCACCTCCAAAACCTCATGAGCACAGACTCTCTGGTCGGCATTTCTACTGGCATTCTAGTCTCCTGAATCACATCCTCTCCTCCCCCCAGAATAGTTCATTATACTCACGTTTCTTCTACAAACCAGGTCTGAAGAGCTAAAGGCCACAGGGGTCAGCAACCCCACTCCTGATACAAATTCTCTAAACTAGTCACTTTTATCATTTCTGGGCCAAAAACCCTGATAAAAAGCAACTTAAGAGAGGAGAGATTTATTTTGTTTTATACTTTAAGGGAATCAGTCCTTCATGGTAAGGAAGGCATAGCAGACAGGGATCTACTCTATAGATGGTGTAACTTTAATTATGACAGTAGAGACTTTTGGTCCATTCTCCCTCTCCACCCCACCCCCATGCAAAGGCAAGAGGTTTATTTTTCTGGCACATCAGGGCTTTTGGCCAATCTTATTGAATCTCAGTGGATCAGGAAGCAACATCTCAGGCTAGGATCAAAGCTAGGCTATACCCTATCCCCTGGTGACTCATCTTTTCCACCTGGTACCCACTAAAGGTTCCCCAATCTCCCCAAACCTCACCACTAGTCGAGGAACAAATGTTCAAACACATCAGCCTGTGCAACATATTTTACATTCAAACCATAGCAACTTCTTCAGTAAATTCGAGGTTGGTTATCCAAAGGCACAGAGCTCATGATTCAAGTGTGTGACACTCAGAGTACATTGAAGCTGAAATAAATAAAATCAGAGCATTTCACTCCACAGAACCCACACTGGCATCCAGTCTGAACACTCTGGGCTCAGGATGACCTGTAGCTAGAGAGAGGCAACCTTGAGCAATGGGGACTCACAGGGCTCTTTTGTCTTCTCTGTGCTCCTTCACCTCAGACTATAAACTGCTTGAGGACAAAGACTGTCTTTTGGTTTTCTTGTTTTCAATTCTCCAGATTCCCCAGCAGCTGTTTGGTAATATCCACTGAATGAAGTTACTCAATTTTAAGAGGGTTTCTGACAGCAGAAACATTTGAAAAAAATAACACTATGTAAAATTGGCACTTGAAATTCAAGGCAAATGTCTCTTTAAAATCTATAATTTAGAGATCTAATCCTAATCATGGCTCTTGGTATGGGAGTCAACTTGTCTACACGCAGGCTTTTCCGGGAATGGCGGGGGACGGGGATGCTTGGCAGCTTCCCTACCCACCTGGTGGAAAAAGAGCTGCCCTGGCTCCCAGGGTGACGGAAGCAGCAGATGCTCTTGGGAACAGTCTGTGGGCTTGCCTTGTTCCTCATTTTCAGCCTCATAATAAATGTATAAGCTCTTTGCTTTAGCCAGTCAGCGCCCCACCCCCACCCCTGCCCCAGCGAAAGGAGCCAGTGGTGTGATCCCCACTGTTTCTGAAAACCCACTAACTGAAAGAACCCCTGTCCATCCAGCCCCATGTACCCTCTACAGCTTGGATGCAGCTGGGGTCTTCTGGAGGAGGGGAGGGGCAGTAAACTAGTCTCAAAGACTCAGGGTCAGCATCACCCTGACCCCCGAAGGCCCGAGAGCTGGGTGCCTCACTTTCCCCAGCTACTCCCCTTCCTTCCCTCTGGAACATTTCATAGGAACCTATCCTTCAGCTCTGCCACCCTAGAGCTTTCTCCCATGTCCCCTGTCCTCTTGGGAGGCTAGCCAAGTCACCGGGACTCAAACAACGCAAAGGCATCTTCCCTTTTCAACCTCCCTGATTTCATAACCATACCCTTAGTGATAGCAGCCTCGATGGAGTCCTCATGTTGGTATGCAGATGGCTGCCCTCTGGTGTTCTTCCTTAAAGCCGTGCTATTCCCATTCTACAGATGAGGCATAGCTCAGAGAGGACACTGGCTTGATGGAGACTCAGGAGTCCTAAATCCACCTCCATTGGGGGGGAATTCCCAGGAGGGAGGCTGTCCCCAGATTCTGACACACAAGCCATGTCATGAAACTGGGCCAATTCCATGACTAACTTCACTTTGGGGTGAAGACAAGCAGCACTGTGAAAGACTGACCTGTCCCCCAAAAGATGGCAATAATGTCCCCCATTCCTCTGGGGTATGATTACAAAAGCCACCGCTGAGGTTTCCAGGCTTCCATTACTATTTGGTTAAGAACATAATCACTCTTTTTTATGAGTGCATAAATAACTTTTTTTTTCTCAAGCAGGCCCAAAGAAATGAAACATAGATGGTGATAATGTTCAAAATGTTTACCTACTTCCTCTCCGAGGACATCAGATTAGCCCCTTCTGTGGGAGGAATGTGTAATCTGAGGGAAGACAATATCACCCTTTTGATCTTACAATACATTTTTCATATCTTTGCCACAAAGGCTGATTATTATCGTGACATTTTTAAACAATGACTGTCCCCCGTGCAGAATGGAAAAGAATTGAGCTCAACGTATAGAATAGATGGACGGATGCTTGTTGAAGGCCAGTCTGTGCTGATGAGTTTTCCCCGTGTGGTCTTCGCCCGGGCTACATTGTGATTAACCCCCTTCATCCCGAGATGTTAGTCTGTGTACTAATTGGGATCCATGCTCAGCTGTATACGTTGGCCTTTTTTCTCTCTTGATAAATGATGCCATCTACTTCCTCCAAGGTCACTGTGTCCCCTTCTCTCCCAGAACATGAAAGACTCTTTGATTAAAGGACAGCATCATATTAGACAAGGAAATATTCGAGGAAGGGCTTCCATACACTGAGTCAGGGGTGTAGACTTGATGCTGTCTAGGAGGCCATCTGGGCCCCTGACACTGGCAGCTGAAGGAATGTGATTGGCTCAGCTGCCTGGCTTGGCTAACATGGAAAATGACATTTCTGGAAGGTGCGTGCGTGTGTGTGTGTGTGTGTGTGTGTGTGTGTGTGTGTGTGTGTGTGTCTTACTCAGCTCCCCTTAGGACTTTACCCTCTGCAAAGGGAAGGTGTTGACTAAAGGAAGACACTTCAGAAATGAGCAAAGGACAAAGATTTCAGACACCTCGAGCATGGCTTCATCTGTTGGGAAAATGGAGGGAGTCTATGTACCCACCTGTGTGACAACTTGTCCCCTTGCTGAGTGCCTCACAACTCCAGGCAAGGAATCCACAATGGGAAGGGTAGAAAGCACCAGCAAAGACGAGGTTAACACTGCGGGAGCTGCTCCGAGCTCCAGGGCATGCAGCACTGGGCACAGCCAGGCCATCTTGCAGTGCAGTTAAAAATTCCCCTGCAGTCACAGGGAGCGAACAGATAAATCATGAATGAATTTGAAATTATATTTCCTTCTCTTAGCTTGCTTCCTGCCCACTCCTGCCTCATCCACCTACTGACCCTAGAAACAATGTTACAGAAAACTTGCAGGTTGCAAATTCCATCCAATGCATTTAGCTCCGTCCTTGCTGAGAGCCTAGGGAAGGGAATCCCAACCTTATTTCATGAAGCTTGTTGACAGGCTCCCTCGCTGGGGAGAGATCTGAAGGGCAAAACCCAGACAACAGCAGAGCCCCTGTGGAGTCAGACACAAGCAGAGCACAGCTGCCCTGCACAGTGGGAGGACGTTACCAGGCATGTGTGTCTCCTGTGAACTTTAGCTCTTCTCTTCCTATGACAAAAGACTTGGCAAAAGCAACCTAAGGAGGGAAGAATGTGTTTTGGCTCACAGTTTGAGGCTACAATCTATCATTTCAGAACCATCATGGCAGTAGGAAGCCAAGAGGGATGGTCACATGACATCTGCAAAGACAGTGAATGCTGATGTTAGCTTGCTTTCTCTTGTATCCAGTCTGGCAACACTGAGTGTGGGTCCGCCCACACAGTTAAACCTTTCTGGAAACACCCTCAGAGACACACCACAATGATTCTAAGTATCATCAAGTGGACGATCACCGTGCCTCTTGCATCATATGTCAGGCATGCTGTGATCCCCGCCCCCATGGCTGGTCAAAGGTTTCACAAGGAAACGCATAAGTTTACATTGCTAATGTCACTCTCCTGAAAACGTGGTCTATAGCCATGAAGAGCGAGTGGAAGTCACTGATAACAAGACCCTCAGGCATCCTGGTACTAGAGAGAGAGATGCACAGTAGCCTGTGGTCCCCCCATGAGCCCCTACAAGCACATGAAGGCACCCTCAGGGACTCTGCTAGAACCCCCTGATACACGAAGCAAGAATAACGCAGGTTCCCATGAGCAGGAAACCCCTGGATTCCTATCCCAAGGAACCGCACGCTCAGGCTATAGGACAGAGTGACCTCCAAGATGGCAGTCTCTTTCTTAGTTCTATGTCCCCGATTCTTTGCTTTTTTGACAAATTGTAATCTTCAAGACATTAAAGCTTAGGTCTTGGTCAAAATTGGTCTGCTGAGTCAGCTACCTGACCCCAACCTTTCTATGTGATTTTCCTTTAAAATAATAATTTATTGTTGTTGTTGTTGTATGTATGTATTTAAGTGTATGTAGGGTCCAGCAGAGGCCAGAAGGTGACATCAGGTACCCGGGAGCTGTAGTTCCAGGTGGTTGTGAGCAGCCCGACTGAGATGCAGGGAGCCAAACTCCTGTCTGTCGCAAGAGCAGCAAACACCTTTAACCTCCGAGCCATCTCTCCAGGGCTTCCTCCGTTTTTCATACCAGAGGATATCTCCTCTTTCTCACTCACCCCTCAGAGACCCTCTCACCTGTGCTCCAGCTGGTGTGCCTGGTCCTTACTGAAAAGGCAGGTGTATGTAAAGAAATAGATACACACACACACACACACACACACACACACACACACACTCACACTTTTGCTTAGAAAGCAGTTCTTTCAGCTCCTGCTATGTTAACAACAATGTTACAATACATTACCTTTTCCAGAGATCCCAGTGTCTAAAATGCCCCCATCCATTCTTCCAGGGTAAGCATTTGCTGTCCACTGCTTTCTTGAGAGATATAAATACATCAATATAATATGTGTAGTGTTTTACAAAGTGATGTCTTTAGCTTTTCTCTATAGCAGGAAACTAGAACGTTCCAAAGCAAGGTGCCTGGAAGGGTAGGTATATTAACAGGTAAGAAATCAAAGTGTGGGGAGGTCACTGGCTCTCCCCTTCACCCCAGATAGATCATACACGTTCAAGGGGATCTGTCATCTCAACACTTGCCCTTCGTTAGCCATTGAGCCTGTCATGTATGTATCCATTTAATCAGGCCATGTTGAGTGAGGCCTCTTCTGGGCAAAGCTCCCTGCTCTGCCTGGGACACTAGGGCCTGTAAGACATGTCCTTGCCTTCTACATTGATGGGGAAGATGGTGTGTCTGTTTCACAAGTTACTTTCAGAATGTACCTGAGATGTACAGACCCACACTTACTCTGTCCACTGTGATGTTGGAAGCGTCCCAGCACTGTGGAACAGTTAAATGTAGTCATACCAGGACTCCACCTCCCAGAGCCATCATGTATGTGGGTAAAAACTTAAGGTCCGTTCTGCGGTTTTCATGACTACAACACGTAGATTAATTCATCGCCATGTCACATGACAGACCTTTTGGCCTTCTGCCTCCTGGCTCACTGTAGTTCTACATCCTGTGACCAGAGTCTCATCAGAGTCACTCCCCAGCCTCTCAGAGCTACCATTCAGCTTTTTATAAGATTGCATTTTATAAGATTCCACAGGTAGCTGGATGGTGGTGGCACACACCTTTAATCACAGCACCAAGGAGACAAAGTCAGGCAGATCTCTGTGAGTTCAAGGCCAGTCTGGCCTACAGAGTTAGTTTCAGGACAGCCAACGTTGCATAGTAAAATGGCGTCTTTAAAAAAACAAAAGGTTGCATATGAGGGTGAGATCACATAGCTTATGTGTCTATGCCTGGCCCATTTCAGGTGACATCACATCAGGTTGTCACAAACCTGACAGAGTGGAGGAGGAGATTGTTGACAGGGAACTCAACAAGAACAGAGTGCCATGACGGGCACCCTATGACAAAAGGGGGTGCTTGTCAAGCTTACTCAGGGCTCTTGTGATTGCAGACTCCACTCCATGGCAACAGCAGCAGCAGCACAAAGCACAAGATATCAGTCCTCAGTCAGTGACGTTATTCAGAACAGCGAGATCTACTGGCTGTTTCCCTTGGTCAGCAGGGTGCTTACATGGCATGTATGAAGCCCTGGGTGCCATCCCCATCCTGTAATCCCAGCAGTTGAGAGATGAAGACAGGATCAGACATTAAAAGGCATCCTAGCTATGTAGTGAGCTCAAGGCCAACCTGAGATATAGAATGAGAATCAATCTCAAAATAAAACCCAAACCAGCCGAAGGCCAAATCAACAAAGCTTGGGTGATGGTAAGAATTGAAGGGACCTGCTGGGACTAGATGTCCCAAAGTGGGGTGATACCCAAGGGGGCTTCCCCTCTCTGAGGAGAAGGAGGAGGGGAGGGATTTGTAAGAGCAGGACTTGGAGAACAGGGGGAAGGGAGTGCAACTGGGAAATAATGTGAATTAAAGCAGAAAGAGAAAAAACCATGTGAAAGGACAAGGTTTGGCTCTCCAGCACCCAATGGAGTCAATAAGTGGAGAAGAGTAAGAAAGAAAAGCTTACAGACAAGGCATGTAGGCAGATGGCCAGCTCTTGCCTTCCTGTGACCCTCCTGCCCCTTGTTCTAAGGGAAGATCTTATATGTGATATTTCAATTAAAGATGTATAAGTCCCAGAAAGTGAGTGTTAAAGGCACCTCTTCTGGGAGAGTGAGAGAGAGTGTGTGTGTGTGTGTGTGTGTGTGTGTGTGTGTGTGTGTGTGTATGTATGTATGTGTTTGTGTGTGTGCATGTGTGCACACATACATGTGTGTATTTGCATGTGTGTGTGTATGTGTTTTCTAGTTCACAAAGTCAGTGAGTCATATCCCAGTGGATCCAAGAAAGACACAAATAATCAACATTTCTGTATTGATTAAAATCACTTGTATTATGTCTCAGATGTGGTCAACTTCCTTCCAGAGCCGACCTTGGCCTGTATCTTGGGCCCAGGGAGTGCCATGGAAGATGTGTACTTTGTAACCCATCCTCAGTGTGTTATCATTAATTTATTAAAAACAGACCTTAGCAAGCAGCCAGGTTTGGCTACAGAAGGCAGGGGCAAGGAGAAACTTGTGAGAATAGGGGAACAGGGAGAATGTATATGACCGATCAAGGACAAGCAGACAAGCTGTGATAGGCTCTGGGGCTTGAGGTTAAGCCCCCTCCAGAATCCTCTCCCAGGGTACTCAGGTGGGATGGACCACAGCCAGGGGAGTGAGGTCTCATCTTTTGATAAATGACTGGTGTGTTCAGGGAACCATCTGCCACCTGTGTGGGCCTCTAAACTGCTGACAGTGCAGATTCTGAGGGAGGGTTTTCGTCCCTGCAGACCTGCGGGGTGGGGTGGGGGTAACCTAGCACCTTTGCAGACAGAGCCTGACCAGGGCTTCCTTGCCAACTTCCACTTTTTCAAAGCTCTGCAACTTCACTTAGATGTATGTGGCTTTTGCTTCGTAATCAGATTCCCACCAAACATCTATCATTAAGCCTCTGTTTTTTTTCAATACTTGCTTTACTGTAAAACCAATTCCAACAGAGCGTTGCAGATGCAATGTGATTTTCATGTCTTAGTTGGGCTGTCTTTTATTTCTTTGCTTTTGTTTTTTTTTTTTTTTTTTCTTCTTTCCGTTTTTGGTTGCTAGGGTATTAAACACTTGAAGAAGTAGCTTGGTAGTATCTATGTCATGTCGGTTTTCTAAGTGAGAGATTGCATTAGCCCCTTGTTATATATTTGGGCAGATTGTATCCATCACGACTTGACAAGATAAATACATTAAAATGCGCTGATTGAGGAAGAAACGAGACACTTACATCGATGACAGTGGTTTGCATCTCTCTTCTGATGGATGCCAGGCTACCGGCCTGGCTCATACTTACCCAATAGAGTGGTTTCCATTTCTTATGGGAGACAAAATGCCATGGGGGTGGGCTAGGAGAATAGTTCAGTTGGTAAAGCGTTGGCCTCAAAAGTTTGAGAACCTAAGGTAGATCTCCAGAGCCTATTACAAAGTCAGGTGTGGTATCACATTCTTATCCTTCTATTGAGAGTGAAGCAGAGACAAGACGATTCCTAAGGCTCACTGGCTAGACAGCCGATTTGGTGAACTTCAGGCCAGCAGATTGTCCTGTGCATTCAACTGTAGCTGCTGTGAGTTTGTTCATGGAGTACTTCTGTCCTGTCCTCAGTCTTTCCTCCCTCTCTTTCACTATGGTCCCCGAGCCTTGGTGTGGCTGGGCGGGGTGGAAGGGGTGATACAGATGTTCCATGTGTGGCCAAGCGGTACACTGACACCTGTTCTCTGTGCTTTGACCGTTCGTGAGTTTCTACATTAACCACATGATGAGGTCTGCGGGCAGGCACTTACCTACCGATAAAAAGATCAAACTGAGAGGGCATTTTGAAGCTATGTCCATTTAGTAAACCAATAGTTGCAGGTTTGTCTCTGGGACCTGTGAGCTCCTGAACAGTGGATTTGGGGCCAGATTAAAGTACCAGGCATGTGTTTCTTCCTGTAGAGAAAACCTTCAGTCCAAACAAGAAGTGGTTGGTTGCCTTGGTAATATTAATGCCACTATTGTATCCATGGCTATGCATCCCTGCCATGCTGGCCATTGCTGTAGTTCACAGGGTTCACAGCTGCTGATGACTTCTTGCCCCAGAAGCCTACATAGCTCCTTCCAGTTCTATGAAAGCTAGCCATCAGAGAGGAAGCATCCTGGTCAGCCCACTATGACTCCCCCACATTCTTACACACATTGTTCTACAGCTATAAAGGAAGCTAGAGATGACTCATTGTACGAGATACAAAGCAATTTTCATGCACTGAAGTCCTTGACACGAATATGAAGACTGTGGTGGGCATGGAGGCTCACAGTATTTCTGACTCTGGAAGGATCCCTGAAGCAAAACGGCTAGTGAGTTCTGGGTTTACTGAAAGACTCTGCCTTGGTGAAGAAGGACGAAGAGCAATGAGAATTATTCAACCCCGTGTGTCTGTAAAAATGTGTGTGTACCCACAGCACACTCATGAACATGCATATACAATATACCTGCGTACGCACACACACCACACACACACACACACACACACACACACACACACACACACACACACACACACACACACACACAAACTCCCAGCCCTTTGAAGCCTTTCTGAAATAGATCCAACAAGGTGTAAGGTTTTATTAAAGCCAGCTAACAAACCCTTCCAGCCCAGCTATGATGAGTGTGGGACCCAGAGTCAGTTCTCCATTCAGTGCTTGATCTATACTTAAGAGCTCCAGTGCATCTGTGATTCAGATCATCGGTTCTGAAGGAACTGTCTGGGTTCAGGTCCTGGTGCTGCCACTTACAAGCCAAGTGATCTAAGATTGATTGCTCAGCCAATCCGAGCCCCAAGTCCCCCATTTTTTTAAAAAATAGACCTACTTCCCAAGGTATTCCTGAGGCTTAAATGAGTTAATGTGAGGAAACCTTTCAGTGTGAGGGCTTAGTAAAGCCTGTGGTGTGTTAGCTATTGTTACTCTTTCAGGAGGAATTTCCATCTAAATGAGAAATGTCTACAGAAATCGCCTGCACAGAAATCTCTCAGCTCAAGAAAATTTCCCAGGGCTGCAGATCCCCCCAGCTAAGTGTCTCTCTGCTGTTTTCTTCTCCTTCGGTACAACACAAAAAACACTTGTCATCTTTAAAAAAAAAAAATCAGTTCTTCGGTTTGGTACGTGGGGGAGATGAGCATTGGATGAAGCAAGAAACAGCCTGCATCACCTTGGATAGGAGTCCTCTGGGGACCCAGCTAGGTCAGAGTGGCACCAGCAGGGCAGATGGACTTCTTAGATCTCCAAAGCCATGGGAGCAGGCAGCCATCCCAATATACTGGCAACTTCCAGTTGATGAGGATCTAACTTCCAGCTCACATACTGTGGTTCTAGCCACAGCTCTCAAGTCTCACGACGGTCATATACTTATAGGCTATTAGTACACACACACACACACACACACACACACACACACACACACACACACAAACACACAAACATACATACACACACAAACTCTCTCTCTCACACACACACAAACACACACACAAACACAAACACAAACATACATACACACACTCTCTCTCTCTCTTTCTCTCTCTCTCTCTCTCTCTCTCACACACACACACACACACACACACACACACACACGCTTGCTTGCATAAATTCATGCCCACACACACGCACACACATGCATAAGGAAGTGATCACTCAGGTGTGTGCCTGGTGCAAAGCCCCAGGCTCCTCTGAGTCTTATGTGGTAGAAATGTCTTTCTTTCGACCCTGCCTACTACTGTGTGATCCCCACACAAGGTCAGGGCCTCTACCCTCCACACCCCCACAGCACAGAGTATGGAATTCATGCCCCGTCTTCCCTGTCTCCTCAGCCAGGCAGATACTCCTGAATAGAAGAAATCCTTCTCATTTGTACTTGGAGGAGCAAACCCAGGTCTCAGGCACAAGGCAAGTATCTAGCAGGCCAAGCGGACCCTCCTCTCCTTGGCCACAGCCACTCTGATACTTTACAACCTTGGCGGAGAGTTACAGCCCCTTCACTTAGAGAGAAACGGACCAACCCAGGGCTTCTGCTTGACTTGACAGCTCTCCTCCCATCAGTTAGCCAGGGGCCTCAGAGACGGCCCTTCTGCCCTCTGGCCACTCTGTTCTCTGTTGCTCTGGACTCAGATATGTGTCCCACAGACCCTGGCCAAATCTCACTCCAGAGAGACCATGTGTGTTTCTGTCCCTATCTCAGCCCCATTAGTCACTGACTGCCCTTGCATTCTCAGGCTTTCCCATTGCATACAGCAGGCACTCAAAGGAGCCTATGGTTAGACCAGAAACATTGGCATTAGCCAGAGCAGGTGGTGCTACTCACTGTGTATAGGCCCTGCCTGCCTCAATCGGTTCCCTTTCCCCTACAGGAATTTGCAGGCACCATGAAGAGGATCCATTCTCGGGTCGCTCAGGCCCAGAGCTTGTTCCACACTTTCATTTCCCCTCCCCCTCCCTTGCTCTCCTCTCTGCTCCTTCAGGCCGCTGTAACCTGAAGAGCCATGACCACCTGGGAATACCCAGAGTGCAGGGCTTGTCCACTTCACATTTTGGCACCGTCTGGCTCTCTCCTCGGCCGTAAAAGCCCAGCCCCTTGATGGATCTGATCTGAAAAGGCGTCCACAGACTGCTTCGTCAAGTGGGCCATGGTGGCATGGAGATGACAGATGTGGTGTGTTCCCGGGGACGCTGGACTGAGCACAACACCATCTTCTTTTGTAATGGAGCTAATGGTGTTCCTCTGAGGACAGCTGCACTTACATCTGGTGTTAAGTCACCATTATTTAAACTTTATGACGGGGGGAACATGCCAGCCCGTCCACTCGCAGCATATAAATTATGTCATGCACTTTTTCTAACCCCTATTCTCTTGAATTATGAAAGATAGACAAGACCGGTGAGGGTTTTCAGGATTTCCCTGGGCAGATAGCTAAGAAGCGGTACCTAGAGCCCCCCATCTATCACCACTGCTAAGGCTCAGACCTTGCTGAGCCACGGGGCACCGGAAGGGCAGTAACTAACTCTTGGGGAGCCCCAGCTTATGAACTGTGACCCAGATGGCCCCTGCAGCAGTCAGCATCAAAGGCTCCCCTGGTGAAAGCCTGCATGATGGCTTTAGCTTTGCATCCTGATTGCTTTCCCTAGGGGTACAGGGATGTCAGAGCCTGGCATTCCTGTTTGGTGAAGACAGTACACGGGAGTCTTAGTCTGAGGAGTTCTTAGATGGCAGCCAGTGAGTGAGTATTCCAAAGCTGCATGTGTAGTTGCTGACAGACACACAAACCCTCTCACATACCCAAATTGAACTTGATCCAAACCCAAAAAACAAAAAGTCTGGATTGTAAGAGTGTGTGTGTGTGTGTGTGTGTGTGTGTGTGTGTGTGTGTGTGTGTGTGTGTATACAGGCACATGCCCTGAGGCCAGAGAACAACTCCAGCTACCACAAGGTCCATTAAATGGCCTGGGATCTGCAAAGTAGACGAGGCTGGTTAACAGTAAGCCTCAGGGATCTATCTTTCTCTCACAAGCTCCGGGATTACAAGCATATACCATCACACCCGGCTCTGTGTATGTGTGGACTTTATTTTTGAGATTGATTTCATTTTATTTTACGTATACGAGTGCTTGCCTGAATGTATGTCTGTGTACCATGTTCATTCCTGGTGCCCACAGAGGCCAGAAAGAGGCATATACACATAGTTGTGAGCCACTGTGTAGGTGCAAGGGCAGCCAGTGCTCCTAACCACTGAGCATCTCTCCCCTCTCTGCCTGGCTTTTTGTACACAGGTCTAGGGACTAGGACTTGGGTCCTCATGCTTCTAAGACAAGCTCAACTATCTCCCTAACCCCCAAATCTTAACTTTACATGGACACAGGTGACCAGTGTCTCCCCAATGGAGGCCTGGTTGAGCCCCTAGGGCAGGAATGCTGGGGACAAATTACTTTGGAATCCTTTCACTCCGGGCAAAATCCAATTTGCCCTCCATTTCATTTTTCTATGAATTCATACATTTGCCAATACTTAAAAGCCCTGCAGCAAAAATGAATTACGCAGTGATTCTGAGGAAGAGAGAATCAAACAGCGTTCAGTGGGAAAGCCAGTGTCTCAGAATCACGTAGCTGTCTTTATGGGCTTTGAAAGGCTAGAAAGAAGCTGACTTGGGGAGACGGTCACTGAACCCCTGCCCTCCCCCTGGCATGTGGCTGTCTGTCCTCTCAGGTGTTTTCTGTCTCTCAAGGCTTCCAGTTGCTTTACTGTATGATGACCCAGGGCCCCAGTTCCTGGACCATTGCTTGTGCCTTTTGTCCAAGACCATTAGGTCAAGGTTACACTTAGCCTTGCTGACTCTGTGGCCCCGAATGTCATACCAACCTCTCCCCCAAGTCTTTGAAGGCACCTCTGTACCCAATTCCATAGACTCTACTTCTGTGCTGGTAAAAAGATGCCCTCCTACCCTCTCCCTGCCACCCCACCCACTCCATTCAGGGCACCAGGTCCAGCCTGCTAAGGGAGTAGCCAGGACTTCTTACATCCTCACAGTGCGTCTAACACCGTGGGTGACAAAGGAACTAAGGACAGGGTAGAACCAGCACACTGGGCCTCAGGGACCCCTGTGGCTCACATGCAGGGATGGAGCAAGGGGAAGCCATTTTCAGAGTTACCCTCAACTCCTTGCCTCCTGTGTCTGTCTGGCTGAAGGCCACCACTAAGAAAACTGTTATCTGGGAGAGGAGAATTGCCTCCTCAGTGAAACTAGTCAATTAGACATCTGGGTGTGAATTAGTCTCTTGATTACCTGCACTGGTGGCAGCTGTGGCTTTTTAAGAGGCTTCCTTATGGGGACCTGAATAGAAAACCCTGCCTTTGTACCTCTGGCTGTCAAATTTTAGCACCTTCTCCCTCTGAGGGTTTATGGGTATAACCAAGATATTCAGAGGTCCTGCCCTCAGACTTCTGAGGCCACCTGTGTTTTGAGTGGGGGCAATCCATGAGCTCAGCCAGCCCTGTTCTTTTATCTCTGGGATGAGAGTAGCAATGTGTTCTTGGCTTCTTTAGAAGGATACTGAGCTTAGCTGGGGGTCAGCAACACACTGTTTCCCAGTTAACATTCACTGCTGCCGTCCCTCTGAGAACCCCAGGGGAGCTGGCAGCACCTTCCTTGACCCCTAAGCACTAATGAACAAGCACCAGGAGTGAATTCCTAAGGTGGGAAAGATCACAAGTTCAAGGCCAGCCTTGAACTTTGTAAAATTTGTAAAATACATTGTAAAATTGTGTCTCAAAAGATGAAAACACACACAAACCCTCACTTGGGAATGACACCTGGGGGACAGCAGTGACAAATCATCCCTGAAACCATGCTCTTCGTAGGTGTCCAAGCTGTGTGGAACTCACTGGCAAGGTGGGCGCTGAGACCAGTGAGTTCCCAGGTCATGGAGCAAGATGGGAAGGCCTGTGGAAGGCAGGAAATGTAGAGAAAAAGACCGAAGCTACAGCTGGGCCAACAGAAGCAATGGAACCCATTAGCTGAGCGCCCTGAGGAGAGAAAGAGCATATGGTCTGGGTGGGGCCCGATGAGTGGAATGTTGTCTCCTGCTACTTTACGACCACTTTTTCCTGGTGGCACTTAATTGAAGTGTCTTCTCACATCTCCAGCATGAGCAATGACTAAACACAGCCACTTCCACACTCATCTGTGAAACGTGAGGTACTCACACATGAAACACAGGGTGCAAATAGCAGTTTCCTTGGTGTAGTTATTTGAGATTAAAAAAAAAAAAAATCTTGCCATCTGTTCCAATAAAGAAAAAGGGAAAAAAAAAATCTGTTGAAATTTAGTACATTTGCCTCTCTCTCTCTCTCTCTCTCTCTCTCTCTCTCTCTCTCTCTCTCTCTCTCTCTCTGTGTATCTGACAGTAAGATAGCATTCTGAAGAGAACCTCGGGTACATCGTGCACATGTGTATCTGACAGTAAGATAGCATTCTGAAGAGAACACATGTGCACATGTATATCTGAGCACTGTCAAATGTGAGTTGTAGGAATATGTGCTCAAAAGTCTATTTTTCTTTCCCTAGTGCTAGCCAGGGTGCCTCTCTCAAGCACGGACTTTGGATATTTCCAGAACACGCACTATATACTGGGGGGAGGGGCGGTACACGGGTGCCGAGGCATGCATGCAGAGATCAGGGGACAGCTTCAGGTGTCAATCTTCGCCTGTTCCTTTGACACTGAGTCTCTCTCGTTCACTGCTGTCAGGCAGGCAGGCTAGCCGGCCAGCAGGCTTCTGGTGATTGCTGCTGGCTTTCCTGACTCTGCCTCCCATCTCCTAGTAGGAAGAGATTACAAATGCATCCTGCTTTTATGTGGGTTCTGAGGACTTGAACTCAGCGGGCTGTGCCACAAGCCTTTTACCTAGAGAGCTTTCTCTTCAGCCTCACCATATACTATTTTACTGTAGCTGACTAAGGAAAGCCTTCAGCAGAAGCAGAAGCCGTAGTGATTTAGTGGGAATAGGTAACCTGGGCTGGCAGTTTAGCCACATGACGCCCTGGGCAAAGCCCTTTGTCCCTCTGTGCCCTGACCTTTTCACCGGTCATGTGGGCTGGTGATAGCATGACATCAGAGAAGGCTATCCCAGTGACTTGCACAGAAGATAACCACCAGGGCTATTCTCACCACCTTTGTGCTTCCCTGGTGAGGACACATGGGTGGTGTAATAGAGGGGCAGGGGGTCCCAGAATGGCACCTATCACTGGAACTTAAAAAGAAATGGTACATCTGTGTGAGCCTTCTGCACTCCCCAACCTTCCTGCTCTAGGTATGCGCCTTCCTGTGGTGTACAAAGGTCAAAGCTCCTGAGAACAAGGTCTGGTGAGAGTGCACAATGCACTGAGCCACACAGCTAGTGAGGAACAGGGACAGAGCTGGAACTCAGATCCACAGTCCAAGGAGGGGTCAGTGGAGTGTGGACATAGCTTCCAGGGATGTGTACTGAAGTAGGAAACATGGCGGTTGATTTTAACTGAGAAGCTGACCAGATTTGGAATGCACCGAGGGATTGGTGGAGCCGATATCTGGGTCTGCAGTGGTGCTTCTGAGGACAATTGGATTGTGGAGGCTGTGATCTAATGAGTGGGTTTATCAATGGGTAGGTTCTTATTATGATGGTATTGCTGGGATGCTGTAAAAGGTAGAGTTGGGGCCAAGTTCTTCAACCATGTCACTAAGGGTGCATCCTTAGAGCTACGTCTCACCTAGGACCTCCTTGTATTCCTCTTCTTCCCTCCATGTCTGGGAAAAAGGAGGGGGCCTCTACCATGTGCCCCCTGCCATGTTCTGCCCAAGTACATGAGACCAAGTGACTGTGGGTTGAAGGTCCTAAAACCCTCCGAGCCAAATGTTAACTCCAGAGTAGTTGCTCCTGTTGGTGTTCAGTCAGAACAATGAAAAAGTGTAGGATAAAGGAACCTTTGTGAAGGATTTGGGAGGAGCCTGGGCTGTGGAAAAGGAGTTACCAGAAAAGACAACGCTCGTCAACTCTACCCGTAGAAGGGTGTGCTTGGGCATGGCACTGAGACCAGATGGTCCTGAGAGTTCTGGGGAGCGAATACCCACAGAGCCAAACATTGTTAGGACCAGGGGACAAGCACAAAGTCTAAAGCAGATGCTGCCAGTCTACCTATGGACAAGAGCCTGGGGTTTTGGTGGGGCTTGTGTTGCCCCGGATGCCTCCCAAGGAGGGATAGATAGGCAAAGATACTTCTTGGGAGAAATGAAGGTCACAGCAGTCATCAGATTTATGTCCCTTGGTCTGTCTCAGAAATCACCCTTGCATTTATACAGCACATATAAGCTTTCAGCACCCACTAAAAGGTTAGCTGGGTGCTTGCTTCACCCGCCCCTGCCTGCCATCTGCTCCCACAGCAAATTGTCCATGTTTTATGGCCTTTCATGGGATTTGTTCCAAAGAGAATTGATTGTCTTTTACCTCTTTCTTCAAAACTCAAAGTGTAGGTCTGGGGAGACAGCTCAGCCACTAAAACCCTTGCTATGCAAGCATGAGGACCCGAGTTCGTATCCCCAGCACCCACGTAAAACGTCAGCCACAGAGGCTGGAGAGATGGTTCCGAGGTTAAGAGCACATGCTGCTCTTCCAGAGGATGCCAGTTCAGCACCCACACGACAGCTCACAACTGTCTGTAACTCCAGGCCCAGAGAATATAATGCCCTCTTCTGTCTCTGTGGGTACCAGCTGCATACATGATGTGCAAACATACATGCAGGGGAACACTTACACACATAAAATTAAAAGAGTTAAACTTAAAGATTAAAAAGGGGCCAACTGTAATGGAATGGTATTTGCCTGTAATCTGAGCACTGGAGAGCAGATAGCCTGGTCCCTAGAACTTGCTGGGCACCTGGTCCGGCCAAATCAGCAAGCTCCATGTTCTGTGGGAGACTGCATTTCAAAACGTAAGATGGGGAGCAGCTGAGGAAGATACCCAACATCAAACTCCAGCCTCCACACGCATGCATTACACACCTGCACACACGCACACACTCACATTCACACACATGCACACACATGCACACACACATGCACATGCACACACTCACACACATGCGCACACACACTCACACATACATACACATACATGCACATACATACACATGCTTACACATACACATTCACATATACACACACATACACACATACACACACATACTCACACATACATACACATTCACATATATACACACACACACATACACACACAACTGTATAACTCAAAGCTCACCTAAAGAATCCTTAAGAATTTCCATTTTAATATTGCCACATCTCTGATAAACAGATGTGCAGGTCAAGAGGACCCTGCAGAGCCTGTCTGCTTCTGGCAGAGAAAGCCTATGGTTGATACCCAATGTGACTTGCAGCAGCCCATCCACAGTTTGTCCTTGGAAAGTCAGTCTACCCCTGGCTGGTGTCTCAGAGGCTCCACTATGAGCTTCCTGGTCACTGGAGGGGATGTACTTTGCTCTCGAGCCCTTCAAAGATTTGCCCTGACTGAGACAATGTACCCCAAGACATCAGCCATGTATCAGGGTTGAGAAGAGGGTACTCAGTAGGTGAGGCCTGCACTCCATAGGCCATACTCAGTGAGGCAATAATCTAGGGGTGCTCATGCTCAGCCCAGCCATCAGATAGGTAGCTGCAGAAGGACCTGTGTGTCTGCAGGCTAGGCAGACTATGGCTAGCTCTGAAGCAACCTCTGGCACCGCTGTCCTCAGCCTTCCTCACCATACTCAGCAACCTAGTCAGGCTCCTCTGAAGACCACAGACAAGTCAGATGGGTCGGTCTGTCTGTACATTGTGGTTTTTCCCTTCTCCCATTCTCTCAGTTGTCTCGTCATTAGCAGACATTTCCTGTCATGTCTCTGGTGCTGTAGGGAGCTGGGGAGGGATCTCCCATTCAGACATGGCTCCAACCTCCACATGCTCTTGTCTGACCAATGAAGACATACAGCCATACATGAATGCCCTGCCCAGAAGGAAAAGAGTTAGGACCAGTGTCTTCTGTGAAGGGATGCTGAAACCAAAAGCCAGCAAGGATCTTAAGCAGAGGAGTGTAGGGTGCACTCATAGTAGAGAACCACATTCAAAAGCTTGGTTTGGTGGAGCACCATGGCCTGAATCATTGCTACGAGCAGTGACATTGAATTGGAATAGAGTGCAAGAGAAGAAGACAGGCTAGAGCCTCTCCCCGGATGCAAGGGAGGCAGGGTTCCGTGAGGCAGTGACAAGTCTTGGACACTTGCAAACACCAGACTGAAGCCACAGAGCAACTAGCCTGGAGGAACCAGGGCCACTAACGTATGCAGGTCTGACCACATCTGGGCCAGAGAACAGGGTCCCAGAAGTCATCACCAGAAGCCTGACCCTTTCCCTGTTGGAAGGGTCAGGAGGGTTAGCCACATGCACTGGTCTGGAGGAGCAGACTTCCCTACAGAAGTTGCACCAATGCCAGGAAGTATGAAGATTGAGTCTCCGATTTGGAGACTTTGGATAACCAGGTGTTTGCCCCTTTCTAGATGACATTCCGTAAATGTTGCCATTTCTTCTTCAAGCCAATAGAAGAATGGAGCTGTCCTTCCCCCTTTCTTACACCTGGAAAGAAAAGATAGGAATGATACAATAATTTTGGACTTCAAATCAATTTAAAGTCCACGTTCAGACTCCACTGTCTCTGTTTAGTTATTAATTATCCTCATATCATAGTCACCTGTCACACAGAAGGCACTGTACACAAGGCAATCTGCAAAGGGAGGCAGAGCTGGGCAGGGGCCATGGTGGCCCACATGAGACAAAATGATATGGCTGTGAGCATATTTAGACCTAACAGTTTTCTGATGAGCTAAATCTGGAAACGTATTGTTCAAAAACACCATATTTGACATAATGAGCTGGGTTCACATTTCATGAGATAAACAAAATACCTACCGTCGCTCTGAAGCCGATGTGTTGTGTGTAACTGCACGAGAAATGAAGTGACAAAGGCGGTGGGTGAAGTGTGGAAGTGGCGACAGCCTCCGGTCACTTGTGTGATGCAGCCTTGTCTAGTGAGTAGGTTTGTCCTGCCGGCTCTGAAAGCCTGACTGGGGCTCTGTGGCTTGAAAGAAAAGATAGCATGAAATGTGGGGGTTGCATGACTTTCCAGGGAGTCACAGCACAGAGACCTTTGTTTTTCTTCCTTCCTACTTCCACCAGGGTTCAAGAGGACATAAACTGCATGGGAATTGTGTTGCTTGTTTGTTTCGGCTATTGGGTGTTTTTTTGTTTGTTTGTTTGGTTTTGTTGTTGTTGTTGTTGTTTTGTTTTGTTTTTATGTATAGGCACTGGTGAAATGGATTAGTGCTTGAGTGACTGCTGATCAAACATGAGGACCTAAGTTTGGATCTCCAGCAACCACACACAAAGCTAGGTACAGTGGTGCACACTTATAACCCAAGCACTGGGAGACAGAGGCAGAAGGATTCCTGGGGCTTCCTGGTCGACCTTAATCTAGCCAAACTGGTGAGCTCCAACCTCAATGAGAGACCCTGCCTCCAAAACAATATGGTAGAGAAGCAGTTGAAAAAGATACCAGTGTGGCCTTCAGGCACTGACACTCAGGCACGCACAAACACCGATACACAAAACATGTTGTAAATAGATAAATAAATACCATGCTATATTGTATTGGTTTTGCTGAATGCACTTTTATTGACTCTGGTTGAGAAAAGATTAAAATTTCTCCTTTTAATTTTGATGAATAGAGGTAGATTTCAAGCACATGTGCTCGTGCAAACACACACACACACACACACACACACACACACACACACACACAGCACCAGCATCGCATCTCAAGAAAGCTGCACCAAATGAGATTCGATAAAAATGGATCTGACTCCACGCAAGCGTAAACCTACTTAGAGCCTCTCACTCTGCTGACCAGCTGCGTAGATAAGCACATCCGTATAATTAGCAACAAAGAGAAATTGTTGGCAGCTTAAAGATATGTCATGCTATCAGTTTTCAGTCATGTGAATCTGTTGTTGTCGTCGTTGTCATTGTCGTCATCATCAGAGGGAGAAAGATAGGCTCTTAGTACCCCATGGAGTAGATGTACTGCCATCCTCAGACAATAGCTTATCTAAAGGTTATTCCCACCTCAGATCATGAGATGTGATATTGCCTGGTCCTGCTGCTGGTATGCACATCTGGAAACCTTATTGGTGTGCATACTCAAACCCAAGGCATGAGAGTCCCTTGGTTCAGTGTGACAGGAAAGGCAGGTCACTTTCCTACCTCCCCAACTCCTCCATCAAGGGAAGAACACCAGCCACTGAGCCATGACTGGAAACAGAGCCTCCTGCCTTCAGTGCAAAGATACGACAAGGGTTCTATCCATGAGCACCCACCTACCTCAGGCCCTTCCACTGCATTGGTGACCCCGCAAAAGAGAAGCTGAACTCCCCAAGGGGACTGCAGCTGACTGTTGTGTGTAGATCAACATGTTCAGTGAGGATAGGCTCCAGTGCCAGAAATGGGAGTCAGCTCTGGGCTCTCTGGTCCTAACCTTGCCAGCCACGTCTATAGCCTGGAGCAAATGACTCCATTTCAGCAGGTCTGTCTGTTGACACCGGTCACTTTTGGCCTCCTGCTCAAGTGTTCATCTTGTTCTGCCCTCTGTGTTGATGGATTATCCACTCCTGGCTGCCTTTGCTTTGTCTCCATTAGACAATTTTTCTCATTGTAGCAGTCAGCAGTGGGCCACCCTGGCTTCTTGGCTCTCACTATTCCCCACACACTCAATATGTCTTTGGCAACCCCCTTGGACTTTGCCAGGATCCAGGGACTCTCTGGGCACTCACAAGGCAGAGATAGTCCAAGAGCTGATGTCCTCAGGACAGCCCTCCGTGAGTCGATGGATGAGTACCAACTCCACAGGTGCTTCCTGGTGCAATGGATTCCACCTGCATCCCCTAGATCCTGCCCAGGAGGGCCCCCTGGCCATGGCAGTGACCTGTTCACCAGTGTTACCCTTGCTGGCCACTTTCTTTCCCTTGTTTTGTTCCACAACCCCCTGTCTGTGCATCTGGGACCACCTCCTCATAAACTATGTGCACTCATAGCCTACGGGGCAGCCAGGCGTGGGAGTACTAACCTGTAACCCTAGCATTGAGGAGTCTAAGGCAGGAAGATGAACAGCGTGAGGCTACCATGGGCCACATATATCAAGACCTAGTCAGGTACTTCTGAAGCAGTAACCTGCTAATCCTTGAGGGTGACCTTGAACCAGGCCATGCTGAGAGGCCTGGATGCTTCCTTTGTTGTCTTCAGGATGGAACTGACCTTGTAAACTAACATCACACTCTCCAGGATACTTGCCTCTTCTGTGTGGCATTGTGGTAGAGGCAAGAGAAGGCTGTGGGGTCCAGCTCTTACGTGATGGCTGAGAATTTATTAAGACCCTCTTCTTACCTCTGCCAGGAGCATAAGCCAGTCACCACCCTATTACAGTACCCTATGGAGGTGGTCCCCATGGAGACCCTTGGCACATCCATCTAGGATAGGTGATGGCCTGAGACCAGCTCCAGCTGCTTCCTACAGGAAGATGCCTCAGTCCAAACCTGGCAGTGCTATGACAGCTATGACAGCATTGCCACCCAGCTAACTGGAAGGGCTCAGGACAGCCCTAAGCCATGTTTGGTTGATTGACTAGGACTCCATGTAGGCTCCTGCGGCAGAGGCCATTAGATGTGGGTGTGTTCTGTGATATTTCCTTGTAGCCCAAACCCATTTCAACTGTGAGCCTAGTGAAACACCTTATAGGGGCCCTGCACTGTCTGTCTACCGCCACAAGAATAGATAACTCTTATTTCTGGGTGTCTCACATGGATGCTGAGCCCCTTTCCCTCCGTAGTACCCAGGAGCTACTCCATGAGCTGCCATAGCCCAGGTATTAGGAGCCATCTCCTCCCTTCCCTGCCCAGGAGGACCTGGCATTCATTCATCCAAGGCCAAGCCCCAGGACAGTGCCCCCCATTCCTCTGTGCCACCCCTCCCCCAGTGTGGACCCATTCATGGTACTCTCCTCTCCAAGAACTGTTGACCCAGAGAATGACTGAACAGTCATACATAACTATAGCCAATAAAATCACATCCAACTCCTGCCAGGGGAAGAGAAAGAACAGTTCTATGGCAATGAATTCCAACTCCAGAGTGCAGGCTTGGGGATGTGTACTAAACCCACAGACCCACGAGTCTCTCTCCTTGGGCACAGCCTTTTACTTGTATCTCAGGAGGCACAAACCATCAGACACAGGCCTGCCTGGTGCAGGGGCTTTCTCTCTGCCATCGTGGATAACAAGTCTAGGATCTGGAACACTCTCCCATTACATCTTTATCCAGGGATACAGAGAACCTTTGGAATAAAGTGATATTCCCAAGATGCCCCTGAGTTAGCACTTAAAGATTCCCAGCATGGAAAAAAATGACTACAAGGTATTGTCTTGTATACTCTTTCAGCCTGGCAATCCTGGGCCACTTGACTTTATTGACAGGAATGACAGTCAACCTTCCCCCTGATCTCAGCAAGATGAAGATGTCATACGGGCTGGGAGAGGACTGTTGGCAGCATGACAGATGTCAGGCAATGCAGGAACACACCGTGCCGTGGGCCTCCACAGGTTTCCTCATGGGTAATATTGGTATCAGGTAGAGTGAGAGACAGCATGGCATCCTCTGATGGCCTTTACCAAGCTGGGCCAGAGAAATGAAAGAGTGTGAACTCTGGAACATCCATGCTCGTCGTGATCCTATGGTACAGTTATAAATTATTTCCCATGAAATCTCATTCTCAGCCCACATCCAGATACATTCCTGGCTCCCTGAGACCTTCTCAAAGGGAGTGCTAAGTAGCCAGCAGAGGGAAGGGCTCTACTCACCCTTTAAATCTGATTTCATTTGCGTGTAACATTCCTCTTTGCCCGGTTCACTTCTGTGATGTGTGAGCCTCAAGGTAAGTGCAAGCAGGGTAGTAGATTTGTGATTTAACCAGCACTGGCCTCTTCACTTCGTCACAACCCTTCCGTGTCCCTCATCACCCCTTGCCTGGGATCCTGTGACTATTAAAGTTCTGTAGTTTTCACACCACCCCCTCTTGTACCCTGTGTCCATTTGTCTGCAGCACCTCAGGCATCTTCCCATAGGCCTTCATGGATTCCTTCCTGGGAATCGCTTCTTCCACCAAAACAACCCACTCTCCTCTTATCAACACTTCCCACCCTGTAGGCACATTCTCAAAAGGTTTTATTCATTTTTAAATTTCATTTTTTCCTTTGTGCATGTGTGTGCATGCACACACACACAGACACACACACACGGGTCAGAGGACAACTTGTGGTGCTCAGTTCTCTCCCTCCGCCATGTGGGTCCCAGGTATTGAACTCAGCTTGTCAGCCTTGGTGACAAATGTCTTTACCCACCGAGCCATCTCATGGTCCCTGCAACAAGTTTTTAAATCCATACACAAAGACATTTTTTTTTCTAACATCCTGGAAGGAAAATAAAATCCATTTATGGCTTCTTGTCTGTAAGCACTGAATGCCAGAAGATAATGGATCAGTGGTTGGAGTATTTCAAGGACAAAAGATTATAATCCGAGGATTCTGGGCCCCGTCTGAATGCCGTTCGTGTGTGAAGAAAGGCTCTTGCAGACTGTACTGCTCAGAAATCCCATCTTTCTGCTCTTTCTTATTTGAAAAGTAGTGTTCCTCTTCGCACGCTACACAATTGATAAATGTACCAAACAACCCAGGAAGAGAAACTGTCACAGAAGAATGGCCATGAGATTCAAAGTCAGTCAGTAATGAAATTAAAGCGTGTGTAATTAGAGGGGTATGTAATGACTTGGTAACTATCCACTCAAAAACCATGGGGAGGGAAGGAGAAGAAGGAAGGGGGAGGGAGGGGAGGAGGGAGGGGAGGAGAGAGGGGAGGAGGGAGGGGAGGAAGGAAAAAGGACTAACTTGGTCCTGTGATGCTGAAGACAGAACAGTATCAGGAAAAGGACAAAAATGCATTAGTCGGATGCCATGAAATTTTAAAACAAAGTTAAGAAAACTTTATTAATGAAAAAAGCAAAGACTCTCAAATTCACTGAAAGTAGTAATCCAAGTCCGCACAGCGTGGGTTCACTGTTAACTACCAAATGTCTTTGCTCGGACTCACATCTGGGAGATTCGATCTTAGCTGCCTTGCCTCCCCCCTGTGCTCTCTCTGGAAGCTCGGGAGCCTTGTGCCTGAAGTTCCACTTCCTGTCCCAGCTCATGACAATGTGACTCTCAGCTGGAGCACCTGCCCACAGGTCACTTCCAAGCCCTCTTATTCAGCCACTACTAGGCTCAAAGTGCCTTAAGCCAAACGGATCTTCCTGTATTACCTGACCCCTTTCCAGGACAAAACAAAACACTACTTCAACCAGTTTCACAGCTTGGTGAGAGAAACAGCTGCTCATCTGTTTGCACAGGTCAAAGAAAGTTTTGGTGCGTGCCCTGGTCCCCTCTCTCTCCCCTAACACCCAGTGTGCTTCTGAGTCTGCCCAACTGTGTAGCCCACGCCTGTCCCAAATCCACCTGTGCTCCCTCTTCATCGCCTCTGTTCCAGTCCTAGAGAGAGTTAGTCATTGCCCAGAAGCATGGAGGTTTCCTAACCAGCCACCCTGTATTCCTTCTTATACCCCTGGAACCTGTTTCCCGCTGGGACACTGGGCATCTGGGGTAACAATAATAGGGTGTATGTAAGTAAATATTTATTAAGCTGCTCTCCAGGGAGAAAAAGCCCTGATTGAGAACAGTTGCCTGTTTCCATGGTAGAGACTCAATTAGGCAGTTTCAGCGGACCAGTTCCGTGACATCAGGGAACAGTTCAGTGACATCAGGGAACACAGAGGTGAGAAGGTGTGTGTGCCATGTGTAATTGTGAACAATGGGCTGCAGCTCCTCACTGCATGACTTTGTTTCTGTTTTCAAGAAAAGAGCAGCAAGTAGGGGTGGAGAAACTGGGGAAACTCCTCAGTTGGGTAAAATGCTTGCCAGGCAGCCGTGAAGACATGAGTTTGATCCCTGGAGCATAGGCAAAAAGCTGGGCATGGCGGTGAACACATGTAAAGCCAGCTCTAGGAAAGTGCAGACAGGAGGATCCTCTGGGCTTTTCTGTCTGGCCATCATATCCGCATTAATGAGCCTCAGGCTAACAACAATGTCCTGTCTCAAAAATCAAGGTAGATAGATTGACCTCTAGTATCCATGCACACCCCATACCTACACACACGCACACACACACACACACATGCACACACACACATACATACACACACACACCTACCTACACACACACACACACCACACACCTACCTACACACACACACACACACTACAGCTATACACACCTACCTCCACACACCATACCTACACACACACACACACACACCTATACACACAAACACCTTATATATACATACCCCTATACACATATACATACCTACACACACACACACACACCTACCTACACACACACACCCCTATACACATACACACACACACACACACACACACACACACACACAGCTGGTGTTCTAACTCAGTAGCCCTCTTTGACTTCTTATTCCTTCTAGAACAAAGGTTCAAATCCCCCTTCATGAAGCTGCTAAGCCCAGTCCCACCAGTCCCTCCCGCTTCTGCTGTGACCACGCTCTCTGATTATCTGTGATTGGCCAACCAGCTGTTAGTGTGCTTCTTGTCCTCCTCCATCCTGACAGTCCCAGTGACTCCCCTGTCCCTAACAGTTATCAGTATCCTCCTTCCTTAGAAAAGTCAGTTCACAGTTCCACCAAGCTACATGATGCCATCCCATTATAGCCTGTACAGTGTGCAGTCACTCACAGGGCTAACCGTATGCCGCCATTGTAGTAGCGCCGGGTCTGTGGAATTATTGATTAATGTCTGTCTTTCACACTGTACTGCTTTCCATGTAGGTAAGCATCATATTTGTTTTATGAACTTCACTGGATTCCCTGGTGCCCGGCACTGGCACTGTACAAAATTCTCAATAAATTTTTGATGAACAGGAGAACAAAAAAGACACACACTTAAAGCCAAATGGCCCAAAGGGTTTCGGGAGAGTTTAAGATTTAGCAAAAATCTATTAGTCAGAAGCCGGAAGAAGAAAGCAAAAGAAGCAGTTTTAGAGACAAAGTGGAAATCAGGTAAAATTTAAGGTTAAAACACTAAGGGAGAAAACGAAAGGGTATCATTTCATGGAGATATAAAGGTTATCATTTCTATAAAGAAAACACAGTGATCCTGAAGGTTTATATACCAAATAAGCCAACACCAGCCATTACTGTTTGGAATAGGAAGAGACCTGGGAGCTTGGAGCGTGAGAGTTTAACATGCCAGTGGGATTGAATGGAGAAGCCGGCAGCAAACCTTAGATTGCGTAGCCTAAGCCAATGCTATCTAACTAAACGTTTCCCTCTCCAAATGCAAAAAATTGAGACAGTGCTGGGACAAACAATTAAGCATTAACAACAAAGATGGTTGGCTCCAGGTACCAGGTAGATACGAGGGTACTTCTAAAGTGTTGGTCCCCAAACACATTAGAGCAATCCTAACAGACTCCGTGGTCAAGAAAGTCTAGGGAACAACAGTGTTCAGCAAAGCGAAACAGATATAAGCTTTCATTTCCATATTTCAGGTCCAAGGGGCAGAGCCAGGCCTGTACAAGTCAGGGAGGCACTTGACCCCAGCTGCCCTCAAACTCACTCTGTAGGTCAGGTAGACATTAACTCCCAATCCTCCTGTCTCAGCCTCCAGGGAACAGAGTTATAGGCCTATGCCACCAAGCCTGGCTAAATAGATTTCTCAGGGAAGGGAGGAGAGTGTGGGAGAGAACATTAAAAATAGTACTAGTGTGTTCCAAATCCCAAGAGGGGACTGGTGCTGCTCAAATCGTTCCCGTGACTACTCACTCAGGGAACAGCTCATAAGACAGAGTTTCATTCTACAAGTCACTGAAGACATCGGGCCTTTCAAGACTAGCAAAGTAGATAGAAATCCTAACAGTAAGCTCGGATAAATATGAGTAGATATTTGGGGGCTTTTGTTCAGGTGAGGGGCTCTCTGATAAAGCAAACAGAAGGAAGGCACGGTGCAGGGAAGCTGCTAGATAGTAAATAGTGTGAGAGGTGGAAAACTGGAGGAGAAACTAGCTGCAGTGAGGGAAAACATACATATAAGAGCGCCTTCGGGGGCAGGAGAGATGGCTCAGTGGTTAAGAACCCTTGCTCCTCTTCCAGAAAGCTGGTGTTCAGTTCCCAGCACTCATGTCAGGTAACTCACAACCTCCAGCTCCAGGGACTCCCGTGTCCTCTTCGGGCCTCCAGACGTGGGCCTATACACCGATACACACAGACGTTAATGTAAATAGCATAAATTTTTTTTAGATAGTGAAGCTTTTAGTAATAAACAAAATGGTAAAATTAGAGAATATGAATTAAAATGTGAACATAGTACACACACAGTGTGTGTGTGTCTGTGTGTGTGTATATATGTGCATGTACATCCTTCATTATCATTAAATACTGGAAATGTGCCACTCCTCACTATCAGGAAACATGAATTAAAATAGCGGCATCATATGTTTTAGGCTGTGGGACAGACAATGCTCTGTTTTGGTTTGCCTCTGGTCTCTCGTTTGTGTTTGAACAAAGCTCATGAGGTATAGGCTTGCCTCAGACATAGTTGAAGCTGGTGTTAAGCTGATCTCCCGCCTCCACCTCCACCTCCCAAGTGCGGGAATTTTAGGTGCGTGCTATCATGCTGGGCTCTGGAATATGGGGTTTTTTAATAAAAAAAGTTCAGTTTGGCTGAAGGTAGATGGAAATGGGAACATTCAAATGTAGCCAATGAGAATATCAAACAGCGACAACTCTGGCCAGTCAGTTGACAGTACCTATTTATCAGACCTCCCTTTTTTAAAAAAAAATGCCTTTGACTCAGTAATTCTGCTCCAGGAAATTTATTGCAGGCAAGACCCTCAGAGATCGCCCAGAGAGGCATGTTCCAGGGTGTTCACCGCAGCCTTGTTTCTAATAGCAGATGTATTGGAAGCTACCAAATGTCAAGTGGTGATAAGTTGAAGAGATTATGATGTGTTCTATACGGTGAGAGATTACTTGGCCATTAAAAATTTCAACTTGTGGGAATGTTCACGAAAAAGAATATTAAGTTCAAAACAATGATGTAGAACCACTCTCTGACTCCAATCTTATAAAAATACATATGTATGTTTAAGTAACTAGAGAAGACAAGAATGAAATATACCTGGATGCTGAGTTATTCTCTCTGGAAAACACTCCGTTTATTTTCTCACCTTCCCTCACAGCATCTAATCCATCAACCAGATCTTATCAACTCGACTTCCAGCACACACACCCCGGATCGTGTCTACTCCCCTCCATCGGTGTGACTCTGCCCCAGTCACAGCCATTGTCATCTTTCATCTTGACACATGTGAAAGGCGCTCATTGGCCTCCCTCCCTCTTCTTTTCGCCCTATTATGATTCCATCTCCATGTAACAGTCAGAGTAATCCATTTCCAATGGAAATCAGATGGCATTACCACCCACTTAAACCCTCCAGGGCCGTCGGGCATCCGATAAAACACAGAACCCTTCCCCGGACGTGGCTGTTCCTCCTCTCTAACCTCCTTCCTACTCCCCCACTTCTGCTAAACTTTAGCCCCTCTGGTCTCCTCTCCTTCACAAGACCTCTTTGGTCTTGCCACTAGCTTGTCCCTCTGCCTGGGATGCACAGTCTGCTCTCCACTCAGCTTAAATGTCACCTCCTCAGGGTCAATTCCCAGACACCCAAAGTAGCCATTCTTTCATTAGCCTTTATGACCATCTGATTTTTTTCCTTATATATTGATGTATTTCATTGTGTATGGTCTAAACCTCTGTCCACTGGAATGTTAAATCCATCTCGGCTTTCTGTGTTTACCTAGAACTCTGTACGGTGCACTGAATGTTTGCGAAAGGGGGAATCAGAAAATGGAACCAAAACCGTTTCATTAAGACTGGAAAAAGTAAATCTTGACAAGTAACTTGACCAGTAATCGTCAAACCTCAGATATGGCGCTCTGGTAAATCTCCAGGCTTAAACGGGCACTCTTTACAGCATACAGGTGCCCGGCCACTCTCTAGTGGGTAATTCCTCCCAACTGTAACCTACCAGACCAGAAAATGATGTTAATGTGGACAGGCAGGTAGAATGGATTGTGTGGCGTCCCCTGCCTCAGAAACAAATAGGACCGTTAAGCCTTTTGGGTCTCTGGGGAACCTCTCTCGGTTTTGGTGAATTCCAATGAGCTCTGGTTTTAAGCATGCAAGATTTCAATTCATGGAAAAGGAAACAGCTTGGGTTTTCTCTGCGTTACCACTCCAAGAAATTTCTCTTCCATTCCCTGACAGGCTGAAGCAGTGTAGGAGAGCCAGGTGCCTGTTAATGAGGTAGGACCGAAAAAGCAGACCCCACTCTCTTCAAACTTAGCAGACCTAGGCTGTAACAACACACAGCAAGGCTCAAAAGCATATCCGCCCCATTTGATGTCTGTGAGCAGCTTATGTGGTACAGCTCCCTGAAAGATGCCGTCTCGTCCCATTTCCATGAGGATCATTTGTGGCAGGGCAATCCAAGGCTTCTATGTAAAACTCAACCATTTGGCTAGTGGGGTGGGAGCAGAGCCAATCACCCAAGGCCCCACGTTCCAGCAGCTGACAATTGACATTGGAATATAAGATCTGGAAGGGACATGTGTCTGCCTATTTGATTCTCTGATCAGTCACTGGGTACCTTAAGCTGCAATGATCAGATCCCAGCGAAGGACTAGGTGAGTGAATTGTGTTACCCTTCACTGAACGAGCACCTCTTATGGGTCCCATCAATCCTCATAGTAATTCAAATTCTTAATGCTTCCACCACCATCATGAGGAAGGTTTTTCAGAGAACAGTGTGTACCATGTTACTCCAAGGTCCAGCAGATTAGAGCAACCACATTCGTATCAACTCTCACAGTCTTGTAAATGCAGAGCTTTGCCAGGATTAGCTTCCTGAGTCTTCTGTTCTGCCTGGCACCAACAGAAGTGTCAACAGTGACAGTGGTGTGCCATGTTGGCCAAGCTATAACCGAGGGTCTTAGTCTGGGACTCACATTGTCTAGCATTTTGGCAGAGTCAGCCCTCAGGCGGGACCAGTTGTACCCCTCCACTCCCTGGCATTGTGTATTCTTAGGCTTTCTCCTCATGGTTTATTTCCTTAGCCTCTGGAGTCATAGTTGCGGCCTCCACGATCCTGTGTCCAGTAGGTTACGTGGCGCCATCTTCAATCTGATGCAAACAGTGATGTCAATACCTTAGCAGTTTAGAACAATGACAGACAGGGGTGAGAAGGGCTTCATGGGAAAGGGGAGATCCCATTGGCTGCTGTGGGGGTGATGTGGTAGAATCCCGTATTTGCTGCCTCTGACTTGGAACTTCCTGCTCTCAAAGACATACCGCATCTCTCCTGGTTCTGCCAAAAGTTCTGATCGCACGTAGTTATTTTCTGCCAAGACCCTTACGGAAAGTTTGAGTGTTCTCTACTACTTACCAGGAATAGGGGGTAGAGTGTGCTTGTGACTGAAACTCTCGTGTCTCCTTGGATAACTGTCCCCTCGCTTACCTTGCCAAGATAGAGTTATGCACAGCCCAGAATGCACCTCTGTATCTAATAATAACGGGTGTGTACCTCAACACCAGATAACATGACTGATTTTGTTGCTTCTAATCTACCTGATGGAGACTCATGTTAAAGGGTCCATGGGGAACTTGAGGAAAGAAGACACAAGCAAGCCTGCTCATCACTTTAGAAGGCTCCGTTTTCCCCTTTTGTTCTGTAGAGTAAAATCTCACAGTAATGAGTTTGTCCAGGGCAGCACACACAGTGAGCCAAGGCATGCCCGAACAGCTTCTTCCCCCAATTCTCTTGCAAGTTCATGAATATACATCTCTAACCAAACTTGTAAAGGCTTTGACTTGGCCATTCTCCCCCCAGGTCCTGCTGAGATAGTACTGATGAGCTGGAGACTTTCTTTTCATTGTCATGGCAACAGATACCACTGTCCTAAGGCCACTCCTTGAACCCTTTCCTTGCAAATGCCACTTCCCCATTAAGCCCCACTCCTAGGAGATGGTAGGCCGTAAGCAGACACAGTGAGACCCCACCCCCACAGGGCCCCTCCAACTAGAATGAGGCTGGGTTTCAGAAGAGGATGACAATGGGGCTCCATGCACACGTGGGCAGCAGGTGGAACAAAGACAATTAACTCAACTGGCATTTCTGCAGGTGTTTCTTTTCTTTCAAAGTTTGCCCCCGATGTGAAAATCTCACTTTCAACTTACACTCCACACCCCACGAGTTGTTCTCTATCTAGAGACAGGAAAATTGCTAGGACAAGTCAAAATGCACCTTGCATTTCCCAAGAGTTTTATATGTCCAGTGGCTACTCATTCTTTCTCAAGTAGTAATTGTGAGCATTTATTTGCAGCTCACGTTTCCGATGCTCGTGGTATGCAGTGTGAGTCCGTAGCCAATGACTTGCCGTTAATCAATAATCAGAGATGTGAAAACAAGAATGTGTGAACCATGGTGCAGACCCAATTACCCTGAAGCAGGGGAGAAGAGACTCTAGCCTCTACCTAGGTTGCATCTTGATGTGGACTGTGCCAGTGGATTCTGGGAAGTGGCTGAGGGATGGTGACCTCGTGCAGGGAATAGAAACCCCACAGGGAATGCATGCCTAACTCACAGGGATCTTCCCTTTTTACTCTGGATTACCTGGGGAGTCTGGAAGCCAAATGACCTAAAAGACCTGCAAGCATTGGAACCTGAGTGTCCCCCCAATTGTGACAGAGTCAGTGAGCTACTTTTCCTGACGAGAAGTGTGAAAATGTCTGTGTACCCCAGATAGAGCAAAGAAGCCATTCCATTCAAACTCGGTTTGATGAACCAGTGAGTTTTGGAGGACCACTGTGACTAAAAGGCAGAGCACATTATCAAAGATGTTCCCACTATGGATGACTGACACCTCAAGAACGCTGCACCCCTGGACTTCCCAACACTGATTACCATAGTCTGTCACCACCAGTCTCCTCGCCCCCACACACCCTGTAAGCTGTTCATAGTTCATGTAACCCCAGGGAGGCTCTCCCTCCCTCTCCGGAGGTGGGGGGGGCTGTTTCAATGAGAAGGAAGAAGTAACTGGGAAAAGGGGTCCTACTTCTGAGGAAGTTTCTAAAGTATGAATGAATGAGCTTAAAGCCTGGCCATCTCCTCTCTTCCATGCCCCAGAGATGGTCATAAGCACAGGATCTGGTACCACACTGTCCTGGGGCAGAGCTCTCCTCCTACCTTTTTTCCTGCCTATACATTGGGAATGGAACACCCTACAGTGGGGGAGTGTTGTGAATATAAAACAAGGCCATTCCCATGGGGCACTTGGCTAAGAGTTCAGACCACACTGAAATCACCATCATCTTTATGCTTGGTCTCACCTGCATTCCTCATCTGCAAGGTGATTGGCCAGAGAATCCCTGTCAAGGATTAAGTAGGTGGCTCCTTATTCTTAATAGTTCTGAGGGGGGCAGCCTTCCCAAGAGTAAGATAGGTACAGGCCACTGGTTTAATCACATCCAGTCCCATGTAGGGCACATGCCAGAAGGAACTGTCATGAGGTTATAGTCCATGGATGCTCAGGGCTTGTTTCTTCTTAACAGCATGTGTGCAACTCTTAAAAGCCCTCTTCCCCCATTAAGACCAAGCAGAAAGAGTTGAAACCCTTTCTGTGCAAAAGCCTCAGTGGTTCTCATTTCCAAAATTAGAGCCTGAGGTACAAGGCAGATGATTCGAATGATGGCGTTGGCATTTTTGTGCAGTGGGAGGGGCACAGTCTGTTCCCTGTTAACAAGAAGAACAAAATGAAGGCAGAGTATCCCCTGCATTGTGTGACACTTCAGGCTAGCCTTGACCAGAGACTTAGCTAATCACAGGGAAGGATCCTTTAAAATACTGCCTTCAGAGGAAGTCCTTAAAGGGGATATGCTGAGTTAGGGAGACCTGCTCTACACAGAATCTGGCATGGGCTACTATTGCAGCCTGGGTGGCAGCCTCTCTTTCACTGTTTGCCAGCTGGGACCTTGGACTATGTGGCTGCCACCCAACTGAGCAGAACACCGATGTCACAGTGCACAGGTCTCATGCATGGGTATGGCTGTGATGGGTGCCTGGCTGTGGGTGGTTGGAGCCCATCTCCACTATTGCTATCCCTCCTCACTGGTTCTGAGCAGCGTATATAGAGTTCCTCGACATTCCCTACCCAGGAGGGTACCAGTAAGCAGCCCTGGGACAAGCTACAGAGTCACAGCTCAGGCAACACAAACACGATTGTGTCTCCTGGGATGACACACAAGCAGATTACATTCCAAGGGATCAAAGTTGTGCCTCATTCCTCCCACTGCCTGGGATCCCTTTCATATCCATATGTAGGTTTTCAGAGACCTACAGTGAGAGAGCAACAGTGGTACTGAGATAAATTTAAATCCATCTACTCAAAATTCTTTCTCAAAAGGGACCCACTCCCAAAGTGGAGTTACTCATGTGTTATTTATGACCTCATGCTTTTGATTTTCACTCATTGTTGCTTGGCCAAAGACCTGAGAAGAAGCAATTTGAAGGAGGAAAAGTTTGTTCAGACTCAGTTTGAACACAGCCCACCGTGGAAGGAAGGTGAACCCCATAGCTGCTTATTCGCATCTCCGCATACAAGAGCAGGCAGATCAGGAGGTAAGGACAGGCTACAAACCTCAAGGTTCCTGCCCAACCCCCTCCGGTAACTCATTTTCTCCCGGTAGACCCCACTTCCTGAAGGCTCTGTGGTGTCTCTAATCAGCTTCGCCAGCTGGAATGGCCACGTTTTCAAACCCTTGAACCTGTGAGGGACAATTTCCATCAAAATCCTAACACCATACAAGTAAGTTCACACTTGTTTTTTTAGGAATGATTTATTTTCCTACTCGGGGTTTCAGGAGGGGCCTTGGAGTACCCCTCTTCCCAATTTGCTGGCTCTCTCCTCCTATGAAGGGTCTGTTGCCCTCAGCACAGCCCTGGCACCTTCCGGATGGCGCACGCTCTAGGGTGGGAAGAAAACTACTGCTGGGAGGAGTATTGGGATTGTTTTCATATTCAGTGAATTCAACTCACACTGAGATCTGGGCATCCGAGAGAGCACCGGAGTCCACAAGACAAGACATGCAGGAACGGAGATGACTTCAAGACTAGAAGCCTCGGTGTCCCCTCCCTTCTGGAAGGAGCAAACCCAAGCTAAAGAAAGGGCTTGGAGGTCCTTCCAACGTCTTGTTAATGGGAAGGACATGGTTCCAAGCCTGGGGCTAGGGAAATGAAGACTGAAGTTCGAATTTCTAGCTAGGGACAGCTCCTCCCCAGCCCCTCAGTTAGTTACTGCTTCTACCTACCATCTCTGCTCCACTTCCCATCCCTTCACTGACCTGCTCTGTTAGGAAGCAAAAAGCCCATGTCCATCACCCCTAACCCACGGTCCACCTCTGCATCCTCGGCTGCTAATTGGCTGTGGAGACGCATCATGAGGAAGCTGAGTTGTTAGTGTCATGTCTAATGATTGCTGCCTGGACACCAGCTTGAGGACTTGCTCCAATTACAGCAGAGCCCAGTCTGCAGGCAACACTGCCCACCTGCCCAGAGCCCTCATTAGGCAGGTATCCCGGGGCCCTAAGTTTGTTGTCAACATGGTGTGCAGATGGCGGGGAACATGTCTCCTGCCCTCAAACCCATAGACTCCAGCTCTGCCTCACTCTTCCTCCTGTCTGTCCTGCCACTGTGGGAAAGGACTCCATTGTCCTCTAATAGTGATACTAGTCAGGAAACAGGGAGCTGTTCAAGAAGTCAAGCCAGGTCCGCTCCCCGTTTCCTTATACAGAAGAGGACAAAGGTCAGCAGCGACAGCAGTAAGGCCCTTAGCACTCAGACAGGAGTCCTAGAAGCATTGGAGTCATTCTGCTTCTCACCCATTCTATACACTCACTGTCTTTCCATATTCTGTCCTAACTTTGAGGCCTGCTTTCCCAAGGGCCTCTTATCAACCAGGAGAAGCCCTTAGCCGTGACACCAGGCTGTGAGGGTATTGTTGAGACAATCATAGTCCTGAGACAGTTTGAGTCCATCTCTCTAAAACCACTGCACTCCAGAGCCTTGTGTGAGTCACAAGGAAAGTTCCCACTGAGTGCAAACAGAGCCCTCTGGGTTGTTGGCTCAGCCAGTAGACAGTATTTTTTTTTGCATGAAGAAGATAATTTCCCTTCATTCAGTCCAACCTGGCCCCCTGCCAAGGCGTGTGGCTGGGCAAGAGGAGCAGACGATGGATTTCCTTCCCCGCTAGGCCTGTTGTGTGTGCCAGGCCCAAACTACTCGGCTGTAGACGGCAGCCACGAATTGCATAGCTTTTGAGGACAGGATCTCTGTCTGCCGTATTCTATACTGTGGCTATGCATTAGAGGGTCCTAGCCCATGGTAGGAAGGCAAAATTATTCAATGAGTGAATAGGTGATTCACGTTTTAGAGTTCAGAGAGTGACCCAGAAGGGCTATTAAAAGCATTGAATTGCTAACCGTGGAGTTCAGATGTCACAGAGTCTTGGGAGATCCACTGGGCCTTAATCACAACCCACTGAAGTCTGCTGATTAGATTTCTGCTGAACCAACTGGAGTCACATTTGCACTGTTTTCCTTTTTGCCTCTCTGTCATCTGAACACAGGACTGCTGTTAAGCTGGAGGTGGGGAGGCTTGTGATGTGGCTTCAGGGACTCAAAACTTGGAGATAGCCTGTGCCTTGTGGACCAGAGTCTAGCTGCCACACTTTATCTCAGACTGGGACAGATTACCTACCCCTTAGCTTAACAGAATCTCTCAGGACGAGCTGTGGGCTTCAGCCAAAGTATATCTTTATTGAAAGATTATAAACTAAACTGTATACAACAAAATGATTTTTAAAATTGTTGACAAATGAGTATTCAGTCTTACATGAGATGTTTATATCACCTCCTCCAAGGCTCGGGGAACATAGCTGAAGGAGGAGTGTAGAAGCCAGACAGTGGGAAGGAGTGCTGAGAACCACTGTCTTCTGGGCTTGACATGTGGGACATATTACACTCATTCACTCGCAGCAGTGGTGGTAACCTACATAAGACTGAGCCAGGCGGCAATGCATCCTGGGTAGAGGAGAGGCTCGTGAGGCCCCACCCCTCTCTGAGAAGCTACAGACAGTTAAGGGTTGCTGGGGTGGGGGGCTCATACTGTTCAATGATGTAGCCACTGCCAAGTTGCCCTCCCTCCTTCAATACCCCATCCTCTCATGCTCATGAAACAATGCTAATTAAATGCAGCTTGATGGTAACCCCTCGAAAACAAAGGCATGAAAATAAGAGGGGATTTGGGAAGAAGGGGTTCCATTGGGGGAAGGAAAGGCAATAAGAGAGGATAATGGAACTGCTATGATCAAATTATATAATGTATATAAATCAGTGAACGAATAAATAAATGTATAAAAAGCAAATAAAAGATGGAGATAAAAGCATTGTTTGCGAAATCACCTGTGCAGGTGTTCTACACCACGCAGCTCTTAGAAAGGCCGAGCGCAATGAATGCTGTGGTCCCATAGATCTCTGTCTACCATCACTCAGACTAGATAATCTCAACAGCTTCCAAGCTGGCCGCAATCTGATGTAGATAGTGGCTTGGGCGTATTGTGTCTTGTTCTTACAAGGGGATATCTGCCTAGTTCTCCACTTACTTATTTTGAGACGGGGTCTCACGTGGTCCTCATTTTGTAGCCAAAGGTAACCTCTCGCATCCACTTACAAAGTGCTGGGATTGTGGGTGAGCGCCATCACATCAAATTCCACATGGTGCCAGGGATCAAACCCAGGGCTCTAGAGATGCAGCCAGTTGTTCCACACCCTGGTCCCGCAGACAGCCTCTTACTGGAATCATCTGCTCAGAGGGAAGAGAGGAAAGGTGGAACAGCCTTCAGTCCCTACTGTGCTTCGGGGACCGGAACGGGTGTGTAAAATTCATTACTACAGGTGTTCTACTGTCCACGAGAGACGCATAGTCTCTGACTTTTCACATGCCAAGCTCAAGACTGTTGGACCCCCAAACCCAGTGCCCTTTCTTTGACATTGTGTTTATGAGACAAGACAGAAGCAGGGATGTTCCACAGTGTCCTCAGAGCCAGGGCCCATGGTGACCACGTGGTCACTGGCAGCATTGTTATAGCCATGCTTCAGCTGGATATGAACAGTGGTGACTTCGGAGGACACCTCCATCCATCCCTTGAGCATCTGCGTATCCCCAGCAAGGAATAGTGTGGGAGAGGAAGTGAGAGAAACCGTAGAGAACTCTAGTGCCCTGGGTGTTCTAAACACTACAGTCCTAGGGACTGCTGGAATAACGCAGACCTTGTCACAGGGCGTCATTTCCTTGACTCTAGTGGGCCAAGTAAAAACGTCCCCTCTTTGATTCCCCATCTTCAGAACAGTCCCCTCAGGTTGTGTACCTCTCAAGTTCTCCGTGACCTTCTTGAATCATTAGTGTTCCCAGGGGAGTGCTTCCATCACCCTGACAGGCTTGCCTCATCAACTGTCCTGACAGGGCTTCCTGCACCGCCTGTACATCTCTAGCGCCACATGCAGCAAAGTCACTCTGTGCTCTTGTGTGCCCTGACTTTGAATAGTTACAAAGTTCAGGCACCTTCTCCCCCTGAGCTGCTGCTGAAACGGAGGGAGGCCTGAGGCATCCCCTGAAATCATGGAGACAGGTGACCCCTCTGCTAGCTTCAGACGGAGTGCCGTCTTGATGTGTCTTGGTTCCAAAGATGGACACAGCCTTGCTCGTCTGCCCTTTGACCCTAGAGCAAGTGATGACACATAGTGGCAAGCCGCTAAAGCACTGGAACCTAAGTATTAGTGATTCAAGGAGCATCTGCATGCAGACTTTGGGATGACTAGATTGTCCTGAGGCACGGACCCTGGCTGGTGCATACACACTGAATGAGTGCTAGGTTGGGATGAAGTTCTCTCTTTGATCTATTCTTCCTAGACATTGCAGGAAGAGACTCTGTAGCCTCCTCAATCATGAGGCATGGGGCTGAGCTCCTTGTGGGTAGAAATGGCCTGTGCTTCTTACTGCCCCCTGCTCATCACTCCCACCCCCATTGTCCTCACATGAATCACCCTAACATCCCACATCACCTCAGCTCCCTCAGCCTCTACCACTGTTGTGCCCAGTACAGAGACTGTAAAATGCCACCAGGGGCAGTCTGGACGGAGCTCCAGTTAGCAGGGCTGAGCGGCCAAATGAAGGCAATAAGCAAGTGTCTTGCTAAGTCTTGCAGTAAAAGATCCAAGGACAGGTTCTAGCTTAGTCTATCCATATAGAGATACCAAGGTGCACTCTCTTCATTCTGTTTCCCTCTCTGACCTGCCCCCCTGTTCACTTAGGCTTCCACTTTCCCCATCCCACTAAGAACATAAGGCAGAGAAGCCAGAGCACTCCAGGGATTCAAGGGCTGGCTCCAAGATGTGCCAACATACAGGCACGAAAGGGAAAGAGATTCTGATCCACCAGCTTCTTTTAAATCCATCCAGATGAGCTGATTAAACAACCTTTTCCCATGCAGAGGTAGGATTGTTGAATTTTACAACTCTCCACACTTGAAAATTGTGTGAATTTAACTTTTGTTTTAAGCTAAGCTTTCTTCTTCTTCTTCTTCTTCTTCTTCTTCTTCTTCTTCTTCTTCTTCTTCTTCTTCTTCTTCTTCTTCTTCTTCTTCTTCCTCCTCCTCCTCCTCCTCCTCCTCCTCCTCCTCCTCTTCTTCCTCCTCCTCCTCCTCTTCCTCCTCCTCTTCCTCTTCTTCCTCCTCCTACTCTTCCTCCTCCTCCTCCTCCTCCTCTTCCTCCTCCTCCTCTTCCTCCTCCTCCTCTTCTTCCTCCTCCTCTTCCTCCTCCTCCTTTTTCCCTCCCTCCTCCCCTCCCTCTCCCTCCCTCCCCCCTCTCTTTCGGTGACATCATTCAGCCCCCAAACTTTAAAATCTTCCTTAATTGCCCCTCTGTTCACATTCCAGGCTGAAAAGGCCAATAACCCCTGATTGTCTCCAAATGGACACCATATGGGCTTCTCACCCCTAATATAATTTGAACAAATCTCTTGCTTTGTTTCATTTTTCCCTTGTGAGCTTGAGAAAAACCATTCTCCTGGTTATTCAGCTGCAAACCTACACAGGCTCCTCTCCTCGCACTCCCACCCACTCTCCTGCAAGCCCTGCCTCTCCCTCCTCCCCAGGTCTCAGCCTAAGTCAGGCTGGCAGCATTAGCATCTCTTGCTTCAATAGGGACGCCAGCCTCCAAGCTCTCCTCCTCCTCAGTCTCTGTCCCGCCCAGGAGCCACAGCGCATTAGTAAGAACATAAGTCACCACACATCCCTCTCTCGCTCTATCAGCTTTTCACTGGACTCATGATGCAGTCAAAGCTCCAGGGGCTCCATCTCCAACTTGACCCCTGACCTTGTCTCATCCTCTGTCCTCTGCTGCCCTTCATGCCAGCCCCCTCTTATTCCTCCTTCAAAACGGAAGACTATTCCCACTCCAGGGCCTTGACCAATCTTCAGATTACTTCGGGTTCGTTCCCTCATCTGTTATTATCACTGCTGAAAAGCTACCTCTTCCCAGAGGGCCTCTGTGACCACATGACCGCGTCTTCTGGTTTTCTATTCCTTAGTAACAGTCACGGTTCTGTGTCAGCTTTCTCTTCTAAAGGTAAGAGGTGGGTTATATGTACTGTTCACTAACATATCTTCAATGTATAGAATATTCTATCACAAAAGAATACTCAATAGGTTTATGAATGAATGAGGAAGCCTGCAGTTGTTCCTTCCTAACTTGCTGCCCCATGCATGGTCTTTCAGGATGGCATGATGGACTTACATGCTATTCTCCCGAGAACTGTATTTAGGAATCATGTTTAAACACCATGCAAGGTGTGGGACATGGCTGCACTTCCTTCACAGCCTGCAAACTTAGTCACAGTCACGAGCATAGCATGCAGGAGAGAGCATGTCACCAAGAGAACAGATAGAGATGATAAGTTATGTATGCCCTCTCTATGTAGCTGCCTGATGACATGGCTGTGACTAGTCAAGACCAGCTACATAAAGTGTGGGGGCCACTGTAGAGTGAAAATGTGCATAGCCCCAGCTAGAAATCAATATCATGGTTCCCTAGGCAACACCTGGACCATGCAGTGGTGAACCCTGAGCCTTCCTGAATGTGTCATGATCCTGTCATCCTGGGCAGGGACAGCCACCCTCTTACACTTCCCTAAGGTGCTTGCGGCATGCATCTGACCACAAGTCACTTATAGCCCCTTCCATGCATCGTCAAGGCAACAGCAGAATTTATTCCCCAGCATAGTGTATCACTGTCCAGGGCAGAGAGTGGAAAGAGAGGCATATAGGGCACTCCTAAGAATGAAAGTAGTGGAGCCAAGATGGGGAAGAAAGAAAGTGGCCTGAGTGAAAGAAAGTGATCTGCACATGAGCCAAGGCTTCCAAGCCTTGGTATGCTTGCCATTGGCCTGACTGACTTATTTTTCAGTACAAATTCAAACAGAATGGGTAAGAAGTTCAAGATAACCTCCAGGCACAAAGCTTTGAGCCCAGAGCTCTTTTGAGTGTAAGGGTCCTGAATTATGGTACTAGTCACGCAACCGTAAGCTGACCATGGCCTGAAGCCCAGAACAGAGAACAGCCAGCATTGCCCTGGGAGCCTATCTGGTCCTTAGAAGTACCTCAGTCGTAGCTCAAGCAATGCTCACCAACAGTGGCTCCTGCTACCAGAGTGGGTATTAAGACACCCAGAGGAAAGAGAGCTCCTACCAGGACGTCCATGCAGGCAAGCAGCTCTAGGATGCTAGTTAGGATCTGCAAAGGCTAGGAAAGGTTTCTTAAACTTCTGTTTGAGATAATTAATCTTGCATTTGATTGAAGCATAGTTTACGGACAACAACATATATATATATATATATATATATATGTATGTGTATATATATGTGTATATATAAGTATATATGTATATATATGTATATATATAAGTATATATACATATACATATACATATATATATATATATATCTCACACAGAGTAATGATTTCAAATGCCTAAATCTGCATGCCAGTCAGGACAGAGTATGTCTTCACTCTGTCTCAGTGGATCTCAACCTTCCTAATGCTGCGGCTCTCTAATACGGTTCTTCATGTTGTGGCATTCCCAACCATGAAATTCTTCTCATTGTCACTTTACAACTGCAGTTTTGCTACTATTAGGACCTGTAACGTAAACATCTGATATGTAGGATTATCAGTCATGTAACCCTAGTTTCGTTTGACACCGTCTCCCAAGGAAGTGTGACCCACAGGTTGAGAACCATTCGTTGCTCAAGAGCGTTTTTAACTGGTTAAATCTTGAGCCATTCCATCCCTTGGCAGAACAAGCACAGTGCTGGCTCTTAATACCCCAGAGGCCTGAACCTCACAGGAGTGGAGCTGGATTTTACAGTGAGAAAGAAGCCTTTTGCATCTGGCTTGCTCCACCTAACAGTCTCGTGCGCTTTTCGTTGGGTAGTTTTGTCTTCGATGTGAGCAAATACTTGAGAAAAAGGGAAAAAATGAAGGTTCATCTGGCCCATGGCTTCAGGGGTTTAGTCCACAGTTGCTCAGTCTATGCTCTGGGTAGAGCCTCATGGGATTGGGAGCGTCTGAAGGGAACTATTCAGCTCAGGACAGACAGGAGCTGAGACCATTTTAGTGAGTGTTATTTTGAAGGTACGGCCTGCCGCTCTCTTGGAATGAGTGTACAGACACGCACATAAATAGTTTCTCGGGACCATTAGCCATTAGGAGCTACAGTTTAAATCCACAGTGGCATGCCATCATACTCTTACTGAGATGGTTAAAATGGAAGACCAGTGACAGGAAGTGTTGGCGGAGGTGGAGGTAGGGTAGGGGAACATGAAATGCTATAGCTACTTCAGAGAATGATTGGTTTGTTTGTTCTTAAATATAAGCAGGGGCTGGAGAGGTGGTTTAGCTCCCAGCATCCCAGCCCCAGCTGGGAGGCTCACAAGTACCTGAGTGTAACTCCAGCTCTAGGAGACCCACTGCCTTCTTCTGGTCTCCAAAGACACCCAAATTCATGTTTACATACCCCGTATCCCTCCTACACACATACACATAATTTAAAAATGATTCAGCCACTCTACTCCCAAGTGTTTATTTACTCAAGATAAATTAATACACAGGTCCGTGCAAATACGAGCGCATGAATATTCATAGCAGCTTTATTTGTATAGGTTTTAAGACTGTCTCATGTAGCTAGGGCTAGCCTTCAACTCACCAGTTGAGTTGTTTACCTCGAACTTCTAAATCCTCTGAATTCTTCTCTGGAATTCAGGGGTTACAGTTGTGCATCACCACACCCAGGTTATGCAGTGCTAAGGGTCGCACTCAGTTTTTTTAACATGCAATACGAGAACTCCATCAACGGAGCTGCATTTCTAGCTCTATTCACTCCTCTTGAAGCAACCCAAATATTCATTGATAATCCAATGAATAAACTATATCAATAGCACAGATTACATATGATACTGCTTGTGTCATAGAATACAAACTATTCCCCCTATGAAGTTTGATAAACCTATTTATCTGTGTGTGTGTGTGTGTGTGTGTGTGTGTGTCTGTGTCTGTGTGTCTGTCTGTCTTTTGCCTGTAGAGATTGGAAGAGGTCATCAAATCTCCTGAAGGTGGAGATATAAGTGATTGTGAGCTACCTCATATGAGTACCAGAAACCAAACTCAGAGCTTCTGGAAGAACGACAAAGCCACCAAGCCATCTCTCTAGGTCCGGTAGCTGGAGTCTTTTGAGTTATGCTTCAGCATGAATGAATCTCACAATAATTATACTGGATGACAGACAATTTAAGTGTCTCTCTCATGATTCCATCTAAGTGTAAAAAGCCCAAATTAATGTCTGTGGGCAGAAGATTTATCAGTCGTGGGTGGGGGAGTTGGGAAAAGAGGGTGGCAGAAGGCCACAAGGAAACTTGATAAACATGTTTCTTACCTTGAAATGGTTTCAGATTTACTTATTTTTACTTTGTGAGTATGGATGTTTTGCCTGCATGTATGTCCATGCACCTAGCGTGTGCCTGGTGCCTGAGGAAGTCAAAGGAGGATATTGAATGTTCTGGAATTGGAGTTGAAGATGGTTGTGGGCTACCATGTTGGGGCTGGGACCAGAATCAGAGTTTCTGCCAGAGCAGCTATGATCTTAACTGCTAAGCCACCTTTCTAGTTCCCTACCCTTGATTAGCTTTATTGTTCGTGTGTGTATGTGTGTGTGTGTGTGTGTGTATGTGTGCACGTGTGTACCTGTGTACGTGTACACATGCACACATGCACACATGGGCATGCACATAGGTCCACAGAATACTTGTGGAGGTCAGAGGACTTCTTTCTAGAGTCTGATAACTTCCTCCACCACATAGGTCCTGGGACTTGAACTCACAGCATTAGTCTTGGTGGCAAGCAGCTGAGCCATTTCATTGACCCTCTCAACCTTGATTTTGGTGTGTTTTCAATGACTAAACACGAATTTCAACTGATAGACTTTATGTAGATGGAATTCAGTTCTACTTCAGGAAAGCTGGCCTTTGAAAGTCGAGTGACCACGCAGTATGGATGGTCATTGACATGTCACTGGTCTTTATTGCAGCCTCATAGTAATTCCCAAGTCACACCAGTATTAGATCTCTAAATCTGCTCTTTTTCGAGAGTTTCAGATATATTCTAGATGAATCTTACAATGGTTGCCTTAACTTGTCAGGCTTTGTTCTCCCCCATCCCCCTGTGTATAGTCTGGCGGGGTCACGGTTGGGCTTGTAGCAACCATAGATCAATTTAGAGGAATCGATGTCTTAAATATATTGAGCCTGATAATCCATGAGCAGATTGGCCAGTTTTCTGAGTTGTGCTTTTTACTGATTTTCCATAAACTTTATGATACATACTGATCTTCCATGACTATAGTGTGCCTCTGGTAACATTTTTCATTTACTCCTGAGGTGGGTGTTTTATAAACCAAACCCCACCCCTGCCAGCCTTGTAAGGAGAGGTTCTGATTTTTTCCCTATTTTTTTTCCTGATTTGATTATATCCTTTCTTACTTTTATTTTTTTTTCTTCAACTCCCTTTTGATAATCTTCCTGCCTTTTCTCCCTTCTTGAGGTAGAAGCTTCCTTCCTTTTCCTTTGGCTGTTTCTATTTCTTTTGGCTGACACCCTGTTGTACAATTTGAGTCAAGGTCTCCTGTGACCAGGCCATCCTCCCTGGCTTTAATTTTGGGTTACAGGCATGCACCCCCACATTTGATTTCCACTTTTCCCAATGTGAAGTAAACCAGCATCCTTATTGTTGTTGCATTGCTGATAACACTTTCTGCTTCTCTGGTGCTATTTTTCTCTCCTCCTCCTCCTCCTCCTCCTCTTCCTCCTCTTCCTCCTCTTCTTTCCCTCCCCCTTCCCCCTCCTCCTCCCCTTCCCCTTTCCCTTCCCCTTCCTCCTCCTCCTCCTTTTTTTTTAAAGTTAGTTTCTTTAACTCTGCCTCCTGCCACGGTGTGGTGTATTCGTCCTGTTTATTTGCCACGGGGTTTCCTGGCCTTGGATATTGCTTGATGCTTTTGACCAGCTTTAAAGACTTTTAACCAAAGTCTCTGGAAATCCTTCTTCTGCCCCATTGTTTCTCTGTTCTTCTGGGGAATCCACGAGTATTGGTGTCAGCACTTCACCCTCCCTCACAGTTTTCTTGGGATTGGTTTGTTTTGTCTTCTTTTTCCCCTCTGTACTTTGCTCTGGGCATTTTTTAATCTTGACCTAACTTTGAATTTATTAAGCCTTTTTCTCTCCTGTGACCAATCAACTCTCACTACTACCAGAGACCCTTTAAATCTTTATTTCAGATCATAGATTTCATATGCTTCGATTCTTGTTCATGTGTTCTTGTCTGGATTTTAACTCACCTAGACATGTATTCCTTTCTTATTATCGAGACTTATAGTCTATTTGATGTTTCCTTGTTGTGAAAGTAGAAACAATGAGTCTGAGTATGTGTATGCAATTAATAGTTGCTGGAGAGGAAAATATTGACTAGAATGGTGTGCAGCCAGTGATAAGGTACCCATGCTCCTGTAAACAATCTAATGAAATTATTGGGTCAACACACACGTGCACACATGCACACACATGCACATGCATATGCACATGCACACACACGCACACATGCACACACATGCACATGCATATGCACACACACATGCACACACACACGCACACACACATGCACATGAGATGAAAGCAGAAAGAGGTAAGGCTGAGAGACCCAGTAAAGTAGGGTGGAGAAAAGATAGGGCGGATCCAATCAAATGCACCCCATACATACAGGAAAACCTTTTGTGATGAAACCCATGTGTTAGCTATTTTTCTTACTGCTGGGACCAAATGCTTGACAAAAGCAGCCTAGGAAATTATTTGGGCTCATAATTCCAGGGCAGACTCCACCATGATGAGTAAGGCTTGGTACCGGGAGCTTGAGGCACTCGGCACGTTGTACCCACGGTCAGGAGGCAGAGAGACAGATGCCGGTGCTGAGCTCACTATCCCCGTTACATTCAGGCTGTGGGATGGCACCACCCATGTGAGTCTTCCTACCTCCGCTTCCTAACGTGGAAACTCCTCACAATCACACTCAGAGACTTGTCTCCAAGATGGTTGACCGTCAATATTAACCTCTGCACTTACTATTACACATCATAAAGATGCTTAGAGAGTTTTTAAAGAGTGGAAACAATATTTTGTAAACATCCATGTTCTAGCTAAAAGTAGAAACTGGTTTCTAAAACTTGGATGTTCTGTGTTTTCCGGGTTACTGGAAAGTTACTAGGGAAGTATAAAGAACCTTCATGGATTCCTTACCCAAAGACCCTATGCAAGTTTTGCAAATTGTCCTGATATGTCATTTATAGAATAAGAATTTACAGCAGAGCACTGGCTGTCCTTAGCTGCCACCTGTCCTGAGAGTTACTTAAATTCACAGCTGTTCTAGTCCTTCCTGGTGACTAGGGCTTTGCATGTTTTAAGATGGCAGGCAGTTATTTCAACAATGTCCCTTGATTAGAGCTTATCAGATGTTTCTTCACAATCATATTATAGTTGTGGGTCGAACAGAAACAAATTATGATGTGGGTTTTTTTCCTTAAGTCCCATCCGGTAGCCTATCATCTTGGCTCATATATCCTAGTTGGCTTGAACTGTCTACTTGACTCTGTCTAGAATTATCTGAGAAGGGAGTCTTTGGACATGTCTGCGTGGCGTCATCTTGATTACTAATCGATATAAGAGGGTCCAGTCCACTGTAGGCGGCACCATCCCCCCATACAGGTAGTCCTAGGCTATAGAAGAAAGTATAGATATGTGAGCAAGAAAGCTGGATAGCAGCATCCCCATGGTTCCCGCTGTACCTCTTTGGCTGTGACAGGAGTAACTTTGTATTTGGAACAGCAAGCAGGCCTGCTTTCAGGTCCTGACTAAGCCCCTGCCCTGACTTCCCTCAACAATGGGTCAATAATATGAAATAAGCCTTTCCTCCCCTAAGTTGCTTTAGGTCAAAATATTTTATCAGAGAAAAAAAGGAATCAAACTAGAGTACCAGGTTGTGTCATCTTTGGCCATCTGAATGAGGTGATGGCTGCCAGCTTTGTCCACTGACATTTTTCCGTCCTTCTTTACAATTACAGGTGCGCTGTGCTGAAGCAATTTGGACTCTGCAAGTCCAAATATGTCTCCTTCTTTGACTGACTTTAACACGTGCCGCTGTCTTGTCTGAGTTAGTGCTGTGGTGATTGCCAACTAAAAGTTCTCTGACTCCACCCCTTGTCCTCCATTCCCAGTTAGAATTCTACCGTGAACATTTCTGGCTGGTTTTCTTGTTCACTTTAAAAAACAAAAACAAAAACAAAAACAAAAAACAAAAAAATAAAAACAAAGTCCCTGTGAATCCACAGATTCCACGGTTAAAGCACTTCCCTGTTACTCTCATTATTAATTTTCTTGCTAAAAATGTACGGGATTTGGCCAGGAGGCATTTCTTCACCCTCCCTCAGTGTCCTTTGGCACACTTTAAGTGCTTGCTTATTTTCCTTCACAAGATGTTCCAGGCTATTCTTAATCTTTGCCTGCCCCTCCCTGCAACAAGCCATGTTTTTCAAAGAACTTTGGTTCCCTTTAGTGGTAAGTTGTACTGACACACTGAGACGTGGGTGTTAAATGTGTTTCTCCTGCCTGCTGCTTCTCAGATCCTTCCAGAACAACAACAACAACATATATGGGTTGGTGCACATTGGCAAGTGTCGACGTCACCCATGTGTATGTCTCGTAAAGCATGAGCTTATTTCAGGACCTCCATGATGGCCAATCCTATCTGTCATTCTCTATTTGGACAGAATTGGGTGGAGACATTCATAGATAATTAATAAAGCATACCCCCAGTGTATCTGTGATACCATTTCCAAACCATAAAATTTAGAAGAACCTCCGTGGAAGGTATGGCCTTGTTGGAAGTTGACCACAGGGGGTGTGTCTTCAGGGACTATATCCTGCCCTGGCAACTTCCTGTCACTGCTCTGCTTGACTTCCTGCCTGCCACGATGTGAAATGTTGCAGCCCACACTCACCACAGTGATAACCAAAACCTCTGAACCTCAGAGTTAACTAAACCCATTCCTTACTTTAAGTTTTGAACAAACCCTTCCTCCTTTTAAGTTGTTTGCATTGGGAAGTCTGTCACAGACTTGAAGACCTACTAACAACCCCCAATGCCAGCTCACCCGTGGAATTCCCTCTGAGATTCCTCAGATAACTCTCTCCCAGCTCCCATTATTCACAGTACGTGTATTTTTGCTTGGTCCCCCTGCCCCATGTAAAACCATCTCCTAACCACCAAGCTGAGCCCCGCTCAGCTACCTTCCTTGTTGGCTACAACTCATCCGATGCAGCCAGGCTAGAAGGGAGCACAGCACCCCTCCCATTTGACCATTTCCTTGTGGTGACCATGACACCCCCTGTTGGCCTCCATCATGATCTGACACCTTCCTCTTTATTATGATTTTTTAAAAAAAAGATTAATATCTTGCTGGAATGTTCTCTCCTTGAAAAAAAAAAGGTGCTATTTATATTTAGCCTTTTACTAATATGTACATTATTGCAAATTAGGGGTAATGTTGCTTTACTATGACACACTTAGAAGAACTTTGGCTTCCTATGTTATCTAGTTGTGCTACATAAACATGATTGATGTTTATGGTAGAAACATGTGTGTGGTAGAAAGAATCTAAGCTTTGTATGAGAACATGTCAAGAGAGTGAAGCCCCTCTGATGCCAAATGCTGCTAGGGCAGGGCCATCAGGAGCAGACCTATCCTGGTCAGCACAGACTCGCAATCAGACGCCATTATAGATTAGATACCTCACTGCTAGGCTCGCCTGGCTCACTCCGAAAGTCCCCCAGCTCTTTAGTCTTTGATCTCCCCTCCCCCCTTCACATACGATCCGTTTCCTTGCACACTCCTGATGCGCCTCTCTTCCTTGCTTAAGTTCCTAGCGATGGGAGAGTTTAGATTTGCTGCACAGGTGGGTCCGGACTCCCACAGGCTACCTGGCAGGCAGCCCCACAGCCTTGGCCAGTAGCAGGACCCACTGCACCACCCTCTGAAGGACAGGATGGCAGTGTGTTGGGCACAGCGCCCTGCACGTCCCTCCACAATTACTCAGGGTTGGAGTCTATTTCTTAAAAGTCGTAGTCTGGGTTCTGCCTCCGGCAGTGAGGCAGATAGATATTCTTTGAATCCTTGAAAGCATCGGTGTGCTGACAAGAGAAAAAGCCATCGCTGGAGAATGAAAAAGTAATTGAGGGGCGGGGAGATGCCCCGGCAGTTAAGAGCACTGGCTGCTCCTGTGGAGGACCCAGGTTCCATTCCCAGCACCTACTTGGTAGCTCACAACAACCTGTAACTCCTGCTTCAGAGGATCTGATGCTGTTTTCCATATTCCACAGACACCAGACATACATATGAGGTACATACATACATACATACATACATACATACATACATACATACATGCGAATAGACACATAAAATTAAAATGAATAATCTTAAGGAAGGCAGCAGAGAGCTCATGAAACCAGGAATGGAGAGAAGCGGCATGCATGACTTCAATCCAAGGGTTTGGCCAGACTGAGTGAGATTTAACTCTGGTTTATGCAGCCCCCGTGACTCAAAGGGGAAACCCCAGAAGCCCTCCAAGGTGGACTTATTTAGAAAATCCCTCCCCACCATAACCCTGGGGCCCTAACAGGGCCAAGGAGAACTAAGAAATCTACATTCCTCTGAGGAACTACAAAAAAGTACACACGTTTAAAGTCATGACACCAAGAAGAGAAAGAGAATTTATAGCCTCATGTTGACCACGAGAAATCTCAGTTCATTTGAAAACTGTGTAAGGAGGGTTTTGTTTGCTTGGTTTGGTTTGGTTTGTTTTTTTTAAATCTCAAAACTGAATTGAAGTTTAATACAGAATAGTGGGGTCTTCTGGTACCTGACACAATCAATAAGTTCTCATATCTAAGCCATACCTCCAACATGTTAGTGGGTAATATCCAGGAGATGGGGAACCTTTTTTTAAGGTTTCTGTTTACTTCTGTGTGTGTCTGAATGTGGGTTCATGGGCGTGAGTGCAACGCTGTGCAGGTGAACAGACGATGGCAGAGCGAGCTTCAGGTGGCCCCGAGCCACCTGCCACAGGGCTGGGAACTGAACTCGGGTCCTTGGAAAGAGCTGCAGGTGCCCTTCCCTGCTGACACACCTCTCCAGCCCAACGCACTGGCTTTTGGGTTTCTTGTTTTCGCTTTTTTTGAAATGCAAGAAGGAATGATCCCAGGAGAGAGCCAGCATGAGGTTAAGTAGCAAAACTACACAAAATATATAACATGTATGTTTAATTTTTTTAAATAGAAAATACATTTTTTTAAATCAAGAGATAAATGACCAAATGTCTTTGTGAAGGATACAGTAGAAGTTTTGAAAATAGAATTTCAAAATTGAAATTTTCAACCGTTCTTTTTGTTGTTCACTATTATTTCAGCTTCCTGGTATGTGTGTGTACATGTGAGTGTGTGTGTGTGAGTGTGTGGTGTGTATATGTATGTATGTGTGTGTATCACATGGTGTGTGTATTATGTGGTGTGTGTATGTGTGTGAGTGTGTATGTGTGTGTGAGTGTGTGTGTGTGAGTGCGTGTATGTGCGTGTGTGTTATGTGGTGTGTGTATGTATGTGTGTGTATTATATGTTGTGTATATTGTGTGGTGCTTTTATGTGTGTATTATGTATATATATGTATGTGTATATGTGTGAATTATGTGCTGTATGTATGTATATGTGTGTATGTGTGTGTATGTGTGTATTATGTGCTGTATGTATGTTTGTGTGTGTGTGTATGTGTGTATTATGTGGTGTGTGTGTGTTCATATGAAATTTAAGATTTCTTTTTTTCCAATTTCCTTGAGGATTGCTTTGACTCTGTGAGTCACTTTTGGTAGGATGGGTGTTTTCACAGTGTTTACCTTGACAACCCATGAGCACCGCGAGGCCTTTTCACTCCTGATTCTTCTTCAATTTCCTTCCTCAGTGTCTTTAAGTTTTCAGAGACACATCTTTCACTTTCATGGATAAATTTATTCCAGGATGATTTTCGAGGCTATTGTGAATGAAATTGTTTCCCTGGTCCCTTCTCTGTGTTTGCTGTCTGTGGATAGGATTTTTGTGTGTAAGTTTTGTATCATTGGTGGAGTCTGCGGATAACGTGCTCTTGACTTCTTCCTGTCCTGTTTTTATCCCCTTTATCCCCTTCACCCGTCTTATTGTTCCAGCTAAGACTTGAAGCCCTATATTGCACAAGAGAGAGGAGAACGGACATCATTGTCCTGTTCCTAATTTTAGTGGAAGGGCTTTGTTTGTATGTGAGATAAGTCCCGTGTTATTCCTAGATTCTCCTAGACTTTTATCACGAAGGGAGGTTGGATTTTGTCAAAGGTCTAATATGATCAGGTAGTTTCTGTCTTTGTCTACTTATGTGGTTTATTATGTTGTTGATTTATATATGTTAAACTATCCCTGCGTCTCTGGGATAAAACCAGGTTGATATTGGTGAATAATCTTTTTACTGTGTTCTTGAGTTCTCTTTACAAGTAATTTATTGAGAATGTTTATATCCATGCTATTAGAGATAATCAATCTATAATTTTCTTTTTTGAGTTTCTGTCTGGTTTGATACCAGCTTCATAAACAGAATTCGAAAGCAATCTCTTATTTTCTATTTTGTGTACTTATTTTAGGGACATCGATGTTAGTTCTTCTTTGAAAGTCTGGTAGAATTATGCACTGGATTTGTGTGGACCTGGGTTTTTTTTTTTTTTATTTTGGGAGGTTTTTAATTGCTGCTTGATCTCACTGAATGACATGGGTCTATTTAAATTATTTCATCTTGATTTAGCTTTGCTAGGCCACATATGGTTTTAAAATTCTTTCATTTCTTTTTAGATATTTCCAGTTTAGTGGAATATAGATTTTTTTAAAGACTGTCCGTATGAATCTTTCCGTTTCCTCGGTGTCCGTTGTAATGTCTCCCATTTATTTCTAATGTTATTAATTTGGGTCTCCTCCCCTTTTGAGGCAGGCTATCTCTTATGTAGCTATGACTATCTGGACTATGTAGACTACGTAGACCAGGCTAGCCTCAAACTCCCAGGGAGCTCCCTGGCTCTGCTTCCCAAGTGCTTGGATTTTAGGCGCCACCACACCTGGCTCCCCCTTCTCGTTTTTAGTTTAATTTTGCTGAAGGTGTGTCAGTGCTGTTCATCTTTTCAAAGAACCAACTCTTCTTTCCATTGACGCTTTGTGTGTTTAATTTTTTTACTTTTATTTCATTAATTGTATTCATTTTAATTAAATATATTTATTAATTTTTCTTATTTATTTACTTATTTATTTATTTATTTTTACACTCCAGATTTTATTCCCCTCCTGCTCTACCCTTCCACATCCCATACCCCCCTCCCCACCCACCCCACCAGACCTCTAAACTCTCTGGGGCCTCCAATCTTTTGAGGGTTAGGTGTGTTTTTTCTGATTGAACCCAGACCCGGTAGTCCTCTGCTGTATATGTGTTGGGGGCCTCATCTCAGTGGTGAATGCTGCCTGGTTGGTGATCTGGTGTCTAAGAGATCTCAGGGGTCCAGGTTAGTTGAGACTGCTGCTCCTTCTACAGGGTTGCCCTCCTCCTCAGCTTCCTCCAGTTTTCCCCTAATTCAACCACAGGGGTCAGCAGCTTCTGTTCATTGTTTGGGTGCACATATCTGTATCTGACTCTTTCAGCTGCTTGTTGGGTCTTTTGGAGGGCAGTCACGGTAGGTCCCTTTTTGTGAACGCCCCATAGCCTCAGTAATAGTGTCAGACCTTGGGCCTCCCCTTGAGCTGGATCCCCCTTTGAGCCTGTCGCTGGACCTCCTTTTCCTCAGGCTCTTCTCCATTTCCATCCCTGCATTTCTTTCAGACAGGAAGGATTATGGGTCGGAGTTTTGACTGTGAGATAGCAACTCCATCCCTCATTTGATGCCCTGTCTTTCTGCTGGAGGTGGGCTCTACAAGTTCCCTCTCACCACTGTGGAGCATTTCATCTAGGGTCCCCCCTCCCAGATCTCTGGTACATTCTGTAGGGTCCTCCCAACATCCTACTTCCCGAGGTCGCCTGTTTCCATTCTTTCTGCTGGCCCTCAGGTCTTCAGTCCTTTTTCCCCACCCAATACTGTCCCCTTTTCCCTCCCAGGTTTCTCCCTCCCCCCTTGTGGTTTCTTCTCCCTCCCAAGTGGGACTGACCTCAAACTCTACTACAGAGCAACAGTGATAAAAACTGCATGGTGTTGGTACAGAGCCAGACAGGAAGATCAATGGAATAGAATTGAAGACCAAGAAATAAAACCACACACTCACGCACACTTGATCTTTGACCAAAAAAAAAAAAGAAAAAAAATCCAAAAATATACAATGGTAAAAGAAAGCATCTTCAATAAATGGTGCTGGTCTAACTGGCTGTCTGTATGTAGAAAAATGAAAATAGACCCATATTTGTCATAGATCAAAGACCTCAACATAAAACCAGATACACTCAATCTAATAGAAGAGAAAGTGGGAAAGGACCTTGAACTCATTGGCACAGGGGGAAATTTCCTAAACAGAACTCCAATGGCTCAGGCTCTAAGATCAAGAATTGATAAATGGGATCTCATGAAACTGGAAAGCTTCTGTAAGGCAAAGGACATAGTCAATAAGACAAATCGTCATCCTACAGATTGGGAAAATCTTCACTAACCCCACATCTGATGGAGGGCTAATATCCAAAATATATAAAGAACTCAAGAAGCTAACCTCCAAAAAAATCAAACAACCCAAGCAAAAAATGGGGTATAGAACTAAACCAATAATTCACAACAGGGGAATCTTGAGTGGCTGAGAAGCACCTAAAGAAATGTTCAAAGTCCTTAGTTAATCAGAGAAATGCAAATCAAAATGACCCTCAGATTCTACCTTACCCCAATCAGAATGGCTAAGATCAAAACCTCAGGTGACAACACATGTTGGCAAGGATGTGGAGAAAGAACACTCCTCCATTGCTGGTGGGATTGCAAACTGGTACAACTACTCTGGGAATTAATCTGGAGGTTCCTCAGAAAATTTGAAATAGATCTACCTAAAGACCCAGCAATATACCCAAAAGATGCCCCACCATCCCACCATGTTCCACCATGTTCATAGCAGCCTTATTTGTGATAGCCGGAAGCTGGAAACATCCCAGATATCCCACAACAGAGGAATGGATGCAGAAAATGTGGTTCATTTTACACAATGGAATACTACTCAGCTAGTAACAATGAGGATATCCTGAGTTTTGCCGGCAAATAGATGGAACTTGAAAATATCATCCTGAGTGAGGTAACTCAGACCCAAAAGGTTGTGCATGGTATGTGCTCACTAATAAGTGAATATTGGCCAAAAAAAGGGGGGGGGAGTACAGAATACCCAAGATACAGTCCACAGAACTCAAAAAGGTCAACAAGCTGAAGGGCCCAAGTGAGGATGCCTCAGTCCCACTTGTATTCATTATTTTAATGATCTTTTCCCATCTACCTTTTGGGGATGTATTTGCTCTTCTTTTCCCAAGGCCTCCAGGGTCGTCATTAACTGATCAATTTGAGATCTCTATAATTTTTTGACAAATCCACTCAATGCTGTTAACTTCCTTCTTAGTGTCCCATAAACTTTGATATGTTATGGGTTCATTTTCATTCAATTCTAGAATTTGAAATCTTCTTGATTTCATCCTTGACCAATTATCATCCAGTGGTGTGTTATTATCTATGAGTTTGTGTACTTTCTGTAGTTTCTATTGTCATTGATGTCCACTTTTATTTACTCAGTTGAATGAGGACTAGGAGAAGATTAGCAATGGGTAAAGAGGGAATTCATGTTCGGGAAGACAGATTTGAGGAAAGTGTGCAGAATATAGTACAGAAAAAAAACGAAAGTGAAAATGTGAGAAAAGTATTTAATAGAATGAAGACTTGAGACATATGTTGAATCAGAATACTTAGAAAAGAAAAAAGATAGATAGATAGACAGACAGACAGACAGAGATGGGTGAGAATTCTTAAGGATTTATAAAAGATATAATTGCCCATTTTCAAGAAAAACACAAATATCTATGGTTCCCCTATTTAAATTAACTCTCTTACATTCATTCGTTTTAACTTTTATATACAGTCTCAACCACTAGGCATCAAGGTATGCAGGATGAGATTTGCACATTTCTCCATTCCTTCCAGGTTTCCATCAGTGACCATCAGTAGCTCATCAAGCTTCAGATCCTAAATCCAGAAACGACATCAGAACGGGCATTTTCATTAGCATAGCATTAGCATAGCTCGGAAGTTAACAGAAAATGCTTTAAACAAAGTGAGTCCTTAATCAAGACTACTCTTGATTCTTATAAATGTTTAAACAGAAAAATCAGCGCTTTCATGTAAATATTTTACATCTCAAGATCAACTCAATTTTCACTAATTTCTCTTGCCTCTGTAACTCCACATTCCTCAGAGATAACAGATGATCTTTTTTTATTTCTATCATTTAAAACAGTTTTTATATTTAAATTTATCTTTATCATATTCTTTCCTTTCCAGATCCTCTCCTTGTCCGTACCCAACTTTAAGTTCTTCCTCAAAAAAAAAAAAAAAATACAGACCCCAATGAACAACAAATCCCCCCAAACCAAGAAAACAAAGTAAAACACTCCCCAAAAAGACCCCACCAAAATATAACAAAATAGAAGGTGCAAAACGTGTAGAAGTAACCAGCCAAGAACTGATTTGACTTAAAGCCCACTCCACAAGACGGAACCCATACCTGACACTGCTGAGGTGACCAAGAACTTGAGACCCTGGATAACCCAGGGTCCTAAGATAAAGCCAAACAATACTGATTGATCAAAAAAAAAAAAAAGAATGTAGTGACCAAATGACTCCTGATGATCTGCTACACTCACAGATAAGTGCCTTGCGCAGCCATCATCAGAGTCATCCTCCTGCGGCAGATGGGAATACGTATAGAGGCCCACACTCAGACCCTGTCCTCGATGGGTGTCTCCATCAAATCCCTCCCCTCAGAAGAGCAGGTGGACAAAATGTAACAAAATGTACGAGCCAAAGGGGTGGAGAACACCAAAACAACAAGACCCCCCTAGATGGACGTGGGCAAAGCCACGTGAACTCACAGAGATGGTGGCAGCATGCACAGGGCCCGCACAGGTCTGCACCAGATCCTCTGGGCTTACATTATGGAGTCTAGGTTCAGTATATTTTTATTGTTTCCTGAGTGTGCCCACGATGGGCCTCTTGATTTCTCCTGTCTTCTCTTGGTTTCCCTTCATAAAGGCCATTTAAATCTTTTATTTCAGATTATATATTCCATTCCAGTGAGTTAAAATAAGTGTTTAAAGTGATAGGGGGGTTAGATGAACAGCTCGGTGGTAGAGTATTGCCCTGCACCGACCCTGTAACACTCCAGCTTGGTATATAATAAAAGTGGACATTTTAGACAAATGCAGCTGAGAGAAGTTGATGCATAATAAGGTATTATAATAAGCACAGAATCGAAGCATGTGACAGTCAGCCATTTAAGTCAAGAAAAGTGGCTAGAGTTCACTTGTTCCGAGTGTCTCATATGGAGAGTGAAATATTAATTAACTTTAGACTTTCAGCTAATTATATTTTATAAATGAACTTTGTAAACCGAAAAATACAGAAAGCGTATTTGGGGCTGGTTCGGTGGCTCGGCGTGTAACGGGGGCTTCCTGCTCTCGCTGAGGTCCCGGTTTAGTTCCCAGCACCCACACTGTGGCTCATAACCACCTGTAACTCCTGCTCTAGGGATCTGACGCCCCTTCTAGCCGCTGTGGGCACTGAAAGCACATGGAGCACTCTACAGGCAAAACACTCACACACATGAAATAAATAAAGCTGTTTTAAAAAACTAAATCATATTTAATTTTTAAATGTGTAAAAGGGGAAATCTACAAAAGATACTTCCCCTAAAAATAAGGCAATGAGAAAGAGGAATGGAAAAAATGCAGTGAACAACCCAGTGTAGACTACTGCATGATGCCAGGCTGTTCAGCGGGTAACAGAAGGGGAAATGAGTGGATTAATATGGAAAGATGTGGATAAAACCTGTGGTATCAAAGGAACCAGATCTCAGACAAGTGCACATGGTTCATTTGCATAAAATAAAAGTATATTAAATAAACAGTATATTGCATAGAAATGTGAAGGTTGTGGGGCAGGGGGGTGGCTCGGTGGGCAAGAGCACTTGCCTTGCAAGCGTGAGGACCTGAGTTCCTGTCTCCAGCACTGGGGAGACATGGACAAGGAGGATCCCAAGAGCCTGCTAGGCAGCCAGCTACCCTAGTCGAAGTGATGGGCGTTCCATTCACTTCCATTCAGGGTATGAGGTGGATAGAGGAAGACCCTGGGGGGAGGGACAAATGGCAAAATGCAGAAACAAAATGAAGTTCATCCTTATCCGGATGAATGAGCACTGGCGTGTCCACGGTCCTTTGATGTCTATGCGTCCCATGGAGGACAGTTACCAAACGCACACAATGCCTCAGGCCCCATCCGACAAATGATAATTAACTTCAGTTTACCAAGTTAATATATTACATATTGTCTAGTATTCCTATCCTCTCATCATTTAATGAGAATCACTGACGAATGTATGGTTACTTGAATCTGACTTCTTGGGATGATGTGGGTGCCTTCGGTGTTGTTTTATTGTGGTGGGCAACCAGCTGAGCCAGTGCCGTGTATGAAGCAGAACGTTTTCTCCCATCAGAATGGACACTTGGGCGACAGGATTTTCATATACATTGAGATTTATTCCAGTATCCTCTCTCTTATTTTGTGCTCATTGATTTCCCTATTTCTGCCCCAATACCACGCTGCTCTCTCTACGTCAGCCGCTTCCTGCTCTGGTCTCCTAACACCTGACAGAGTGTACGCATGTGTGCACACATGCACACACACACACACACACACACACACACACCCTGGCCTTTCCTTATCTTCCCTGGTTATCTGAGGGCACTTACTCTGTCAAATGAACTTTTAAAGACCACTTTATACTATTTCCAAAGGATTATATTAAATGTATAAATTTATGGGAACGTCTCCCCACTGAAGGAATAAGAAATGACTTTGCATTTGTTCAAATCTTACTTTATGACCTTCAATAAGATTTTATAGTCCTTTTCACATAGGTCCTATGGCTTTCTTGTCAAATTTATTCATAAATATTTTATGGGTTTTGCCACTATTGTGAGAGAACTGTTTCCCCTTTTTGTGTCTAATTACTTACTGCTAATGTACAGTAAAATGGTTAATTTTGACACATTTATCATCTGTCCGACTACTTCATCATGGCTGTTTTATAATATAATTTTATCCTTTTTTTTCAGTCCTGGGCATTAACCTAGAGCCTTGTACATGCTTGGCAGGCAGGTGAGAGCTCCATCACGGAGCGTCATTCCCAGCCTCCTTTGTCTTTTCAATTATGAGACAAGGTCTCCATACATTACCCAGGCTGCCCTTGACTCTGTCTGTAACCCATGCTGCCCTCGACTCCCTCTGTAACCCAGGCTGCCCTCGACTCCCTCTGTAACCCAGGCTGCCCTCGACTCCCTCTGTAACCCAGGCTGCCCTCGACTCCCTCTGTAACCCAGGCTGCCCTCGACTCCCTCTGTAACCCAGGCTGCCCTCGACTCCCTCTGTAACCCAGGCTGCCCTCGACTCCCTCTGTAACCCATGCTGCCCTCGACTCCCTCTGTAACCCAGGCTGCCCTCGACTCCCTCTGTAACCCAGGCTGCCCTTGACTGCCCTTGACTCCCTCTGTAACCCAGGCTGCCCTTGACTCCCTCTGTAACCCAGGCTGCCCTTGACTCTGTCTGTAACCCAGGCTGCCCTTGACTCTGTCTGTAACCCAGGCTGCCCTTGACTCTGTCTGTAACCCAGGCTGCCCTTGACTCCCTCTGTAACCCTTGAGCTTTCACTCTTCCCACAGCAGCTTCCCACATAGCTAGGATTACAAACCTACACCACCAGGCCTGGCTAATTTCAGTGCTTGCCATCACTCCCTCGGGTCTGTGAGTACATATAATCAGCAGCCAGTAGTAACTGCTCACTGCCTTCCTTTTTTAAACATTAAGATTAATTCATTTTTCTACCTTATCATATTTCCCCTTTCAATAATGATGGTGATAATGTCGATACCTGTCTGACTCCCAATTTTAATTTGAAACAGCTCTGATTGGCTACTTACGGGAACATATTTAAAGGGTTTTTCCCTACTCCTTTTTACTTAACAATATCACTTTGAAAGACTGTTGTTGTTTTTTTTGGTGTGTGTGTGTGTTGTGTGTGTGTGTGTGTGTGTGTGTGTGTGTGTGTGTGTGTGTGTGTGTGTTTGGGCTGTGTGTAAGTGCACTATGTGTGTGCAGTACCCAAGGAGACCAAAGGAGGGCACCAGACCCCTAGAACTGGAATGGAGTTGGGGACAATTGCGAGCCACTCTGTAGGTGCTGGGAACAGAACCAAGGTCCCTTCAGTACCAGCCAGAGCTTTTTAAGGCTGGGCCATCCCAGAAGCACCTGGGATTGATGCTTTTTTTTTTTCCAGATTTTCTTTATTTCCCCTTTTGTTCTGGGTCATCCTAGATATATTCTCACTCGATGTTGGAAGACATTAATCTGAGTCTCAATAGTAACAATTCTCTTCCTGAAATTCTCCGATTATCCTCTTTGGCTAAAATACTCATTTAAGAAGGAACGCCTTGATTTTCTTGGAATTTGATGACCACTGATGGTGCAAGCAAAGCGTTGGCTGGTCCCTGTGGAGGCAACGGAGGAAGCCGTGTTCCCACAGGCTCATCTGGCTTTGTGAGGAGCAGACCCCGCGAGTCACCCAGCCCACCTGCCAGAACCTAGTGTCAAGTTCCCTTTCTGTCATTGTGATAGAACAGCCTGACAAGCAGGGGAGAAAGGGTTTGTTCTCGCTTACAACTGCAGGTCATAGTCATCATCTGGGGGAAGTGGATGTAGGTCGGCAAGTCTCATCACATCCACGTCCGAGAGCAGAGAGCAGTGAATGCACGTATGCTGCGCTCAGCTTTCTCTGCTGCTCTACAGTCCAGGGCCTCAGCCAGGAAATGGTGTCAACAGCTCTTGGCCTTGGTCTTCCCACGTCAATGTAATGCAAGGCAAGGCAAGCAGGACAGTCCCCCGAACATGCTCACAAGCCAGCCTGAGCCGGCTAATCCCTCATCAAGACCCTCTTCCCAGATGAATTCTGGGATGTGTCAACCTGTCAATTAAATCTCGCCATCATGCCTAGAATCTAACAATATTACTAATCTTTGCCATGTTACCCAATATCAGACAACAAATATGTTTACGGCTGATTGTCCCACTGAGATAAAAGGGATGTTGTCTGAGCAGAAACCGCCACCCTAGTCGTAAAATAGTCATTTGTATATGAGCTAATATTAGACTTCTGTTAGTAACTATTTATTTAGTAGGTATATGGGTGTCTTGCCAGCATAAATGTCTGTGCACCACGTATGTGTGTAGCAGGGGCCATAAAAGGACATTGGCTCTCCTGGAACTGTAGTTATAGACAATTACGAGCCACCCTGTGGATTCTGGAGAACAGATTGTATGGAAAAATACCCAGTGTTCTTAACCACCGAGCCATCATCTCTCCTGAGTCAAGTTAATCTTTTCTCTTCCCCTTGAAAAGTATAATCAAGACTGAGACCATGCATCTTAGCTCTTTTTTTCTGTTGCCATTATTAAAATTACCCTGAAACGGAAAATTTGTCTCACAGTTCAAGCATCAGGACAGGGCAACAGGAGGTTGAGGCAGCTGGTCACATCACATCCCTAACCAAGAAGCAGGGAGCTAAATACTTGCTCTCAGCTGACTTTCTCCTTTATAGAGAGTCTAGGATCCTAGCTAGGGAATGGTGCCACCTTTCGTGGGCAGGTCCTCCCACCTCAATTAACCTAACCAAATTAATCCCCCACAGGCATGCCCAGATTGGAATTTAAGCTAGATAATCCCTCACAGGTGTTCCCAGAGGCTCCCCTCTTAAGTGATTCCAGATCCCTTCACACCATGTCAGCATCTTGACACATCCATGACAAGTGATCTAATTAAAACAAAGGGCTGACCTGGAGGCAGACACACACACACAGGGTGTAAAGGGCTCTAGAAGCATCCTTTGAGGCTGGTTAAAGCTCCAGAGAGAAAGTGGCAGGAGACTCCCCCCCCCAGCCCCTCCCACTGGCTGCACCACAGTCACTCCTGAAATAATTGGAGGCAGCCAGAGGAGAGGTGCCCTTTAATCATTCGTGGAGAAAACTGGAACAAACCCACATACTGGGGCATCTATAAGCTGCTGCAGATTCATGGAAACCAGCAACATCTGGTGCCATCAGCTCTGAGACAGGGGGACTCAGAGGAGCCAGAGAAAGTAACAAGGGACTTCAGTACCTGGAGGGAAAATGAGGGGCCTGCTGACAGAACAGGAGACCGAGGGCAGCTGGCGGGCCTTTCTGCAAAGGAAAGAACTTGAAGGGGCGGGGGAATTTATTTGGATGAAGTACTCTAAAATAAAGCCATTCTGCAAACGAAACACCCCCCAGCAGCAAAACTCCTTTCGTGCTCTGTATTTTGATGCTGCTTCCATTCACAAGAAGGTTCTGGAAATAACCCTCTGAAGCTAGTTCAGATCACTTGGTTGAGCAAACAGAAGGAGAAGGAGTAAGATGGTTTCCCTTTATAATCTTCTTGTAGCCAGAAGACCTCCATCTTTAAACACTGCCTTGGACGTATGTCCTCAGTTTCCAGGTGGGTGATGATTTTGTTCCAGTCCCAGTGTCTCTGCTCCTTCCTTTCCCTGTGAGCCATACCTTTCACCAACCAGCCGTGGGTCTCTACACATATTCGTCAGATTTATCTTTACCTGGCTGTTTTTTCCAGCTGACTCTGCCAGCACCTAAGCCTCGTTCTGAATATTTGAGGAGTGGAGCCTGGGCCTGGCTGATACCACAGAGACCTCATGCTGGGCCCTGGCTCTCTGAGGACTGCAGACCCCACTTGGCTGCCTCAGGCCCTGCTCTAGGGCCTGCTGTTGGGGAGCACAGATTCCCCAACTTGATGACAAAGAGACAGAAAGGAGCCTAGGATAGAACCCAAGAGCTCCTTTAATGCTTGGGGAGAAAGTTCTAGAAATAGTCAAGCCAGAGTCTTCATTGTCCTCCCACACTGCACAGGGAAAGAAGACATCAGTAACAACCATTAAAAAGGGTCAGGAAAGGTGATATAAGCTTTGAACCAACTGCACAGTGGGCCTGTGTAGATATAGACCGGAGGAAGAGGAGAGGAGAATTTGACTGCCCTGCCCAAGGCACTGGGTCCCATCTCCAGCACCATGCAGCTAATTAACTAAAATAAACAATGGGGATGATTAGTTTTTAAGCAATGGAGTCCAGGATATTTCAGTCAGTAAAGTACCTTCCTTGTAAACAGGAGACCGGAGTTTGATCCCCAGAACCCACTTTAAAAAGCCAGGCAGGATGAGGAAGTGGACAGAGGCAGATCCCTTGGTATATTCCAAGATTATTAAGAGACCCTATCCCAAAAAAGGTGAACAGTACCAGAACAAGAGCCAAGATTGTCCTGTAGCCACCATACGCGCCCACACGCCCTGCAAGGCTGCCTTTGACAGTGAGCTTCGAGAACCTGATGGGATCCACAGAGCTTGCCCTCCAATTAGACAACTCCAGACACTGTCCTGACAGCTTGTGATTTCAGCCTAGCCCAGCTCAGAAGCTGGACAGAGTTGCCATGCTCCAACCAAATCCTGGGGTAACTGCAGGGGAAGCATTCTGTGGGGAAACAGTCAAGGTGTTTCCAATCTGCCTTCTAAGCCCGGTCAATTCTTTCAATGTAAGCATGCTTGCATCCCGAAGCCAGTCACCACCGCACTATGTCCATGGGTACTTGAGTCTGACAAGTCCCGGGGCTCTCCATTTCCAGCTGTTTGATTTTCCTATCGTTGACTCAGAAGGCCCAGTCTCTGCTGCACATCAGTCTCCTCTGGTGAATGATCTCACTCAGTCCTCTCAGCCATCTCATAAGGAACAGATAGACACCGCTTACAGTTTTAAATAAGAGCTTTTTCTCAGGTCCCACCGCTACCACCAAGCACTGAGGAGCACAGGCCTGGTAAATAAAGGTTCAAGCGTGTGGTTGCTAGAGGGCAGCTGAAAGAAATCTCAGGCCTGAGACAGGTTCCAATGTAGCTCACTGGTATTGTACATCCATGGTGCCTGGGCCTCTGGCGCTAGCCCTCTGTCTCCTGTCCATAGTGCATCTCCAAAGAGCAATTTCTCTGAAGCCAAGCTTAGTGATTAGAGCCCCTATGGTCCTCCTTTTCTGGAGTCTCTGGAGTTGAGGCTAACACTCAGTTTGAGAAGGATGAGAGCCCAGCCCAGGCTCCCCAGGAATAAGACAAGGCCTCATAGTGTCAGCCTGGTGCCTTGTTTAACAGGCCTACATAAGCCAAAGCCATGACCTAAGCTAGAGGCCTCTGTTCAGCTCAACCCTGACCATTCCTTAACAGCCTGGACTATGAGGTTACCTGTGAACGTAAACATTTACTCCAGTTACGATACAAATGATTCATTCGCTGAGAAAGAGAAACCTGGAGGGCCTGGTTTCCTCAGACTATGTAGGGCCTTCACTGGCATACGCCATGCACAACCACCTCATTTCTTCCTCCCTCCTCCTGTGTGCATTTAACTTCTCCAGTTCTGCTCTGAACCAGTCTCTTCCTCATGGATAAGGTGCAACCATGGCTAGGGAGATGGCCCAGTAGGTAAAATGTTTGCCATGCAAGCATGGTGACCTGAGTTCAAGCATGTCCAAAGTCAGGTGCAGTGGCACATATGTGAAACAGGAGGATCCCGGACTGACTGAGCCAGAATTCCCTAATTATCAATACCCTCAGGTCCCAGAGAGAAACCATGTCTTTAAAAAAGAGTGGACTGGGGCTAGAGAGATGGCACAGCAAACCGGTTACAAGCAGTCACTGCTCTTGGAAAGAGCCTGGGTTTGATTCCCGGCACTCATATCAAGTAGCTCACAATTGCTTGTAACTCGAGTTCCAAGGATCTAATGCCCTCTAGCCTTTACTGACATCTGTATGCACATATAACTTACACGAGTGTTCATGCATATGTGCACACGTGCACACGTATACACACACACACACACACACACACACACACACAATGCGTAAATGAGCAAGTGTTCCACCCGACTGCCCATGGTGATCATGTCCTCCTATAGAGTTCTCAGCCAGCAGAAGCTAGAGGCCGCAGTTGTGCCGGCCTAGGTTTTATAGCAGATGGCAGACAAGATTCTCAAGGTTCTTGGTGCTGGGCATGCTCCTCTGCTTACGTACCCAACTCATTCCTTTGGGCTCAGGAGTGAGGGGTTTCCTCAGAGCATCTCTGTGACCTCACAGGTGTACATGAGGTTGTAGGATCTCATCTTGGGGTCTTTTGTATAAGCACTGGTGGCAGTCAGGAGGCATGTGACTCCATCTGAGAGACAGAGCAGATACTCCCAAGACATGCTGAGGGAAAGGCGGGGCCACCATCTGTAACTAGCAGAAGAAGAATTCTAGACACAGAGACACAACACTAGGGAAAACGTGTCAGCCAGCAGTCCACATCCTGAGTGGAAAGGTGAATGGGTCTCCCCTCATCTTAGACTAGTTTCTCTTGCTTTAAAGACTGCCATAGGCTGGGTAGACTATAAACAAAAGAAGTCTATGTGGTCTTGTTTTGAGAGGCTGAAAAAAAATCCAAGAGCATAGTCTCTGTACTGCTTCGTGATAGGACAGGAAGGCTGGAAAGGGCTGAGGATAGGATAGGATGAGATGAGTTGACCAGGAAACTACCTGAGTGTCTACCTCACCACTATGGTGGCACTGACACAATCGTGACAGTCATGATTGATCATCTCTGTCACTTTGACTGGGTTTAGAATTCCCATGGAATCACACCTCTGGACCTATCTGTAAGGATGTTTCCAGAAAGGTTTAGGTAAGGAGGGAAGGCTTTTCACTGAATAAGACACTGTCCTAGGGCTGGGGTTCCAGACTAGAGGAGAGCGAACTGAGAACCAGCATTCACCAGTCTCTGCTTCCTGACTGTGGGTGCGATGTGACCAGCCACCTCAGGCTCCTGCAGCTGTGTTGGACTGTACCCTCAAACTGTGGCCAAAGTGAAGCTTTCCTTCCCGGAGTTGCTGTGTCAGATATTTTACTACAGCAGTAAGAAAAGAAGCCAGCCATCTTACTGAGGACCAAGGAGCCAGAGTTTGGAAACAAAATAACCCACCTGGTTCTCAAGTACACTGTGCTACACAAGGAAGCCACACTCAATGTTACAGATGGATCAGTCTCCCTGATCTGCCTCCAGAAGCTATCCTGGAGCTCACTCACCTTGACCAGCCTCCGGTGGAGCTCAGGCTAGCACTGAGTCCTACCTCATACAACCAAGCTCAGAGCTTCTGGCCACCATGTCTGTAACACTGTGATCCAGAGCCCTCTCTGAATGACCTCAAAGGGTCTTCAGCATCAACAATAGATCTGTGGCTCCACAAATGTATCAATGTATCTTAATGTATCAATTCCCATGTCTACCCGTGTTTCCATAAATTTAATTAGTGTTGAAAAGCAGCTTATTTGGCAAGATGATCAGTTTTTAACCTGGGTAAACGACTGCCTTTATGACTATAAATTAGGCATGCACGATCTTTTTCACGCCTCACGGTTGTCCTCATAAACACTGGAGGCAGTAGCTGGGAGTCTCACTCCGTTACCTTCCCCATTACTGTTTTATCATCGTCCCGGTAGGAGTGGGGAAGTCATTCTGCTTTAATGACAGAAAGGATGTGGCGATGAGGGGCTGGTTTAATGAGGAAACTACCTCATGGTCAGCGTCTCCACCCATGCCTGTCCGTGCCTACGCAAGCTCAGGGGCCCATGGGGCCTGCTGTCCACAGCCTTGGTGAGGGGACTGCGTGGGATTTTAAAGCTCCTTTTGTCTTAATTGCAAATAATTAGGAGTCAAATATTTGCCAGCAGTTGGTTTCCGCAGCAGAGAGAAGGTGAGCCGTCTCGTCGTCTTCCATGGCCACAGGGTTGGCACAGGTGTTTTCTTAACCGTGACCTCCTCAGACCACAGTTTACGAAAAAGGCACCTGCAAGCTAATCAGTGTGAGCATTTCATGTGGAGAAGCAGACAGTGGCGTTTAATACAATCTGGCTTTTCAAAGAAAGAGGGCCAGGTAGAAGAGGTGGTCTCTGAAGTTCCCTTTCCTCTGCGTCTCTAGGGGTCTCTTGACTGAAGAAGAAATATGTATTTCCTCCATGCCCTACCATCTTCCATATCCTTCCCCACTTGGGAGGGACAGGTTAAAACGGACTTCCAGACGATCACTAAGTGTAACCCCCATCACCCTCCCCCGCCTCTGACCTGACACTGGAACATCGGCACTAAATTGTCCTTAAAATTGTTGTGTTCCTTAAAACCTGAGTGTTCTATGACCATAGGAAGACAGTGGTCCAGCTCCTATGGAGCCTCCTAAAGCTAGAGGCAGGGCACACAATCTAGGGAAGGAGCACAGGCTGACCCCAAGAAGGAAGACCCTCTAGGGTAAATCAGAGCTGATAGGCACTGGGGGAGAACAGAGAGGGTCACAGCTGGAGAAGCAGCAGCACAGCCGAGTCTGAGAAGCCAAAGACTTGAGCCGCTTATTTTCTAAGTGTGGCGGTCTGTCAGTTCTTTTCTGCTGGCACAGGGAAGTTTATAGAAACAGTATCTAGTGGTAAGGCTTCACTTCCTTGCCCTGTCTTGGGAAAAAAAACAAAAGCTGATTGCTTCAGCACTGTGTTCGTTTCTTCTAGTAGCTGCCAGCACTTTCCAGAGTGGCCCATTTCCCAACAACCCAGGAGAATGCTGCTAATCAAACACACTTGGTAGCAAAGCAACCAGAAGCCTTAGGCTCAGGAGGTGGGGAGATTGGGGAAGGGGGGCTTGGAGGAGGTTGGGGTTGGGAAGGTTCCAGCCCAGAACTCCTTTCCTTCTCTCTTGTCAGCCTCCACAGAAAAGTTGCTGGGGTAGGAGGGTGGCTCTGTAGTGGAGGGAACATTTGCAGTGATGTGGGGACGGTCAGCCAAGCGGATAAGGGAGATTTTCACACCCCGCTCTGGTTTTGCCCTTTTACGCCACAGAGATATGTTGACCTTCGAGTTTATTATGATGCAAGAAAAAAAGTCGATATTTCTTAACTTGCCAAGGTTAGGGGAATTTAAATGAGTTATTGAATCAAGTAGTTAATCTTTCCATAACTGATTTTTTTCCCCCTTTCAAATCTATGTTGATGAAAAGCAGACTTAACCCAAAACAGGAAAAGAAGGATTCTGGGTTCCCCCACCCCCTTAAACATGTTTGTCCTGGGGAGAAGAAGCTGGGCCTGAAGGCTCAGTGTTGGCAGCCAGAACCATTTTGTCTTGCATAGCATATGGGAGATAGTTTGCCTGTCTGTCTGTCTGTTTGTTTGGTCTTGCTTTTTTGTTTCGTTCTGTTTTTTGGCACATGTTATGTAGCCCAGGCTAGTCTCAAACTTAGTGTGTAACCAAGGTTAGCCTTGGACTTCCCACCCTCTTGCCTCAACCTCCCAGACATTGAGACTACAGTGCGAACTGCCGTAACAGGCTTGGAAGATCATTGTGTTACAGCGTAGCGCGACACATTCCCAGAGCTGCGAACGCTGTGTCCACCTTGTAGTTATTTGAACTTTTGGCTCTTTTAAAAATTCCCAGCATGCCACGTGTTGGCATTAATGGCACGAGGCATCCCATAATTCCCTGGACTCCTCTCCTGCAGCAGAATATTACTGTTATGTTCTGGGTGGACTTCTCTCTTCCCAGTGATATAAGCCACCCCACAGCCGCCGGCCTCTGGGTGTAAGCTCTGGGCAACACTGTCCAAAGATCTTTGTGGGTGTGTGTCAGACACAGGGGACATTCTCAAGCAGTATGGCAACTGCCAATTCCAGGGTCTTGGGCTTCTATCCACAGATGAAGGTCATGCTATAGAGGACTGGTCGGGGGTAGGAGGAGGATGGTGGTGGCCCTGCTTATGGTGTGGTCTCCCCACCCTCTCCTTACCACACTTCCCCTCTAGCCTCTGCAGGAGCTCCCCAGAGTAGACGTAGCACTCCTTGATTCTTCTGTTCAGTACGCTCAATTCCCTGCAACTATGTTTTTGCCTGACACTGGACTGAAAAGTAGCTCTTAGGTTCCCATAGCTCCTTCCTGGCCTGGCTGTCTTAATTACTTTTAAACTGCTGTAGTATAAGACACCATGGCCAAAGAGACTCGTTGAAGAGTTCGTTCGGGGCTTACAGTTCAGAGGGTGAGTCCATGACCATCATGGCGGGAAACATGGCAGCAGGCAGGCAGGCATAGCGCTGGAGCAATAGCTGAGAGCTCACGTCTGATCCACAAGCACAAAGCAGAGAGGGAGGCAGTGCTCATTTGGAATGGCATGAGCCTACCACCAGTGACACACCTCCTCCAACAAAGCCACATCCCCAGTCCTTCCCAAACAATTCCACCAATTGGGGACCAAGCATTGAAATGCATGAGCCTATGGGAACAGTTCTCATTTAAGCCACCACACTGGCCTCATTTATATCATGGCTTTTTCACATTCCATCTTCAACCAGAATGGCCAGGTCAGAGAAAGAAAGCAGAGTTACATCTTCTCCATCATTGAGACCTGTCAGAGACCTAGCACACAGCCTGGCTGCAAGTCACCACTTAAGAAAGAAAAGGATGGGGATTGGGGATTTAGCTCAGTGGTAGAGCGCTTGCCTAGCAAGCACAAGGCCTTGGGTTCGGTCCCAAGCTCCGAAAAAAAAAAAAAAAGGAAAGAAAAGGATGGGTGTGGCAGCCCATGCATGCAATGCCAGCACTTGGGAGGTAGAGGCAGGAGGATCAGGAATCGTAGCCAGTCTGGTTTGTATGAGATACTGTCTCAAAAGAAAGAAAATAAAAAGAAAAGCAATAAGAGGGGGAAAGAAGTGAAAGGCAGAGGAAAGGATGGGGGAAGAAATCAGTTTTACAGTGATTTTGATGCAATTCTAGTCTGTGGAGTGGTCTCGGGGCATAGGAGCAGTCCTCTGGTCTTAGGTACCTCTTAGTGACACAGGACTAGGTGTTTTCATTTATCCCATTGAGAGCAAGGAGAAGTATGCCCGTGAAAACACAAGTATTTCCCAAGGGCCCTCCCACAGGTTCGGGGATGTGTTGATGCTGTCTGAGATGTTCAGAGCAAATCTCATAAAAACATCAACACTGCACAGCAAAACAACCCTTTTGACTCCTATAACTACTTCTTGGAGGGACATGGATTTTATGTACCCAGAGACCCCACACCCCCTCCTTGGGTCACTTCAGCCTCACAAGAGCAACATAGATGATTTGTAGCTCTGTTCTCCAGCCCTGAGCTGACTGACCCTCTTTGTTTCTTTGCATCCACAGGTCTTCCCAGCCCTGGGCTGTCAGCCTCCTGTGGGAAGAAACTCTGCAGCCACGGGAGCAGGTGCTTGCTCAATAGGACGACAGGGCAGCCCCTGTGCCACTGTCTGGAGGTGTGCAGGCCCCGCTACATGCCTGTGTGCGGCTCCGACGGGAAGCTCTACGGGAACCACTGCGAGCTTCGCCGTGCAGCCTGCCTGCTGGGCAAGCGAATTGTCAGTGTACACAGCAAAGACTGCTTCCTCAAAGGTAGGAAGAGGGCCCCTTGCCTGTGCTTCAGAGTTCTGTGATGGGTCTTCTGACACTCTTGTGGACAGTGACCACGGTGCTGGGTGCACAGGTCTTGGGTGTAGAGGCAGTAAAGAGAAGGATTGGTACATTAACCCAATGGCAACAGGCTTAAGTCTGAGTCCTACTCCAGAGATCCTCACCCTTGCCCACCCTGAGAACAGAATCTGGGGAGGCCAAACTAAACCCTGAACAGATACAGAGTCTCCACTGGGCACCAGGTCATAGGGTAAGACCCAAGTCTCCACATGGGTCTTGAAAAGTGGCAACAGAGATCACATGTATCCCTCTGAACAGAGTTCCCTGAGTCAGGAAGTTACACTGTACATTTAAAATGACCAGATGAGACTGGCAGAGCGGTCCCCAGCCAGTGGAAGAGCAACCCATGCCTCGCTTTTTCAAAGAAGCTCTGAACAAAACCAGCGAAGACAGTAGAACACGCCTATGGAGATAGAGACCAAAGGACTCACTATGCACTGGGGGATTAGGTGGGAAGAAAGGGGCTCGACAGTAAGAGCTGCAGGGGTGGACTCTGTTTTATGTATTAATGTTGTCTCAGCACCCAGCACAGTACACCACAAAGATGCTCAGAGGCTCGCAGAGGCTCGTGGATACAAAGGATACAAAGGCTAGAGGCTAGAATGCTGTTCCCTGTGTTGATGTGGCCTCTGAGTAGTGCATGCCACGACCCGCAGGGATGCTTGGAAGCATGACTAGAGCTGCCGTGTGTGCATTAAGTTCCCTGTGCTATAGAAACAGGGCGTGGCAGCTGGACAAACCTACAGTGACTGAGTAGAGGATGCTAAAGGCGGAAGGACTGACTGCCTCGGATCTGGTGATGTCTGAGGTCTGCTTTGGGTACAGTGAGAGAGAGGAGATGTCTAGGTTTGAAGTGCTGGCCACCAAGGGCTTCTGCGCTACTCTGCAGTGACAAGCTGGGCCTTGCAGGCTCCCTGTGACATGTGCATGTGCCATAGAGTACAAGCCTGGGTTGGGAGGTCACAATCCAAGTGAAAAACACAGGTTTGTGAGCCTCCACCCCCTCCGCGGGGAGCCGCCAGCACCCTGGTAACCAAGAGGCTGTGCCGGGTTGGCTGTGGTGGCTGGGGCTCTGGGAAGGTGCACTTAAGCCCGTGACACTTTCATCGCCGTGGTCATGACGCTAATGTTGAGGTGCTTCAGAATCATGAGGTGCATTATGCAAATGAGACAACAATGAGCTGAGGACAGATGCCTGGAAGCGCTCGCCGCCCAGCTCTGGCCCGCCGCTTCCCTGGCGACCGTGCGCACTAAAACACTTGACCAGTTGCTCCAGCTTTATTGGCCGTGTTGAATTTTATAGACTGATGTTCCATTCTCTGGTTTCCAATATCCCCCAAATTGCATCTTTCCGAAGGTTTTTTATTTCCTCATTGGAGTGTGCACAGCCTCCCCTGCCATCGGTTATTCAAACAGCATTTCTCATTTCACAGGAGGGGAAGAACAACGGCCACAAACCCTGCCGCAGTGAGGGATGACGAGGGCAGTCCCAAGCTGGGCTTTGTGTTGATTGAATTTATGCACCGAATCTTCCTAATGCAGTGAATCACCAGTTCTGTGAACCCCCCGCCCAATGCACAGCTGTTCCCCTCCAGATCCCCCTTCAAGTGAGCAATGTCTCCTCGCATTCCAAAATACCAGGTTATATCTGGGCTCTGGTATGTCTCGGCTCTGTGGCCCTGGGTGCCTCCCTGTACGTCTCTGACCTCTCCTTCAGCTATGACATGGGCCTGGTGGCCATCAATGACTGCTCTGGCAATGCAAAGTGAGGGGAATACACAAAGATCATGTGGCATGACTCCCGGTCCACTGTATTGGTATGACCCATCATTGCTGCTTCTCAGCTAATATAGCCACAGACCTAGAACACAGAGATGCCCAGCCTAAAGGAGCACAGAGGTAGGAAGAGAGGCTATGCCTAGGAGGCTCCTGGGAACCTCTCAGAGCCCAGATAGCTTGGTGGCAGATAGAGACTACTATAGGAAGTTGTGTATACCAAGCCTTGATGCTTTCATCGAGGGCCCACCTAGAACCAGGACTTCTTCTCTACCCCTGATCCGATGTCTGGACTTCTTGGGAAATCCTTTTAATATCGGGGTGAACCAGATATGTCAGGCAGGAGGGCCCAGTCGCCTGGCATTCCTCTGGAGTTCTCAACCTGTGGGTCATGACCTCATGGGGGAGGGATGTCAAATGACCCTTTCACAGGGGTCACCTAAGACCATTGGAAAACACAAATATTTATATTACAATTTGTAACAGTAGCAAAATTACAGTTATAAAGTAGCAACAGAAATAACTTTATGGTTAGGGTCACTATAATATGAGGAACTGTATTAAAGGGTCACAAGGAAGCTTAAGAACCACTGTTCTAGCGTGTGACCTGGAGGGACTTAGGCACTGACTAACAGGGACTCATAGGGGTGGACACATCAGCAGCCCTAAGCAGGGAACTTCCCCCAGAACCATGGTTCCAATAGGAAGCTGATGGCAGAGGCTGGATAGAACTAAGGGGTGGGAGCTGAGGAGAGAGGGCTTGTGAAGACCCACATTGTCTGCTGCCCCTACCTCACAATGGCAGCAGTCTGTTTAATGCCAGCTTGAGCTCCATGGGTGACAATTTGTCATTCGTTCCAAACAGCCAAGAAGTTATTAACATGGGAAACTTGAAAACACTTTTGCCCGTGAAAGCACAGTTTCGAAAATCAACCATTTTCTGTTCTCTGGGAAAACACGTGAGAGAACACTCCAGTCTGTAGGGGTTTAATCTGCCTCCGGAAGCCACCAATACATGGTCCTCTCATACGGGGCCAGAGTGTGTGGATCTAGGGAAAGAGCTGTGACAGATTACACTGGACCATGGCACTGTGTCTAGAGCCCCTGCAGGTAAGGTTTCTGCCAAGGGCTGGCTGGGGTCACACAGCCTTCGCCGCACGATGAGAGAGAAGAGTCAGAATTCTAAGCCCCCTGCTTATAAGGAAACTTCTGCTATCAATCAGCCTCCATTGCTATGGTGACAGAATTCTTTGTGACTGCTAAATAAAATACAGTATCATTTAGGAGTCGTTAGCCTGTGTGAAAAATCAGACTAAAACCAAACCCTGGCTAGCTTCTTCTCAAGTTTGTAGCTTTAATCCCAGGCCTCCGAGGCCAGAAGCTGGGCATCTCTTGTTCAAAGTTAGGAGCAAGAAGAAATCTGGGAAGGACTTTCGGGGAATGTGCTTTTTCCTCAACTCCAAATACCACTAAGATCATACACCCAGACAGGGTGTCCCTGCCTGACTTCAGAGTTTGTGTTCGAAGGCATCCTGTCACGGCGTGTTCCTCCGTGCACACTAACTTTAAAAGGTACTTCTGACTTGGTTTTGAGGTCACACTCTGTCTCCCACGAACCTGCCTTCTAAGCAGTCCCTCACCAAACTAGGGCTGGGTGTATACGGCTGATACGATGGCCTATTTGAGCAGGTTTCCAAACAAACCATGAAATTATGGGCGCAAAACTGCTGGCTAGAGTTTGTCTTCCGCCTCCTCAGCCTGCAGAGCGTTTGTGGACGTCCTATTGCCCAGGACCCAGAAGCATGCTTCCAGGCTAGTGACATCCAAGAAGAGAATCTTCATTTACATTTAAAAAAAATTAGTAGACCACATACTCACGGGGCTTCACTATCCTTCAAATATTAATGTTCTAAAAATTGTGTGTGTGTGTGTGTGTGTGTGTGAGAGAGAGAGAGAGAGAGAGAGAGAGAGAGAGAGAGAGAGATCAGATGATGGTTTCAGATCCTATGGAGCTATTGTTATAGGCACTTGTGGATCCTCCGGCCACTGAAAACTGAACTCCCACCCTCTGCAAGAGCAGCAAGTGCTCTTAACTGCAGATCCGTCTCTCTAGAACCCTAGCTTTTTATTTATTTATTTATTTATTTATTTTATTTTATTTTATTTTTTTTTTGCTTTAAGTGTTGGTGGACAATCATGAGAACTCAACTGCTTGTCCACATGTTAGTAAAGGAAATCTTGTTTCCAGAGAACCTTCTTTTCTTTCTCTCTTTCTTTTAAATCTCACTATTGTTATTACCGTATTATTATTATTATTATTATTATTATTATTATCATTGTTATTGTTGTTGTGATTGTTGTGGTTGCTGCTGCTGAGCTACCTGGTACCTTCAGAACTCCACGTAGACCCCACACCCTCCCAGCGCCATCTCTGTACTTCCACAAATCTCATCTGTCCTTCCAGGGGAAGTTACTGTCATCCCGGGCTGTGCCGGCCCCAAGAGACTTCAGTCACTGGGACGTGTGAAATCTTACTGCAGAGCCCTGGCAGAATGGGGTGTGGTTTAACGTGCTTTAATAGAGCAGCTTCTCTAGCTTGAGAGCCCTCTAGCAAGGAAAGACTGAGACCCAAGAAAGTAAAGGGAGGCCAGGCTTCTGGGGCCAAGTATGTCACTGTGCCTTCTTGGACTAGGGCAAGCCTGTGCTGACTATGCCTAGGAGATTGGTAAAGTACTTCAAGACTCGGTATGTCTGTGGGGACGTTCTACCGATTGTATCAGGAGTCGAGACACAGTGATGCAGGCTCATCATCCAGCACTGGTCAGGCCGAGGCAGAAACATCAAAAGCGGAGGGAGAGGGAGGAAGGGGAGGAAAAGAAACAGACTAGACTGAAATTGTGAGGGTTTAGGGGTTCTGACATTAATGCCTTGATTTGTAAAACAGTAGCATGTTTTGGGGTGATACAGAAGTACAAGAGCCAGGTCATGGTGTGTATCCTTCGGAACTTGCTTTCCCCTATAGTCTCTTTCTTAGCTTTCCAGCAAACATGAGGTAAAGACTCCTACCAGCACTGTGCCCTACCCAAATGCATGAGGCACGTGACTATGGCCTGAATCCCCTAGTTTGTCCTTTTCAATTGTCCCCTCCAGTGTTTGTGGTCACAGCTGCACAGGTTATGGGGCCCAAAGGTAAGGGGTGGTGGCTCTTCCTTCAGGCTAGAGGAGACAGGATGGGTCTGTTTCCTTAGGAAATGACTGGAGTGTGATCTCCTCCAAGTGGCTCCTTCTGTGAAGAGAGCTGAGTCCCCCAGGTTCCCTAGCTGGTTAGCAAGAAGGAAGAGAACCTGATACCCAGCAAGGTAGCAATCCCTGGAACGTGCAGAAGAGTTTGGAGAAATGTTAGTAGAACCTGGGAAAGACGTTCAACTGTCAGAAGGTGTGAAGGGGAGAGAGGCTTCATGGCTTCATAAGCTTTCTTGGCTAGAAAGTGGATCTTGAAGAGATAGAGGGATCGCCAGATAGAAACAGTGGGGAAGGTTTTGAGGGGCACAGAAAGGATCAGATGTCTAAGATTTGAATCCCAGGGAGAAGTGGAGTTCAGGAAAGTGTGAGCTCAAACTGATAAGGTATGAGGGGGAGGGGGTGACAGTTGGGATGAAGGCCAGCTCCAGTCTCCAGCATCTGTGCAATCTCAGTCTACAGCTTCTCTCACCAGACACAGCACCAAGGCCTCGAGGATATATAGGAATCGGTGGGCAGTCTTTAATTTGGGGGACTCCTCCTCACTCTGTGGATCTGGCCAGCATCAATGCATACAACTAGAGACTGGCCGAACTGAAAATTGACCCATACCCCAGCACAAACACACACCCCACTGCAGCCCCCTTGGGGTGCATTTATCCCATTTGTAGAATCCGCTTCCAGAGTAGAAAAAAAAATGACTTCAAACAAACGTGTGTGTTCTTTGACTATTTCCCCTGGGTTTCAGCAAGGAAATGTTGGTCTGAGGCCCCTGAAAATGCGCAAGAACACTATCAGTTCAGCACGTGTGGCGTGCTCCACAGAACAGCTGCATTCTGAATGAATTAATTACAATCCAGTAATTAAAAATTGCTAATAAGTTATTGAGCTGAGAAAGTCTCGCAGTGCATTGATTTCATGCACAGAAACAAGCTACGGTCTCTGAGCCTCCCACCTCCTCCATTGTTCCCCGCTGTCTTCAGCACCTCTTCGGCTTGTCTGTACACCTCCACCCCTGCTTCTCTCTAACTTCCTTGGTGTATCAGTCATTGGCAGGCTCACTCTCCAATCCTAGAGTCAAAAGAGAAGGCTTTGCTTCAGAATCCCTTCAGAGCCATATAAGCCTTCTCCTTTCTTTTCTACCATGGCCATTGAATTACATGTCACCTACACAGGGCCATGGAGATGGCTCAGTGTTGAAGAGCTCTTGTTGCACAACCATGGGGACCTGAGTTCAGGTTCCAGCACCAACATAACAGGCTGGGTGTGGTATCAAGTTCTGTCAGGGCCTGAAGATTACTGGATCTTGTGGACAACCAGCCTACTCAATAGAGACTTGCCCTAAAGAAGCAAAGTAGAGAGAAATGGAAGGGGTTCCAACACCCTCCACTGACTTCTGTGCTTGTGTTCACACGCATACCACATACATATAACACACACACACACACACACACACACACACACACAAATCATCCACACAGACAATAGATGGTAAATAGATGATTGGTGGATATAACATGATAGATGACGTGATTTGATATGGTATGGTATGATATGGCATATTATGGTATGATATACTATGATATGGTATGATATGGCGAGTATAATATGGTATGGTATGATGACTAATACATGATATATGATTCCTGCAGGACCAGGGCTTTCCTGTGTGAATGTCAAGCTAGCTAGCATGCTGGGAGAAATTTCATTAAGCATCAGATCCCCTCCATGAAAAGCTCTTGTTAGTGCCTAGCCCCATTTCATACAGAATGTCCTTACAAATGTAGGTGTCTGCTTTATTTTTCTCTGCCTACCTCACTGGAGATGTTCTACTAATTTTTTGGCTGAATCCACACATTAGTGACCATGCAATGTATAGTCCTTTGGAGGGTCCAGAGTGACAGAACAGGAACCCCTTAGAAGTCCTCAGCAAATAGACAGGTCTATGAGGAGGAGCCTGCTCAAGGCTTTGTAGGTTCTCTAGGGCAGGAGGAGGTTATGCCGTGGATCTGGAAAGCCCCCAGATAGGCTCACGGTTTACAGCTCTGTATTATTTGAGGACAAAGGCTTAAGGAGGAATTGTTAGAAGATGGGGCTCAGCTAGAGGTGGGTCACTAGGGACAGAGCTTGAAGAGTATGCCCAGCCCCTGGACCCTGCCTTGCTCTTGATTCATGTTCTACCATACTGTGAACAACCCCCACCATACGTTCTCATTGCTTCATCATGCCTTCCCCTCCAGTGATAGACTGGACGCACGCATGCACGCACGCACGCACGCACGCACCCCACATTGATGAGCCAAGACAAATCTTTCCCTGTAGAAGTTTATCTTGTGAAATGTTCTGTCGCAACAAACAGAAGATTTAGAAGGCCACTGAGGGGAAGAGGAGGAAGGAGAGGAACAGTGAAGGAACAGACGGACATGGAGCCCCTACTTACAACGATCCCTCCAGGGGGCTGTTCCGGGGAAGACTGTGGAGAGAGAAGTGACCTTGACTCTGGCAGCTCAGGCCTCTCAGAGCTGGAGCTGGCTCTCACCACCTGTGAGCCTTCAGATGATCTCTCCAAGTCAAATGTCAAATTACTAGAGCAAGAAGAAGTTGATTTGGGACTTCCTTGAGGCTCCCCCTACTGTGCCTTCAATTAAGATCAAGGCCCCTGTGTAGCAGCCACTAAATGGCACTGCATACCCAATCTCTCTGCTCGACCAGTTTATCTAATTATGTGTGTGACAAACTCAGCAGCTGTCAGACCAGCCGCAACTCAAACATGTTGACTCTGCATGCCCGCCACCCACCGCAGAGCATGTCTGCTTACTTGGACCGCAGGGCAGAGTTCCTCACTCTCCTACAGATATGCCTCACTTGAGGTCTCCTGCTTCCTGAAGACTTGAGGAGCCAGGGGGCCCTTGGTGTGGGACAGAAGTTGATGAAGAAGTCTGATGCAGAAGACTGGTCCTGATACCTCGTTCCTTTTGCCCTTGCCTCCAGCCTCCAGGGGTGAGATAAGTGTCCGTCCCTTCTGCCTACTTTTCAGCTCAGGAAAGCAACGTCTAGGCCATCTTCCCTTCTCTAAGGAGAAAGGAAACACAGAACTCTGCCCAGTAACTGAAATAAATAAGCTTCGTGCGGTGACCCAAGGAAGCACAGCGGGAGCCAATCAGCGGAGTCCCTGCTGGAGCAAGCTCTGCTATCATCACCACACCACAGTGAATAACCAGATATGGAGTCTGAGATGCTCCCTACCCACCCAGAGCTGAGGGGGTGCCACCCGGTGCCACCTGAGTGAATGGACCTCCTGTGGTTCATTGTCAGGCAAAAAAAGCCTTGTGTCCAGTCCTCTTCCAGATTCCAGTGGATGTGAGAGAGCCAGGTTCAGAGAGAGTTTTCTGAGGTGTGAAGGGAAGGGACACTTCCTGTCCTCAGAGCCCTGCCCTCTGCTTTTCTTCGCCTGCTCCATTCTGCTCCGATGCATCCTCTCCACTCACTAATGGAGGCAATTGGAGTGGAAATGGCCTTCAAAAAAAACCTCCTGCTAAACGAAGGAAGCAAAATCACTTGATTTGCAGGTAATTAGAACAGCCAGACGCAATGAACCCTGTCCACGTTCTTTTGTAAGCAGGCGCGTCTGAGCCATGTGTTGCTCTGTGTAGCTGGAAAGGAGGGCTCCTCCAGGGACCTGTCAGTCATCTCCCTTTAGCTGTCTTCCTAGGGGAACCTCCGTTTTCTCTTCCACCTCTTGCGCTCAATCTCCCGTCTCTTCTTAAGATAGCTGAGGCCCACGCATCTGGTCCTCAGTGGTCCAGCAGGCACTTCTGAGGTATGGGTCAGTGCCTCCCTCCCTCACCCGACCTTACTGAGTTAGCACTCACAGACTCACTATCTCTGTCTCTGTCCTCCTTCCCTCCCTCTGTAACATTCTCCTTCCTCTCACACACCCATATTTCCCATCCTTCTCTCAGGTGTTGTACAGTTCACTCCAGTACAGTGACAAGGTCTGTATTTCCTTGACATATAACAAACCCAAGGTCTTTGTTGAGAGCATTGGCAGATCTTCAAGTCTATGTATGCCCGCTAACTCTACCCGATAATGGGGTGAAGCTCACACACACACAGGTTTCTTTGGCTCCCCATATCTTTTCCAGTGCCTTAGAAAACCCTAGAAGCTAAGCTGTGATGGCCAAACAGCGGAAACTTTTCCTGATAGGTAGATTCAGGTCAAAAAGGAGGAGTCAAGGAAGAAGTCACAAAAGGAAAAATACTTCTACCAAAGATGCCTCAAAGGGAGCCCAGGGTAGGGGTGGAGAGGTACCAGGAAGGGTCAAGGACCTACCATAGTTTTCATGCAGTTAGTGGGCTTGGATTTCCTTTCTGTCTATGCAGAGAAAGTTTCATCTGTTCTGTTTTGGAACCAATAGTAGTAGTAGTAGTAGTAGTAGTAGTAGTAGTAGTAGTAGTAGTAGTAGTAGTAGTAGTAGTAGTAGTTGTTGTTGTTGTTGTTGTTCTTCTTCTTCTTCTTCTTCTTCTTCTTCTTCTTCTTCTTCTTCTTCTTCTTCTTCTTCTTCTTCTTCTTCTTCATCATCATCATCCCTTCAGACTTACCTGCAGGCCAATGTGATGGAAGTAATTCCTTAATTGGGGGTCTTCCTTCCCTGACTCTAGCTCATGTCAAGTTGACAAAAACCTAATCTGCACCAGAGTAAAAGGAAATTGTGTTTCAGCAGCAGAAAACCCCTCACTTAAGCCAGTAGAAGAAAGAGCATGTTTGAGGGGGAAACAAAACCCAAGAAACAAAAGCACATTTTAGACAACTGGTTTCTACTGTTGGCTCAATTAAACACGAACTCGGAGAAGAGACGGGAGATAGGATTACCGCTTGGTCTAGTGATTGTCAAAATCGAAGGAAGCAGGAGAGGGGAAGGGAAGGAGCTGAGGAACCGGAACTTGAGGAACAGAAGCTCCTTACACATTTAATCTGAAAGGAGCCAGGTTAACCATGAGGAGGGAAGGGACATGTTTATTCTCACGTTGGAGGGTATGGAGACATGTTCTTCCCAAAGAGAATAAAGCAAAACTCTCCCTAAATATAACACATGGGAAATGAGAAAGAGGCAAATTGAGAAACAGTATAAGAGAAGGGATAGTAGCCATGGAGAACAGACATGGAAGGGTTAACACATCGGGGTCTAGCTGTCCTAGAGCCCAGAGCAAACCACAGGGACATAGTAAGAGGCGAGAGGACATCTGGTTCTTTGTCCTGGGCCCTTGGTGGCCCTAGTGGACCTCCTTGCCAAGGGCCAACATTAACAACAGTGCATCCATAAAAAAAGCACCTGTGGGGTTTTGAGTGATGAGATTTTAGTCTAAAAGTTCTACACTCAACAGACGACGGTCATGTATGGAACCTGCAGAGTGGATATTCACATGGACAGTATCTGAGAGTGTCTCACCTGCATAGTCCTGCCAGAGGACAGAAGCAGGAACCTCAACAATTAGATACAACCGAGAGAGAAGGGTGGGGGAGAGGGGAAGAGAGGGAGGGAGGGAGGGTGTCCACCACATGGGCGCAGTACCTGTAGAGGCCAGAAAAGGGTGTTGGATCCCCTGGAGCTGGAGTTATATGGATCTAGGAGCCATTCAGTGTGGATGCTGAGAACCAAATCTGGGTTATCTGCAAGAGCAGCAAATGCTCTTAACTGCTGAGCTATTAGTCCCCCCAGAGAATCTGACAAATAGAAAACCATAGTACTCCAGACTTAAGGGGAGCATGTGGCTACCAAAAATGAGAAGCTGTCTAAATAATTGTTCCAAATACAGTTAAGCAAAATTTCCGAGAGAAAAGTATGAAGCTAAGTGTACTTAGTCCCCTCACTCACTATGCCGGTTGGTATTCTGCCAACTTGAAAACAAGCTAGGGTCATCTGAAACAAGGGACCCTGGACTGGGAAAATGCCTCCATCAGAGTGGCCTGGAGGCAAAGGTGTGAGGCATTTTCTTTATTAATGGTCGATGTAGAATGGCACGGCCCACTGTGAGTGCTTCCAGGGCAGTGAGGTTCTATAAGAAAGCAGGCTGAGCAGCCATGGGGAACAAGCCAGTAAGCAGCACTCCTTCATGGCTCTGCTTCAGTTCCTGCTACCCGGTTCCTGCTTTGAGTTTCTGCCCTGACTTCCCTTCATGATTAACCATAAGCTGTAAGATGTGATAAACTTTTTCCTCCCCAAGTTGCCTTTAGTCATGGTGTTCATCATAGCGATAGGATACAAACTAAGACACTTGCTTATGGGAATTTCTGCAGATTATACACATGTTTTTTAGACAAGGTCTTGCTATGTAACACAGCTGGCCTCACATTCACTCTAGGCTCTTAAGAGGTGAGATAACTTGTGCAGGCCCGCACACTAGACCAGATCATCCACATATTCTTTTTGGGTAAGAATGCTAAGTGGTCTACATAGGCCCACGGAGGCAAGTTTCCATTTCCTTTGTCCTAGTAGCCCAGGATGAACCCAGTGCTGGCTCTAAATGAGCATCGCTGGTTAGCATCAGGTGCATCCAGGAAACCATGTCTCCTAGCCTTTGCTGGTGTGTCCAGGCAGCTCAGGTAGGCTTAGCCTCTGACTGGGAGTTTTTTCCTCGAAGATCAGGCCTCCCATCATCCATGCTGAATGCCACCCAGGAAACATTCTGAGGTTGGAAGAAACGTGGAAGAAAACCTCATTCCGACCCATAGCTTTCTCTGTCCATTCGATTAGATTTAGAATCACCTGGGAGACATACCTCTGGGTGTCTGCAGGGGTGATCCTACAGATGTTCAACTGCCTTGTACTTGTACGTGAGCAGCACTCACGTATAGGGTCCTAAACCAAATAAAAAGGGGAGAAAAAGAAGACAAGGTGAAGAAGGCCAGCATATCTCTCTCTTTCTCTCTCCCTCCCTCCCTCTCTCTCCCTCTCCCCCTCCCTCTCTCTCCCTCTCCCCTCTCTCTCCCTCCCTCTCCCCCTCCCTCTCCTTCTCTCTCCTCCCTTCTCCCCTTTCTCCCTCTCCCCCTCCCCCCCTTCCTTCCTCCCTCTCCCTCTCTCTCCCTCTCCCCCCCCCTCTCTCTCCTTCTCTCCCTTTTCCCTCTCTCCCCTCTCCCTTTACCCTTTCTCCTTCTCTCCCTCTCTCCCCTTCTCCCCCTCTCCCTCTTTTCCCTTCTCCCTTTCTCCCCCCTCCCCTTTCTCCCCCCCCCCCCTCCCCCATCTCCCCTCTCTCCCCCAGGATGCAATATCTCACACTCCCCTCCACTGTGGCAAGTATTTCATCCAACTATGAACCACAACAAGCCCTCCCTTCCTCCCTTCCTCCCTTCCTCTTTTCCTCCCTTCCTCCCTTCCTCCCTATATTTTGTCATAAAGAGAAAAATAACTACCACGAGGTTGCTGTGCATCCTCCTCAGCCCACAACATGGAGTGAGCCTAGGACACAATCCCTGTGAGGTGGTCAGGAACGAGTTGGATGGTCAGAACTATTGGCTATAAAGTTCCACGTGAAACAGCCTAGTTCATCTCCGAGAGAAAGTGTGAGAGCCAGGCTTTCATGCTTTGGGAGGGGAGGGGAGGCAAAGAATTGCTGTGTTCAGAGGTGCAAGTGGGAGTTAAGCCTTCAAGACAGTGGAAACCAACATGGGATAAAGCCATATGCAGAAGTGACAAAGGCCACTGCAGCAAGTGACATTACCATGTCCACCATTCACAAATGAGTGCCAGGCTCCCAGTCTCTCACTGGCTGATGTTTTCTGGGCATCATCTCTGACCTTCTCCCATCCTTTAGCATCTGACTGAGAAGCCAAGGGAAATCAGGCTGTGACCAGCTCTGGGCGGTGTGTCTGAGCTGGCAGATGACTGCAGCTCTGGGCTGTCATCTCTCCTCTGTGCATCACACAGGAAAGAGGGCCTGATCTACAGCTCGGGAGACACATAGGGTAAGTGACCAGGGCAGCGGCAAATGGAGACCTCTCAGACAGCTCTGATAAGCGACCTTGGTGTTTCTCTTCTACAAGCCAAACACTTGTGGCTCGTCAGACATGAACCTGAATACAGTCACCTCTGAAAGGGATGGGAAAGAAGATGTTTGAGCTTCCACAGACATTAAGCATTACCAGATTCAGTCTTGGTAATGAAACCAATCCCATTCATTCTCTGACTCAAAATGGCTGTCTCCATGTGACCGTGTGGTGTGAGCACATTACAGACTAAACAGTCCCCACCAATGCCAAGCAGGATGAGGGTAGACTGGGCAGGTCTTGCTACCACAGGAAGGCGGGCGTCCACCCATATTTCTCAAGGGCAACTATCTGTCTCTTCCTGTTTTGGTCTCTCTCCTTCATGCTGGCCTCCACACCCCTGCTAGATTTTAATGTCAAGAAGGTCTTGTTGATGTGCCAGGCCTGTCTCCATAAACACCTCCCTGCCAATTGTGAGGACACAGACTTTGCGTTTTAAAATGTCGTAAGGCCCTCTGGGCAAATAGCTGTGGTTCTGTAAAAGACCTCAGGACAACAGGATCAATAGAAAAGACAAGTCAAGTCCACCTCTGGCCAACATGGATGGCCTGCAGTGCCAGCCAAGGACATAATGCCCATGGGCAGTTGGCAGGAGTCAGGGACACAGCTGACCACCCCCACAGAATGCTGGGAAGGACACCTAGAAGAGAGGATCCTACCTGGCTTCTTGGGGAGTCCAGTCTATAAGGACCTCACTGGCTCTGATTACGATCACCCACACTTTTAGCAGATTCCTTTTTATTTTGACGCTTGTCCCTTTTATAAGAAACTAGAGATTGGATGGGAATGGAGGGCAGCGTCCACAGCTAACGACGTCACAGGCCCATGCTCAACGCCAGGTCCAGTGCCAAGCATTTACTCTTCAGGATGAGAACTTCCAAAATGCCCACTTGGCAGATGGAGACGCTATAAGGCACCCTGGCCCCTAGCCGGGGTGCTTCCAAGTCATGCCCTCTGCTGCCTCGGAGGGTCTCAGTCTGAGTGTGACTTCCCGACCACTGCCACCCAGAACCCAGATGGAGTACTGGCTCTGATCATCGCATCCCCCACCCCACCTTGGACCACCGTGCCATCCAGTATGAAGGCATCCACGGGAGAGTGGAGAAGCAGTAAGGGATCCTAGGCACTCCCAGCATGCCTCACAGGCACTTTCTGCCTATAGCTGCTTGCCCGCTGTAGCTCTTCCAAACAGCGACTACTTGAAATTGCCATTAAACATTCAAGCAAGGGGCTGGGGAGATAGCTCAGTGTTTACGAGTACACATCGTTCTCACAGAGGACCCGAGTTCAGTTCCTAGCACCCTCATCAGGCAGCTCACATCCGCCCTGTAACTCCAGATCCAGGGATATCTGCCACCCCTGGTCTCCACAGGCACATGGACACGTGCGCATGCCTATACACAGATGTATACACATAGACATACTTAAGACTGAAGTACAAGACACATACACACACAGTTTAAGATGCAAAGCTACAGAGAGAAAACACAAAAAGGGAAATAAAGGTGGTAAGATGTTGCGGTATAATTTAAACAGGGCAGAAATGGTTCCCAAGAGTTCCCACTCCGCACAGATCTGCGCTCTAGCTGTTTCTCTGTCAGCTGCTTTCATACACTGTCCCCTTGGCAGGTCGTTACCATGCCTGATACACACATCGTGTTCCACAGGCAGCGTGGCCACGCCACGCTAGCCCCAAGCATTCTAGCATGGTTTCCTGTCATGGACTCTACTCACACTCCCAACAACCCAGGGAGATCGTGACTCAACCAACTGTAACCCAACAACCAGATTTATATGTTAGTTACTCAATGTACAATACATCCACACAATTAACTTACAACCAGTTGATAAGGGTATAAACCACCCACCTAGATAAGATATAATTTGTTCACCTAGACACACACGATCCTATATGCATCCATCCCTTAAGAATAATCATAACAACCTGTAAATGTGCAGAGAGAAATCTTAACATCCACCTCCATGTTCTCTCGGCTGCTCCCCGTCCCATCTCCTCTCCTCTCTAAACTTTTCTCCTGCCCATCCTTCCTTCTCGTCCAATGACAGGCCTTGTTCTATCCTGTATCTGCCTTCACCTGCATGACATCAACCTACAATAAGAATGGTGGAGGGAACAGGTAGAGAACTGAGAATGTACTAACACGCCTGTATGCCCAGGACCACTGCAAGCTGCAATTTCAAAGACAGTAGGATTCCAGTCTTGAGTCCCTGGACTGAGAGGCTGGTGTGACGAATGGGTAGAGAGCTGCAGTTACTGCTGGAGACCACTGAGGAGGGCTTAACAAGGCCAATTAACTGAGTAAATGTTTGAGGTGACCTGCCTAGCGGTGGGATGCTATGTCTCCTCCCAGGGCTCCTGGGGCCATTGGTCAAAGGAACTGATACATGAATTAAGTTAATTGGAGAAAAACTTCTTCCAGGGAAGTGGCCTTTAATGGGACAAAGGATTTTATCTGATAAGAATCTTTGCCTGACTCAGGAAAGGACAAAGTCTTCAAAAAGGCTCTCCTCTCTCCTGTCCCACTCCACCGCTGGCTCTGACACTCTGCTTGGAAGTTTGTATCCCTGAGAATCTCAGAACCAAAGGTCTGGGCATCTGAGACCAAGATAGGAGAGGTAGGAGGTTAGGAGAGGGCCGCACACAGCCTCCAGAAGAGGTGCCAGTCCCTTCCACGTACCCAAATGGGTTCTGCCTGTCTCAAAGGCAAGGTCTCTATCATATCTATGAAGGAGTTAGGAGGGGACACAGACACAGAGGAAGGTGTGTCTGGTAGGTGTTTAAAGAACAGAGCTGGGTAAAACCAGCTGCCTTGGTTGGCTGGGGAGGAGCTGCCTATGCCAGTGGAGACATTCCATCCAAACGGGCCTAGAAATCGCACGTGAATGGAAACCGTTCAGACGCGGTGGACCTACCTTGGGCAAAGCAGGTGTCTAGAGTGAGTGAGGCCTATGGAATATCCATCCTTTACTTGGGCCACCATCCATTGAACCCGCTGTCCCCCTTATCTCCCCTCCCCCACTCCACTTTCTCTCTTACCCTTTCTCATGATGTATGACTGAAAAACAAGCAGCTGCCACGTGACGTGGCTTTACTTCACTGGAAGTATTTACTGCGTGGCACAGGCTCCTGTTTCTACCTCTAGTGATTTAACCAGCATCACCAGCAGAAAGCAGACAGTAGCTCCCCAGACCTTAGCATCTGTGTGAACGGAATGGGGGCCAGGGTGAATGGATTCAGCCCCACCCCACCAATGCACCAAGGCTTCCGGTGTCAGACTCGGTGTAGATTATAAAAAGGTGACAGCCAAGCAGCCGAGTTGCTTCCCAGGGTCCTGCAGTTGTAGGAGACGATTCCAGGAACATACAGTTGTCACAGGTGGGTGGGCATCATTAGCTTTGCAGGAGGCCCATCGGGTGTTTAAATTGTATAATAGTGACAAACAGGTGCAGACCCTGGTCACCCCTCCTGTGTAGATTCTCATTATTGTAGGAAAAAGAAAAAGACTGACAAAAGCAACAGATCACCACCTGAACTTAATCCCCACGACCTACACGGTGGAAGGAGAAAACAGCCCCACTAACATCCATGTGTGAGTGTGTGTGTGTGTGTGTGTGTGCGCGTGTGTGTGTGCGTGTGTGTGTGCGGATGCACACACAAGGAATAATCAAAATGCAACAAAACATTTTAAAGCTACTTAAGGAAGTGGGAGCATATGTTATTGGACTCAAAGTCTGAGAATGCAGTCCATCACGACGGGGAATGCATGGTAGCAACAGCATGAGGCAGCTGCTCACATGGCATCCACAGTCGCCCGGCAGAGAGAGGTGGATGTTGCCACGAGGTTCCCTCCTCAGTTTTAGTCAGTGTAGGAGCCCAGTCCAATGGACAGCGCGGCCCGTATTCAGAATGAGTCTTTCCACATCAGTTAGACCTCTCTGGAAAAGTCTTCACAGATGCACGTAGAGGTGTGTGCTAAGAGACTCGCCATTTCCCAGGTGGAAGATTAACCACCACATCTCCATTCGCTTGTTTCCCAGCCTGGGGGCTCCTCAATGCACTTAGGTAGCATGCACGAAGATTCGAATTCAGCACCAACAACGAAATGTTTCTTTTTACCCGCTCTGTGCCCATGGTGGATGTCTGTGCCCAGGATGGGTTAGCAGGAGCTCAGCTCACTGCCACAGCCCCACCTCAACAAGGCCGTCTGCAGGCGTCAGGGATGTGCTAAGTAAATGGTGTTCCAGTTTGCCCAGCCTGGAGTTCACACAGGGTCACCTGAGTGTTTGTCTTGCCTGTGAAGCGAGCACTGTCAGGACTTACAGCCTCAGGGGTGTGCAGTGTGCAGCTGTGAACGGCTCCTCAACACATGACCAGGGGAGCTGACACAGGGCAGTGAGGAGCTGGTGCTCAGGGATGTCTAGAAACCCAGGCTTTCCATTTCTAAGCTCCTTGGGTCTGTTACAGACCCTCTTAGCATCAGTGTCTCTGTCTGTAAAATGGGCCAGTGGGCACTGTGATGGTCAGCTTCCATTATCAACTTGATTGGATTAGGAAACACCTAGGATTGTAAGAGACACCTTTGAGTGTGTCTAGGAGGGCGTTCCCAGAGAGATTTAACTGGGGATGGAAAGAAAACCCACTGAATGTGGACAGCATCAACCTATGGAACTGGATCCCTGAACCTAATTAAAAAAACAAAAAAAAAAAAACAAAAAAAAAACAAGCGGCACAACATGTCGTTCTCTCTGATGCCTGGTCCAAGTCCGTTCGTCACCATGCTTTCTTTCCTTAGCACCGTGAACTGTGTGCCTCTAGACTGAGCCAAATTAAACCCGCTCATAAGTAGTGATTGTCATTGTCATTGTTGTTGTTGTCATTGTTGTTGTTGTTTTCCAGGTCATGGCTACAGCACTGTGGAAAGTCCCATATTTGTAACTTAGTTTCTAAGTGTCCTAGGATTTCCTTCCACAGTGGACAAAGAAGCCAAGATTAGGAAAGCGGAAGAAAGGGGGTAACCTGGGCACAGACCAAGACACAAAAAAAACACAGGGACCTGATTCTAGGGAAAGCTAGATGTTGTCGTAAATAAATAAAAATAAAGTAAAAATAAAAATGTATAAACGAAAACCGGGGGTGGAATGTTTTCCCTCAGGGTGTTTTTCCCTGCTAGGGTTCCACACCTCGCTTCCCCAGATATCTTCTGGATATCTTGGCAGAAACACAACCCAGCCACACACTTTCTTATACTGAGACTCTTACACAAAAGAGCATACAACTGGTGTTTTTACTCTGCTAGGGTTCCACACCTCAGTGCCCCAGATATCTGCTGGATATCTTGGCATAAACTCAGCCCAGCCACACTTACTTAAATTGAGACTCTTTCTTAAAAAAAAAACACACTCATTTAGCATTAAAGCAATCCAGCGTCTAGATTTGGCAGATCCACATTACACTGTCCTAATCCCAGTTCCCAAATTACTCATCCCTGCACCTTTTATTTACCAAGTCTCCAGCTTCTTCTCCTCCCTGGTACCTCTAACTCCTCTCAGTTCCCCATCGTCTCTCCAACTCCCTCTCTTCTTCCTCCTGGCTTCCTTCTCTAACCCCTCCTCCCTCAACTGTCAATCCTCACCCCCCCTCCTCAGGTTCCACTCGCTCAACTGTCTCCAACTGTCAACTGTCAACCTAACCTCTGAATCTAATCCCCCTCTCACTCCCAACTCCTACCTCTGCCCAAATCTCACGCTCTTGCCTTTATTTAACAAATTCAGAGAAAACCCCAAGGCAAACCACAACATTTCCCCCTTTTTGTCCAGTTAAAAACTTTTTCCTATACATAGGTGAACTAAGCATCATTATTACCATTCTGCAATTTATAAAACCAACAATACGCTGATCACCCAGTCCATCAATTTTGTTCATTAACCATGTCATCTATACTAAAAACTATACTTGACTATATCCTGGTTCTAGATCCTATGCCACCCTAAAACTACTCTAACAGATTTATCATCTTTCTCAATACTAAACCATTCGGGTTGTCTATGAGACTACTAGTCTCCAACCACATCAGAAATCCAAGAATGATTAATATCACCTGAAAACATAGGAAGCACAAAACATGGCTTCCAAGCTTAGCCAATTTTATAAAGACTGCTGATCACCTGGACAGTCCCCTTATTCCTTAATATGCTGGAGCATCAGTCTTCAGCCTTCTGGCCCAGGATCATCTGACAGACCTTATCAATGCAGATTTTGAAGGGCTGATCACCCTGCCTCGGCAGAGATTATCAGTCGACTATTCTGCATAATTTGTCCCTTTCTGGACAGTGTCTTGTCTGTAGATGAATTGAAGCACTTTGCTCAGTGGCTGCGTTACCACGATTTGAGCAACTCCATTGATGCTCAAGTTCTTCTTCGAGTCTAAGGGGCCCTGTCAGGGGCAGACAAGTCTCTAGTAAAATGATCTAGATGAAGAAATGTCCATAAACAGGTTATTCTTTGGACTTCTGATGCCCTTGAAGATTTCCTATCTACATAGGCGTTTCTGAACTGTTAAGCATAGAGTACCGTTGGCCCTCTCTAATCGAAGAATTTACAAAACCCATCTAAACTGACTTAGAACCATAACCTTGCCATCTGACCCTTAGCTGGTACTGGTTAATCAACTAAAAATAATGTATAACAGCAGTTATAGGACCGGGTCTAAGACTTGTATTCTTAGATGCATAGTGGAGGCACAATGCCCATGTTAAAGTAGCAATATTAATCTCAATTATAAATCAACAAGAAAGTATACCATTGAAAACCTCGCATTTGTGTAAAATGCATTCTATACCAATGAAAAGATTACAGCTTCAACTTTGTATCAATTACAAACATTTCTATCAATGTAAAATATAGCGGTAAAATTTTGTTTAAGAGTAAGTTTGCCAATCTATCTGTTTGTCTATTTCTCTAATTTCTATGTATTACTATATCTAAGAAGGATACAAAAAAGGAAAGGAAAAGTAGCAATCCCTGAGTTTACATTCTCTAGTTTCCCCTGCCCAAAGCTACATTTGTATTGTATTCCTTAAAAGAAAACTTATCCACAGTTCTTAAAATAAACAGAACCATCCACCCCAACATAAGGAAATGGGACGACGATCTTCCTTGTCTGCTTCTAGCTGGATTGGGGCGAAGAATTCCCTTCTGGGGCCCAAGGGGTATTAGGAAAAGTTGGCTTTGTCAAGTAGAGCTAGCAGGGATTTGCCTGCCAGTCATTCTGTGCTGAGAAAGTTCATCGCTAGCTGACATCTTGACTATGACAGTCTGAAGGGCTGGATAAGTAAGATGTCCATTCTGGGAAAAAAGTTCTGAAAGCAGGCCTTTAAATCAAGCATCTTCATTTTAATTAATTGAGAATCAAACACGAAGTTGGACTGGAAAGTCCCGGAATCTCAGCATCACATATTGTTTATCATTTCAGAGCTATCTTTCTCTTCCTTCATCCTGCAGCACAAAAAACTTTACAAGCATTATATAGTTCTATAAGCATTTTCAAATGGGATAAGCAGGGTGCACAGTTTAGTAAATAAAGATCAAAAAAAAAAATGACTACCTTTTTTCAGGTTAGGTTAATCATATAATCAAACCGTAACATAATTTTGTAATACATACGTATTACAAGTTATGAGGAATTTGCACTCAAAATATCACTGGCTGTTTATAGACATTTCAGTCTCAGCCAGTTCATACACGGAGACCTAAACAACCTCATATATATACATCACCTATTTGTTGATCGTCTTAGTCTCCTTTTTCTTCTGTGTTGCCAAGGACTTCAGGAGGTCTCCCCTGTCATTTCTGATTTTTATCAGCTTGGAAGGAACCACAGCTTTTCTTCTCCTGTAGAAACATAGGCATAACCCCTTCCCCAGCGTAACACATTTCCCATTTTCCATTCTGACGTCAGAATATCCTTAATATAAACAGGCTGGTTTAGTTCAGTAGTCTTTTCCACAATCCAATGTCTTTCAGCAGCTGTGCTGTTTTGTTCATCAGCATTTAAAAATTTAAGGTTAATAAAGCACTATGTATCCTATCTCTGGGAGTTTTGTTGACCCTTTTGCCTGTTAAGCATCTCCTTTAGACTTCGATTGATCTCTCCACAATCGCTTGTCCTGTAGGATTGTGTGGTATACCTGTAACATGTTTTATATTATAATAGTCAAAGAAGCGCTTAATCTTGTTAGAGATATATGCTGGACCATTGTACGTTTTAATTTGTATGGGTATTCCCATTATAGCAATAACTTCTAACAAATGTGTAATTACAGAATCGACCTTTTCTGAGGTTAAGGCAGTTGCCCATTGAAATCCTGAATATGTATCTATAGTATGATGTATGTATTTCAGCTTACCAAACTCTGTAAAATGGAGAACATCCATTTGCCAAATTTCATTTCTTTAGGTACCCTTAGGGTTAGTTCCTGTAGGCAATGGAGTTTGATTATATAACGAGCAAGTGGGACATTGCCTCACAATCTCTTTGGCTTGTTGCCAAGTGATAGAAAATTCTTTCTTTAAGCCTTTGCTGTTAACATGGTGTTTTTATGAAATTCTGAAGCATCTAGTACACTTCCTATCAGTAGCTGGTCAATTTCATTATTACCTTGTGTCAGAGGGCCTGGCAACCTGTATGGGATCTTATGTGTGTTATATATAGTGTGTACCTCGTATTTATGATCTTTTGTTGTAGCTGAATAAATAGTGATGTCAATTCAGAATCATCCTGAATAAGTTCAGCAGTCTCTATGTGCAAAACAACCCTTTCTGCATATTGAGAGTCAGTTACTATATTAAGAGGCTCTCGAAAATCTGACAACACCATGAGTATTGCATACAGTTCAGATTTTTGAACTGACTTATAGGGACTCTCAGTCACCTTGTTTACATTTTCATTTATATCCTGCCTTCCTGACTTACTGGCATCAGTGTAAAAAATGTAGGGCTCCAGATATTGGAGTTCCTTTACTATCTGAGGGAGGATCCAGTTAGTTCGTTTTATGAACTGAAGTCTTTTTTTTTTTTAGGGTATTTGTTGTTAATGTCTCCTAAGAGTTACTGCATGCTCTTTGCCAATGTTCATTTTGTACCCACAAAGAGTTAATTTCTGCATTAGTAAAAGGTACCACAATTTCAGCTGATCCATTCCAACTAATTGTCGAAGTCTCAATTTTCCTTTAAGTATCAATTCAGAGACCTTCTCAATGTAGGTTTTCAGTTTCTTACTCTGTTTATGTGCTAAAATATCCATTCTAAGATATAATCTTCCCTTTGCATGAGAATTCCTGTGGGGAATGAGTAGAGGCAAGATGATAATATGTAGGCCATCTTTGGATCAATACGATCCAGATGTGCGTCCTGCAGTTTCCTTTCTACCAATGCTAGCTCTTTCTCAGCCTCAGCTGTAAGTTTCCTTGGGCTATTTTATTCTTTATCGCCTTGTAGTGTTTGAAATAAATTGCTCAACTCTTGAGTGGTCAAGCCAATCACAGGCCTCAACCAGTTAATGTCTCCAAGTAGTTTCTGAAAATCATTAAGTGTCCTTAATTTGCTTCTTTTGATTTGCACCTTTTGTGGCCTAATTCTTTGTACACTTATTTTATACCCTAGATAATTAATAGAATCCCCTCTTTGTATTTTCTCAGGGGCGATTCGTAATCCCCAGCATGGTAATGTTTTTTTTACTTCATCAAACATTCTTTCCAGGATATTTATATCTGAATCAGACAATAAAATGTCATCCATGTAATGATAAATAATAGATTGGGGAAATTTTTTGCGAATTATATCTAATGGCTGCTGTACAAAATATTGACACAAGGTTGGGCTATTTAACATTCCTTGTGGAAGGACTTTCCATTGATATCTTTTTATGGGGCGACCTCTATTAAGGGTAGGCACCGAAAAGGCAAACCTTTCCTTATCGCCTTCATGTAGAGGAATAGTGAAAAAGCAATCTTTTAAGTCAATCACTATAATAGGCCACTCCCTAGGCAACAAAGAAGGCAGTGGGATCCCAGGCTGCATGGAACCCATCGGCTGAATAATCTTATTAATTGCTCTGAGATCTGTCAATACCCTCCATTTGCCAGACTGTTTTTTAATGACAAATACTGGAGAATTCCAAGGGCTGGTGGACTCCTCTATATGCTGAGCCTCCAGCTGCTCCTGGACTAGCTGCTCTAATGCCTGTAGTTTTTCTTTTGTCATGGACCACTGATCAATCCAGATGGGTTGGTCAGTCAGCCACCTTAGTGGCAAGGCTGTTGTTGTTTTAACAGCAGTGGCTCCTTGGGGTAGCACTAAATTGTCAGCCTCTGCTGTATCTTGCTTATGGACAGCTTGGACAGTCTCTAACTGTCCTTGATAACATTCCCTGACTAATTTAAAGTTTTTTATTAGAGTCTGATGAATTTTAGGGCCAGAACCTGAAACTGAGGGGATATTAATTTGAGTTTTCCACTGCTGTAGTAGATCTCTTCCCCATAAATTAATGGCTATATCAGCCACGTATGGCCTTAATTTTCCTACCTGACCTTCTGGTCCTATACATTTAAGCCACCTGATGCTTTGTTTTATTTGGGATAAAGTGCCAACACCTTGAAACTGCATATCCACTCCTTGAAGTGGCCAACTAATGGGCCAAGATTTTGGAGAGATGATGGTAACATCTGCTCCAGTGTCAACCATTCCTTCAATTTCGATATTATCTACCAGTATTTTTAGTTTTGGCCTTTGGTCCTCTATAGACGTTAGCCAAAATATTCGTTTTTGAAGTCTTGTTGTTTTTAATCGTTCTGAGGAGGAGAACTCTCCTGCCTGGTATTAGGGGCCTGCGAGAGGCCCCTTGGGAGTTTTTTGTCAGGATGCGGTCCCATCTGTCTGTTGTTGCTGTACACTTCCTAGTCAAATGTCCATATCTGCCACATCTTTGACACATTCTAGGAGGCACAGTCCCCCTTTTTGTATCACTTTGGTTTTTATTACAGTAATATCTGAGATGGCCCTGCTCACCACAATTAAAACATTTGAAATCTTGGGTCATCTCTAGCTGTCCAGTGGCAGCTTCTCCTATCAAAGTAGTATCAGGAGAACAAGATCCAACATCAGCTGTATATCTAATCCACTCATCTATTGGTGCGGACCTTGCCTTTAGTGGTCTAATTACTTCCCTGCATTTGGTATTTGCATTTTCAAAGGCTAAAGACTCAATTATCGCCTTTCTTGCCGCTGAATCTGATACACTCCTTTCCACAGCTGAGGTAAGCCTTTGTAAAAAGTCAGGAAAGGTTTCTTTAGGACCTTGTATGACTTGAGTGAATGTTTCAAGTCTTTTCCCTGATTCTGCGACTTTGTCCCAGGCCTTTAAGGCTGACAATCGACACCATGACAGAGTTTCTTCGTCATATATAGCCTGCACCTCTACTTCAGCAAAGCGGCCTTCACCAAGCAGTTGATCTGTGGAAATCTCTCTGCCCCTAGCTCTATTTTGTCTTGCTATCTCCCTCACTTCTTCTCTCCACCATGAAATCCATTGCAAATTTTCAGCAGGCTCTAGAATTGCTCTTACCATATCTTTCCAGTCTTGGGGGATTACTCTATTTTTAATAGCCCAAGAAATTAAGATTTGTTTTACAAATGGCGAATGCATTCCAAAATTAGTTACACTTTCCTTAAATTTCCTTAATTCTAATACATCCATGGGTTGCCATTCAAATTCTTCATAACCCTGTGGATGATCATCGTTTGGAGGCCTTTGTTGCACACTAACTGGATAGACTAAAGTTTGTTTCCTTAAAACCTTTGGTTGGCTTTCCTTAATTTTATCTTCTGTCTCTACCTGAGTTTTTTTTAGTTGTAATTTTAAATTCCTCTCTTAAAGTCTGTATCCGTGCTTCATATTTCTCTTTCTGTCTTTCCCCCTGTTCTTTGAGTTCCTGAATTCTCTGTTCAAGGTTTTGCTTCCACACTTTGAATTTTTCTTTATATTGTACTTCTAATAATTTGTTATCCATTATCTTTTGATTGATTAATTTTAAAAAGTTATTCTCTAAGTCTTGCTTCCAAACCTCATTACTTTCTCTCTGCTGTTCAGTATGATCTGTGAGCTGTTGTATGTTCTGTTCTAACATCCTTTCTAGTTTCTGTCTATCACTTTCATTTTCATCTTTCTGTCTCTTATTCTGATCTATAATTTTCTGTGTCTTCAATTCTAGTGTTCCTTCTAGGCTACATTGCCAAGATTTAATTTTCTCTTTCTGTTGTTCATGTTGTTCCATAATTACCTGTATCTTCTGTTCTAAGGCTAGAAATTTGCTATTTAGGGCTGTGTGCTGTTGTATGTTCTGTTCTAACATCCTTTCTAGTTCCTGTCTATCACTTTCATTTTCATCTTTCTGTCTCTTATTCTGATCTATAATTTTCTGTGTCTTCAATTCTAGTGTTCCTTCTAGGCTATATTGCCAAGATTTAATTTTCTCTTTCTGTTGTTCATGTTGTTCCATAATTACCTGTATCTTCTGTTCTAAAGCTAGAAATTTGTTATTTAGGGCCCTGTCTTTTGAGAAGATATAGTAAATCAGAAGAATGAATATTGCAATACTGGTAAATGATAAAGTGTCTTTTTCTCAAAATTCTCAACTGTCAGACCATTCAAAATATCATTCCATAAGGCCCAAAAAGATATTCATTATGTTTCTCATCTTTAAGTATCATAAAGTTATATATCTCTTTACATCAAAGTAGTATCTGATCTGAAGCCCTTGTACCTTTTTCTCCCTCTGCTTCAGAATAAATTGCAGTCCTCTCGATTCTTCGAGACCCTCCAGACCCAGTCAATTCCCAATCCACTAGTACTCCTGCCTATTCTGGGGTTGAGAGGAAGTAAACTTTATCTCAGGTTAGTTGAGTTCTAATGGTTTAGTTGGGCGCCATATGTTGTCGTAAATAAATAAAAATAAAGTAAAAATAAAAATGTATAAACGAAAACCGGGGGTGGAATGTTTTCCCTCAGGGTGTTTTTCCCTGCTAGGGTTCCACACCTCGCTTCCCCAGATATCTTCTGGATATCTTGGCAGAAACACAACCCAGCCACACACTTTCTTATACTGAGACTCTTACACAAAAGAGCATACAACTGGTGTTTTTACCCTGCTAGGGTTCCACACCTCAGTGCCCCAGATATCTGCTGGATATCTTGGCATAAACTCAGCCCAGCCACACTTACTTAAATTGAGACTCTTTCTTAAAAAAAAACACACTCATTTAGCATTAAAGCAATCCAGCGTCTAGATTTGGCAGATCCACATTACACTGTCCTAATCCCAGTTCCCAAATTACTCATCCCTGCACCTTTTATTTACCAAGTCTCCAGCTTCTTCTCCCCCCTGGTACCTCTAACTCCTCTCAGTTCCCCATCGTCTCTCCAACTCCCTCTCTTCTTCCTCCTGGCTTCCTTCTCTAACCCCTCCTCCCTCAACTGTCAATCCTCACCCCCCCCTCCTCAGCTTCCACTCGCTCACCTGTCTCCACCTGTCAACTGTCAACCTAACCTCTGAATCTAATCCCCCTCTCACTCCCAACTCCTACCTCTGCCCAAATCTCACGCTCTTGCCTTTATTTAACAAATTCAGAGAAAACCCCAAGGCAAACCACAACAGCTAGAATTCCCCAGGAGGCGCGTGTTGGCTCCTGAGTGCACATCAAGATTCTATGAGGAAGATGAGAACCAGTATCGGGTGACGTTGTCCGAGCTGCACTGGACACAGTGTCCTTACCGCACTCAGGCTGGCTTCAAGCGCTTTCGTACACCTTTCTTAAGGTCTCGGGGGAGAGGAACACATGTAGGAATGGAAGCATACATCTCCATCTGACCTTGCACCCACCCGGGAGCACATTAAAGTAATAGGTCAAGTCCTCCGCCCTGCCTACTTCCCTCCAGGGCTAAGGAAATTCTCTAGGGAGGCTGTAAATTCTGAAAACAGACTCAGAGCTAATGGGTTTCAGGCTGAAACTCATTCTCTCTGTGGCATCAGAAGAATGCAATCTCCTTACACACAGCTTGGGTACCTCTTGGCTATTGCTTCTACCTTGACCTTTGTGCCTACCAGGTATCCTGAATATCCAGAAAGGAATAATGAAGTCCCCTAAACAATGCACAGTTATCCAATTCAAATCCAAGCAACTGTTATCAATCACACAGAGATTCCTAGTGACCAAACTTCCTCTCTCAGAAAATCCTGGTGTTTATGAACATCCCAACAATTGTTATTTTATAGACAAGAGCAAAAGATCATGTTGTTTGCCAAGGTTTATGCATTGGGCCCAGGACTAGGTGCGGTTCAAAGAGTTGGAGGGTAGAGTTCTGGGTTTTCCTCTGTTTTCTGACACTGATAAATCGGTGAGTGTGGTTTGTCTGGTGTTCACAGAGTCTGGTGATCATAGAGTCCGGAGGTCACACCATTACCTTGCTGAACCCAAGGAGGGATCTGGTCTGTCTCACTCACTGCTGCACTCTTGGTCTGGCTCTTAGCAACTACACTGGGAAGGGAGGATGGCAGAGAAGGGACAGAGAATGGACACCAGTTGGTTTTTACCCAGGTCAGTAGATGGTGGGAGCCGCGAGGTGGCTTAGTGGGCAAAAGCACTTGGCCCCAAGCTGAGGACCTAAGTTTGCATTTATGCTCTGTTGTGTGCGTGCAAACACACACACACACACAGAGAGAGAGAGAGAGAGAGAGAGAGAGAGAGAGAGAGAGAGAGAGAGAGAGAGAGTGAGAGTGAGTTAAAAAAGTATTTAATGGTTGCAAACTCCAGATGGGCCTGTTGGAACAGAGTCCCAATTGTTATTCACACACCACTGTTACTGTCAAGGTCATAAATGCATGAATCCTAGTCATCCTTACCTGGGTGCCACAAGAGCACCCCAAAGCCACGCCCCTACCACCACAGGCTCACCTCTGCCTTCCTCCACTCACAGGTGGCTTCCCTCACAGTATTGAAAGTCCAGGCACCGCCCACTGTCCCTCTCGACTCTGTGGCTGCCGTCACAGACCGACTTCTCGCTTCGCTGGTTCTTGGCTTTGAGCAGGCACATATCTCTGCTGTAGACAACTCTCGTCTGATTTTCTCTTCCTTCTCCTGGCATCTTGTTTGGAAGACCATCCCTCCGAGCATAGCCGGAGCGTGTTTATTTCTGCTACCCTGGCTCCCCAAGTAGGAACATTTCACGGTGTATCTATTCTTTTGCTGACAGCCAGCCTTTGGGCTTGTTCCCACTGGGGGGCTATTCCAGGCAGCACCACTGCCATCTTTCTTTGCCCCTGCCTTGGAATGCACCAGCACAACTATGTCTTCAACATGGAACTCTGGAAAGATGCTAACGTCGCCCAATGGGATAATGGCAAAAACGTCTCTAAACTTGTCGACCAACCAGTTTACCTTGCGTGCTAGTCAAATGTCTCATTGACAAAATGTTTCACAGAAGGAGGGGTTTATCTGGCTCTTGGTTTGAAGAAAACTGTCCATCATGGTGGGGAAGGCAGGGCAGCAGGAGAATGAGGTGGTGCTCACACTATGGTCTCAGTTAGGAAGCAGGAAACACAGGAATGTGGGCCTGACTACAAAGCTTCGAAGCCCACCCCCAGTGACCCACTGCTTCCACAAGGCCCCATCTCCTAACGGTCCCATTCCCTCCTACATGAGCTGACGATCAAGGGTTCAAGCCCCTGAGCCTACGGGGTGCTGTTTACATTCAAAGCACATCTTGCCAACAGCAAAGTGTACAACTTCATACACTTTATACATTGGGGCGGGAAGGGGGACTTTGTTTATTTGTTTGAGACACAGGGAGGGCCTCACTACAGTCCTGGACTATTTAGTCCTGGATGACCTTTAACTTGCTGTGGAGACCAGACTGGCCTTGAGAACTCACAGAGATCTTCCTGTCTCTGCCTCCCAACTGCTGGGATAAAGGTGAGCGCCACCACGCTTGGTCCACACTTGATATGTTTAAGAGCTCTTGTGTGACCATTAACTATGTTTCGTTTTTCTGGTCGCATACCTATGAGATAGTTCTCTCATTGTGGTTTTAATGAACATTTTCCTAACTATAAACGAGGTAAGCATCCTGATGTTTCTTTCCTCACTGGCCATCTTGATTGCCACTTCTGTGGAGTGCCTGCCCAAGTACACAGTATTTCTATCAAGTTGTGGGTTTTTTTTTCCCCATTATTATTGATTGGTGACACTCTTTATATATTCTGCATATTTATTCTTTATTGATTATAAGTATTGCAAGCATATTCTTCTGCTAGTAGCTTGACTTTTCACCCTGTCTTGGTTCCTTTTTAAAGAAAGAAGTACTTCATTTTAATCTGCTTGAATCTGTCCGTCAGTTTCCACGTGGCTAGTAGATTTTTGTAACTTTCAAAATAAATCCTTTCCAGACCCCAAGGCTCTTAAGACTTCTCACATCTCTCCACTTCACAGTCCTACCCTTCACACCCAGTTTTTGACACAATGGTTGTCATGAATGCACACACACTTACCCAGTTTGCTCATTTACATGTGCAAGTCAACCACCGCTAATGTATCCAGAGTTGTCCAATCAGCAGTACACGCCATTTTAAATATGTTTATCACCTCCAAAAGGAAGTGGCATTCGCTAGCAGTGACTGCTTTTGTTGCTATGACAAAATGTCTGACAAAAGAAACTTAAAGAGTGAAAACTGTAGACTAGAGGCTTGAAGACGGTCTGTCCCTTTCCAGATGTGTTTTAGGGCTCAGAAGATGGGGCATTTATCTCCTTTTGTGTTCCCCATTTCACCAGATTTAATCATTTCTTCGGAGAATGGATCTAAGAGCTCCCTTGTGCTGTCTTCTATGAATGGAATCCATGTTCCATTTAAATTTATCCAGGGTTTATTTTATTTTATCCAGAGTGTCAGACCCCCTGGAACTGAAGTTACAGACAGTCGTGAGCTGCCATGTGGGTGCTGGGAATTGAACTCAGGTCCTCTGGAAGAGCAGCCATCTCTCCAGTGCCCCGTGTGTATATTTTTAGCTCCCTTGGCTTGAACTTCTTGAATGGCATAAGAACTATTTTCATTACCTTTTAGATGGACCCCGAGGCACACTGGCACCATTTAGTTTTGAGAATCGATCTGTTCCCCCAGAGATCTACAAGACACTCCTTGCCCTGTAATGAAGTCTGCATTTGCAAGGGCTTGGAGCAGGGCTGCCCCGGGTACCTGCTACACAGCATTCATCTCCAGAGTTTGCACTAAGTCCTGACTTTTGCCCAGCAAGCTTGTACTCTTTGAGCATACTGCAGCTGCCATGAGTCTCTGTACACTCTTATAATTTGTAGCATCCAATTATTAAGAGCGTGCATGTGTGTGCACACAAGCACGCACGCACGTGCACGCGCGCGTGCGCGCGCGCACACACACACACACACACACACACACACATACACACACACACACACACTCATCCCTGTTGAAATTTTTATTTTTGTCGTATTAATTCTGTGGGTCAAGACGGGGAGAGTTGGCATTTTCCAGGACAGTGTTTTCCAGTCAATAAACATGGCATCTGCCTCCAGTTCTTTTAAGTCTGGGTATCAGTTGACACAAGCAATATGTCTGTCCTCTCCCACCATGGCTCTTTCCGAAATCTGTAATATTTTCTTCTGTCTGTCTCCATGTTTTATCTCACAAGGGATCCACTCACTTCAAATCATGTCAGTGTGGGAAGAACACATTCACCTTGTTCACCTAGAGTCTGTGCCCCGACCTCATGTGTGTGAACCAGATGCTAAAACAAGAAGGGATTCTGGGAAGTTGCCTCTAATGGATCAACCACAACCAGTGGTCGCAATAAGAAAGGATTTTTTTTTTTTTTGGTCACACAGTAGCACTTCCCCTAAAGCCCCCCTAGCCCCTTTGGCCCCTGGCTTCTTTCTTGTTTTCTCAAGATTCTGGCTGTTCTGACAATGAGGAGCCAGCTGGGGCTTTGCTGTTTCAATCTAGGGAGGAAAGTCATGATTGGGGGTCTTTAAAAGTCACAGCTATTGCTTCTCATTGTTGCTTTTCTGGTTACAAAGGTATTATGTATTATTTCTAGAATTTTAGGAAATACAGAAAAGCACAAAGGAGAAAATAGAAGTTATTTACCGTCGCAGGGAACTGCAGATAATGGTATAGAATGTAACGTTATAGGGGTTTTTTTTTTCTTTGTGTTTATATAACACACGGGCACACTGGTTTTTCAGAATAGCACTTTACACACTGATGTCTTCATTCAAGCCATGAGTTCCTTGGGCAAAGGTCTCCCCACCAGATGGGGAACTTACTGCCTGTCTGCAGGGAACGCCTTCAAGAGAGATGGATGTGTCAGAACCGTAAGTGCTCACAGAACACAGCCAGACATTTTCACATGGGTACACAAGTCTGATAGCCACTCACATTGCTATCCGCTTCTAAAAGACCGGGGTTCTAAACTTCCCTCTCGTGGAGGCCCAAGTCATAAGCCTAAACTTTTTAAAACAAGTGGCATCTTGGTCCATCTGGCTGCTAAGACACAATACTGACCAAACACTTTAAAGAAGGTTTGTTCTCACAATCTTGGAGACCAGGAAGTCCATGATGTAGGTACCAGTCATCCTGGTATCTCTCTCATGCGAGGCTCTCTTGCTAGGACCACTTCTCATTTTATCCAAAGAGGGGAATAAATATGAGTGAATCTGTCTCATATTTCTTTTCTTGGTTTGTTTGGATATTTTTTCAGTGTCATTATATAACCTAAGCTGACCTTGAATTCCATATGTAGCCCAGGCTAGCCTCAAGCCCGCAGTCCTCCTGCCTCTAGTTCTACCACCCCCAACCCTGTCTCTTTTTACCAAGGCACTAATCTCATTCGCCAAGGCTCCACCCTAGTGGACAGTTGGAGGAAGGACAGGCCAGCACAGAAGACTCATTGGGGGCAGATCAAAAGTACCTTCCCAGGCCCTGTGAAATCATGCTGTCTAATTACCCCTCAGGGCAGGACAACCTTGATGGACAGGAGGGTCAAGGTTCCTTTTCTTATGGGATTTCCATTTTAGCTCAGGTATAGGCAAGAGATGTCTCCCTTATATTTTGTGCTTCTGAGGATAGCTACTGTGGGAAAAAGTCAATCTGAGCAGGGACTTGCAAACCAGCACTTCTAGGGGGTCCGTCCCCAATTCTGATTGCTGACTAAGCAGTATGTGCCTGCCCCTGTTCTACACTGGTGCTGCAGTGAGCCCACATGTGGCTGCCCCTCCTGTGTTGTTATGTGAGTCACTTTTCCAGGGAAGACACAGCACACAACTACTCAGCCTACAGAGGGAACCGACTACTCACCAAAGTGATGATTGCACCAAAACCTGGTGAAGGGAACAGCTTTTACTGGGGTTATTTGCAGGTGTGTGAGTGGGAGGTCATAAGGGCATGGAGAACTGGAAAAGCAAAGAGACATCCAACACGGGTGACAGCTCATAAGAGCTGCAACCCTGGACCTCTCTGCACATCTTGCAGGCAACTTGACGGGCAGAAGAATTCCTTCTCTGTAGCTCCTCTGGTCAGAGTCTTTTGCCATCACACAGCAGTTATTTTCTATCTCTGTAACCTGGAAGGAGTCCTAATGAATCCAGCAAGTTTCAGCTTCCCCAGACACGTGATGCTTGCTTACCTCTTAAATCTCGTGAGTCTCTGTCCCCCCACCTCTCCTCCCCTTCTTCCTCCTCCCTTTTGGAAGGGTTGTTTCAGTTCCGAAGAAACTGCCATGCTGCCTGTATGCACAGGGCGAGTCACCCATTCTGTAGATGTTTAATCAATGCTACCACACAGAGAAGAACATTATTGTGGGTAGAGCCACATAGTGCTTCACACTGAGAGTCATGCCCTGCAGGGAGGTGGAGGGACCCATGTTCCCATGCTGGACAACACCCACTAGGTTACTGTCCAGGATTCCCTAGCAGAGAAGATGAAACAGAACAGTTGTTCGGCTTGCAGCCGTACATAAACTCACTAAGGACTGCTTACAGACGGTGACCACTCTCCATCCTGAGCAAAGCCATTGGTTACAGTCATGTTCATCTTTCCCTCTGCCTCATGAATACCACTGCTGGGAGAGTCCCAGCAAAAAGGCAGTGTTGCAGGCTGAAACCACGTGGATGTGGCCGTGAAACTGCTGCATTAAATAATAAATAAAGACGCACCATCCCACACTGGCATCAGCTACTCTCTGGCCCCAGCAGTCTCGCTGCCTCCATGGCTAGCCCCACATAACGAACGTCCATCTCACGGCCACTGTTAAAAATTCCTGTAACCCAGTAAAATCAAAAGTCCAGAGGCTTGTAATTTATATCAGTATATTCTCACCCCATGAAATGCCCGAACCAAGAACTCAGAACTAGTTGATATTGATATAACCTGCCCGCTTAGATTGGACAGATTGTCCTGTAATAATCCATCTCTTATATGATACTCATATCTACCCATAGCTATTTAAAGCCACACGGATCTGCGTTGTCCTTCTCTTCCTCTATCTTCCTTCTCCTATCTCAGCCCACCCCCCCTTTTCTACTGTCCAATCACAGGCTCTAATTTTGTCTTTCACCTACCCTCACCTGCTTACAGACAGCAGACTATATGAAGCGGCCTTATTGCAGTGCTCACCCTACATTGGTGGTTCTTGTGTGCACACAGTAGGTCTCTCACTCTAGAGACAGATTATTGTATGATGATAACCATGTGTGAACCACCACTCAGGGTTCACTCTACTGCTCTTAGGATGTTGCAAGGCAGTTATCACTCTAGAAGATTCTCCCAGACCCCAAAGCCAAAAGTTGAAGTCATCAGCCAACCCTTTGGGTAGCCCCATCAAGAAAAATCTGAAGGCCTCCAGAGGTCTAGATAGGATATCTGGTGTTAATGACACAAAGGCTATTCAGACTTTGTCCCATACCACACCCTGTAAAAAGGATGCTACTGGAGCACCAGCTTTTGGTACAACCAGGCTTCATGGCCCTTTCTCTGTGTCACTTTAAAATGAGTCTAAAATAAAGTAGAATCTCTGTGACTGCCCTCATTGTTTTTTAACCAAGATATGCACGCACACGCATGCGCACGCACACGCATGTACACACGCACATACACATGCCTAAAAGTGGGAGTCCTGCTGTCTCTAGGAAAAGTGTCTGGGAGGCCTCACAGATGGTGACCAGAAGGACTGAGTAATGACACAGTCCTGACTGGGACCGTTCAAGAACATGGCTGCCCATAGCTGGTGCTGAGTTGAGCCCTCTACTCTCTCTTCTGGCACCACATGTTGAGGAAAATCCTGATTCAAAGATGGATTCCTAGGGCCTCAAAGCTAAGATAACATTGCAGACTAGAAACTTTATCCTATGGGAGAGTCTTAGGTTTTTTATGGATGTGATAAAAATGCTATGACCAAGGCAACTTATAAAAGAAAGTCTTGGATTTAGGGATTATGGTTTCACAGGATTAGAGTACAAGATAGAAGAACAAAGCCATGGTGACAGTGACAGCTAAAAGCTTACATTGTGATCCACAAGCAGAATGCAGAGAAGACTCACTGGAAATGGTGCATGTATTTTGAAATCTTAAAGCCCATTCCAAGTAACACACCTCCTCCAACAAGGCCACACCTCCTAATCCTTCCCAAACAGTTCCACCAGCCGGGGACTGAGCATTCAAAGGTATGAACCTAGGGCAGCTATTCTCATTCAAATCACCACAACAGTAATGTCCCCCTGGTGGTCTTGAAACCCTGCCCGAAGCAATCTCCTTTCTAGAATAAGAAACGAGAGAAGGGTCTTCAAAACTGCAGACCTGGATATTGGAGGAAGTGTCTGGGCAGCTCAGATTTTGTTCCCGCTGTTGGGTGGACAAGAAGGAAGATTTCAAAAACCCTGCCTGTCAGTGTTGTGAGCTTTCATCCCTCCCCTGTGAAAGCAGTTTCTACCATCAAAGGGTGAGCCTTCCACCAGCTGGGCTGTCTGCCCAGGTGATGAGTAGATGGTTTCTCTGTCTCTGGGAGGAGGCAATTATGAGTAGAGACCATAGGACTGCCCTGTATATTATGGAGGGAAGATTGGCCATGAGTGTGTATCCCTTTAAGCTCCAGTAGACACTGCTGGTACCTCAATATTGGTCCTGCCTGGTATCAATTTATTTAATGAGGCTCCTATAACAGACAATGCCCAACAATGGCTGTTCCTGTCTTCACCTATAACACTTGAGAACACAGGTGGCAGGGGCAGGCATTTCCCTGCTTTCCAGCTAGAAGACTGTACATGAGTCAGCCACCTTGGGTTATTTCCCTCTGCATGATCTCCACATGGATACTGAGGCCATTATCCCCCAGTGGGTGCTTGTGCTTTGAGGACGAGGGGCAGCTGAGGTGTGCGGATGCCAGCAGCTACCTCCTTCCCAAACAGGTCTGCACTGTCACAAACACAACCCCATACTTGCCCAGCCCCAAGGCTCTCTTCCCTCATGTTAATTCTCTCACCAATGAAGGCTTCAGGGACACTACTTGTGACTTTAAATTTCATGAGAACCTTCTATAGGATGTCCTTGGGGCAGATACCCTGATGGAAGGTCATGGGTATCCCCAGAGATGCAGGCAATCTGAGCTTATCACACCTCTGAAGTGTATGCTTAGTCTGGTAGACCAGTTCCTCTTACTGCCCAGGCCGGTCCTCATGGGTGTGTGGAAGTCGTGTTCCCCTGAGTACCCGAGGATCTGCCGATACTGCCCAAGGCCACTAGGCATCCAGAAAGCCAAGCCTGTTCTGGGCTGGGGAAGGTGTTTATGCCATGTCTATGCCCTAGCCCAAATTGGTATCAAGTGCTGGAATCTAAGACAGATCAACTCTTGCCATGAGCTAACTTAGCCTGTAGCTCCCCTCTTCTCTGAACTCCCCTTTCTTCTCCCCTGTCCCTAAAACTACCATTTGATCCCCTTATTGTGACTAAATACCCCAGAAATCAAAATATAGGAGAAAAAACTTCTTTGGACCTACCAATTCAAAGGCTTCAGTCCACGGTAGCAGAGAAGAGACGGCGTAGAGAAGCCACATCATGGTACCCAAGAAGCAGAGAGAGAAAGGATGCCCACATTTTCTGGCTTACTCTGCCTTTCCCCCCTTTAGTCCATCTGGGACCCTAGCCTGTAAAATGGCGCCATCCACATTGAGGATGGGTCTTCTCTGCTTGATTATTCCCCCCTTGAAAGGTCTTCACAGACACACCCTGAAGTGTACTCTACTAATCTCCTTAGTGATTCCTAACCCTGTCAGGGTGACAATTTGCAGGGGTCTCTGGAGCCCATTTGCAGAGAGACTGTGCACAGGAGGCCAAGAAGGCATTTCAGTTCAGTTGAACACAACTCAGAAGCTAGTGTTGTTCAAACTTCTGGAGCCTGACCCCAAGTAGTTCCCTTTAGGTGTATTTAAGGGCAGCATCATTTGGTGAAATGCATACCTAGATCTATCTCCTTGAGGGACAAAGTAAGCCAGATACAGAACAGATGTGACTGCATTGAAACTCTTTGTAAAGTCAATAAAGACAGGGTATACAGATTTACTGAGAAAAACACATTTGCCATAGTGGTCTGGGGGAGGATCTGGTGCCAGAAAAGTTCTAGCCACAGAGAGCAAAGGTCACCAGGCTAGAAAGCACATCAGCTGCCAGCCTCTGGGCAGGCAACAGGTACTGTATTTCTCTCCTTGAAGGAACAGCTCTGTGTGCTTAACCTTCTATGTTCCTCTGGTGCTTATCTGTGAGTACAAAGGCTCCCATGTCTTCTACAGAAAGATGAGCCACCACTACCACCGTCTCTCTGATCACGGGGCCACCCTGAGCCCCTTGCTCACATCCTGGGCAGCAGTTCCTGTCTCCAGTTCTTGCCTCTTTCTAGCACCATTTCATCTCAGAGGGCAAATCTGGAGTTGAAGGGCAAGAGAGGCCAAGCCTGGGGCAGTCTTCAGCCCAGCCATCCTAGGGCTCTGCTCTACACCTCTGCCCTGGAAAGCAGGGCCATGCAGTCCCGTGATCATGCTGACTGGCTGTGATCATACCCTGCCTTTTTCTCTTCTGAGCTGGGACGGGTCTCTTCCTCTGAGTGTCCCTCAGTGCTCAGCCTCCTAACTGGTTTCTGCTACCATCATCCTACATACTCTGCCATGCCTTGAGCCTCTCAGCTGGGAACATGGGGCAGCATCTGGTTCCTTCCTCTGCCCTGGAGAACTCCTAAGTCAGGACATAATCAAGAATCTCGAGCTCTGACCATATACCCAGTACTGAATCAAAGAAATGAAACGGTCAGAGTAGGAGTGACCAGGAAACTTCCAGAAAAGGTAGGATGGAGACCTTGGCTAAGTACATCAAAACTTGCCTATCCTGAGGATAGTAGTTGGTAAAGTACTTGCCTAGCATACACAAAGCCTTGGGTTTGAATCCCAGAACTGCATAAACTGAGCATGGTGCTACATGCCTATAATCCCATCACTAGGGATCAGAGACAGGAAGATAAATTCAAGGTCCTCTTCAGCTACAGAGTTTGATGCCATTCTGGAATACTCGAAACTCTTATCTTAAAAAAAGTGAACTGGCTATATCTTTAAATTTATATCACATTTTTATTTGTATGTATAGAGATGCACATGTGCATATCACGGGTGTGTGTGTGTGTGTGTGTGTGTGTGTGTGTGTGAGAGAGAGAGAGAGAGAGAGAGAGAGAGAGAGAGAGAGAGAGAGAATATGTTCCTTCTCTTCCTCTACCATGCGGGTCCCAGGGACGGAGCTCGGGTAATCAGGTTTAGCAGCAATCACCTTTACCCACTGAGCCATCTCACTGACTCTGACTGTGGTTTCTGCTGCCACCAGGAATGTCTCAGCTGGGACTCTCCCGGGTTAATTGATCTAAGCCCTGGTGATGCCAAATGACTCAATGACAGATTTGAAAATGTATAACACAAGTGTATGGCCCTGGGGGCTGGCTGGGGTTTCTAAGCGCACACCGTACAGCAGGCTCCCACTTGTCAGTATGGAGCCTGCCTTACACGGAGATCTCACAGAGAGGAAGAGGCTGGGTGGGCTGCATGCCAAGTCCTGGGATTCTGAGCTCACTGGATCGTGACTCAACGCTGACTTCCTGCTGGGTGTCCTCCCTCTGTCCTGCAGCACCACAGGGTTGGCCTGCCTTCCCCTCAGTCCCCTTGCTGTTGTTGTATTCTGTGACCCTGCTAGGCATTAGCCACCTCCATGTGGGTCTCAGCCAAGGTCCTAGGAGGAGCCAAGAGAGCAGAGAGTCCAGGCAGTGATTAACCAGAGGACCGTGTGCCTTTGGTGATTAGCGAAATAGACCACTGCAAAGAGCAGCCGTTGAATAATGAGATCCTTGCTTTATTGCAAGGTTGGACTCCCTTGAGCCAAGTCTAAATGCCAGCTGAATCCTGAACTTTGAAAGAGCCAAAGAGATTAACAGGAGCACAGTAAGCGCTACCTTGGATGGCTTTGGAGGCAGGCCATGTGTGGGTACAGAATGCAAGCCAATCCTAGAAGCTTCCTCTATAGCCTCATGCCCTCACCAGCAGGGGTGGCCACCTATCTTGGCTCAAGACTGGCTTCTCTCACCATGAGAACTGAATCCATCTGCTGGAAAATCCCCCCTTGCAGGAAAACTCTTGGCCTGCCAATTGATCTTCTCTTGGTGAAAAAGAGTAATTCCTTGTAAGCAAGAGGACCTGAGTTGAATCCATGTCAGAAGATCCGGGTATGTGTTAGCACACTCTAGAGAAACAGCAGAGAGGAGAGGCTTCCAGGCTGGGGTATGAGAGAGTTTGAGTGTGTTGTACATACAGTACTTTGTCCTTCTGGTAATGGTATGCGATACAGCCGTTACCCCTGAGTTAGCCATGCCCTCCGCTCTCTCTGTTCTATATACTAGAAGCCAACTGCAGAAGCTGTAGAAAATTCCAGAATTACATCATGTTTTGTAGCACAATAATCCTCACACCATCCTGCTGTGTCACACTCAGTGTGTGTGTGTGTGTGTGTGTGTGTGTGAGAGAGAGAGAGAGAGAGAGAGAGAGAGAGAGACACCTGCCTGATAAGTAGTTACCTCAGCCTTCAGAACACAGTTCGGTAATGCTTACACACATAGTTTGATACTCCCAGTTGCAGACAGTCACTGGGTGTATTTGAACCCATCCACAGTGGATAATGAGGGACCGCAGTGTGCATGAGTTAGAGCCAGTCAGGGATTGTCTTAGCTGAGCCTAGGTATTCAAAGATACCAGCTGACTGACTCTAGACTCACCACATCTCTAGACCATTCAGAGGTGGGGCTAGTACTCCCTGCTATGTGTGTTGTTCTGCCATAATTACCGTTAGGATAACAAAGTCTAGGTGGCATGGCCCAAAACCTCAAGGTCAGCAAAGGTGATCGATCTTATCAGGGAACACATTTCTAGGCTTAAAGTCACTTCCAAGGAGCCAGGGCCAAACACCAAATCCCTGACGAGACAGAGCTAGTGTGCCCCAGACAAGGCTGGCAATACAGGATAAAGTCCCACAGTTCTCAGGTAGTAGCATCTTGATCCTGCTTGTCGGGCTTGGGTTTCTCCATAACACAGATAACAGCATCCCAGCTGACCAGCAGAGAGGAGTGTGAAACTGTGTGTGGTTTCTATTCAGGCACATCCCTGTCACCGGTGGGATTGTTTGATTTGTTCTCTCCCAAGGATCAGAGCTGACAGGCTCTTTAAAACCATTGCCTTTCGTTTCCTTTTCTCCATTCCTTGTGTTTGATTCTAAACTCCTGGTGTGGTCGACAGCAGAAAACCCCACAGCGGCGAGGAGTGCTGCCTCCGCACTCTTCTGAACGCCTTTCATCCTCGAGGCGCAGGAGAGCAAAGGAGACGGAACATGGACCTGCAGCAGCTGTTTAAATGGTCCTCCGTACTGTAGCCTGAGACGGAACAATGTCGCACACTGTGTCGGTGAAATGGCTTTCCTAGGATACTCTAAAACCCAGGGTCTGACTGGAATGGAATGAAACATAGACTTTCCCAGGATGCTTTTCAAACATCCCTTGACAACTGAGAAGCATGCCCTGTGGCTGTCCCCATGTGTACTTCTGGACTGCAGACATTCTAGAGCAAACCTTCCACACGGTTCCAGGAGCACCTGTGACCCCACACATTATCAGACAGGGGCGTGGACCTATCTGCGCTCTGCTTTGTCGGGACAACCACCCAGACCTCAGCTAGGGGAGTTGCTAAGCAGGCCTAGGATCCATACTTGGATCCTGAAGGTGACTGCATTGTTGTGAATTATCACCCTGCCACATGAGTACGAAACTCCTAAGCTGGGCACTGATGGTGCCCACCTTTAACCCCGGCTCTCAGGAGGCAGAGACAGGCAGATCTATGTGAGTTCAAAGCCAGCCTGGTCTACAGAGTGAGTTCCAGGACCGCCAGGGCTAAATGAAGAAACAGCTTACTCTCTCTTACTCTTCTCCTCTTTCGTGCCCTCTTTATCCCTGCCCCTTCTCTCCCCATCGCCCCTTCCCTCAATGTGCCCATGGGCGGCCTCCTTTACTTCTCCCCTCTGCTACTCTTCTTCTCTCATTAAACCTTTCCACGTGGAAAAAAAAAAGGAAAACAAACAAAGACAGAAAGAAGAAGGAAGGAAGGAAGGAAGGAAGGAAGGGAAGAAAGAAAAAGAAAGGAAGGAAAGAAAGAAAGAGGAAGGAAGGAAAGAAAGAAAGAGGAAGGAAGGAAGGAAGGAAGGAAGGAAGGAAGGAAGGAAACTTCTCTGTGTCATTTGCTAATACTTTGAATCAGTACAGTGAGTCTAGATTCTATGCGCCGGGTTTCACCTGGCGTCTGTCACCTTGGCATGTGTCATAGGTCCCCTAGGAAGTGACAGGAGTGACCTGGGAAGCAGGAAGGACATCTGCTGTGTGACCAGAGAGGAGTCAGAACTAGTGTCTCTTTTCTCAGTTAACTGCACCGTAGCTTTCATTCATCAACAGGCTGAGGACTTGCTGTGTTCTTGTGGCTGTTCCAAGCCCTGGGGTACAGAGAACAGACGCTGTCCAGCGCAGCCCTTTCTCTTCCCTGGGGTGCATGCATGTGAAGGTGGTGAGGCAGAGGCACGGAGGGTGAGACTAGTGTGGTGGGTACCGAATGGCTATGGAGAAGGCTGGGGAGAGGGCAGTCAGTAGAGTGCTTGTAGCCCAAGCGTGAGGACTGGGTTGGGAACCCCAGCATCCAAGTAAAAAGCCAAGTGTGGTGATGTGTGCGGGTAACACCAACCCTGGGAAACCGAGTTGGGAGAATTCCTGGAGTTTGCTGGTCAGTCGGTGAGCTCCAGGTCAGTATCCAGAGAAAGGAAGACAAGCGAGTGGAGTGCTGCTTCCATAAGGAGGGAGGCACGGGAGAGGAGACCGCAGCGGAGCCAGGGTGACATGGTGAAGGGAAGACAGCCAGGCCAAAAGTCCGGAGAAGGAGAGATTCCTAGGTAAAGCTTAGCCCACGCAAAGGCCCTGGGACTGGGGGGAGCCTGCAAGCCCAAGGCAGCATAGAAGGCCACCGTGGCTGGAGCACCAGAAGTGATATGAAAGTTAATGGCAGATGAGGGGTCAGCAAGGAACCTGAGGATGTGGGACTTGGCAGGCCATCGAGAGTCATCTGGGTTCCTGTTTACATGGCAATGGCACTGTCTGCGTGGCAGGGAAGAGGACCCGAGGATTAAATCCGTTGCTTTGCTGGGTCCCATGGAACCCTGGGGATCAGGGCCTCGCAGCTAGCTGGATGCCGAGGCAGATGGTGACCATCAGCACCCACCCCACGGCGACCTTTTCAGCTTTCAGCGCTCTGACTAACTGGCCATTCTTCCTCTTCAGCACACGCTGAAGACGCTCTGTGCAGGAGGATGTTGAAATGGCCAGCCCCTCTAATAACAGAATATTGAAAAGGTCACAGCAGTGCAGCCAAGTTCTCCCACCTACAAATCACAGAGAACGGCAGCTCAGATAACTCACTCTCCTGACAAATCAAGAAGCAAGGACTGAAGACCACGCCACTGATTAGGCTCATCCAGATCCGAGGCCTGGGGAGAAATCGATAGAGAGAACATGGCTGCCCTGTGGTGCAGGGGGTCGGAGCCGCAGGGATGCTGATTAACAGATCAGCAGGTGGGAGACGTGCTGCCCCCTGGTGGCTGCTCCCAGGATGGCAGGAGGGCCTGCCCTGTGTTTACCATCCCAGTTAGGAATGCTTCCAGACTTCCGGAGGTCTTCCCATTCTGCCCCAAAGTATGGAAAAGAGCCTTTCCCCCAGCTCATTACTAAGTAAAATGTTTTCCATTAAAATAAAAAAATTTATTCCTTTCTTTCCATATAATTTGTGTCCTTTCCTAATAAGAATTATTTTTCTGGAGATTAGCTTTTGCTCAGACCTGGTGAATCGAACCTGGTAGATCAGACTTATAATCCCAGGTACCTATGAAGCTGAGGCAGGGGGATAGAGAATCAAGGCCTGGAGAGAGAGATGACTCGGTAGGCAAGAACATCTTCTGTGCAAACCTGATAACCTAACTACAGGCGTGGTTGGACGCTTGCCTGGCACACTCCTGGCATGGGGGACAAAGAGAAGGATGGCTGAGGGGGGTTCAGAGTTCAGTGGCAAACTTTTATCAAAGGAATGAATGGAGAGTCATTGACTTCTTTCTTTCTTTCTTTCAGCTTTGCAGATCATTTTTTTAATTAGATAATTTTTATTTACATGTCAAATGTTATTCCCTTTCCCAGTTTCCCGGCCATAAGCCCCCTATCCCATCCCCCTCCCCTTCGTTTATAAGGGTGTTCCCCCTCCCCAACCACCCCCATTCCCGCCCCTCCCCGATATTCCCCTGCACTGGGGGGTGGGGGGGGTCCAGCCTTGGCAGGACCAAGGGCTTCTTCTCCCATTGGTGCCCAGCAAGGCCCAGTCATTGATTTCTTTTTCCGGCCTCTCTATATGCAAACAGGCGTGCACAAATCCACAAACATGTGTGCATACCATACACTCATACACATGCGCACACACACACACACACACACACACACACACACACACACATAGTTCAAGGTTAGCCTAAGCAACTTACTAAAACCCTGTCTCAAAGTTTAAAAACTGTAAAAAAGAAAATTAAAAAAAAGGGCCAAGAATATCGCTCACCTGTAGAGTGCATGCCTATCATACATGAGGCTGTGGGGTCAATCCTATGCCGTGATAGACACGTGCACACACACACACACACACACACACACACACACACAGTCTTCAGGAAAAAAAGCAAGCAAGAATGTGTAAAACTCCATCCTTGTAAAGCAAAGCTGGGTTTACAGCTTAATTTACCGTGGAGCTCCACAAACAACATGAAAGGAAAATGATTTAATTAAAGACTGGACAATTAACCTGCGTGCTAAGAGAGAGGACACTGCCAGAGTTCGTGCGCACAAGTCCTCGTCTGTGGGCACTGGCTGCAGGGAATATTAATGGGTCCACAAAGCCGGATTTGAAGTGGAAAACTCACCCTAAGAAGAAATCTGAGGAGATTAAGGCAGGGATGAATGTCAAAAACGACTCTGATTAAGCCATGATAAAGCACACCAGGAGCTGGGCGGGAGAGACGGGTACATGGGAGAGCTTTTTAAAACCATAGGCCCCGAGATTGCAGTGGGCTTTGGAGACAAGGGGACTGACATTTTGAGAAGGGTTGATTAAAAGCTTTTCGGCACAAATGTTCATTTTCACTGGGGGTTGAACACAAAAATCCATGGAGTAAATTGAAATTCTGAATGCTAAGAGAAGACTCAAAGATTTACTGCCACAAATTCAATTAAGTGGCAAAAAGAAAAAAGAAAAAAAGGAGCATCTTCTTTAGGATTCGTTTAGACAGCAGCCTCATAACTGCCCAATTTCCCATGTCTGCTAATGGGATAAGCCCTATGGGACCCTCAAGTCTGGACAGTAAGACCTTAACCAAGGGCCAGCATGCATCCGGGTCCTTGGCACAGTACAGCTGGTGTCTCCTTGACTAGAGGACTCCATGCCCAGTAGAAACGCACTCAGTGACCCGAGGTTCCAGGCCTTGAGGCAACGGGCTTTGCTCACAACCCACCTTATGCCTCCAGAAGAACCTGACCTCAGAGATCATCAGCAAACAGTCTATAGTCTCAGCACTAGAGAGATAGGAAGGTCAGAAGTTCAAGGCCGGCCTAGCCTATGTTGAAACCCTGTCTCAACAAGGAATAAAAATAAGCAGAAGAGGTGAAATTTAAAGTCACAACTGGTAGGTAGACATAGGATCGGGGGGCCTGACTGTCAGGAAAAGATCCCAAGAAACAGCCAAGTCAGAGATGGTGTGATGAGGGAGGGGCAGGTAGAGAATGGGAAACTGAGGGTGAGAATTTCCAGAACTGCCAGAGGAACAGGTCAAAGGCAGCTGCAGTGGATGGACCCTGATGCCTGTGAGAGCGGAGACAACCAGGGCAGGACCCCTGCTCCCTGTCACACCCACCTAGGCAAACAAAGGCACCGGTCCCAGCCCTCTCCACTCACAGGCTTAGCTATGAAGCCATTTGACACCTGGTTTGTTTCCACTTCTCCGTGGAATATCCAGATGACTTAGAAAGAGAAAGGGATAAAAGGAGGTAATTTTCTTCTTTGAAAAACGATACAGCAGACCCCAAACCCCAAATGGAAATAAAGCGGGAACACATCGGACCAGTGGAGAATCAATAAAAAGGATGAGGTTTAAAGAGCTGACAGCGACAGGAGACAGCAGAACAGGAATTAGAAGACAAGAATTTTAAATCCCAGACATTAAACGTGAGATAAAACAGAAAAAAAGGGGGAGTAAAAACATAATGAATTTTGAAATTGAGTATTAAAAAGGGGGGCTAGGTTAAAAGCATGGAAATTAGTGATATTAAAATAAAAGTACGAGATAATGGGACTTAGTCTGTAAAGCAGCCGGGCCTAGGAAAAAGCTGCTGAGGAAAAAAAAAAGCTGTGGAGGCAGGGGAATGCAGGAGGCAGTTCCAGGGGAGGCTACCAGTACAGAATGGCCGTCCCTTGCACACCCTTCTTGTGCTTTCCATGTGCTTTCTAGAAGGTCAGTTTTCAGATGTTAGCCAGAAAAAGCTGTCCCATTGTGCTTGAAGATGCAGACACCTCAGCCCCTGACCTATTAGCAGAACCCTAAGTGGATGGTCACTGAGCTCCACAGAATGATCTAGAAGCTGCTCAAGGCAATAGGGTGTTGGGACAATGAGAACTGGTTAGCTGGTGTGTAAGTGAACAAATGAAGCCCCCCCCACAACATCATCTTTCCGGAATCAATGACTGGGAACACAGCCAGATCCCCAAGCGTGAGTTCTGGACTCTTTCAGATGTAGTACCCATTTTTTTTTTAGAACAAAACACAAATGCAATGTCCCCTCTATGGCCCTGAATTGATAACATAGACTTCCAGGTATCTTTTCCAAATAGGATGTGACAATTGATATGTCCTTGAGGACCAGTGGCTGTCCGGTATACAGGTCCTGATGCAAGCCACAGCAGAATTCCTAATGACGGTGAGCCTGATACCTCTGTAAATGCGAGCACAGACGATACAGGTGCACCGAGTTGGCAGCTCATGGGCCGCCTGCTGTGTTGCCATGGGCAACACAATAATAGTAAACAACTTTTGATAAAGTTCTAAGGAAAGCATATATTCTTCCCTTGGTTTTCATAATTGTCATAAGCCAGGAAAAGTCCAAGTACGTTTAGCCATGCTGAAAGGACTGTGTGTTCACGTCTAACTAGAGCAGGTTCTGCCGTCAGTGACTAGTGACATTTTCACACCAGTTTTTCAAACGGGGACGGAGGGGGCAAACAGTGATTTGCTCATGAGAGGGCATAGCCTATGCCACTCAGAAAGCCCAGCATCCCTGGTTTTATCATCTCAGTATTAACAGCAGTCAATCACTGTGACTACTGAAAATGTTCTGGAACTTGGCAGAAAAACTGCTGTGAGCTCTGTCCTACTTGGAACCATTTTAGAAGGAGATGCCCAACCGACATCTCTGAATTTTTCTCGTGGCTACCACGTCCTAATTGCCCCAACTCAGTTTTGCAGAAAGGTGTTCACTGAATACTTACAGAAACAAGAGCAGAGAACCCTGCAGGAGATGCCTGTGAGTCTCGGCCAAGAAGTCCCTGTCAGACACTCCAGGGAGCCCTGTTGATTATTGAGCAGAGACAAGAAAGGAACGGTGGAGAAAGTGTGCAGCAGCTAGAAAACAGAAAGGGGGTGTGAGGCCAGCAGAGGCAGACAATCTGCTGAGAGCTGACCAGCACATGATCAGCACATGACCAGCACATGACCAGCACATGATCAGCACATGGCCAGCACATGGCCAGCAATGGCCAGCACACAGCAGCCAACCTTTGTAATGAGCCACACTTAAGGCAAAGATCTCCCATTGCAGATGACCATCAAGAATTCTTGCAGTAAACTGGGGAGATGGCTCAGTTGGAAAAGGGCTAACTTTGCAAGTAGGAGTTCAAGGGGAAGAACCCAGGCTTAAAAAAAAAAAAAAGCCAGCCATAGTGGTATGTGATTTCAGTCATAGCACTGGGGAGCAAGAGACTGGCAGAGGCAGGCACATCCTAAGACTACCTGACCAGGTCAATGAGAAATCTTACCTTAAAAAATACTGACAGCAAATCCCAAGGTGGATGGTTCGGAGGAACGGCACTCGAGGCTGTCCTCTGCCCTCTACATGCACATACAGACACAAGGACACAATGATTTCATCAACCTTAAAACCCTCAAATGCTACACATTCAAAGTAAGAGGCTTCCACTCCCAGGCTAGATTCCATCCCAAATACAAAAACAATTCTTGGAAGAATCTAGAAAAAACAAAATGCCAGCACCATAGATTAGGAATGTTCTGCCCACTCAGAAAGTGTATCTGTGCCGTCAGAGGTCAGAGGTCAGAGGTCAGGTTTCAGACTTATTCTCCATATGTGGGGATTCTGGGAAAGTTAACTCGGCGTTCTTATTCCGAGTCGGTTAACTCATTTCTGAATTGGTTTCTTAGTCAGTGGAGACCTTTGAGGTTTATAAACTCCAAGGGAAGGGAAAGGTATACACACTCAATTCCATTATTGTTATTGAACAGTTTTATTCTCGATGATTTAACTCCCCCAAGTTTTGCCTTAGGAAAAAAGAAATCATTATAGCACAAGATGGCAATTAAACTCACCGTGCCAGGGAGCATCCGTCTCGGCGATAATTGGAAGACACGGGGGCGTGGTGGGGATGCCGTCTTGGGAGAGATGGGGCCCTCCTCTGTTACCCTGGAACCTTATTAGGATTTCTGGAGGGTGATACATCGCTGCTCTTCGCTGCCTGAAATTAAAGTGGGTATCGGAGACATCAGTTCCTCTATGATCTCATTTTTACCTCTTCCCTCGGTGTGATTAGATGATGTAAAGATAACTTTGCTTTTTAAATGCACCGTCTCTTGTTTCCCCGCCACTGTAATCGCATCAGTTGGGTCTTTGCCTCTGGAATCTTATTGCCTTGCCTCGGTTCCCCCTCCAGGCGAGCAAACTTAGTAAACATAAAGGCAGGCTCACAAATCATGGAAGCTGGGTTATTACAGAAACACACACGTATATATTATTGACTGAAAGGCAAACCCCAGAGACACTAATCATAATATTTACGCTCTTTAACTTGAGATATGAAGCGAAAATATTTTCGGATACAGATTGTGTGAAAGGATCACTGGGACCATAACAGATTTCCTTGTGTTAAAGTCAGAGCCTGAAGTTAACTTTGGATTAAGGTTACTTCTAATTCACTATAAAAATAGGCTTTAGAAGGTCTTAAGGGTGAGCATTGGCCCCTTTGCACATATATTAAGTGTGTGTGTGTGTGTGTGTGTGTGTGTGTGTGTGTGAGAGAGAGAGAGAGAGAGAGAGAGAGAGAGAGAGAGAGAATATACCATGACCAAGACAACTTACAGAAGAGTTTATTGGGAGCCTACAGTTTCAGAGGGTGAGTCCATGACTATCATGGTGGTACAGGCAGGCAGGCATGGTGTTGGAGCAGTAGCCGAGAGCTCACATCTTGAGGGAACAACCTCAAGGCAGATAAGAGGATCTAATTAGGAATGGTGTGGACTTTTGAAACCTCAAAGCCCAGCTCTTCCAGTAAGGCCACAACTCCTAATCCTTCACAAAGTATTTCATCAACTGGGGGCCTACTATTCAAATCTATGGGCCTGTGGGACCATTCTCGTTCGAACCACCCCATTCCATATGTTCCTGGCCAATGCATTTAGTCCAGCTTCCAAATCCCTACAGTCTTTCTCGGTCTCAACACAATTTAAAAGGTCCAGTTGTTTCTGAGACTCAAGGCAATATCTTAACTAAACCTCTGTAAAAATCAAAAAGTACATTACACAGTTCCGACGTACAATGGCACAGAACACACATTACCATCCCAAGCGGAAGGAAAGGGTCGTGGTGAGGAAATACTGGACCAAAAGACTGAAACCAGCAGGACAAACTCCAAATCCTGTTACTCCATGCCTTGTGTCAAAGGGCTTAGATGGTTCTGCCCTTCCAGCTTTGCTGACAACACACTTCTCCCTAGGGCTGCCCAGCTCCCTGTCTGCGGAGATAAAGGAACATTCCAGCAAGTGTGAAGACAAGCAGCCACAAAACAAAGTGTCCCTCGCTTGCGTCCTCTTGTCTAGGTTGCTACCAGAAGAGGCTGCCCACACTTAGAGTGGGTCTTCCCTTTCAAATCATCTAACTGAGGAAATCCCTCACAGGAGTACCCAACAAGCTTGTATTTTAGTTGGTTACAGATCTGGTGGAGGAGCTGACTACCAAGATTTGCCATCCCCGTAATCCTAGTCCCGATATCACCCTAGTCCCCACAATCTGGGTTTGTATAGGATCCTAACAGTGAGCCGGAGAAGCAAACTCGCAATGAGAAGGCCCTGAAGGTGTGGGGGTAGCATTTATGGATTTGTTATCTGGGAAGGCAGAGGTCAAGGAAAGAATCCTTTCAGCTTAGAAATTGTCAATATGACAGCTCCAAGCCTTAGCCGAACTCAGAGCCTTTTAAACAATGCTCTGCAAAACGGACAGTAAAGGCTAGAGACTTTAGAAATCCCTCTCCCAACTCCCAGCCAACCTGTGCATCTGACTTGCTGCCGGCCAGGGTGCCTATGACTGGTAATGGGCACATCATTTCAGTGCATGGCACTGAGTGACTCCCCCCCCCCCTTTTATTAGAGGAAGGGTGGGAAGGGGGAAAGCATTCAATGCCCAAAAGAGGCAGACTTGAACAGAGAAATCTTAACAGGACAGGGCCAGTTCCCCTTCAAGTCACTGCTCTTACCCTGGTCTAAGTTTATGAACCCCATTTCATACATGTCCTCTTTCCCCTCTCATTTGCCAGGAAAGTCATCACATAGATTAACCATTTGCAGGTCTCTGCTCGAGTCTACCCACCGGTTCCCCTGGGTCCCTGCCCTGTACTCAGGCTTCACGGACCTGGTGGACTCTGGGACTAACATAGCCTGTAGCTGAGCCTGTGCCACACCTCTGGCCTTGCTGTTTAAAACTGACCTGAGCTTTGAAAAGAGATGACAGGCCCATGGGAAGACTTGGGCAGGGAGGCAGGCATACCAGGCGGCCACACCTCCAATCCCAGTCGTTTCTTCCCCAATCCTTCTCTGTGAATGTCTAGTTTTGTGCCATCCCTGCAGCTTACTCAGAAGTAGGATTCCCCACCACCCTTTTCGGTACTGGTGCCCACCTGAGAACATAGGTAACGGGGGCCTCCAACCTGTCCCCCTCTGAGTTGGTCTTTTTATACAAGAGGTGGCTGGGCCTGGGCTCTTGGACATGATCCTTCCTATCTAGGTCCCTCCTCCCAGAGGAGCTCATCAACTCTACCTCCTAGTCCAGGCTCAGTGGGTCCATGGGATATGCCCAAAACTCATCCTTTCTCTGTGTGTGTCAGCGATGGTGAAGGGACACAGCCCAGCATGGCCGCCAGCAGCCTTGAGGAGTTCCCTTCCTGCTTGGGGACCTCGGCTCAGACAGAACAGAATCCTTACGTATGATGTAAGGAAGGACTTGTTTCTTACAAGCCAAGCAAAGTTGGTTTATCAAAGCAGGGGAGGAAACCTGGGATTATGCCTGGTGGAGCAGAGGTGGACTTAGAAATGACAGTGTGCATACACAACACAGTGAACTTTAAAATTTTTTTGAGATTGTAACTTATTTTATTTGTATGAGTACACTGTAGCTATTTTCAGACACACCAGAAGAGGGCATCAGATCCCATTACAGATGGTCGTGAGCCACCATGGGGTTGCTGGGAATTGGACTCAGGACCTGAGGAAGAGCAGCTGGTGCTTTTAACCCCTGAGCCATCTCTCCAGTCGAGATTGTAATTTAATTGCAACATTTCTCCCTTTCCTTTTCTTCCTCCAAACCCTCTCATATGCCCCTCCCTACTCTCATTCAAACTCATGGCCTCTTTTCTCACAAATTGCTATTGCATGAATATAAATATACATACATACACATACACACACATATGTGTGTATGTGTATGTATGTATTACAAATATATATATATGTTCATAACTATATAACTTGTTGAGCCCATATAATATTTCCTATGTTTTCAAGGGTTGACTCTTTGGCACTGGCCATCCGGTTGGTGTCTCTTGCCCTGGGAAAGACCACCTCTCCCAATCCTAGCCTTCCTTAATCACTTAAAGTTCTTTGTGTAGGGTCGAGGCCTCGTGGGCTTTTCCAGGTCTAGTTTGGCATGGTCGTTTTATCACCAAACAAACAAACAAACAAACAGAAAACAAGCTAGAACAGTCCCCTGTCCCCACCCCGTCAGAATGGCACTCACTCAGTTTAAACATGGAAAGTACACATTAACAATGGCATGGCCCTGCTAAAATCTACCTCAGGAGTTCCGCGTGCACATAACCAAAGACTGCTACAGATGTCCGGCATTCCCAGATTTAGTCAGCAGCAGAGGATACGGGTCTCCAGACCAACAGGCAGTGAGAGGTCACACACACACACACACACACACACACACACACACACACACACTAGTGTGCACACAAAAGCACATGTGCATTGATAAGCACCCTTGAAAGAAAAGTCAGCCCGTCTGGAGGGAAGCGTCGCTCTATAACCACAGCTTTACAGGGAGGATAATGAAGTCTGCCCAGGCTTCTGACTTACAAGGTCAGCAGGCAAGACGGATGGTCAGCTCACTTGCTTCTCCCAATCTCTAGGAATTGGCCTCTGACTACCTGCCCGGCACCCATCCTCTTGCCACTCTCTAGAGGCTCCTCCGTCTTGGACCATAGGAGGGACCAAGCCAATCCCTGGGCCCAAGCAGCTTCCAGGGTTGGGAAGTGAAAGTGCACAGCCAGCAGTAACCAACTGGGCCGGATGGCCACAAGACTGCTGAGGGACAGAAGAGTCAGATTCCTGGTCTCCTGCCACCACCGGGAATCTCCAGGGGTCCTTCCCACCTCAGGACTTTGTGTGCTGTCACCCCTGAGCTCTGAGAACCTGGAAAACTGTCAAGTCTCTCCACCATGCCCACCAGTTTCTGAAAACATTCACAGACTCTTTTAGCAGCCTCTGGTCACAAGCCTCAGAGCAGGAGAGAGAACCTTGCCCTTCCGCCCTGAGCTGGCTCTCACATGGGTCTTAATGACCCCCTCCCAGGAGGAGAGGCCAGCCACAGGACTCTTTCTAGACAGACTCTCCCGTCCGGCCCCCTCCCTCCCACCAAGTCACTCGGTCTCCCCAGCGTGTGCCCTGGAGTTCATGAGCTGCATACTTCCACTTCTTGCTATAAAAAGCCAAGGTTTTAGAGCTTTGGAAATAAATTATTTTTTCAAAAAAAGGCTGTCTTCTGCAAATTGAAAACCTTAGTTTTCAGAAAATTGTCTCTGCTCCGAGTTTCAAGAGCCAAGAATTTGACACCTTGATGCCCCCGTGCCCCTCCTCCACCCACACGCGCTCTCACCCCGGCTGAAACAGGCCTTCTGCCTCATTTTAGTGGTGAAGGAACTGAGGAAGGAAAGATAATTTGCTGAAAATGAGGGTTGGGGGAACCCACTGGTGGTTGTTTTTGAAACAGTCTTGCCCACCTAGCTACGGCTTTGGAGGATAGTGGATCCCTGCCTCTGAATGACGTGTGAGTCCTCTGGTGCATGCTGGCTGGAACAGCCCACGACTGCTGGACTTCAGTAAGAACACCCGGGTCCTCTCCGTGTGGACACGGCAAGCAAGGGTCTCTCCTCTGAGGTTGGACGCCGTTTTGGAAGCCAAGGCTCATTCTGAGCGGTCCATGCTGTTTGAACAGGATTAGGCTCAGGACGGATAGTCTTGGCTGAAATGAAAAGCCGTCCGTTTCCATCCGCGGAGGTGCGGAATGCGGTTGTTATGGGCCTGATTTGTGAACTTGAATGAGGGCTTTCTAGAAAGCCATTTGTAAAATTCATGGCCATCTCGAGCTGCCGCTAACACATTCCATCTTCTGTCTTCTCTGACCAGGCGACTTAACATTCCACACATTTAAAAATTAGAGAGGATGCTGGAGGGGAACGTGGGAAAGTGGGGGGACTGTGGGGTGGGGGGGTGCCCCTGAGCTCAAATGCTACCCCAATTCCTCACAACCTCCACACTTGCCTCCCATAGAACCAGGGGCTAGACTGCCTGCTTAGTCCTAGGGAGTCCTGAAAGGATTTCTCTAGACCCTGGGGATGTTTGTCCCAGCTGCAAAGTTCAGAAAGTCCAGAGGCTTCATGCTGAGTCTGCCCACTTCTTCCCCCCTCTGCCCCACTGCCCCTCTTCCCCTTCCCTCTGCCCCTCTGCCCCTCTGCCCCTCTGCCCCTCTGCCCCTCTGCCCTGCTCTGCTTCCTGTGCCCCACTCTGTCTGCCTCTGCCCCTCTCTGCCCCTCTCTGCCCCTCTCTGCCCCATCTGCCTCCCTCTGTGACATTCTGCCCAAACTCTGTTTCTTCTGCCTCTCTAGAACTGGTTGGGAAGAGACCTTCTGAAGGTTTCATATTCTCAACAAAAGGCCTGGGATTCCCACCCTGGCAGGAGTCGGGTATGAGCTACTGTTGGGATTCCTCAGCACTGTGAGAGACATTTGGCAGTAGAACTAGAGCTCTTGACCTGAACTCAATTCAAATTCTGAAGTTCCAACACACTCTAAGGTCCCTGAAGCCATTTTACATCCTTTCTGGAACAAAAGCTTCTCTAGCAAAGAACCAATCACATTTCCGATCAACTTCCGAGATCTAAAGGTAGTATTTAAGGTGGCCCGGGATTCAGGCCTTAGCCTCCATAGACTGGGTGTGGTAGTGCATGCCTAGAGTCCCAACACTTGGGGGGTTGGGGGCAAAATAATCAAGAGTTCTAGGTCATCCTTGGTTACATGGTGAGTTTGAAGCTAGCCTGTGCTATGTCATACTTAACCTGAAAAAAAAAGTAATCAAGAAAAATAATTTCCCGGCTAGGGAGTGGCTCAGAGGGTGAGTGGTTGTTACACAAATCTGTTCAAATCCTCACTACTCACATAAGAAGCTATGTGTGTATGGCTGCTTGCCCCTGCAACGCCAGCCCTGTGGTGAATAATGACAAAAGGATCGTTAAGTCCTGCTGACTGACAGCCTAGTTCCCAGGTTCAGCGAGGGACCCTGTCCAAAAGGAATAAGGTAGAGAGTCATAGAACAGGACACAGTGTCCTCTTCTGACCTTTGTATGTGCACACATGGATGCACATGTACGCACACACACATAAACACAGCCCCCACACCCCTGCCGTACAACACTCACACTAATGAGAGACAAAGAAAACATCACTTAGGAAAAGCGACGTCCTTACTCATGTTCATCTTTGGAAGACTTGACAAACATGTTCCTTATTGGGAGGATGGGAATAGTGACCCCCACCATCTGCCTTCCAGCAGATCACTGCGTGGTACCTGATTCTAGAGAAATAACAATGGCAGAGGGGAGTGACAGTGTGGCCACAGGGGTCATGTTGGTGGCTCTGAGTCCATGAAAAAGCCCCTTAGTCTGTGGTCCACATGGCATTGCTGCTGAATCACAGGTCCTGCCTTGCTCAGCTGTAACCAGTAATTGTCCTGGACAAGAACCTTTGGGGACCAAATTAATGCTAATCTGTCTTCGAGGAGCTTTAAGTCCAAGAATACTGGGATAGCAGGCTGGGGCAGGTTCCATCAGTCTGCCCGTCTGTCCCTACCTGAGATCTTTAAGCTCTGGTTTTGATTGAGCCTGTCTGGTGGCATATCTTCCCCATCCCAGTACCTTATGAGAGCATTATTCAACCTGTTGCATACAAGGGGACTGATGAGCAGGAGCCAGGAGCCATACAGAGAACAGGTGTACATAGTATGTATATATTTGTGTACAGATGTGTGGGTATACATGTGTGTGCGCTTGCACTTGGAAACCCCAGGGTTGTGTGAGGAACCATCCGAATTGTGCTTTCACCTTATCCACTGAGTCAGGATCTCTCAATCAAGCCCAGAGCTCACCAATAGCCAGTTCTCCTTAGCCAGCTTGCTCTACAGACCTTTGCCTCTGCCTTCGGAGGCTAGAATTAGAGGTGGGCCGCCACCCCCACACGGTATTTCACATGGCTTCTAGAAACGCCAATCTTCATGATCGTCTGATAAGATCCTAAGGACAAGATTATATGATAGGTTCAGATGATAAGTCATCTCTCTCGCCTCCTTCTCTCCTTAAAAACTGTATTAGTGTTTATATTCACTGCGCAAAGTGATGAGTTCCATAAGGGCATTTTCATTCATGTTCATCATAGACTGTGGCCGTGTTTGCCTGTCTGGCTCTCCTGTCTCACTCTCCCATTAGTCATAGATAATTCCTCTTACTTTCATGGCACATACATACATACATACATACATACATACATACATACATACAAACAAAATCTCAGCCCTATATTCAGGAGAATGTTTATATTTTCTGAGTCTGACGTACCTGGCTTACTAGGGAAAAAAGGTATAGCCAGCAAAATATAAAAGGAACCAAAGAAAGGAAACCTGGCCCAAGAAAACACAGTGCTAAGCCAGGTGGACAGCGAAACAAATCCCAGGAAGAGATAGATCAATGGCGCCAGAAGCCTGGAAGATGAGAACCTGGCATGACGACTCCCATCTAGAATTCCAGCTACATGGGAGGCTGAGGCAGGAGGATCTGTTGGTCCTAGGAGTTAGTGACCTTCAAGAGCACTGTGGAGAAGGCCGTATCTTCAGCTAAAAGGAATTAACCTTGATAATGACCCATTCACATTAGGATAAGAACGTAATAGTCAATCGGTTTGACTCACTCTCAGGAAAGGCGTTAATTCCACTCAGCCAAAGTAAGATCAAAGACGGGGCTGGGGCCTGTAGCTTAGCTGGTAGAGTACTTGTCTAACACTCATGAAGTCATGGGTTCAAATCCCAGCACAATATAAATAGGCCTGGTGGCTCATACCTGTGATCCCAGTACTTGGGAGCTTCAAGTAAGAGTTTCAGAAGTTCAAGTTCAGCACTGTCTACCTCCTTGCCAAGTTCAAAGCCAGCATGGGCTATAGGAAACCCTGTCTCCAAAACAAGACAAAATAAAGTCAAATCTTGACCCTGTCCTAAAAACAAGACAAAAAAAAAAAAATAGCAGGACCTTAATGGTAGGATGGGGGAAGCATGTGCATTGTCTTCCAATAGGTTTTTTGCATGGCTGTGACATGCATATGCATTTGTGTGTGTGTGTGTGTGTGTGTGTGTGTGTGTGTGTGTACACAAATGTGCAAGTGTATGCATGAGTTCAAAGTTGATATGTGGTGTCTCCCTCAGAGCTTACGTTACACTGCTCTAGCGATCTCCTGGCTCTGCCTCAGGAGTGCTAAGACGCCTGCCTGTGTTTTATGTGTGTTCTGGGGCTCTGAACTCCTGTCCACAGGCTTATGCAGCAAGCACTTTATCCATTGAGCTGTCTCTCCCCGCACCTCTCGATGCATTTTACGGGGAATTAGAAGTTCTAGAAAAGACAAGTAGCTAAAGAAGAAACACCACGTGTTAAACAAGCGGCAATCTGCCGTGATTCGAGCAGTAGAGGAGAGGCAGAGATGGAGAGCTGTTTGACTGGGATGCCTCAGTCTACAAACAGCAAGGGTGACTTGTGTGTGCCAGGCCTGCCCTGTGGTGTGCTTTGTCTCATTCCCAGAGATGACGGGAACCTCAGGGTACACTGCACATAGTGTCACTTCTGCCATTGAGGAAGAGAAGCTTATACTCGTTGCTTTTAGTAACGGAGTATAATGGGCTAAATAAAAGATGTAAGAAGTAATAGAAGCGTCACAGAATGAGTGGCTTCCGATTGGTAGTAAGAGGAGATTTTGAATTTCACTTTTTTATGTTTTATTCATTGTGTATATTTGTGTGTGTGCACATTGCTTCTACCATGGCATGAGTATGGAAGTCGGAGGACAACTCATAGTTGATTCTCTCCCCCCCCCCGACCCTGTGGGTTCCGGGGATTGAACTTGGATCATTAGCCTTGGTGGCAAGCACCTTTACCCTCTGAGCCATCTTGCCAGTCCAAATTTCATTTCCTTTTATGGTGCACATGGTTTTGCTTTTCAAATGTTTTCCGAAATGATGCTACATTAGACATCTAAAGATGCTTCAAAGGCTATCTCGGGCTGGTAAGAATCTGCCACGTTTTCGGTTCTGGGCCTTTTATTCTATTTTTATTTATTTTGCTGTTCTCCAAAGAGTACAGTGTGGAATTGTTCAATACATTTTCTCAGCTGAAAATGCCAGTGTATTTATGTAATGAAAATGCCAATATGTACGTATATATTTGAAATTAGCATAGAAATGATTAAGGCAGTTCAGGATTGATCAATAATCATATTTGATTTGGGTTTTCTTATTTTGCCTCCCTCAGTCATCCTGGGCTTTGATATTTATTACCACCCTCTGAGACTCTGGCCCTAACTAAATAGAAGTTGCTTGGAGAAATTCACAGTCCGGGGATTGAATTGAAGCGGCTGCCGGATACAGAATTAGCTCCGGCAGAGTAAACAGAAACCCAGTAAGCCTGCCCTGCGCCTTTGATAAAAATGTCTCTCCCTGTCTGGAGCACAGCAGAGCCAACAGCGCCAACGGTGCCACACTGTAGCCCCCAGTTACAAAAGTTTCCCATTTCAAGAATAGGGTCAGAGTCCTCTCTCAAACACGTGGTGGTTTTTACCAAATACCTATTTCTAAGTGAGGGTGTGTGCGAGAGAGAGAGAGAGAGAGAGAGAGAGAGAGAGAGAGAGAGAGAGAGAGAGAGAGAGAGAGAGAATGAGAATGTGAAAGAGAGTGTGTGTGTATGTGTATGTGAAAGACAGAGTGTGTGTGTGTATGTGAAAGACCAAGAGAGAGAGAGAGTGAGAGTGTGCGTGTGTGTGTAAGAGAGTTAGTGTATGTGAGAGTGTGTGTATGTGTATGTGAAAGACAGAGAGAGTGCGTGTGTAAGAGAGTGTGTGTGCATGTGTAAGAGAGAGTGTGTGCATATGTAAGAAAGAGAGAGTGTGTATGTATGTGTGTGTGTGAAAGACAGAGTGTGTGTGTGTAAGAGAAAGAGTTAGTGTGTGTGTGAGTGTGTGTGTATGTGTATGTGAAAGACAGAGAGTGTGTGTGTAAGAGAGAGTGTGTGTGCATGTGTAAGGGAGAGTGTGTGTATATGTAAGAAAGAGAGAGTGTGTATGTATGAGTGTGTGTGAAAGACAGAGTGTGTGTGTGTAAGAGAAAGTTAGTGTGTGTGTGTGTGAGAGAGTGTGTGTATGTGAAAGACAGAAAGAGTGTGTATATGTGTGTATGTGTCTGTCTGTCTGTACACACTTGCACTTGGATGTCAAGTATATGCACATATCTCCTTCATTGCTCTCCGTCATTTTTACTTTTAAAAGCAGGGTCTCTCTCTGCTCATGGAGCCCACTAGCCTGGCTGGCCAGCAAGCCCCAAGGATCTTCCTATCTCTGTGTGCCACCATATCAGTTTCTCACATGGGTGCCAGGGTTGGAATCAAGTCTTCCTGCTTGTGAGCCATCTCCTCACACCCAAATACTATATTTTAAACATGTGTGGTGCTGTGATTTGTGAAGGTGATTTGTCCCCCAGAGGGTCATGAGCTTGGTCACCACTATGTGAGAATCGAAAGGCAGAGGGCCCTTTCAGAAGAGGGACCTAGTGCCAGGTAACTAGGTCATGGGGCACAGCTATCTGACAGGAATTAAGGCCTCAGCGAGATTCCTCGGGGAAAGGAGTGAGTCGGACAACTGACTCTGGGTCCTTGAAGATCTTACAGTCCCTGTGATGCACTCCCACTATCGCGACACCCCCAACTCTGAGGCCCTCAACAGCAGCAAAGCATGTGGACTCGCCTGATCTTGGACTTTCAGCCTCCAAAACTGTACCCAGCCTTGGGTATGTTGTTATAGCAACAAGATAATAAGAATAACTTGATGCATGTGGGTTTAGAAGAGTGGAGACTCTCAGACTCCAGAAGAATGAGAGGTACTTTGAGTTTTCTGTGGTGTTCGGAGGCTGCTGGAGTTGGTAGGGAGTGACAGCGACCCAGGTCCAACCTTCTGGGAGTCCAGACAGTCTGAGCATCGGACCCAGCTGAAGTACACCTGCCTTCTGTTGGCACGGCTAGCCCAAGAGACAGTGCAGAGCATGGGTCCAGAGAGGTTCTGCTTTTCCACGGTTGCTAAGGAAACCTGCACCCTGCTTTACTGCCTGCTAATTGAAATGAAATGGATTTTTCCAGGACAGGTGACCTGAGTCCTTAGCAGAATGCATAACAATCCACCATGGGACAGGAGAGATCTCCCTGGTGATTGACCAACAGGGGTGGCCCATGCAGTCTGTCCATCCTCAGAAGAAAGGAAGGGCCTGCAGAGTTCCAGGCCTTTGGGTTTTCCAAGGCTGGTGGGAAGCAGATGTCCTGAGCATGGGGTTCATGAACACCTAGAAAACGAAGTTCTCTGGAGAAAGCAAATGAGTAGCACCGGCTGCAAGACACACACGCGCAGCACAAAGGCAAGTGGCCAAGGAAGAGAAACAGAGGCTAGCAGGGCAGGGGCGATGGCTCTGTCAGTCTGTAAAGCGCTTGCCATACAAGTGCAAGAACCTGAGTTCACTCCTCAGAACCCATGAAGGGAAAAAAAGTCTGTACTTGTAAACCCAGGACTTGGAGAGGTGGAGACGGGGATTCCAGGGGCTGACTAGCCAGCTACTGTCACCTACTTGGTGAGTCCCAAACTTGTAAGAGACCCTAACTTTAAAGAGTAAAGTAGACAGCTCCTGAGGAACAACATTAGAGACCTCTGGCCTCTACATGGACATGTAAACAACACACGCACACGCACACGCGCACACGCGCGCACACACACACACACACGATAAAAAGGTGGCCTTGTCTGGGTTTTTTTCATTTGTTTTCTTTTGTCCAAATTTCTTAGAATCACTATGAAAAGGGGAACTTTTAAGGCTGCAGTTTGGTTCTCTGCATGGAACTGTTCACCACACGCCTGGCGGCTCTTTCTAACGTCACAGCTAATGAACTGCAATATAAGATACAGGAGGACGGTGAGACTCGGCCAGGCAGCCTGGGCTCCAGGCCTTCTCTTCTCTCCCATTCTCTCTGCAGAGGGAGAACACCTCATCACTCACAAATTACCTACTTCCAGTGGAGAGATGGCTTTCATGCTTTTTTTTTTTTCCTTTGAAAATGTGTCACCATTCCCAGGGGCATTTCCCACTCAGCAGGAGCTAAAATCAGCCAGGTATCTGTCCATCTCTAGGAGCCTGCTCAGGCAGAGGTCAGGGAAGTAAGAGATCTGAGAATCTGGGACACTGCCAGCTTGCCTAGGTCCCAAACCTCTAGAGTAAACTGGTAAAGAGGGCCATCTTTGCTACTGAGCCACCACTCTGCCCATCCACCAGGCTGAACTTGTCTTCTGTGCAGGACTGACATTTCTTATGGTGCATGCTTGTGTGCGTGCATGTGTGTGTGTGTTTGTGAGTGTGTGATTGTGTGTATTCGTGCATGTGTGTGAATGTGAGTGTATGTGTGTGTGAATGTTTGTGTGCAAGTACATGTATGTGAGAGTGTGTGTGCATGCATGTGAGTGTGTGAGTGTGTATGCATGTGTGTGAATGTGAGGGTGTGTGTGTGCATGTGTACATGAATGTGTGTGAGTGTGAGTGCATGTGTACATGCATGTGTGTGTGCAAGTGCATGTGTGTGAGAGTGTGTGTGCATGCATGTGTATAAGTGTAAGTGTGTATGCGTGCGTGTGTGAGTGTGAGTGTGGTGCATGCATGTGTGTGTGAGTATGTGTGCATGAATGTGTGTGCATGCATGTGTGTGTGTGTGTGCATTTGTGTGTGTGTCTGTGTGTGTGTCTGTGTGTGTGATAAGGCACAGAGACCTTCTGTTCTCCACAGCTACCCTGTAGCATCCTTGGCCTGGTACCTACAGCAGGTCCTCTAGATCTCTATGTGGGGAGCTGCCCCATGTCCCTGTAAGAATGGAGACACCGGGCCACTGTGTTAAGGATTAAAAACCAGTGTTTGCCTCCTCACTGAGTAAGCATGACACAAAGATAGTATGTGTGCACAAACATACAGGACTTCTCTTCCTGCTGTGGCATAAGACAGCCTTAACCTGTCTGTTTTGATTCCCAGCTGTCTTTAATCTCACCCCTTCTCCAGCCCTGTCATCGTCTGAGCTCTGCTGCTTTGCCCCATGACCCGTAATCCTCCCCTTACACGCTGTGTACTCTCCAGAGTGGTTTCTGTCTCATCCCAGGCCTGTCACTCCCTAAGTGAGGTACCATAGATTCTAAGCCCCAGCCCACCGTCTGTCCCCAGTTTGTTCTGGATTCCTGGGGGGTTCTGTGCAGTCCCATCTGTGTGAGCGCTATCGATCTTTCAGAACCACCAGCAGGGTATCTCGATTCTCAGGGAGGTCCATATGCAGATCTGGCAACAAAACAGAACAGGTGGCGGGCCTGGATATACAAGTGACAATGGGTTTGTGGCCCTGATAGGGTTAGGGTCAGGCTGTAGGACACTAGGGGCTCATCCATCAACATAGTAGAGATTGTGAAACTCTCTCTTGCCTTATGGGTAAGATAGGAAAGGATAGGACGTGAAATTTGCACACACACACACACACACACACACACACACAATGTTGATACCTGAGTTTGTTCTCTTTACACAGAAGCATGAGGAAGTTAAGAATGAGATATCCCACCTGTCCTACCTCTACTGACTCCTCACATCCCTCCCCCTCCCTTACCTTTACACTCCTGACGAGCCCTTGAGAGGAACCATGCTAGAGGGGGCTGTGGGGGCTCTGTGTCTCTATAGCTGAGCTATGGCTCCTGAGTTCTTGCTTAGCCATCCAGCAAGAAGCCAGCTCCCAGCTGAGGACAGTGATCTCAGCCGTGGATAGTCCGTGCACATATGTTCAGGTGACTGTACAGGTTTTATTTCAGATTTATTTCTAGTTAGGAGAGAGATGGTGTCTGAAGAAATCATATACAGCACACCCCCTGGGAGACTGGCCACCCCCTGTGACAAAGGGTATTGGGGGCTGCTAGACCTGTGCTATGGGGTAGTGACCTTGAAGGCCTCTGGCACCATACACCTGGGTTGGACAGTGGTTCTGAAGTCCGGCTACACCTCCATCCTCATCAGGCCTGGTAGAAACAGGCACCAGACACCATGTAGAAAGAACTGGACACGAAACCAGATTACTCCAGCTTCTCGTTACCTTGGAGGTTCCCTCCCATCTCGGGGCCCAGTGCACAGTGCTGTGGAGTTATCTGAGTGAGTTATTTTATTCCCTTTTTATGTCCTGAGCAAACCCCCATCATCATTTTATTAATGTATTTGCAATTACTGGATAATGATTTCTGGTTGCGTGTGGTCTGTGATATGGGGACACTTAATCAAATATCCACACGACGGGTCTTTAAGTTCTCTGGGGCCAGAAGCTTTTCCCATCAATTAGGCGTCAAAGAAATGGGTTTTAGGCCCGTCTACAACTGCATTTTTATGTGTCTTTCATGACTCCCTGGCCTCCCCCTGGTGTCTTTAGAGATATCAGGAAATGGGATGTGGGGCAGAGGCATTTATTAGTGGGTGTGCAGAGAATGGGTTTATAATGTGGCTACAGAGTATTAAAGAGACTGCTTTGCAGCAGGGTGACTTATGTCCCCTCGATAGTCACTCTGTGATGTTCTCTATACACAGAGCCACCAGGAAGAGAGATTTGTTGGCCCAGTGAACTCCCTGGAATCAAGCCCAAGGGGGTGCTTCCTCTGGAAAGAGACTCAACCTCCAGAACCTTCCACACCCCCAAATGTTCCCCTCTAGCACAGAAGAGCTGGGAATCGGACTTACTAAAACGCAGGCTACTTCTTTATTGTCTAGCACCCTCCTGGACCCCCCCCCACAACATGGGCACATGGGTTATCATAGCTCAGAAGTGAGGGCTGGAGGCCTGAGCTTCTAGCGAACAGACCAGTTCTGCTCTGCTATGCCTTGGCCTGGACATGAAGCTCAGGAGGCTCTGGACTTTCAAGGAGCAACTGGGTAGTATCCTTTTGGGTTCACTTCTTTAGAGAGGAGATGTTACATAGCACTGGAGAGCCGTTAAGGAAAAGCTCTTTTCCTTCTGGTCTAGGGCATGCAGTCTACATCTACTATTGGATGGGGGCTGCTCCAAGCTACCCAAAATATAAGTTAATCCCATCAGTCACCTGGCCTAGGCACCATCCCTCAAAAAGGTAGATATAAGTTATATCAAAGAGATAAGAGGAATCATTATTCCTTAGATGAGGTAATGTGCTTCCTAGAGTCTCCATGCACTGTACAGTCTCTACTGAGCCACCATGATGTTCTGCCCACACCTCTGAACCCTGATCCAGAAAGGCATTGCTTTCCCTCTGTCTTCTCTTCTGTCCCTTTCTTTTGGATGTTGGCCAGACTCTAAGTGTGCTTTTTCTAGTTCCTTGGGCTCTCCCTGTTTTCCTCTGAAGATCCTCAAACCCCTTGCCTTTTGCTAGACAGCCATTTGTCCAACACATGGCTGACCTCCAGCACGTGCTGACTTAACTCAAACACCGTGTGCTTTCTTTCTTCCTCTTCTTCATACTCCTCTTGCAGGCAGCTGCCAAGACCTCCAGTTTACCTGCCCTAGGGTTTTGCTTTTATAGTCTAAGGATATTGTCCTCAAGCCCCAAACGATAAGCACACGGGAAAGAGGACAAGAGGGAGGATCCTGAGTCTCCAACCTCATCAGCGCTCACTTCAGAGCTCAGACCCTGGGTGTTCAAGGCTGGTGTCAGCAAGAGTCAAGCTGCTAGGACTCTCACCATTTCTCTGTCCCTGTCTTCACTCAGGAGGGGGTAGGCCCCGTGGAAGCTAGGAGAAGGCGAGGAGTGTGGGGTGTTCATGTTTGGGGCAGCAAGTGACTGTCCTGTAGCATGCCGGAAGTGGTAGGGCATGTCTGTCTCAGTCAGAGCAGCTATAAACAAAATTGTCTTGTCTGTGCTTGGCTCTTGCTCTACGACAGAAGAGATGTGGGCAGCAAGGAACAGAGACCATGGGTTCTCTGAAAACACAGGGAAGAGGCTGAACCCAGCTAGGAGCCAAGCAAGACTCAGAAGATCAGCATTTTGCCAAATGGGGCAAGACCCCAGGGGTTGCCCAGCCTGTCTAGGGGACTAAAACTGACTCTTAAGTCCCCAGAGAAGTGCGAAAAGCTGCTTCCCCAGCCTCGGTTCGGTGTCTTGAGGAATGAGATCGTCCTTGGCTCCTGGGTGCAGAATGGAAACTGAAAAGCCAATGGCGTCTACTGTGTTCCATCAAACTGGGGGCTCAAAGGCAGGAGCTGAGCAAAGAATTTCATTAAAGAAATGGGTGGCATCTGAATTGGAATTACCGCGGATGTTCTCATCTGAAGTTTGCAAGCCAGATGATGGCCTCATTTCTTTTAGTCTTCCACCATTTCCTTGGATCCATTAGCTTCATAAAGTCATTTAAAACTATAATTATGGCCATTTATTGGCACAGACATAATCGTGATAAGTGGACGCAGAGCCACTCCTTGGCGTGTCTTGGACTCCCATTACATGCTTACACACCCCAGTGAATCACAAAAAGTGTGCGTCCCTCTGTGTCTCCCCTCCTGTCTAGGATGCAGATGAAGTCCGTGAAGGGGTTAGCCGCAGAAGGTCTGGTCAGTCTGGTGGTTGTTGGAAAGGCCACTTCCTTGGCCTTATCATTTGGTCCACAGATACATGATCTTCTAGAATACAGCCATAATTCCCCTTCTTGGTTAACCTGTTCATCCTAGAGCCAAGAGCTGGCTCATACATGTACAAGGGCAAGCTACGGGCTTCAGACCTTACCCAGCGGGCTGTTTACTCAAATCAAGCAATAAGAGGTCTGAAGCTTCTATTCCACCAATTCCCTGAGAACAGACCTTTGCCCAGAAGCCACAGATCTCCATGGCTCCCCCACCCTCACCCCAGAAGCAGGTGAATGATGAAGGATAGTACAAATCACCCATCCTATCAGCGGCTATGTGCCTTGAACACATACTGCACGTGGTCTCTCTATGGCCCCCATCATGCCCCATGAATCTGGAGAAATCTGGGAAGGTGCCCAAATAGCTGTGCCCTGGAGTAGATACAGCATGGCTGAAAACACTGGAGTTTCTCTCCACCCAACATTAGGTACCAAATGCCAGAGGGACTCATGGGAGAACAGCTCAGGACATAGAGTCAGAATATGCCGGAGCGGATGAAGAGTATAGGTGGCAGGTGCAGAGGGTCAGGACTGCAGAAGTCCTAGGACAACATGCCATAGGGCTGGTCAGGTAGGGGGAAAGCAAGTAGATGTTCAAGAGGGAGGAATGAGTGTGGGGCCTTGGTTACAAGTCTAGACATGACTTCCTTAATCAGTGTCCTGGTCCTGCCTTGGCAGGTAGCAAAATCCCTGATGCCATCCCTTGCCTGCACGTCATAGAGAAAGTGGTACCTGCTGAGAAGGCTAGGGGGCAATGGGGAGGACCCTGGGAGGCTGACTGAGGACAGACAGGTGTGTTTTATGGGGCCTTAACATGAGGGGACGGTTGTTCAGTTCAGAACACTTCAGTGTTCAACTTGAAATCTAAAGTTAAATCTAGAAGCCCAGACAGTAATTCACATGCTTATGAATTCTCAGCACAGGGTAAGCATCCAGGTCAGCGATGCCTGTCAAGCCAAATGTTCAGCATGGTTATAAATTATCTCCTGGGGTGGAGTGCACTTCCCTCTACTCCCTCTGTGTAAGCAAGCTGAAAGGGGAAAGCCTAGGGTTAATTAGTCTGTCTGCACACTTGCCAGACATCTCTTGTGGGCACGGTAGGTGTAACAACCACAGCCGCCCTCCCCCCACAGTGGTTTGTGAGGCTCCATCTGCTTCTGGGTGTTACCCTCTACAGTAGAAAGAAAACTAATAGTACAAGTTAGTGGACTACGTGATCTGGATCGGAAAACAGAAGCTGGCCAGAGAAGACATTCTAGAAGGAAAGGAGACATAATCCATCCAAAAGAGACAAGTCAGGACTCAGCCACAGTGACTCTTTCAGGTGGAGGAGCTGACTAAGAAAGGCCAAGAGGAAGCCAGGCTGTGACTGTCCATGCCCAACTTAAGAGCTATATGAGGCATGACTATCCCATGAGATGAAGATACCAAGGACCCATGCTAGTTCCTTCTGGACAGGCAGTCTTTAATATCCATATTTGAGTCCTGTAAACCAAAAGCTGGGGCCATAATGGCAGAAACCCAGTTGTGCCCATGTCTTTCAATTCAATCCTTGGTAGCCCAGGAGCAGGGAAATACCATCCTAGCTCTCCAGCCTAGTCCTTCATGCGTCTCCAGAGTCGAGGGTAAGAGTGAGGCCAGGATGTGAGGATGTCTATGGGATCCCCTGACTCCTTCTCTGACAGCCTTCTCCCCAGAGTCTCAGGCCTGGAAAATTCTTCAGGTGACTATTCTAGAAGATGGGCTATGCAGTTTCTACCAGAAGAGATGCTCAGCCCTGGGTAGCTTGTTAACCAAAGGCAAAGAGTCAGAGGCCCATAAGCCAAAGCCATTGTGCTTCTGTATATCTGACCATCTCCAGAAACCCTGGTCTCCACCCGTCCCTGGTCCCCAAGCCTGAGTTTGGCTAAGGTATGCAGTTAATGTCTTTCAGCTGTTGAGAAACAATGGGCTACTTTTCTTTCTTTTTATGCACATGTATTATGCATGTTTTTTTGACTATGGGCACATGTGCCTGTGTGCACATACTTGTGCAGGCCCATGATGGACATCAAGAAGCATCCTCAGTCACTCAGCCACCTTATGCATTGAGGCAAGGTCTTTCAGTCAAACCCAGAGCTTGCTGATAAGGTTAATCTTCCTAGCCAGCTTGCTCCTGGGACCCCTATCTCCACCATCCATGTCCAGCCAGCATTTATATGGGTTTCTGGAGTTCTGAGCTCTGGTACTCATTCTTACATAACAAGTGCTCTAACTACTGAGCATTCCCCCCAACTGCCAGGCTACCTGCTAACTAAAACAATTATTAAAGTCCAACACATAGAAACGTGTCATAAGCGTACAGCTCGTGAGCTTCCCCATAGAAAACATCTGTGCAATCAGCACCTAGGTCAGGTGCTTACCAGCACCCAGGTCAGGGGATCGAGGCTTACCAGCACCCTGAAGGGCCCTACTACAGCGCACATTAAAGGCTCTACCCCAACACAGCTACTCTTTAGCAGGCTTTTGAAGGAAGGGGAGGTACAAATCAGGAAGTGGCTGCTTGTTCTGGGAATTGGCTACCAATAACTCTTCTCAGTTAAAAGATTGGCAGGTCTATCGCCGTGGACTTCGGTTTTCTGGGCTCTGGATGTCTGGGCTAAGTCCAGCCTCTGGAGTCTCTAAGCCAAGACTCTGAACAGAAACAGCAGCATGATCCAGTGTGTTCACGATAATAAGATTTGCCAGTAAGAAGCCTTGTTCGTAAGCACAGGGTTCTTACAGTTTCCCTGGGCTGGGGAACAGCCTCCTCGCTCATAGCTCAGCTCCCCACCTCTAGCCTCAGCCTCGACCCCAGCTTTATTCTCATCTCTGGAGGTCTCTTTGCAAGAGCTGAGTGGCTGAATTAGAAGAGAAAAGAGGTGTCTCTGGGGCAGAAAATGCCCCCAAGAGTGCACCATACCAAATGCCAGCAGCCATAGCCTGACTTCTATCAGGGTCTTATCCTCAGACTGAGCCTCTTTCTTACTCTGGCTCTCTTAATAATAAACAAGGAGCTGACTACATCGTTCCAAAACCTTCACCTCTGCTCTTGGGTCTGCAGCCTGTGGTGGGCTGGCTCAGAGGTAAACCAAGAGAGGGACGGGCTGCGGCTGAGCTCCTGGCATAGTGCGTTGTCTTTGGAACACACACCCGAATCCACATCTCTGCGTGTGAGGAACAGGGCGGGTGCCTGCCTACCACTAGCACTTGGTGTAAATCAAACCCCGTGAGTGTGAGGCGTCTCCCACTGTCCTTTCTGTACTTACCCTTGATCCGGGGGCTGCAGGCCTTGTGGGAGAAATGAAAGTGCCACACCTTCCTTCTGACAATTCTACTAGGTCATCATTCTCCTCGGAGCACTTATTCATGAGGAAAATGAAACTCAAGGATGGCAGTGACTGGTTTTTTCACTGAGGGCTCCTGGTTTCATTAGGGGCCATTAGCATGGGCAGATGGGATTTCTGAGGAACCCCTGACATGCAAGAATACACACACACACACACACACACACACACACACACACACACACACACACACACACACACACGGAGAGAGAGGGGGGAGGGAGAATAGCACAGTGTATTTCTGTATCAAAACTTTGTGAGGGGGGTGGGAAAAACAAAAAAGCTTTGTGAGGAACTTTTGTCTATCTACATTCTCAAAGTCTAATTCCAAAGAGTATAGACAAACCCGACCTGAGGCAATGTATGCACATCCATGGTAGAGGTGGGCTACACCATATACACAGGGTACAAGTAGGCAGGGTCCTTGCTCAGGCTCTGAGGCACAAAGAGCCTCCAACTACATGCTGCTGGTCCCACTTCTCTGGGTCCTGGCACAATTCCAGAGGTGTTCCTGCTTCCTCCTCTGGGAATCCGGACATGGATCTCTCCCTCCCAAGGTCTCCTTGGGCCCTGAACCCTTTCAAAGCATGTGAATCCATTTCCATGCTGGACTAGAGCAGCTAGGCAGCTGTGCTGGGCCTTGGAGAACTTATGAATATGGAAGGCAGAGGGCCAAGGGGATTTCTTGGTGTGGGAATGTAGTGAGAGACAGCCTATCCTCAGACTCTCATCCCACTACTGCGTTTGTGGTGTTTCAGGTGCAGCCTGGGCAGAGATGTGTCTGGAATAACTCATGGCTTTGGGGGTACTCGGAGGAGAGCAGCCAGGGTCCTTTCCCATCCGCCCTGCCCCTTTCCCTCATACATCACACACTGCCCATTACCAAGCCTTCCTCTGGATGTCAAACCTGAAGCTGGCCCACGACTGCTACCGAGGCTGCGGGTTGAAAAGCCTGAACGTCCCACTTGGGTCTGACATCCACAGAGTCAAGTTTTTCTACCTCTCCTCCATAAACTGCTGGATCCTGGAAGTTTCCAGTATGAACAGTCCCCAGTGGGTGGACTGAAGGAGAGAAGCCTTCTCCCCTCCATCCTGTAGCCCCAGTATTAACACATACCCATGCTCTGTCTACAACACCGCTGATCTGGCTCTGAGCTCCCAGCTAGCTTTGTTTGGTTTTGACCTGGGATTTATGACCAATCTCCCAACACAAAAAGGTAAAGAGCAGGCTTGAAACCCCAGGAAATCCCCCAAATCCTGTCTAGTCTAAACCTGTTCAGCTTCTCTCTGAGATGCTGTGTTCTGGGAGCCTGGGTTAGGACAAGCCTCTCGAGACCATCAGGAGGCCGCTTCCCCAGCTCTGTGGAACTTGTACGGGCAAGGCACTCAAAGCATTAGAAATGTAGCTCCTCACTGCCATCAATACCTGCCCCTCAGACTAAGAAGACGAGAGTCTTCCAGCAGCCTTTGAAATCTAGTGGCGTTTTGACTCAGTGGGGAGACTGACAGTTACTGTGTCAAAGCAAGCCCTGAGATAATCCCCCAGGCAGTGGCAGCCAGTGCCAGCCAGTGAGACACTGTCTAGCACTCTGGCCTACTCATCTTCTCTCATGGCCAATCATTCACTTCCATGACTAGGATATTCCAAAATTCAAATGAGATTCCCAGCCAGTAAGGGCTTATTGAGCAGGATGGAGCCACCATGACCCTGGCCCTTACATGCCATGAAGCCTCCCCTCCCCCCATTACTGTGACAATAGAAGGCACCCCCTGGAACTGTACGCCGTCTCCTGGGGACTCTTGATAAGACGAGTGCACACACTCCTGACTCGTCCTTTAGCTCACATGAGAATAAAGTGCTCTGCCTGACCTGAAGCTGAGCCTCACCCTTGAGCCCCATAGCCCTCGTCTCAGACACGACATGAGGTAGGGATAACTCCGGACTCTGCTGTGTTTCTGGTGACACAGGCCATCAGTCAATCCAGTCATTCCTCAAAGACAAGGGCAGCTTAAAGTGCCAAGAAAGTGCATTTTTGCTATGGTTGACACCTGTGGAGCTGAGATATTTCCACCCAACAGTGGGACTCTTCCCTTGGCTATGTGTCCAGTCTCACAAGGAAGCCTCTCACCATATTCATCCCCTCCAACTTCCCCATCCAGCTGTACCCTGGTCCCAGCTCTCCGGCTGCTGCTGAGGGGCAGAGATGAGGGGTGGGGGTAGGGAGCAGCCAGCAACTGGGCTACTGGACAAACCCGGTGAGATGAGCCCCTCCCCCAGTGTGTGGAGAGGTAGTACCCACATCCCGAAAGGAACGTGTGATTTCTTAGGGTGGACTGCAGGGGCGGGAGTTCAACTAACACAACAGTAAAAAGTAAAGTTCTTAGTGCCAAGAGGGCTTTAGCGTTTATTTAAATTCCCAAACATTATTCTTTTACTCCGGGGCCACCTGATGGATGTTCCAGTCAGCCATAAAAAGCGTAAGTGATCCCTCTCCCAGGAATCTAGCCAATTTCGCTTTCTTTAATAGGAATGAAAGTGAGGGTTGTAAATGTCAAGTAGCAGATTGTGTGGCAACATCAACGGAACCCCGCGTTCATGAGCAAACGTACCACTTTCCTAACAAAGGTCTGGGTAGGTTTTGTTCATTTAAGTCACTGGGTTCTGGGGTGAAACTTAAGATGTTCTGTCCGTGTGAGGCGTTGGTGTGGGTTTGACCAGGCCCACTCCAGTGAATTTGGAGATCCGGGTGTGAGATCTGCTCGTGTGTGTGTGTGTGTGTGTGTGTGTGTGTGTGTGTGTGTGTGTGTGTACATGCGTGCATGTGTGCGTTCACATGCGTGCGGAAAGCTCATGCCCTGAAGGCCTTGCAGAGCCCTAGTTATACAGATTCCCTTTGTGGTCCCCTAATGGGCTTTGTGCCTGCAACTTAGAAAGTTCACCATCAACTGAGGTGACAAATGCGGATACCCCAGGGAAAGACCGGGTGGAAACTAGCCAAGGACTGCTTGCCAGCCTGATGCCACTCCCACTGCATTCTGGGAAGGTGAACAGCTGCATGCTGGAGCTCCCTGAGACATCTAAGAAGATGTTACCGTTCAGTTCTCCTTAGCCACCACCGGCTGTCAGAATGCCTGCCTGCCAAACACCTGGCCCAAGATATGGCCCTGCCAAATGCCAGCAGGTGACCTTTGAAAGAACCAAGCCTTTCAAGTACAAATCTAGCCATGTCTGTGACAGCTGGAAAATCCACAATACAAGATGAACCATCCTGTGCCATGTTCTTCTGTCCCTACACCGAGGCGGAGTGTCCTGATGTGTGGAGGAGTGGGGGCTCGATGTTAGGAGATGTAGTTAGTTCTCATCCTCTCTGTGTGTCTCTCCATGTGTGTGTCTCTGTGTGTGTGTGTGTGTGTGTGTGTGTGTGTGTGTCTGCCTGCCTGTCTCTCCCTTCACCTTGTGCGTATGTGTCTGTCCCTCTCTTTGTCTCTCTCTGTCTCTTCTGTGTGTCTCTCTGTCTCTCTCCCTCCCCTTGTGTGTGTCTGTCTGTTCCTCTCTCTGTCTCTTTCTGTGTATCTCTCTGTCTCTGTTTCTGTGCCTCTCTCTATGTCTCTGTATATGTGTCTGTATCTGTCTCTCCCTCACCCCCATGTGTGTCTGTCTGTTCCATTCTCTGTCTCTTTTTGCAGCTCTCTCGATTTCTCTGTCTCTCTCTGTGTCTCTGTCTCTGTGTGTGTGTCTGTTTCTCTCTGTCTCTCTCTCTCTCTGTGTCTCTGTCTCTGTCTCTCTGTCTCTCCCTCTCCTCTCCTCTCCTCTCCTCTCCTCTCCTCTCCTCTCCTCTCCTCCTTTAGGTAGAGGCAGATACGTTCTGCATGTATATAGCCTGGATTCCCTTTCTCTCTTAAGCCCTTCAGATGTCCCTTCCAGGCTCTCTTGGGAGCCAGTCGGCCTGAATCACTTGCCACAGGTAGAGCTACTGAGACACAGGTTATAAAAGGAAACTGGAGACGTAAGTGGCTTCAGGTGAGGCCACAGACAAGCTTAGACACCTCCATAGTATGCTTGAGTTGATGTCAAGTAATTGGTCCACTTAGCAGCTCCAAAACCCGGCTTTGGGTCACCAGGTCGCATGACTTTGCAAACATTCACCTGTGTAGGTTTGGGGACTGTAAAGAGGCCACGTCTTGTGTGTTTCACGATTCTCTGGAATTCTTAGGACTTTGGGGCTCTGTCACCTCCACACAAAGAACTACACCATGTTAGTGGAAATGTATCCAAAAGATAAGCCCATTGGTTGTGGCATTTATTGTTAATTGAATTTGCTCAGAAATGGCAGCTGAACGATTGTTAATGTTCACAAATTTACATCAAGTTAAACATCTGTTCCTCTTAAGCTAAATTCCAGCAAACTCGTGGTACCTCGAGAATTAGATCTGGGAGCAAAACGCTTCCTGCTCTTTGCACAGCTTAGCGGTTTCAAAATAGACCTCAGAATGACACATGGCAACCGAGGCTGGGATAACACAGCCACTTGGGTGGGAATGTTGGCGCCAGACGCTTACACAAAATTTCTGCTTTAGTGGTAAAGATCACAGAACTGTTAAGGCAAAATGTGGCAGTCGGGATGCAGGAGCCCGGGTGGTAATTTTAGAGGGAGAGGAGACTGCCTATGAGCAGCTGAAGGGCAGACATAAGGATGGGGTTCCAGCCTGTCTCTCAAGCCCTCTCTGGGGGTGCTGCCAGGTGCTGTACTGGGACCCCGAGCTCACGTTACATGCCACCCTGCCAGATTCAGGACAGCTATATTCCAGTAGGTGGCCCCTGTGTGGTTACTGAAGCAGTGGTCTATCTACCGCTCAGGAAAATGGTCTGTAAGCATCAGGGCCCCTTTAGCACAGACCCCCCAGTCTCTACCACAGCCCTTCGCCCTCTCCCTCGGTGTTATTTATGTTCCTCACTATTGAGACAAAATATCAGACAAGAAGTGACTGACTTAAGGGAGAAGGAGTTTACTTTGTCCACAGTTTGAGGGCACAGCCCATCTCAGCAGGAATGTGAGCTATATAACCACCTAGTGTCCCCCAATCAGCTCACCCCGAGCGAGGCCCCGCCCCCATGAGCCACATCCTCCACTGAGGCCCCATCTCTTAAGGGCTCCACAGCCTCCCACACAGAGCCAACACCGAGGAAACAATCATTCAAACCTGGGGGTCTTCGAAGGGTGTCTCAGGTTCAGCTTACACCACCCCCTTAATGCTCTCCACCCCGTTCATGAAAGGAAAGCCATTGTGGGGTGATGCTGGGCGGTCTAAGTCCTGTGTCCTCTCTCCAGGATGGGGTTAAGATCATCTGAGTCCAGGGCTGACCAGTGAGGGACAAGACAGACAGAGGGAATTATCTCCAGCTGGAACACAACAGGTCTTCATAGTTACTACCTTGGGGTCCCCCAAAGCCCATGAACCTCACGATCTGCCTGTATATAAAGTTCTTCCCAGGCCCACAGTGTCTCTGGGCTACTTATTATGCACATTAGCTGTGCAGAGCCCAGGCAAGGGAAAGGTCTTCCCTAAGGCTAGTCATAGCTGAGTGTCCCCTCAAACCTTCCTGAAAGGGTGGCCCAGGATAGAAGACGGAAGGCATTTTCTTATGCTTCCTCTCCCAGGCACTTTTCAGAGAGCCACCTTGTACCCAACAGAAGAGGCCCTTCCATATAAGCTAGTGTCCAAGTTTCCTGTGACTGGCCACCCTCAACCTCCCCCTAAGGATAGCCATCTTTGAGTTCTCTCTACAGAGCCATCAGTGATGGCTTTGGGATGTCCCCTGGGTGCAGTAAAGGCATATAGGCCCTGGCAAGCCTAGGAAAGTTTGATTGTCTGTGAACAAAGCCACAAGCCCCACACTCAAAAGAGTTATCCTCCTGCATCCACACTGCACTCAGGAAACTGATGTCAGGGAGGACTGGGGCCATCATCTTCAGATTTCCACCCCTCCCCTACCATTATGACACCATCCAAGCCCCTCTGCCTCCCTTCCCCACAGAGGAGACTATGGTGATAAAGTTAACAGATGTTTAACACCTGCCTCCCAGGTGCAGGGGTAGGCCAGGTGCTGGGCTTGCACCTGCAAACCAGGCCAGCAGGGAACTAATGGGGCCTGCTGGTTAGCAGAGGGTGTGTAAGTACTGAATGGAAGACTGGGAAAGGGCCATGATGGAGAAGTGGGGCAGTGAGGAAGGGGCTTAGTTAGACAGGGCCAAGTATGGTACAGAAGGAGGTGGGAGGGGGCTCACTAAGGGCCTGAGGGAAAGCAGCTCCAATGAGTAAGGAGGAGGCAGCATCACACACGCACATTCACAAGAATGCACACACACATCATACACTCACAGGTATCCATTACACACATATGCATGCACGTATACATCACGCATTCACACACACACATCATACACTCACACCCATGCACGCATACATGCATGCACACACATCACCCATATGCATGCACACACATCACACACTCACAAGCATGTGCATATCACACACACACACACACACACGCAGGCACACACACACATCATATACACACATGCTCGTGCGCTCTCTCTCTGTCTGTCTGTCTGTCTGTCTCTCTCTCTCTCTCTCTCTCTCTCCGTCTCCTAACCTGTCCATGCATGCACTCTTAGAACATGGGTTTCTTGCTGTCTGTCTGTCTCACCCACTTTGTACCATGTTGTCCCCCCCAGGACCCTCTGGAGTTCACACACCCCTCCCACCCCCAGGAATGGAACTTCACCTGCCAGAGAATGAAGACAGTTCCTTTGAGGCACCGTCTGGCAGAGGTCACGTGGCTGATGGAACAGTCACAGTTCCTCCCCTGCTTCCCTTTGTCTCGCAGTAGCAAGTATCCCTCTGATGGACACTTAATTCTGGAGCCGACTCCTGCTTCCTCTTCCCTCTGCTCAAAATATTAAATGCAGCTCAGTCTGTGCTCCAGCTATGATCATGTCCCTCGGCGCAGAGGGAGCGAAGCCAGAATGGGAACACTTTAGAATCTTCAAAGAGGGACAATTATTGAGGGAGCCAGATTAATGAGGTGTCATGACAACTTAGCCAGATCTGCAACTGACCTTTCTCATGGAGAACGGGCTTGATAAATGCAGTTCATTACCAAGTTCTGACAGGAAAATAGGGACACACTCTGGGCTCCTCAGTACGCTGATCAATATTTTATCTACCAAAGAAAGCCTGGTCTAGATGCAGGAGGATCTCGGAACTAAGTGGACAACCTCTGCTGTGTGGGGGACCCTAAGCCCAACAGGAAGTGGCTTGGGTACCTTCCGACAGCCAATCAGGCACGGAGAGTTCCCAGAGTAGAAATGGCCCTGAGTCAAGGAAGGGAGGGGGGAAATATCCAAGATGGCTTCCTCATTCCATGGGTCTATATGCATAGGGCTAGTTGTCAGTTATCTCAGAGAAGGATATAAAAATGAATGAGCTACATCCCTTCTCACTGGGGGCAACCTGCCAGTGTCATTAAAAGGACACCTCAGGCCTGGGTGACCATATGCACTAGCAAAGTCCTGTCATGTTGTTATATCATGATGCTCTGAGATGTTAAAGGCCTGGGTAGGGCCTCCCACCCCGTCAAGCTTAGGTGGTCCTCAGGCTCCCTAGGCAGTGCTCATAAGAGCTGTGGGTGTTGGCTACATTTGCTACTTTTCTCATGGCTGAGACAAAATTGACTTAAGGAAGAACAACGTGATTTAGGCTCACAGTCTGAAGGTGCACCAGTCATGGTGGAGAAGGCACAGGGACCGGAGCATTGTTACATTGTTTCCACACTGCAGATGGATGGATGGATGGTGCTAAGCTGGATTTCTCCTTTTCTTATTTTTCCTTTTTATTTAGACCCCAGCCCAAAGGACCATACTACCCCCATTCAGAGTTTAACTCTTTGGAAACTCCCTCACCTATATCCCCAGAAGTATCTCTCCTAAGTGATTCTAAATCCTGTCAGTTTGACAATGAAGATGAAGCATCTTACAGGCCAAGTTCAGCAGCCTGTAGCATTTACATTATGAATTTCCACTGCCCCAGGCTAGCCCAGGAAGCCTTGGCAATGAACTAGAGAGGGGTGTGTAGTAAATACTCAAGCCTTTAACCCTCCAGGAACCTTCCCCTTCAAGGAGCCAGTGGGCTGAAGCCAGGCTAACACTAGACCCTGCCCTAGCCCAAAAAATGTCACATGCCTTCCTTTCCAGGAACCCTAGGCAGAGGTTAGCGTAGCCTCTGGTCAACTATGTTGGCATCAGATGCAGAGAGTAGATGGATATAGATGATTGCTTTTATTTATCTTGTTCTGTTTTATTTTTTACTCTTTGAGTATGGTCTCTCACTCTATATCCCTTGCTGGCAAGAAGCTATCTAACAGAGGCTGCCCTCATATTTGTGATGGGTCCTCCTGCTCCTGACTCCTGGGCACTGTGGTTCCCTCCCCTGGTTTGATTTTATTTATTTATCCACGTGCTTACCTGCTTATCTGCTCGATTGGTACATCATCCTTTTATCATCTGGAAGTCGGGAGGGACAACTTTGTGGACTCGTTTCTCTCTTTCCACCTTTCTGCGGGTCCCGGTGATGGGACTCAGGTTGGCACATGATAAACTAAATAGTTTAGAAACAGGGTTTGGAGCCTAGGTAGACAGGTCTGGCAGATGCAAGAGTGTGCAGTACCCTGGTGTGGTTGAGCCACTCCTGACTGTCCCTACCAAAGGGGACAGTGTGAAGTACACACATGAGAAACAGCCATCCAGGAAGGCATGTTTGTAGAAGCATCAAGTGTGTCCCTAGGAAGAGAGGGTAGACCACAGCCACTAAAGTGATGGCCTCCATGGGTACCTAAACCCCTGTACCTGGGTGGCTTTCTCTGTTACGTCCTCAGATCTTCCCAATGTGTGGACTTGGGGGCAGGACTAGAAGAGTTCAATTGACTCTAGGCAGATGGTGAAATGGTTTGAGTCTAGGCGGAGTTCTCCATGCCACTCGTTTGAAATATGACTGCACTGCATGTGGACGAAGAGAGATGTAAGAATCTGCCAGAAACAGGGGTGTAACTCAGTAGTCGCACATTTGCCTAGAGCTCACAAGGCTCTGGGTTCCGTCCCTAGCACTGCAGAGGACTAGCAGGCAGGTGGGACAGATCCTCAGGAAAGAAAAGGACAGACAAGAGTTGAGAACATCAGGTCACTGTGTCTGGATCCCTGCTCTGGCTTCCACACCAGCCTGCGGCCTCTCTGCCCTTCTGAGATGGACCAACTGCCCTCTCCTGCCTTGACATTGTCCACAGGCCTACGAGTGACTCTTTCTAGCTCCAAGGGCCTCCAGAAGCTCAGTTTGCTCCCTACACCATGCCTTTCCCTCTGCCTCCTTCCATAGCATAGCTCGCACACAGCAGGTCTGAGCCTCTGCTCCGCTCCCCCTTCCCCTTAACTGATCTCCTACTCCTTGAGACTCTTAAAACCCTAGCCCGCTCACATAGAATGTCAATAAATATTGCTACACAGATGGGACCAACATGGCCTGGGCAGCACAGGACCCTGACCCTGGAGACTCGGGTCACTCAACTGGGCCTCCAGCTTGACTTCTGGACACAGGAGAGAAGCCTCTGATTCTCAGAACAACAGTATGAGTTTGGTTTTTGGTTTTTGTTTTTATCTTTTGAGACATGGTCTCATATAACCCAGGCTGGACTCGAACTTGCCGTGTAGCTGGAAATGACCTTGAGCTTCTAATCCTCCTGCCTCCACCTCAGGATTTTCAGGGGCAGTTGAACCCAGGGCTTCTTGCAGGCTGACCAAGCACTCGACCAATTAAGTCACATCCACAGCCTAAAGAACTTCAGGGTTTGGTAGGAGAGCAGAGCCTGAGAAGCTACCACAGCCCCCCAGGTCCACCTCAACAGGACCACCTCATGGTCTCCCCAGTAGCCACGGCGGGGTTGCCTAGCTGTAGACCCTTGGCACAGGGCAACAGGCAGCACCAAGAACCTGTGGGAATGTTGGGGGACCAGTAAGCCTAAGACCCCCACTCCCCATCTGATCTGCCTGATCTGACCTTTAGGTGGCCCTGGTATCATGGGCTCTCAGAATGCTCATCACTGACCAGCATGTCTGAGGGTTGCCTTCTAGTCACTGTAGGCACCAGCTTCCCAGTATGTAGGGCAGGTGTCTGCACCCATAAAATGACCAGTTTATGCACAGCCTCCACCCCAGCAGATACCCTCCTACTGTTCCTCTGTCCCCCTCATTTCTGCTCCATTTGCCAGCACCAGATTTTACCCTCTTTGGTAGGGGTGATGGGCTGACTCACGTAAGACCATCCTCTTTCCCCAAAACATAGTTTTCTGAGAGAAAAAACATAATTCAGTCACCAGACGCATTCTTCCAGCCATATTGGCTTTGTCATGAGACCAGGGCATGGAGATCATGCTCAGTAACCCATGGCCATGAAGATCTAAAACTGGGGTACATCAGCTTATGGGTCCTAGGAATTCTCCGAAATGTATCACCTGCCAGGCAGGAGAGGAATGTGAGCATGTCGGGAGGATGGGAGGGGGCCCCGCCGCCAGAGCATGGTGACTCCCAAGAAGCAAATAGATTTGATTATATTGAACACAGCAATTGATTTTTTTCGTCTAAATAAACACACAAAGGAAATAGTAATGGGCATTTGTTTCTGACAAGAATCAATTGACCCCAAATTGGAAGAAAATCTAGAAACACAAACAAGTGTGAGGAAGGGTATTTGGGCCATCTGGACTTCTCCAATGAGAGAGGGAGGGCAGGAGAGAAAAACGGCTCTTCACGTGGACCAGCGCTCTCCCCATCGAGGTTCCAACAACTGAACGTGGGAGAGTAGCTATCAATCACTGAGCCTTGGCTCAGAGTAAAGATTCGTGCCAATATGTTAATTAACCCTCATAATATCCCACTGTGGGATGATGCACTGTTATCCCGTTTCTCAGTTGAAATCACTGAGGCCTGTGTAGCTTTTCCCAGGTTACACAACCTGGAAGCCACAGAGCTGCAATTCACAAAGCCAGAGGTCCCCAGCCTGTTGACTATCCAGCTGGCCCTGAGAGCGGTTAACCTGGCACCTTCCACTGGGGTTAGAATTCAAGGGAAGAAGCCCTGATCCCAGACAGTCCAGACATAGCACCCCTTGATCTTCCCTGTAGAATGGAGGGTGGGGGAGCCCACACCGGCATTCCCCAGTCTCAACAAGGCCAGGCTCGGGAAGTGTCTGATGTCCTCAGGCTGAATGTGGAGCTGGAGGAGCACTGCTCTGTGACATCCCTATGGCCCCCTGTTTCCTGGCTGCGCCCTGTATGGTGGCCCCGTCACCAGCAAGATAAACCATGTCATGTCACAGTGCATCACAGGCCTCATTTGCCAAAGAACCGAGCGATGTCGATGCATTCAGCGAGCACAGCCGTGATAAAAGGCCTAAGACTAATGGGCTGTGTGCTCGGTTTAATCTCCTAAAGCTTCCTTTTGTTTCTTGGTCATGGACTTGTGTACACATGTTTGTTTTCAAGTAACCCAGCTCTGGGAGTGTACCTAATTACCTTAAGCAGGGATTATTAGCCCTGTTAACTAAAACTCTCTAATCTATGAGGCCAAGGATTCAAAAGCAGCCTTTAAGTTAGGATTAAGACAGAAAAGCAGACTGTGACAGAATACAATCGGGGCTGGCTTTCCTCGCACCATGGGACAACAGCTGCAGATTCCACTGGAAGAATTTTCCCGACTCTGCCTGGTTCACATATTATTGGTGTGAGATATCTGACTTAAATATCAGTAGGTGGGGTGAGGGGACAGAAGGACAAGTGAGCCCCCTCTATGACAATAGCACTGTTTACTGCACACTGGAAATGTCTCAGCGATTGTTTATGACTGAGACAGGTGAATGGACTGATGGGCAGAACATTCTTTCAAGCCCCCAGGGTGCACCTGACATAACAACTGTCTTCTCTTTCCAGGTGACATGTGCACCGTGGCTGGCTATGCCCGCCTCAAAAATGTCCTTCTGGCACTCCAGAGCCGCAGACAGCCGCTCCAACAAGAAACCCACAGGCAAAGCCTCGCCTCCCAGAAGCGCCTCTTGGTGGAGTCACTGTTTAAGGCCTTGGATACCGATGGCAATGGCCGCCTCGGCAGCTTGGAGCTGGCTCAGGTGGGTATGGCACTCAGTTGGAGCTGTGGCGAGATCCTGTAGCCATGCGTGATGAAGAAGCACCCGGGCTCCATGGTGGGAACAATTGTTTGTAACTGTCTCTGTCACCAGTTGCCAAGGGCACCCCTCTCCTCCCCTTCCTAAGACTCACAGCTTGTCAGCACCTCTGAGAATGTCTTACACACAGAATTCGGTCTCCCTGCCGCCTGCCCCCTCAGCCCATGTTTACAAACCAGTTTTGATGCTTCCTCAGCTTACAGGTAAAACCTCCTCAAAGGGGCTGCCCACTGGTGTTTTCCTTAGAAAACTAGTCTTTGGAGCTTTGAGCCTGTCATTTTCTACAAAAGAAATGTCAAAGGGGAGTAGTACTTGCAGCAGTGAGTGTCTTCGGCACTCCAGTTTGGCGGGTCCCCAAGGCCTCTGCCCAGCGACAGTTCTCCTCTCTGCTATCCAGATGCCAAGGACCCACCCCCCCCCCAACCGTTTTGCTTGTGGGGAAGCCCTGTGTCCACCCAGCAAAGGCACGAGGCTAAGGATGCTCAGGGTGGATAAATACTGCCTTTTCTGTAGGACAGCAGCCAAGAACACAGGCTTCAAAGTCAGCCAACCTGCTGCCAGCAGTCATGAGCCTTCGAGTCTCTAGAGGCCCCTCACTCTTAGGCCTCCATTTCTCAGCTGTGAACCTCATCACTGCAGGGACATCATGGGAATTAATGGTGCTAAAACATGTAAGACATGTGACACGTTTAACATTATACTTGGCACATAGGATGTTCTCGGTGGACATGTTCTTGTCATGGTCGTCATCATCATCATCATCGGCCCCCCCCTTCATCCTTCAGCATGCTCTCTTGTAAGGTCAGGAATGCTACTGTCTGTCCCTCTTCACAGGTGTTTTTAGGTGAGGAATCTGTGGCTCTAGGGAGTCGAGTAACCAGTAACTATGTTCCACTCACTACACAAACCCAAGCATCCCAAGGCCTGCCCACAGATGGTGGGCATCGGGCCAGCATACCCCTACTCTATCAGTAGTATTCATTCCTCAGCTCTAGGTAAGACCCTAAAGAGCATGGCTAAGCATTTGACAAGAATGGCTCTGAGAAAGCCCAGAGGACTTGCTAATTATGACTGCCTGCAGGAACACACCCCATCTGTTATTCCTTGTGCCATAGGCTGAGCAGGAAGTACAGGCAAGTGACATCAGCCTGGTCCTGAGAGTACCTGGTACTCAAACCCAATTGGCTCCCAACAGATCTTCTCGGTTTCATTGCTCTAACCTGGCAGAGACGTGGCCAGAGGCACCTGAAGCCATTAACAAGCATGGTAATTGGACTATGATTTCCTCTTTAAAATTTAATATATTTAAAGTCTATCTCATAAATCCGCCAAGCAGAACCCAGCTAATGTGGGCCTTGCCTTGACACTGAGTCAGAGGCGCCGGAGGGAAGAACTCGTTGGTCCTATGAAAAGTTAATCAATTTCCAATGTAGAAATAGACAAAGGGAAATTTCCGTCTTCGGAAGATTGATCTGCGGCGTCATGGTTGATCTCCTTCTTATCGAACACCCTCACTTCTGGGTGAAGGGTCATTTTTTTAACATTATCACATTAAATTGCTTTAATATAGCAGACCAAGCTGGGAATGTTAAACAAAGAGAAAAATGCCTCTACCTCCTCCCTCCCACCCCCAAATAAAATAAAATCATTTCCTCTCTCTTGATTTCCTTTGTAGCATCTCCCTTGAGGCTCTGTGGCTTCTCGGTTAAACCACCACCACAGAGGAGTCCACAGGAGTCCACCAATAGCCCCTAAATCAGGATCCTGACTGAGGGCTGACATTGGTGGCCCTGGAAGAACATGGAAGGCAGGGTAGGCTCAGGTCTTACTGTGGTGCACACATAAAATGCCCCCCATGGGCTCACGTGTGGATGTGTGCTCAAAGCTAATGGTAGTATTTGGGAAGATTGTCAGAGCCTTAGGAGATGGAGTCCTGGTGGAGGAAGTGGGCCACTGGGGTAGGCTTAGGCTTAGTAGCCTGACCCCAGCTCCCATTCAGCCTGTGTTTCCCAAGTGGACATGTAAGCTGACAGCCAGCATCCCGCTCTGCCACCTGACAGCTCTGTCACCACACCCTCTCTGCCACTGCATGTCCCAGAACTGCAAGAACCCCTTCTCCCTTTAAGTTGCTTTTGCCGGGGTCTCTTATCACAGCAAGAGAAACGTGAGATGATCTGGCCAGCAGCTGCTCTCTGGCCGTGTGCTGTGGCAGGTCAACTCTCTAACAGTGGTGAGGTTGGGGAGTGGATACAGAGATGAGGTGTGGTGTGTTCTTTCTCTCACCACTGTGATCTAAGACCTCTCAAGAAGCAGCTTAAGAGAGAAGGGTTTGTTTCTGGCTTACTGTTTGAGGGGATACAGTCTATCGCAGTGAGGAAATGTGGTCACAGGAGCATGAGGCTGCTGGTCACCCCAAGCCGTCCATCAGAAAGCAGAGACAGATGAGTGCCAATGTTTGTCAGGTTTTGTGATTCTGCAGTTTCCTTCCCCCTGTTATTCAGTCTGGTACCCAGTCCATGTTTAGACTTCTCTCTTCAGTTAAAGCTGTCTGGTGTCTTTTAGGTAATTCCAAACTCGGGTCAAGTTGACCATGGAAATTAAGCCTCACAAATAGTGACCGGGGTTCCCCCCAGATTCAACTGTTAGCTGGTTTCCTGTAATCAAGCCCTCCTCTAGTCTATTTCTCCATAAACACCACAAGTGACAGACAAGTAGCCCCAAAGATTCTTCCTCACTTACATCACCTGGGTCTGTCTGATAGTCAAGGAGACCACAGACCTGATGCCCGGCCCTTCCTTCCCTCTCTGGGCCTCTGTTTCCTTATCTATAAAATGAGGAATTTAAACCAGACAAGACCAGAGACGGAGTACTCCCCAATGCTGCACCTGCAAGGCTACAGGATTGCCCTGAATGGAGCACTGAGGGAATGAAGAAAGGACAGGTGTATAGATACACAAAAAGCTGGGGTTGGGTAGGTAATTCACTCTCGTGGAGATGCTCCAGGAGCAGCCTGGAAACCCAGCTTATTTTACACCTCTGAACTGAGAAGGCAAGTCTATTCTATACTTCTGTCTTAGTGAAGCCTGTGAACAGACACCATGACCAAGGCAAGTCTTATAAAGGACAACATTTAATTGGGGCTGCCTTACAGGCTCATAGGTTCAGTCTGTTATCATCAAGGTGAGAGCATGGCAGCATCTAGACAGCTATGGTACAGGCATAGCTGAGAGTTCTACGTCTTCATCTGAAGGCTGCTACTGGAAAACTGGCAGCTAGGACAAAGGTATTAAAGCCCACACCCACCAGGCCACACCTACTCCAACAAGGCCACACCCCCCAACAGTACCACTCCCTGGGCCAAGCATATACAAACCATAACCACGGCTGAACCAGAAAGCAGGTTTTGCTAATTAGGATGGGGGTTTCTGTAGGGGAGCAGTTGAGGCTGCAGCCAGCAAGGAAAAGGGGTTGTGTCTATATTGTCCACACACACCATCAACACTGTATGCGGACCCAGGGGAGACTTTGCTATATCCCTGAGCCTAACCTAGGAAAGGCTCTACCATTCCCATGGGTCCGAGGCACTGGGGACCTTGATATGGCCATAGCCAGGTCAAGAGGACACATTGACTCAGGCTTCATCTGCTCCCACACCCTGACTCCCCACTAGATCTGGGGCATTTTCCAGCAACATCCATGATGCTGAGCTCACTGATAACTCTGGCTTTGTCTCGTCCCATCTCACAGTATGTGCTAAAGGAGCAGGACATGGATGGTTCACTGAACAGATGCTCACCAGGCGACCTCCTGAGATTTGACGACTATAATAGCGACGGCTCCTTGACCCTTGGAGAGTTCTACACAGCCTTCCGTAAGTGAGACCCCTGTGTGGGGCTGTGGGATTGGGAACTAATTTCCTCTGGTATCCATCCTGTGCTGTGGTGGTGATGTGGTATCAGGTGCCTGGACTGAGGGCACTTGGGACATGTGAGCCTGGCCACAGCTGACTTCCAGGAGGATTTGGGTTAAACGTGAAAGAAGTTGAAATTGTTCTGTGCAAGCCTGAAAAGGGCAAAACGAGGTATGTGGGAAGGAGAGGACTCACCAACCCTCTGCCTTTTGAGTAAAGGTGTTCCTCATTGATGTAGGGATTTGGGGCTGGAACAACAACAGGACTGTAACAACCACCCTCTGACTGTGCTCATGTGATTTCTCCTGGAGAGACATGAAGAAATGTTTATCTACCTCAGATGTGGCATTAGTGACAGATCACAGAAATGACTCCACCCTAGTTCAGCTTAGTGAACCAGGGAGTTACTGGAATTAAAGGAGCCTGGATGACTCCAAGGTGGCAGTACCACTGAAAAGCCCACAGATCACAGCAATAATTCACCTGTAGGACTTGAAGGCAGGTGGGCTTGTCAGAGAGTTTCTTCTGTCCTGCAATTTCTGTTACTGATATAACTTGTTGGGGGGGAGGGAGTGGTGTCTTGTGAATCTTGTGAGTTTCAGGAGCTTCCTAGCCTTGTTTTATTTACTTCCTGAACCATAAGCTTCCTTCCTCCAGGAGAGATGTTTCAGTGCAGGGGAAAGTACAGCAGTGGACATGGAGGCAGCCGGGCTCCACTGGGCGGCCTGGAGGGAGACTAGAGAGATGCCACAGGCATGGCCAGGCAGCTGGGATCAGTCACTAACTACCCAAGTACTTCTGTTGGAGTTGAGTAGAGGCACTCAACTCTCCCTAATGAGCAATTCTCAGGAAAAAAAAATCATTAACATGTTGTTATAGCCTCTAGCTACTGCTTAAAGAGGCCCAGCCTTGATTGGAACTATTTCATAGGATTAGAGAAAGGAAAAGTGTTCAACACAAGTTCTCAACACAAAGGAGATTTATCCGCCCCCTAGGGACAGAGGGCAGGGATAAGGGACAAAGGCAGGACATAGAAGGTGAGGGAGAAGGGGAAGGGAACAAGGGAGAAGAAGGAGGCATATTTGTCCTGTTGGACAAAGGACTGCCCTCTGGACAGATAGGAGATATAAGTGGCCCATAGGTATATGGCGGTTTATAAAGGTAAAGGGGGAACCCCATCTTAGGATGAGGTGTTTAATTTTGATTGAGTATATTAATTAAGTGAGCCAAAGGAGACTTTTGATGGCTGGACTTCAATACTTTGATAGTTGGATCTTTCGTGGTCAGCATCAGGAGGAGGAAGTGACCAAATAAGGGAATAGTCCCTGGTGAGTAGCTTTAGGGATGTAATCTAATGGCCTTTAGTAAGGCAGAGGGAGTAGGGAGAAGAGCCATGTCAGCCACACTCGAGCTGGCCAGAGTCCCTTCGTTTAGGCATTGTAGTAACCTTGAGACCATCTTAGAGGGAGCTCTTTTTATCCTCACCCACAAAGGAGATGTTTCCTGGCACTAAGCAGGTTTTACTGGAAGCCGAAATGTGCAGGTTTCTAGTTAAGACAGTTTGGTCTTCAGCAAACAGGGCTTGCTGTCTAAGCAGATATTGGAGGTACTGGAGGTGCTCACTTCTCAAGGGAGAAGGACAGATGCACACGGCCTTCAGGAAGAGGAAGCAGTGGGCAGCTCTACAGGAGTAAAAGCAGTAGGTCAGTGTTAGCCCTGTGGTCTCAGGTGAGAGACCAAGTCTTCCTCCCTGTGAAAACAGAGTGGGTGCTCTGAGTGGCTTCTCCCTGGGGTTCCCTAGTGTGGGCCACACTTGGAGGTGACCTGCTTAGAGATTCTATCAAGGTAACTCTAGTGGACTGACACTGAGGGGAAGCCAGCTAGTGTGCTGGGCCCACGCTAGAGACCAGAAGAGCATGCTCTACCCTAAGTGGAAGAAGCCCCTTTATAATCCAAGGTTACTTAGGTCTGCTCAGAGCAGGCAGTGTGAGAGTCTGATGCTGTGCTTGTGGATGTGACCTGCAAGGTCCCAGTACCTGATGTGACATCAGCCTTGGGTAGGGAGTCAGTGTAAGCTCCTACAGGTACCTAAGCCACATCCTAAGCCACAGAATTTAGGATCCTTCCTCCTAGCATTCATCTGGAACTCTATCTCTCCGGAAGGTAACCCTGAATACCAGCAGTCTTTGAGCTCTGGCTGTTCCCAAGAGGCAGTTCTTCTGTCCTGAGGGCAAAGGGACATTTGTGGCTGATAGGAGACATCCTTAAAGGACATAGAAGAGAAACACAAATGATTTTCCCAGCAGTAATTGCCCATGTGCCTGGTGTGGTTCTGTGAGGAAAGAGAAGGCTTTCCGGTTCACAGCACCCTTAGTATCCAGGGCTACATCCAACCACCATCACAAGGCCTTGATTGATGTACCACGACCATGTTTGGTCTCTCGCCTCCTCATCCATGCCAACTAGTAAAACCAAAACCTGTATCTGTAGATACGAGTTCATGATAAAGCGTGAACGACTTGTAGGCTTGTCCCGTTGCTAGAAGTACCTGTTTGGAGTATCAAGAGCTTATTCCCCAAAATGATTCTTGAAATTTAAAAATGTTTAGGGAGCTGACTATTAAATAATCAGGGATTTTGCAAACACACACCTGAGTGGTCAGTGGCTTTAAATCTAAAGTTGTAGGAAACTGTAAACCTCAGATAGCACAGAAAGGTTACCCAATATGGGGTATTATTATTATTGTTATTATCATTGTTATTATTATTACTCAGTGAGACACGTGCTAAGTGTAGACCTGAACATCACTAGAGAGGCCTTCCCTGTTGACTCCAGTGCTTGGGTCATCACTAGCCTCTCTGTCCACTTCCCTTGATAATACTGGTCCCTCAGAACTTGGATGGACTAGGGACCCAGCATCAGAAGGACCCACAGCCAGATTTGCTCTCCAAGTCAGGGGACAGCAAGTTTTCCAGGAACAGAGGTGATGCTTTCCAGGAAAGCTGCCTGAACCCCAGCTCCTCTGCAAAGGGTCTCGATCACTTTGTGGCATGCAAGGGAGGAAGTTTCTAGATTAGGTTGGTTGAGCTGGGAAGACCTACTCTAGGTGTGGACAGAAGCATCCCACGGGCTGGGGTCCTAGACTGCTTGAATAAGGCAAGGCAAGTCGGGCACTAAAGTTCATCTCTCTCTGCTTCCTGACTCTGGGTTTAATATAACCAGCTGCCTCGTAGTCCTTCTGCTGTGACCTCCCTGCCATGATGACTGTGATCCCCTCAAAGTATGAGCCAAATTAAACCCTTCCTTTTTTAAGCTGCTTGTCACAGCAGTAGTTAATTATTGGACTGACAATGGTACATCCTTGATCCTGGGAATGGATCTGGAGCCAACCTGCAAGCTCTTGGCTCTTGACACCCATGGAGACAGACAGGCCATTCCTTAAAGAAGGTCAGAACAACTGTGAACCACTATAGGGAGGGGGCACGTTGTCCCCTCAGCTCCAACCATAGGTTTCAGGCAGGGCACCCTGACGTCTGCTTCTCCCATTCCTGGATTATTATTTGAAAAGCTTTATGATCATCATTCTTGAAGCAAATTAGATTCTGCGGTCGCCTTGGACTTGTTTTGAACCGGGCAGCCAAACCATTCATCACAGCCCAACCCAAATAATAGATATGCAGTAAAATGTAAACTCGTAGCCATTGTGGAAGCCACAAAATGAGTTAACCCAGCTATAAAGGCCTGACATGCTGCAGCTCTGAGCACCCAGGGATCAATAGCTTTTCAAAGTTATAGGAACTACTGATCCCCAGAGCCATGGTGATGGATGGATGGGTGAGTTTTAAATGAGTAATTAAAGCGAGACACACAGGTGTGACCGATTCCCTAGAAAGCAGCGGCCATTTGAGAAACCTCGCTGAAGGCCAGCCGTACCGCACACATCTCGGCAGCAACATTTCGGATTTGATTTTAGCAGCTGGAGTCGATGGGCCAGGCGAAGTTGAGTGTTTGGGGTTTCATTTTCTAGCTTCCGTCTTTTGTGAGTTTTGTTCCTGGGCTCCAGGAAGGGTAGAGGAGGCAGCAAAACTCCAGCCCTACCGCCTTCTGAAGCAAACTCAAAAGATCTCCTGAGGATGATAGGTTCTGGGCTGGGAGTGGTGTGCACACCTTTAATTCCTGCACTTGGGAGGCAACTCGGGCAGATCTCTGAGTGCCACACTGTCCAGGGCTACATAGTGAGGCCTAAATAAGATGATGGGTCTGGGTGTTTGGCCTGCAGAAATGCCATGTACTGCCAGAAATCCCACACGGCCTGTTAGAGGCTATGGCATGGGGTTCCATGGCCACCGGCTGCCCTGCTAACTGAGTTGGTTCATAGTGAGGTTGTATCTGTCTCCTGGCTTTAGGAAGTAAGTGAATGTCACACTCTGGGAAGAGGGCACAGGAGGTATGTTAGTCATGACAACCAGCTCTCTGTCTCTCTGTGTCTGACTCTATATCTGTCTCTCTGTCTCTGTCTCTCTGTCTCTCTGTCTCTGTCTCTCTGTCTCTCTGTCTCTCTCTCTCTCTCTCTCTCTCTCTCTCTCTCTCTCTCTGTGTGTGTGTGTGTGTGTGTGTGTGTGTGTGTGTGTGTGTGTGTGTGTGTCCATGAAGGTGTTGGAGGCAGAGAATAACCTCAGATGTAGTTTCTTGGGCACCGACCACCTCGGTTTTTAAGACATTCTCTCACTGGCTCAGAACTCAGCAAGCAGTCAAGGCTGCCTGGCCAACAAGCCCCAGGGGTCTGCCCATCTCTGCCTCCCCTGTACTAGAGTGGGATTTCAATCAGCCACCAGACTGAGCTTTAAAGATGGATGGAGGGCCATCCAAGATCAAACTTGGGTCCCCATGCTTGCAAAGCAAGCACTTTACCAACTGAACCATCTCCTCCGCCCCTGAATCCATCTCTTTCTGACCCATCAGGCTGAGCTAGGACTCCCATCCCCGTCACCCATCCCCCCCTACAGTGACAGGCATGAAAGATGAAGGTGGCCTTCCCGTCTCACTCCATCTGTCAGCTAAACATTGTTTTCAGGTTGCTTTTGACATCCCAGATCAAAGCCAGGTCTAGGAACTAAAGGCGCAGTGTCCTCTCTGCGTGTGTCCTCCACCTCCCTCCCCTCCTCCCCAACAGCCACCTGTCCCTGCTGTGGCAGAGACCCAGGCCCCAGGGCTACTGGAAAAACAGGATGCAAGCTCCTCCCGACTGTTCATCACAGTCAATTAACTTAAAAGTCACTCACCTAAAAAAAAAAAGCTTCTCAATTCTGCATGGTTTTACACTTTTCTGAATGTTCGAGTTAGGATCATGTGGGGGGAAAACAGGTCACTTAAATAAGGACTATTTTTTTCCCTCTCTTTAAATTCATTATCAGTTTCTCCTACATTTTTGGAAAGATACTTGTCCGCTTAATTAATCCTCTGAGGGCAAGCCCAGCAAACTCGTGGACGGGGCGGGGGAAGGAGGGGTTTGAACAGCCACATGTGCTTCATATGGTAACATTCTAGGTCACCAGGGACCCCCAAGGTGCTGACAGGGTGGGAATCAGACCCAAGTCTCCCTCTGGCTCTTCTAACCAGGCACCTTGGAATCAGACGGACCGTGAAGTTGCACGTGTTTTCCCACCATCTTTGCTACAAAGTGGAAGGGAGGCAGGATTTGGCCATGCACATCTTATCCCCTGGAACTAATAATGGCTTCCACCATCCTAGGCTTCCACACCAACCTCCTCGGACCCCAAGATCACCAAGGTGGTGAAATAAGGCTACCATGAACATCCAACCAGCTCTCTCTGGCTACCCACAGAGCGTGGGCTTGACTGCAGTTGTAGGCGGACCTCGCTTCATCCTTGACATTCACCCCTAGGTTTTAAGCAGTGAGGCCAGGTTAGAGGATGGGTTCAGAGCCAGCATTCCACCCTCGGGGGCTGTGTACGGTCAGTGTCACTGTAGTTGGTAATGGGCTCTTACAGTCATAGAGACACCTAGCAGTTAACAGGAGCCAGCACTGTATGCACCGCACCCACTTTCTCAGGTAAAGAAACAAACTCATTGAAGTTTAAGTATCTGCAAGTAGCAGAACGCAGACGGCCCATGCACATGATTCTAGAAACTTCTCAAGTATTTAAACATTCTTGACATTCCCCTCTGCATTCTCCAGGGAGAAACGTACGGTTCCCCCACACTTCAAGGTTATCCCAATAGACTCCTTGCCCAAGAAGTCTTTCTCATCTCCCTCACATAGGCCAAACCCTGCACCCCATTATCTGGGAGCCCAGAGACTGTCCTGGGTTTGTCTCGGCCACTTTTCCTCCTCTCCTCTTCCTCCTCCTCTGTCCACCTTGAAGTCTCTAAAACACACTGTCTCTTTCTCATCTGAGTATTTCACTCCTAAGGACTGGAGCTGCACCGTGAGGCCCAGCGTTTCCTGCCATTGTCTGGAGCTCAGTCCTTCCATTTTTTTTTTTTTTTAAAGATCCCAGCTGGAAGCTCTCAATGGCTTCAGTGTAGAGCAACTGAATAGTAGAAAATGAACTAATTACAGGTTGTTATTGAAAATCTATTATACGCAAATTGCAAAAAAAAAAAAAAAACCATTCAAATATGATGCTTTGGTTTTTGGTTTTGGTTTTTTTGTTTGTTTGTTTGTTTGTTTTTAAATCTTATTCTTGGAGGAAGAGGTGGGGTTGGGTGACTGGACACTTCACCTGTCCTCCACCCAGTGCTGCACAACCACCTCAGGCCCATGGGGTTACACAGCCCAGCCTGACTTCATAGAGAAACTTAAAATTCTGCGTGGAGCTCTCTGGATATTAGTAAATACTTGAAAGTGGCTGCAGAGGAGGCAAAAGATTTGGTTACAGAGACATAAATGAGAACAATTGAAATGTCAGCCTTTTACAGGGTATTGCTGTATTGCCATCGTGAATCTCACTGTTTTCTGCAAAGCTTTTGTCGGAACTTGAATGCTCAATTCAGCACCCAAGGTCATATTTCTGTTTTCCACGCTTGCTCCCCTAAATGGTAGTGTTGGGGAGGCTTGGGATGTGCAAGCTGGAGCTATCCAAAGCCTTTACCTCAGTGAGGATCCTTATGTGGCCAAGGTTGACTCCAAGGTTCCAAACAAAAGCCCAGAGAAAAAACTTACAACACGAATGAAACTCCCAGCAGTCTGCTTGCCTCCTTGGCCTGCCCTTCGACCCTGGATTTCTTGTGGGTGTGGCTGGCAGGGAGTGTGAGGCACCTGGTGGTGACCAGATGCTCTGGTGTTAGGAAGCACACCCGAGAGGCTCTTACGGTTTGGATGTGGAGCGTCCCCCACAGGCTGGTGCATCAGTACTTTGTCCCACCGGGTGGCGCTGTCTTGGGAGACTGAAGAACCTTTCAGAAATGGGACCTAAAAGGAGGAAGTGGGTTGCTGGGGGTGGGATTGGTCCTAAGGTTTATGATCCAGCTCTACTTCCTGTCCTGTCTTTCTGACCCACTCAGAGGTAAACAGCCTTACATACTCCTGCCACTGAGCCGTCCCTGCCTGGATGAACCACACCGTCAAACATGAGCCCAAGTCAGTGCTTCTCTTAGACTGCCCTTTGTCAGGTGTTGGGCCATAGCAGTAAGAAAGGAATGGATACAAAGGTGTCTCCCAAGGCTGGACATTTGACATGTAACCATGAGTCCACAATCTCGGTCTTTGTTTTTTCTCCTACCACATCCTTTCAGACTGCAATCTCTTGCAAGACCCTACAGCTACTATCATGAGGCTCAGTCTGTGGTCTACAAAATACATGTGTCCTAAGGTTTGGGGGGTGGGGGACAATGATCAGAGGAAGCCATGACAGGACACATGTCAGGATACAAGTATGACATGGCAGGATACAATGATTAAGTGGGCATCTTATGGGTCATACTCAACTGGCTCCAATAGCATGGTTACCCCTGGTCAGAGCAGGCTGAAGAGTCATACCCTGGGAACCAAGAAGCTCTAGATAGGTAGAGAGAGGCACCCTATGCCTATGCTGCTACTTAAACACCAGGTAAGGGGGAGATTTCAGACCCTCGATGCTACCTCATCTTAAATTCCCCATATGTCAGCCCCTTCTTTTTCTTTTTTTCTTTTTTCTTTTTTTAGGAGCTGGGGACTGAACCCAGGGCCTTGTGCTTGCTAGGCAAGCGCTCTACCACTGAGCTAAATCCCCAACCCCTATGTCAGCCCCTTCTTATCATGGCTGTCAATGGGCACCACTCCATTCCTAGAGACGAAGGTGGCTTCTGCCTACCCCAGAACTTAGCCTTTACTTGGAGCCTCCCTCTGGACCCAAGGTTGAGACAGGGAGGATGGTAGGTGGTTGGAATGTTGACGCAGACCATAGGACTAAAAAATATCTGCAAAGATGGCGGCAGAGGGAACAGGACAGAGAACAGTTGGGCAAAGACAAAGAAGGGCAAGAGTGTTGTTATCCTGAGTACCTGTCACAGTTAGAAAGGAAAGCCACTGAGCTGAGGGGAGAAACCTGGAGCTTTTCATGTGGTAGGCATTTGGCCTGGTAGCAGCAGGGACTCTTTAAAAAGATTAGAGGCCCTATTGAAAAGTAAATATCTATGTGAATATATAAGAAAATGGCCAGAGTGATGTGACAGCTTCCAAAGACAATAGTCAAGGTGTTAACCTGCTCCCCACTTGGTATTAGTTGAATTCGTTGTCCACCATGGTCCGTGGGGTAGTCTAGGAGCTAGATGGCTGGGCTGGCAAAGAGGTCCCATCCCCTGTATATAACCTAAGTTACCTCTCGGCCCCGCTGGCCTTCTGTCACATTCCCACTCACTCTTTTAGAAGCTAGTCTCAGCTTCCTGTATGACTGGGCACCTGACCAGTCCCACCACATGTCTCCCAGAGGCTCCCTTGAAGCTCCCTGAGGAAGCTCAAGGCCAAGAGGCTGGCAGCACACCCTGCAGTGACATGTGTAGACCCGAATCACATCTAATTTCTGTGAGCACAGGACCTTCAAGGTCAGAGGCCATGGCCACTGTGAAAGTTGGTCTTTCTGGATATTTGTGTTCTTGAGGACTCAGGACCATAGCAAGTGGTCAGATAAATAAGCCAATGAGAGATGCTCTCTAGTGATGGAGAAGCAGGTCTGACTATGTAAAGGGCAGGACACCTACTAAGTGTGATATAGTCCGATCCCAGCTTACACAGATATAAACAGGACAAGCTCTAGTCTCCTCTGCCCTGAACCCCACCTCCCCATGAGTCCCACCTCGAGTGAAGACAGCCAGCCAGTCTGCCTGCTACCACGAAGGGAATGATAGTGCTCTTTAGCACAGAATACTTGGTAATGGCTTTCTCTTCAGGGCTACAGCTCCATCTTGGCTCCTTAGCCACAATGTCCTGCTGGCTCGGCCTCCTCTTCCTGGTGTGGAGCTGCCCCCTGGAAGGTGTGCAGCAGCCAGCATGTGGAGCCCTAGAGGACAGTCTCAGATAGCATGGGTATTTTGTTTTCAGAAAGGGGTTTAGGTGGAACAACTGCTCGTGGTATGTTAGCAAAGTGCCCACAGCTCAGGATAGACCCAGATACACAGGGCTCCGTTCCCAGTAAGTCCCAGTAAGTGGATGAGTAGGGTGCCTGAAATGTATTGAGACCCCCACCCCACCCCACCCCCCCCCCACCCAACCGTCCCCTATCTGCGTGGCACATCAGGTTCACAGTCCTTGAGAACACTTTGGATACGGCCTAGGTAGAGCCCCCTCTATTCTGCTACCGCTGACTCTCCAGAGCCACTCGCAGACCCCCAGAGCCCAAGGAGGCTGCAGGCTACAGAGCTCCATCCAAAGTCAGGCCACTGATTCCAGATCCGTCCACGACAGGACCTGCAGTGAAGCCCTGGGGGAGCTTCACACCTGCTCTAGCCAGGACCCTCTCGGGTCTTCACTTTCTACCCCTGCAGTGTGTGTACAGAAAACACATTCCACCCACAGACCGCTGCAGAGGGTAGGACCTGGGCCATCACCTGCGTGGCTGAATCCCTTTCCCGGTTTCCAGTCCATCAGCCCCCTAACCCCTCCCCATCCCCTTCTATAGGGGTGTTCTCCTCCCCATCCACCTCCCATTACCACCCCCCAACAACCCTGTACACTGGGGGTCCAGCCTTGGCAGAATCAAGGGCTTCCCCTTCCACTGGTGGCCCAACAAGGCTATTCATTTCTACCCATGAATTTGGAGCCCAGGGTCAGTCCATGTACAGTCTTTGGGTAGTGGTTTAGTCCCTGGAGGCTCTGGTTGGTTGGCATTGTTTTTCTTATGGGGTCTCAAGCCCCTTCAGCTCTTTCAGTCCTTTCTCTAATTCTTCCAATGGGGGTTCCATTCTCAGTTCAGTGGTTTGCTGCTGGCATTCGCCTCTGTATTTGACATATTCTGGCTGTGTCTCTCAAAAGAGATCTATATCCGGTTCCTGTCAGCCTGCACGTCTTACCTTCATCCATCTTATCTAGTTTTGGTGGCTGTATATGTATGGGCCACGTGTGGGGCAGGCTCTGAATGGCCATTCCTTCAGTCTCTGTTCTAAACTTTGCCTCCCTATCCCCTCCTATGGGTATTTTTGTTCCCCCTTTTAAAGAAGGAATGAAGCATCTGCATTTTGGTCATCCTTCTTGAGTTTCATGTGTTCTGTGCATCTTGGGTAATTCGAGCATTTGGGCCAATAGCCACTTATCAATGAGTGCATACCATGTGTGTTTTTCTGTGATTGGGTTACCTTACTCAGGATGATATTTTCTAGTTCATTCCATTTGCCTATGAATTAACTTTATGAAATTCACAGGTGCTTTTAGACACTTGTCGCCTGCCTCTCCACCAGACCACACCACAAGAGTAACAGAGTTACCGGTTGGGGGGATGGGCAATTACTGCACAAAGCTTCCTGGTTTGGGGGTCGAGGTGCCTTCTAGCTCCATAGGGAAGCTGAAGCCCCAAAAAACAGAAGTGTCCCCCACTCTCCCTCGAGTAATCAGGTCTCTGTAAAATGTCTTCCTCTGAAATCCAAGTGACTTCTCAGCTCCCCCAAACAAACATACTTCCAGAGATTCTGTTGGCCCTGCCCATCTATAGAATTGGCCCTAACCTTCAGAGGCCACTCCTATGAGATGGCACTGAAAACACACTGGTACCTGGCAATAGGTTCAAGAAGTAAGGACTTGGAGACAAAGGTCATACATCCCTGCTTTTGCGTGTGTTCAGAGCACCCATCACTCAGCGTCCCTCACTGATATCTTGATAGCAGCTGACAACGTCGGAGCTCTCAAGAAGCTGGGCCCTGATCTGGAGGCAGTTTCCATACTCAGGGCTACATGGCTCATACTCGGGACAGGGCAGAGTATTTAAGGGTTGAGTTGGCCCAGGGCTGGCTCAGAATGAATGAGAGTGAATCAGCCGGGCAACAAAGAACTAGAGGCCATATAACTCAGCATGGAGAAAGATTCCAGGGCTAACCAAGAGCCCTGCCAGCCTCTGGTCCCTGTAGTCACTGAACGAACAGATGGGCCTGGATAGGCACACTCCATCCCTGTGGGAGTTCAGAGTCCCCATGTCACACCGTCCAGCACCAGGGTGCAGAATATATGCAAGGCAAAGCAGACGCCCCGCCATCCTGCTGGGTGCTAACCAGATGCCATGGCACGTCCCTGCCCTCCCCAAGGAGCCATGAGTCCTGAGAATACTGACATATGAGTAGCAGGCAATGAGTGACCAGAACTTCCTCAGGAAGCTTGGGATTCTGGGTTTTGAAAAGAAGAGAATTGTACAGTGCCTTCCAGAGAGGTTGGGAGTTAAAAAAGTGTAATGGTCATACCCAGAGGGGGCCTTGGACTCAGTAACAGCCCTGTATTATGAGTGAGGTTTCTCTAAAGGAACAGAACTGATAGGATGAAAAACATTGTATACAAGTGTGCACGTGAGCACACACACACATATATATATACACATATACATATGCACATACGGGCTTTATGCACATACGGGCTTTATTAAAGTGGCTTTTGGGCTGTGGTTCAGGCAGCCCAGCAATAGCTGTCTCCCAGTGAAAAGAACAGGATTTGGGTAGTCCATAGGCTAGGCGTCAGTCCCATCCTGGTACTGAAACCCCAGAGGAGTCCTGGAGAGCTGCCAGTCGTCGGTCTATGTTGGAATTCCAGAGAAAGTTCTAACATCAGCAAGAGGATGGGTGAAGCTGCTCGTGAGGGTGAGGGCAAGCAGGAGAAAAGCAAAAGTTTCTTCCTTCTCCCGTGTCCTTTTATGAGGGCTGCCCTCAGAAGGTATGACCCAGATTGAGGGTAGGTCTTCTCCCCTTGAATGATCTAATCAAGAAAATTCTTTACAGACATGCCCAGCCGCTTGGGTTTTAGTTGATTCCAGACGTAGTCAAGTTGGCAACCAAGATTAGCCGTCACAAGCCCCATGCCCCCATCCTAAATACATGTCTGCCAGGGGGGCTGCCTGTTGGATTGTGTCATGCAGAGGCAAGTCCAGTCCACCCATCCTGGGTCCTCCCCTCCCCCTTCCCTTGCTTCTAACCAAGGGTTGATGGAATGCATCTTCAACATGAGGGTGCAGGGGGAGGTATTCGAGGGCCCCATAGAGCATCCCTCCAAGGAGAGCAGCTCCTATTGGCACAGGAGTATTTGGCATCTGCTTCTGCCTTGAGAAAGGAGCCAGTGTGCTTCTACTGGAAATGCTGTAACCATAAAAGAATGGCCTGCACAGGACCCCTGGGTCCCCTCAAGTCAACTCTCTATTCTACAGAGGCTGGGTATTCACTTCAGAGTATTCAAGACCAGACTCTCCACAACCTCCCCTCCCCCACCTGCCTTCCAGCCATGGCTTGGGAAGGATTTGGAAAGAAGTCCATGTGAAGGGGAATCAGAGATGGTGTGGGCCCGGGGAGGGAGGAGAGCTAGAGCAGCAGTGTAGCTGTTGGTTAATAGCCGTGAGTCATGGCAGCTCTGAGAGGGAAGGAGGACCTCTCAGTTACATGGGACTAGGAGGGGGCATGAGGAATGTGTGGCCATGGAGGCCCCTTGTGAGCCTCTGTGCTGTGTCTGCATACCTTTGAAGTCAGAAGAGCTGATTGATCTTGCCCAGAATGAAGGGCAGAGACCCAGCCCAAGCCCACGATCCCTCACTCCCAGACCACAGGCTCTCGGTAAGCAGCTGTGGCCAGGCCGCCAGGCAGATGAAATATTAAAGAACCTCAGAGTCTAGGAAGTTTCACTGTAAATGGGTTGTGTCGGACTGGACCAACTGAACTAAAGAACAGCATCTCAGAAGGCCATGGGCCCTTGCCAACTGTAATGCTTTCAAGAAAAATGGCCTCCAGATGCCCAGGGTGCAGGAAACAGTGCCCACCATTAAGGAACATTACAATGGCTGCAGCCCAAGCCTCAAGAGCCCCAAGTGGTACGTGGGGACAGTCTCCTGGTTGCTGGTCCCTGCTTCTAATCCTCAGGAAGGGATACTGGTGCCAAGAGTTCCTCCAGGGTGAGCGGCTGGATGAGCACCAGTCACTGGTTATCTGCAGGACAGTAAATGCCCAGAGTGAACTAACACACACTCAGCACCATGGCTTCACGAAGCTTCATCCTCACACAGTCCTTAAAGTCATAGAACCAGCAAGGTGGGCCGGTGAGCCACTTTGCATGTGATTGTAGCCTAAGGGAGTCCTGTGAGGGTTTGAACACTTGACCACCAGCTGGTGGCGCTCTTTGAGGAGGTTGTAGAACTCGAAGGCAGTGAGGCCTGGTTAGGCGACAAGCTTCCAGGGTTATGGCCCAGCCCCACTTCTAGCCCCACTCTGGATGTTTCTTGATCATCCAGACCTGAGGTAGCAGCCACAGGATCCCACAGCCACAGCAACCAGTTGCTCCCACCAACAGACCTTCCCCACTGTGGTGAACTTCTATCACTTCAGACTGTAAGCAGGAAGAGATCTCTGCTCCCTGAAGTTGTTTTCTACCCAGTGTTTTGTCACAGCCGTGAGAAAAGTAAACACATGCCCTGAATGGAAGCAAATGGTGACATTGGCTGTCCTGTAGCCCTGCGTGCCAAGAATCCGCTCCAGGCAAGCTCTGGCCTTAGCCCTGAGAAGACAGTGGTGACACGGTGGTAAGCCCGTGCCTGTCGCTATATCTACAAATTACCTATTGAGGGAAATGGTTCAGGGCCCAAGATGGGGGAGCCCACCCAGAATGGACATCTGCCATGTGGTCAGGGCATGGTGCCAATTCACAGTGCAGAGGCATCGCAGCTCAGAAGCCGAGTGCCGCAGCGGGCTCCCAGCATGCAGCAGAGCTGGCTTCTGAAGCCACATCATTAATTTCAGGTAATAACCCAGCATTAATAGCTGATGCTAAACCCGTCTAGGTGAATTCATTAATCCTCACAACAATCTATGAGGGAGGAGCTATCATTATTCCTCTACACAGATGGAACCCGGAGGCCCCATGCGTTTGATAACTTGCCCATTTTCCAGACCTAGAAAGCTACAGGACGGGGCTCGAATCCAGGAGCCTGGCTTCAAAGCCCAAACTCTTGCCCACTCTGCTCTGACTCTCAAGTTCCTCAAACAGCTTTGGTCACCAGCATGTGTTTTCACGAGAGCCCTTCTGGCACCTCAGATTTGGCAGCTGTTGTCTTTGCAAGTACCTGTGGTGTGGGAAGAGGGATCTATCCACCCAAATGATAGACTGTTGATCCCAACTCTACCCAGCCACACTCCCAGCATTCTGTTCCACAGCGGCCAGTCCAACCCATCACCTGCTTCTAGAATCTGTGATGGACTAGATCAGGGCTTTGGGGGCAATATCTGTAGAGGGCCAGAATCAATCTGGCAAGCTCTTTCTGGAACTCCATGTGTCCAGACTTAGGTATCTATGGGCTGTGAGTAGATGGGTGCACTGGGTACAGTCAGGTGCACAGGATTAGTTCACATACAGGAAGCAAAGAGCAGGGGTTGGGGGGCTGTAGCTGGTGACTGAGCCAAGACTTCTGTTACTACATTTATTGCATTAGCCAATAAAATATCGTGCCTCGCTTTGTGACAACCCTTATGAAAGGTACAGTGTGTAGTCCCAGTCAGAGATGGGGAAACTGAGGCACTGAGATGTTAAAGAACTTGCCTGTGGTCACCCCAATGGAACCGAAAAGACCAGGGACTTAGCACAGATTGCAGCAATCCCAGAGCCCCCATCCATATGTCTTAGGAGGTCACATGCCACCCACAAGTGTACACATCGGCTTAAGAACCGATGTGGATGTTCTCTCTTCTTCCAGCATCCTCCAGCTTGCATGTGCCACCGTTTGCCTGATTAAGTCCATCTTTTTATTCATTAATCAAGGGACTGATTCTTCCCCCGACTGTTGGTGATGTTGTAAAACTCAATTAATACCCTTTAGCAAAATGCTTTGAGACCCCACATGTGGGTTACAACACATTAGCACAAAACTGGTTTGTTTTTGTTTTTTTCTTTTGATGATACTGTCTGACATGAAATATCGTCCCACTGATGCCTGAAGAAAGCCTTTTTCAAGGGGCTTTGATGGACTGTGCCCATCAAAAGGTAGAGGCACTGGGTTGGAGACATGGCTTAGCAGCGAAGAACTTCCTGTACTCCAGAGGACCTGCGTTCAGTTCAGCACCTATGTCAGACAACTCACAAGCACTTATGACTCCGGCTCCAGGATATCTAACATCTGCTTCTGGCCTCTGGAGGCAAATGAATGGGCATGTACACAATTGCAATATGTGTGTGTGTGTGTGTGTGTGTGTGTGTGTGTGTGTGTGTGTGTGTGTGTGTGTGTTATATACTATTAGTCAGAGGTCTCAGAAGTGTCCCCTGTAAAACCCACACCTAAGCTTTTCTGACTTCCCCATTATACCCTGAGCCCCTGGAATCAGCACCAGGCCACCCACACAAATGCTCCCTGGCGGGGGATATGTGGGCCATGGAGGTTCTGCAGGCCTGAGAACAAACCCCCTTGCCTTGGTGGAATTTTCACTGCAATAGGGCTCCTGGACACACACCAGCAAGAACGCTGGGGGTGCTCTGAGAACACAGAGGGAAGGCAGCGCAGGGTGGGTGGTAGGCAGCAGAATCTAAATATGATAGATCTAGGATGGTTTCTTCCAAGAAAGGGGCCGCTAAGCCCTGTGCTAAGAGTTTAGGGCAGAGTTGGAAGAGAAGAATGCTAAAGAGCCTTCCTGAGGCTTTAAAGAAGTTTGTGACAGTTGGTCAGGTAGGATTGCCATAGTCAAGGAGCTAAAAGGAAATGGGTGTTCTCCAGGTGCTTGGAGATGCCAACACTTCAGGCACAAGGGGGCAGAGTCAGGCCTCAAGAGGACGGAGTGACTGGACTAGCCCATAGCAGTCCTCCAGACCACAGCCTGGCCTCAGAGAGGGGCAAAGAAAGGACCTATTTTAATTTTCTTCTCAGGCTTCCGCATGACAAAGGAGAAATATCACCCAACATTATTATCTCTCAGAAAATACTCTCTGGAACCATAAAAAGGGAACTACAGCAGAGCCAGCCCACGAAGGCTGCCCCTAAATCAGCAGCCTCTAAATTACCACAGCGGTACTCTCTAATTCCTGTGGATGAAAACATTAAAGATGACAATGTCCTTTTAAATCAAACTCCCTGGGACTTGCCGGACAGAGTCCCCGGGCTTTCCCCTCTACCTCCCCCCACCCCAGATTTTTTTTCTCTCTTCACCTTGTAATAAGATATAAATCATAACTCGTAGGGGCAAGCTCTGGTATACAAGCTGTGAACATGGAGTTCTCTGAGAATGAAGGTGTTTTGTTAATGGGAAGTGTCTCATCCCTGGGAACGGGAGACTCTCAAGTACAGTTTGCTATTTAATATCACACTTCTAAAGTGTATTTTATTCTTAGGCTGGCCACACTGTCTGTGGCATCACTGTGATGAATCAGATAATATGATGGTACCCCAGAGACTAGCGGCTGCCTGGATCTCCCAAAGGGGACGGCTGGACTCAAGTTACCCAGAGGCAAAGACAGAACCCCCAGAGCCTTACCCTGTGAGGCAAGGAGGCACCTCTCAGAGAAGGACACAGAAGCAGTAAGCTGCCCATGCTGGCCTAGCTTACTGTCTTAGCTAGGGTTTCTGTTGCTGTGAACAGACACCGTGACCTTGGCCACTCTTACAAACGGTAACATTTAATTGGCGCCGGCCTATGGTTTCAGAGGTTTAGTCCATTATCATCATGGTGGGGGCATGTCAGTGTGCAGGCAGACATGGTGAGAAGCTGAGAGCTCTACCTCTGGATTGACAGGCAGCAGGAAGAGAATGGGACACACTTCCTCCAGCTAAGCCATACCCACTCCCACAAGGCCACACCTCCTAAGAGTGCCACTTCCTGTGGACCTGTAGGTCCATTTTTTTTTTTTTTTTGGTTCTTTTTTTTTTCGGAGCTGGGGACCGAACCCAGGGCCTTGTGCTTCCTAGGCAAGCGCTCTACCACTGAGCTAAATCCCCAACCCTGTAGGTCCATTTTTATTCCAACTACCACACCTCGCCAACAAGGTGCAAAAGCCTCACATGGGTTCCAGAGGCCGTTACATCCCAGGACAGGCAGGAAACAGGAGTCACAGGTCAGAGCAGCCATACTGGCAAAGTCCCAGATACGTAGAGCTATTACTGTTCCTGAGGTAAGAAACTGGTGAAAGGGAAAAAACCTCAGGGTTAGACCAAGCAAGACCCCCCCCATATCTGTTCTCTATGTCAGCTTCTTTCCCATCTATGTTTGACCCTACTCTAGGTCCAGCTCTTCAGACCTGAGTGGGGAGCCAAGGCCAGACCAAGCTAAGTCTGAAACCGTACTGTGTCACTGTAATGGTCAATATTATAAGTCAACAGGATCCAGAATCACCTAGGAGACGTTTTCCTAGGCACATCTGTGAGGGAGTTTCTACATTAAGTTGGTCGAGGTAGGAAGGCTCACCTTAACTGTGGGCAGCACCATTCTACAAGCTGGGTTCTCGGGTTGCTTTTATGAAAAGGGGAACACAAGTTGAACGCCAGCATTTATTTCTCCCTGCTGCAGGCACGTGGTATGACCAGCCACTGTGCCTTCTCCTCCGTGACACCTTCAGGCTAGAATTAAACCTTCCTTAAGATGCCTTTGTCGGGTATCTCATAGCAGCCTGAAGCTGCCAAAGTCAGAGGTCTTGGGAGTCTCAGGGAAGAGCTCAAGACTTAGGCCTGAAATGAAAGGGTCTGCTGGCTAACCCCCACACATCCTGATGTGCATGGTCCTTTTTCTTCCAGAATAGCCAAACACCTTAAAAGGCTTCCTCAGCCTGTGCCATTAACTTAGCCCTTCGGTCTGTGCCTGTCCCCTGCCTTCCCTGTGCAGCACACACCTGTATGGATGAGAAAATTGAGTCCTGCAAGGTCACTCATGGCCCATATACACTGCCAAAAAAAGCACCCTAGATCCTCCTATAAGGTGACCTCACTGCAGGGCTAGCACCACCAACCTATCGCCTCCAAATATGCCCCACCCCCACCCCACTGGCCATCTCTTCTCTGTTGTCATCTTTGTCATTTGTCATCATTTTCTTCCTCCTCCTCATCCTCCTCATCCTCCTCTTTCTCTTCCTCTTCCTCCTCCACTTCTTCCTCTTCTTCCTCCTCTTCCTCCTCCTCCCCCTCTTTCTCCTCCTCTTTCTCTTCCTCCTCTTCCTTCTCATCTTCTTCCTCCTCCTCCTTCACTTCTATCTTTTTTTGTTTTTATATGTATGTGTGTTGTACATATACATGGGCACATGTGTGGAGGTGCATGTATGTACAAGTGCATGCAAGGGCCTACACTTGATGGCAGGAATCATCCTGAGTTGCTCTTGCACTATATTCCTTGAGTCGGGGTGTCTCTATCAAATCCCAAGCTCACCCATATGGCTAGTGCCCCTTGCCAGCTTGTTCAGGGGATCCCCCGTCTCTACCTTCTGTGGCTGGCATTACAGGTGGGCTGCCATGCCTACCTGGCATTTACTAGGACCTGGGGATCCAGAATCCAATCCCCCCCACCCTTACAGGTAAGCGCTTTAACTGCCAAGTCATCTCTCTAGCTTTAAGTGACATCTTTACTGTATGTCACTGACTTTTTCTATAGGTGACAAATTCTTCACAAGATAGACTATCTACCACAACTGCAAGATATATAATGAGAAGCTTTGTAGACTATGAAGAAACCAGCAAGTGTGGCCACATCCAGTGGAACCTGACCCTTGTGCCATGAGGGGCCTCCCTCCTCCAGCCATGCCTCACTCCCTCAGTGGGTCTCGGCCCCATCAAGCCTCAGGCATCTAACTTCTAAAACAAACCCTTGGCTACTGCTTATGGGTACCACATATGACTAAACCCTCAGTCCTATCTCCTGTGTCTGCCTCATTAATGAATTATTCTTCCCAACTTCATTTGTATCAAGATTGTATCCAAGCGCAACACTGAGCTGGAGAAGCCATATGACTCAGTGGCAGAGACAGATGTGGGTTCTGGACCTAGGCCACCAGACGGGGAGGCGTGGCTGAACGGGACCCTCATTGTGATAGGCCTGTAGCACACACTCCACCTCAGAGCCTGGAAATAGGGCTGCTGGGTGAAGGACAAGCCAGGGGCTGGCCCTGCTCCCATGCAGAGGAGGTGCAGGCGGCCCTGAGGTGTCTTCCAGCTGCGTGGCACTAGGTTTTTGGGGCGCTGTGGTAAGGGGTTAGGCTACGGTCACAGGTGCTAATGGATGACACTCCAAACATTCAGTGGCTGGGATCAGCAAACAGCCCCGCCTGCCTCCAGACTGATTCGAGCAGAGACGAAACGCATCTTCTTTATTCTTTTCCTTCTTCATGATCCAAGCTGCAGTCTTTGATAGTTAATCATCAAGTTGTCTTTGTGAGGGAACACACACGCACACACACACACACACACACAGAGAGAGAGAGAGAGAGAGAGAGAGAGAGAGAGAGAGAGAGAGAGAGAGAGACCGACCGACCGACCAGGAGGGAGAGGAGAGCAGGGCCCTCCAGGCGGCACGCCTGTGAGGCTGTTGACCAGATTGACCGCCCAAGGCTTGTTCAAAGCCTCATTTTTCATCTCCGCCTCCCTCAGGGACAGAGGGCCAGCAGCAGCTCGCCCTGCACATTTGGGCATCACTCCTGACATACTCAGGAAAGCGCTGAAATTTATTTCTTCCATTTGAATACAAATGCAATTGAGACGAAAAAAAAATTTTTTTTTTGTTTCAGAAGCCATTGCTCCAGTTCTGTTTCTCATCAAGTGAATTGACAGCCAAAGAGAGACGGAATAAGCAACTAGGCGTCTGGCTGTGCCGGGTGAAATCAGACCCCTCACTCATTATGGGATGTGGACAGGGTGGTGTCGAGCTGTGTTAGCAGATGGGATGGGGCTGCTGCCCAGGCAGTGTGTTAGTCACTGATGCATCACCATGATCAAAATACTTTACCGAATGATCTAGAAGAGGGAAGATTTACTTCTGCCCGTGTTTTGGGGGGTTCTCAGTCTGTCATAGTGGGAAAGGTTTGCAAGGGTTAGGGGACTAAGAGTGTGTGGTGGACTAGGTAGCACAGAGAGCAGGATGAGACAGATTTGACTTTCAAAGGTTAGCACCCCCACCCCCACCCCAGCACCACATCCACCTTCCAGGCCCCCACTTCCTGAAGGATCCATAGCCTCTCCCAAAACACACCACCGGCCAAGGTAGGGATACTCGCATCAGGAGCCTGTGGGGGGAATGTTTCCTATTCACATCACAACAGGGAAGTCTAGAGACAGACTGAAGGGCTCGGGCCGGGCCGTCTGGAGTCCGTCGAGCTGGCGGACAGGTACTCACAGCAATAGCTTGCCTGACTCCACTTGAGGGGCTGTCATTCTCTTTCCTCAGCCTCTGGGCAGAGGGAGGGCGACAAGTCCAATAACTCTTGCAAGATGTGTGCCTCAGAATGACCATGAGCTGGGAGCACTTCCTAGAGGAAGGTGGCCTTGGCTGAGGCTTAAGACAAAGATGGATGGGTTTGTCCAGAGAGAGGAAAGGCCTCTGCTTGGAGGCGAGAGGAAGCTAGAGAAGGTTCAAGCATGGGCGTTCCAGAGTGAATACTCCACTCGAGGTTAGGGTGAGCCACGGAGTTGAGCCCTCCAAGGCCAGGTTCCGCCTCTGTCTAGCATATCCTGAGCTGCTGCCAATCCTTGGGCCTTTACAGTCCATATTCTCTTCCTGGGTCCCAAAGATAGCGAAGAGACCAATGCCCCCGAGCTGACCTTGCTACCGAGAAAAGCTCTACCAAAGAAGGGCATAGGATATGCAGCGCCCCGTCCCGGACAGAGCCTCTTACAAATACAGGTTTGCTTTGCTTCCCTCTAAGCTATAGGGAGAGGAATGCTACCAGGGGTCGGTATCTGGGGCAGCGTTTACAACCTCTTGCCGTCCCATTCAAGGAGCTGAAATAAAGGTGCACGGCAATTGCCTTGGAGAGATGGACTGAGCTGGCCCACAGGTGCTGGCTCCCGTTTAGCACCTGTGCCCACAGAAGGCTTTGTCTCCTGAGTGACTTGCTGTGGGGCTATAAGCTCAAGAGTGTGGCAGCTCCCAAGTCATTCGAGGCTGGCCAGGTCCCGCTTGCTCTCATAGATGCTAAATGTGACAATCTTACAAAGGACCAACTATTGCCTGTTAAACAGCTCAATACAGGGAAACAGGCAGGTAGCAGGCCTGGGCAGAACCAGGCAGATCCAGACAGGCCCAGGACGGGGCTGGTGCTATTTGCCCAGCCCCTTGACTGTGCTGCATGGGATTCTTGAGCAATTATGGCGTCCCAGAAACAGAAGGGCCTCTTCACCACTACAGAGACTCCCAAAGCCCAGACCCAAGATGCTCACCTGGGGCCTTCAGACTCACCAGACTCCAACTGAGGGCGGTCATGTCCCTTACTCTCAAGCTACCCAGTCAACAAGAGCCAAGGCTGGGCTAGTGAAAATAGGCCAGTCACTTGTTCACTCGGCACTGTGCTTTATAGAGTATGGTGTTCACTTCTCAAGGTGCAATCACCACCCCATTCTACAAACGGGGCAATTGAGGCTGTGATTAAAGCCACACCTCCAAAACATGTACCCTTGCCCCCTACACTTTCTATGGGAGTATGAGGAAGCAGTCCTGGAGGAAGTTTGATATTGGAACAACTCCTAGAAGATAATGGTGCTTGGAGAGACTCGGGGAGGGGTGGGGACAATGCGCTATGGCAACACCAGGGTGCAGAACACACTCAGAAAACGGAGTGACACCAGAGCCTGGGGGACTGGCTAAGGTTAGCCAAAGCAAGAAGGCCTCAAATATCAGACCAGGGGCTGAAACAAAGCTCTGGGTTCAGAGAGAAACAGAACCAAGGCTGAGCAGTCTAGGATCCCTCACCTGTACCTGGTACAGGGCCATCTGGCCTGCCCCTCCCTCCCTCAGCACCCAAGTGGCATCCCAACCCTCTTTGAGAGCAGCAGGCATTCTGTGGAAAGCACATCTCCCAGACTCCCCACAGTCGGCCGGTGTCTCTGTCAAACACACCTCATAACGCTCTGGCCAGAGGCCTAGCTGAAAACCTCCCGGTACCTAGCCCTTGGGAAGTACGTGATGTGAGAGCCAGGCCAGGCAGCCTGGCAAGGCAGGGATGCCCACGGACAAGAGACTGCTTCTAAGTGAAAGAGGTGGAAAGATATTTAAAATCAATACCCTCGAATTAGGTTTTCCTATTGTGAGATTGAACATGCTCCATTCAAACCCCAAATGTGAAAGAATGTCCAAGCAGCACCAAGGTGTCAGCGTGTCTTATGAATTACAGGCGCTCGGAGGCGCTTTGAACAAAAACAAAAATTGTAGAAATTGTCTCCAAACAATAGCAAAGAAAGCTGCTGCCTGCCCGTAAGGGTTCTTGCACTCCACATAAGCTAGCTCAGCCGAGCCTGAATCCCTACCCCCAGTGCCTCCCTGTATACTTCATTCAGCGGAAGGTCCTGTAAGAAATGCTATGACTGGGACGGATCTCCATTCATCCACAGGCTCCAGAGCGGCCTCGTGGCTCACGGGCTGAGGTTTTGAACCCCTTTGAACCGCAGCCTGAGGGCAAGAGGTCTATGTCAAGAATGAAGAGGAAAGTCTGAGTGGGTGGGCCTGCATCCAAAATACACTCCATAGAAATAAGACCTCTTCAGAATAAGGAGCTCATGATCGGTGGTTATACTTACTTGACCTTGGACATCTAGGGATGCCTTTCCAAGTTCCAGGCCCCATTAACTCTGACTGGCAGACATACTAACTTGCATTCATCACCCTCTGGTGTAATGTCAGATACCTTACACACACTCCTCTCAGGAAAGCTTGGAGGCAGAGTTTATGATGATTCCCATTTTACAGAAGAAGAAACCGAGGCAGAAACTAAAGCGACAATCAGGGAGATTGTATGGGTCTGACCTCAGTCCTCTGCATATGTTAGGTTGTGTAGCTTGGTCTTCTTGTGGGACTCCTAGCAGTGGGAGCTGGGGCTGTCTCTGACTCTTTTGCCTATTTTGGGGACCCTTTTCTCCTGATGGCTCACCCCTTCCAGCCTTAATCTAAGGGGAGGGGCCTACTCTTACTGAAACTTGATATGCCATGATCGGTGATGGGAAACCAGGAGGACTGAATCTGGAGAAGAGGGGACATGGGGAGGGGAAGCCGAGAGGAGAGGAAACTCTTTGGGGGATGTAATATATGCAAGAAAAACAAATAAAATTAATTAATTAAAAAACTGTGCCCAAAGTTGCACAGTCAATAAATAGCACAGCTGGAATTAGAATCCAGGCTCCTAGCCACTGTACAACATCCTAGCTAACATGCCATGGTCCTGTCCCATACTGAGACAGAAAAAAAATGCATATTCCACTGTCCTCCAGTGCTCAGAGTAGGGCCAGGCACAGCAGAGTTCTTGGTGCCCTGGGTGATGAAGCCACCCAGCTCCCATCCAGAACTCTACGCTTGCAGCTTGTGGTCAACCCTGAGAGCTCTGAGTATCCAATTAACAGGGTCATCTGACACAATTTGCCCCTAAACCTTCAAAAACCAGGAATTATTCTAGAGACTGGGGAGGGCTCCAGGCAGCCGCTGCTTCTACAGCCACAGGCCGTGCCAAGTGATATCGAGCTGGGCGCATGGGAACATCTGCAGCAGCTGGGGCTACAGGAGGGGCTTTGGACCTCAGTCTGAATGAGCTTCAGCAAGTCCCACTTGTCAGGGAGTTTGCCTCACCAACCCCAAGTCTAGAGGAGAGATACGGATATGAACCTGGATGCAGGAGGCTCCCCAGGAGATAGAACCTGCACGAAACCCTGGGGAATTCTGGGAAATGATACCTCCTGAGCCTTGGTGAGGAAGGTGTGAGGTTTAGGTCATCCTCCTGGCAAGGGTAAAGGTCATGTTTCAGGGCAGCCTAAACAGAACCTTGAGGGCTAGCAGCAACTGTTGGGGAGAGCATTGGGATACCAGCAGGTAGCTCCTGGCTCAGTCTTCTTCTAGATTAACTAAGCCCGCCCGCGCCCCCCCCCCGCATTCTTACAATTCACTTCAGAATTGAAGTCTCTATTTTCACGCTTCCGGGACTCCAACTCCATGACCTCTTGGGTTTTTCTCTCCTCTGAAGGAGAGCCCTGCTTCTTTATAATCAGAGGACTTGTAAATCCTGTGCAACACTAGCTGATTGGGACGTTCGTACAGGCTGCATCGGGAAACCTCCTCTGACTTAGCGCTACACCCTGACCACTCTCAGGACTTCCCAGAGCAGCTTCTGAAGCATTGCTTAGTGTTCACCTGCGCCAGCATCTTCTGTTACTCTTGCTGTCGCCTCACCAAGTCTGAGCTCTTGCCCGGGCCATCCCTTCCCTACCCAGGGTCTCCTCCTACAGATTACTTACATTCTCCCTGCATAAGACCCCTCTACATAAGAACACCATTTGTTTCAGGATGGTAGGGACGTTGTCTAATCCATCAGTCTCCCCAGCATCAGGCACCACATATCCATTCAGGTTATAGAAAGTCTGGATGTAGGGGCCGAGGAGCTCAGTCAGGAAAAATTCTGTCGTGTAAGTATGAGAACCATAGTTCAATATCCAGGCCCCACATAAAACAAGATAGACTCCAGGCCCGGCTCTTGTAATCCTAGCACTCGGGGAGGGAGGGAGAGGATAGGATGCTTCCTACAGCTATCAGCCAGCCAGTACAGCCTGTTTGGTAAGTTCCAGGTCTGTGAAAGACCCTGTGGACAGTGTCTCTCGAGGCGTGACACAGTGTGCTAGTGACTTTTCTCTTACTGTGGTAAAACAGCATGACCAAAGTGGCTTAGAGAAGAAAAGGCTTGTTTGGGCTTATGGTTCCAGAACGTTAGAGTCCATCAGCACCACCGTGAGGTCGCATGGCAACAGGTAGGCATGGTGACCAGAGAGGCAAACTGAAGACCCACCTCTTACACCAAACAGAGAGCAAGTCATGAGTGTTGTGAGTCTTGGACTCAACACTCTCAAAGTCCACCCCCATTGATATAACCAAGCAAGGCCACACCTCCTAAGCCTACCCAAACAGAGCTACCAGCCGGGGACCAAGTATTCAAATGCCATAAACCATAGGGGACATCTCATTCAAGCCACAGTAATGTGGCCACTGGAGATTGTACCCTGGCCTCAACACTTATTCACAGGCACGTGCATGTAAGTGCTCTAGCAGCACACAACACACACAGAAGTCAGTGTGAGCCATTTCCAAGTCAGGAATGGAAAGGGAGTAGAGGGTTCATCCAGGTCTTGACTACCTGAATCTACTCTACGAAGGTTGGGCAAGAACTTACAAAACAGAGCAAGCAGCCCAGGCCCAGTCTGACTGTAGCACAGCAGCACCCAGTGGGAGAGCCGTGCCAGGCGATGCTACACAGATGGAAGAAGAAAGACAGTAGCCAGGGCATGCACAAGCCAGCAGGCACTGCCCACAGCAACAGGCCACAGCTGCAGGGCCACCAAAGGCAACACTGAGCCTCTCACTGCCACCAGCTGTCCACACTCATCCCCCCACAGTCCTGCTCCCACCACGAGGGACACCTGTCTTAGAATCAAAAAAAGCACATCACACTCTTAACAATCGGCAGGTGGTGTTTTTAACAACATCAGTGGAGTGGCCCATAAAGGAAGCAGAGTTTTGATCGGTGGCAGTCCAACCCGGGAGCCTGGACTTGGAAGATCGGCTCCTAGATGTGTGCTGGGAGTTCAGGGGTAGGAATGAATCAGCAGCCCCTGCTGGGAACCGTGCTGCTCATCACACGCCTCTCCTGCTTTGGGTTCTGATTCTGCCCTTGACCCTTGCCTCAGGCTAGTACAGCACTAGGAACCCCCTCTCCACAGTACAAAATCCTCAGAGGAGGTCTCTGTGAGTACTCCTGTGACTAACACACCACACACACACACACACACACACACACACACACACACACACACACACACACACACACACACACCCCCAGCTCCATCTGTACCCATCACCCATGCTTTCAGAGCCTGCTCTCAGTTCCCCACTGAGCCACACATGGAACCTGCTTCTCTCTGGAAACCTGCAGCCGTCAGAACCGAGAGGAGAGTGATACGTTCATCACCATTTGGAATCAACAAGGAGAGAGGTGAGGGCTGATACACCCTTCTGGTGGGACCCATGTCTGCCTATCATTTGGACAGCCGAGGCTCAGGTTCACAGGACAGGGTCTTCAAGGCACAACAGGGTCCTGTTAGAACCTACAGGAATCCCCACACTTAACAGCCTCACTCCTAGCTGGGGTCAGAGGCCCCTAATGCCCCAGCAGAGGCGCTATAATGTACCTTTTGGGGCCACCACTTCACTACCATTACTCCTGAACGTGTTACCAAGGAGGCAAGCTATAGGCTCCCATCGTGGTCTGCTGAGAACACGGTAGCATGTTTTACCTGACTAGGGTGTACCATCCTTGCCAAGGCCTCACTTTGTGCCAATGTGTACTCCATGCCTCTCCACCTCTGAATCACATCTCAGAACTTGACAGGTGCCAGTGACAATCTCTTTGAGAAGAGACAAATGCCACCTGAGCATTGCAAGACTATCTAGAGAAACCAGCCTCTGGAGAAAGGACTCTTTGCTCCTTGGTGTAAAAGTCAGGACAGGGCAGGCCCTTCCAGAGCACGAATCCTGAGGCTTAGAGGGAGGTTGACCACCTGCTGGTTCAATGGGGCTCAGCCCAGGAGGAAATGGGGAGTCTCACTGGCCAAGGCAGAGTCAGCACTGTGCCCTATGGGAAAAGTGACTCCAGTCTCTGCTGGGGGTTTGCGGGTGGGGTTAGGGAGTCAGCTGTAGCCCCAGGGTGTGAAGGCAGGATACTGTTATCTTCTGGGCAGCAGTCTATACTCCCATCCACTAGATGAGTCACTACACCGTCCCCCACAGCAGCAGCCATTATTAATGAGATTACAGCACAGCTCAAAGTCCCCATTACATATTTCAGTTATTTCACAAATGCTAGTCGGAACCTAACAACTATGAGCTGGCAGCAAGCCAAAGCAAGCGGCCTCTCTCCCAGATGGCTGCAGGCTCCCTACCCCAGGACCCACAGAGCATGCCAGGAGCAGTCCTCTGAGGAGCCCTTGGTACATGCCTAGGAAACACAGCCAAACATGGCTCTCCTGTACCCATCCTGCCTCTTCGTGGGAGCCCTACAGAGCCCTACCCTTCCCAGCATAAGTCCTCCACTCCCAGGGCCCTTGGGAGAGGCAGAGCCGAATCCACAGACAGATCTCACTCCCATCCCAACGTTCTCCTTTGGCCTGACTTAGCATTCTCTGCTGCTCACAGGGGACTCTGTATACTCCTGCTAACAGGGGGAAAAAAATGGATGTTCGTGCTCTCAAGCCTTATTTACCTGCCAAGCCAAACCCTAGTCTTGAAGTCAAGAACCTTGGTGCCAAACCCAGTTCTCAAAGTCCTGTAGTCAAAAGCCTTAACCTAACCCCTTTGGCCATGCCTGCCGCTCTGGTCCCTTGAGAATCAACCTAGAGTCTGTTTCCAGAGTCAGCAAACAGCAGCACAGGAAGCTTACTCAGTGCAGACCCTCACCTAGCAGCTCATAACAACCTCTCCCTGGTTACTTCCCTTCTCCAGTCCTACTATGTGTATCTCCTTTTTTTCCCCTCCTACTTCAGTTTTTTGGGTCCAATAGTCAGGAAAGCCTCTGTGCTGGGACAAAGGGAGCCTGGGTTGGGGCAGTTTGTCTCTAGAGTCCTGAGGGACTTGGGTGCTGCATCTTTCCGTGCCTCAGTTCCTATCTGTGCAATGGGAGTCACTGTGACTCCGGAACTTTTAGTAGGTAGCATGTGCGAAGGCTTGGGGGAAGGCAAGGTAAGGCGCACAGAGATCAGTTTAATTGATGGGTTTTGCCTCCTACATTTAACCTATTTAAGAGACATGTTCCTAGGTCTAGCCGGCCAGGCCAGCCATCTCAGGAAGCTCCTGGACCCATGCATGACCTCAGGGTGCCCCTCAGAGGCAATTAATGCATGTCACAGCAGACCCAGGATCCCAGGCAAAGGAAAGAGCAAGGGACCACTGTGGCACAGGCTCATAGCTCACAGAGTTCACCTGCCTCCGTCCCTGTCAGGCACTGAGAGGATTCCAGGACGCACCAGTGAGCAAGGGCTATAGCTTCTGCCCTCCAAACTTAGATCCTTCTCCAGAAAAAGACAGAAAAGCTCTGTGTATGGTGGTGATCACTGAGGCCGCTCTCCAAGGAACAGCATTGAGGAGGAGAGCTGCGGCTGGGAAGAAGCCAATCATGCATCCAGGGGACCTGGGGCTGGGAAAAGGCGGCCACATTTGAGGACCGGGGGCAAGCCAGCACGGCTGTGAACTATAAGTGGGTAGCCCTCGTTTGCTGTAGGTAGAACTGTAGGCTACCAGGCTCTGTTCTGGCTTGGGGAAACACCAAAATGGGAGACCAGGTAGCTGAGAGCGCTGCCCTTCTGGGTAATGGGTGGTCACTTGGTACCCTCTTTGAGGGCTAGGCATTTGATACAGCCACACTGGGAGCAGACTTCAGAGCAGCTCAGGGGTGATATTCATGCCTCATTTGCACTATCCATCCCAGCCCCCACCCCAAGTATCCTAGATCCATTATACCTAGGGGTGGCTCAATCATGAATAATCATGGCCAGGCAATCCTTGGTGGCTCAGTGCAGCTGAGATGCACACACGTGCCTGCCTGGTCATGGCAAGGTTGGTCTCCTACTCTTCCTCCTCAGGCTCCACCCAAACTGGTGGCCCTGAAACAAACAGCACGCCCCCCCAACCCCGAAGTGATTAGCAGGAGGCCAGAGCAGGTATCACCCTGCAGGCCTAGAGGGGGCTCTGGGTTGACTTGCTCCCCCGAACTCTACAAATGACCCTGCCTGTGTTTCTTAGCTACAAGGTGACTTATTCTCTGCTAGTTCCAGAGATAGGAGTTAGAAATCAAAGTGTCGCCAGACCAGCAGCTCCTGCGGCTCTCTTCTGTGCACAGCCGGCTTCTGGCAGCTCCTGGTATTCCCATGCACGTGGTAACACAACCTCAGGCTCTGCCTCCATCTTCCCAAGGCTGCCGTCTACTTTGCTCCTGAGTTCTCACCTCTTTCTGTGAGGCACCTGACCTCAGAGTCAGGGCTGACTCTAAACCCCAGATAAGCTGATTTCAAATCCTTAACTGATGATATCTGAAAAGACCATTTGTCCTAATAAGATGACATGACAAGACACACACACACACACACACACACACACACACACACACACACACACACAGACACCGTAACACAAAGGGGTGAGGATATTCAGTTCCCCACAGGCCCTGAGGCTGATTCTGGCCGGAAGCTAACGTGGGCCGCCTACCATACATCCTGTCTTGCATTGCCAAAGCCCATTGGCCTCCCTACCGCTACTCTTTTACATGATGGCTCACTGTGTTACCATTTCAGATTCCCCTCATATCCACTGAGGTCCCTGACCTTCCTAGAACTGCAGGATGCCAGCCTGGGTCCAGCCCAGCTCTCAACATCAGGTTTGGGGCTCAAGTGCTAGGTACAGCCTGTGGTACCAGATCCAGAGAACACACACACATCAGCTCTAGGGAAGTCATCTGCAGAAAACAGCATTGACAATCAGGTAGAACACAAGAAGAGGAAGGAGAATCAGGGGTCCAAGGTTGTCTTTGGCTACACAGCAAAGATCCAGATAGGGTCAGTTTCATACAACACAAGAGAGAACATCGACTGAGAAATGCCTCTGTCAGATTGGCCTGGAGGCAACTCTGTGAGGTATTTTCTTGATCAGTAATTAATATGGGAGGGCTTCTCCCTCTGTGGGTGGTGCCACCCTGAGCAGGTGATCCCAGCTCACTAAAACAGTAAGCAAGCCAGAGGAAGCAACCCAGTGAGCAGCATTCCTCCGCAGCTGCTGCTTGGGTTCTTGCCCTCTGTGACAGACTATGAAGTATACAGTGAAATAAACCCTTTCCTCCTCTAAGTTGCTTTTGGCTAGTGTTTTATCATAGGAAAAACAAAACAAAACTGGGACACCTCATTACATGAGACACTGACATAAAACAAAAGCAAAACCCTAAAGAAGAGGAAAGAGCATTAGCCTTCTTGAGCTGCGTATCGCAGCATCACCTGGATTTCCGCTCTGCTGAACTAGCTGTTGGCAGGGCTGATGAAGGGCTGAGTCCCCAAAGAGCATGCTCCCATGTGTCCTTGGGGGATGTTGCTTGGCACTCCTCCTGGAGTTGGGCCCCAGGAGTTTCAGACCCAACAAGGCTTCCAGGAGTCTATTCACCTCAAGCTCCCTTGCCCTCTGACTTCCTGTGTACACATCTGTGTGAAGAGGTCAGCTGTGTTCCTTAAGAATCCTTACCTCCCCCATGTCACAAGGTCAAAGCCCAGCTACTGAGAAGGACCTGAGGTCTTCCAAGTAGAAATGACCTACAGACCTAGCAGAACCCACCAAAGGCAGGCCACCCTCTCCTGGGATGCCCCTGGAATCTGGGGCCCAGTGTTCCACTCAAGTCTTCGGAAAGGAATGCCCCCAGGGGATTCTAAATGTGGCCTCAGCTAAGATAGCCTTCTAGGGCAAGCAGGAAATCACACTGTGGCTCCTGTTGGCTGTTCTGGGAAGGATATCATCATTAAAACCTCCTAACTCACTGGGCACAGATACAAACTGGTCATCTCAGCTACACCGGAGGCCGAAACAGGAAGATAGCAATCACACTCTACTGGAACAGTAAGTTCAAGGTCAACCTGGACATCTTAGCAAGACTCTGTCTTAAAATAAAGAGCCAGATATGTGGCTTGGTGAGATTCTTTACCTAGCATACACGAGACCTTATTTGCACCAGCCTGGTCACATTGTGGATTAGCCCAAGACCTGCCAGGCACCACCAATATACTAGAAAGACATTCCTACAAACTCATCATTGTCTTTGACCAGTGCCTCTGACTGGAAGTGTAGATCACAAAGCCAAGAGCGTCTGAGTTGAAGTAAAGGGACATAGAACCCAAAGCCAGAGGGGAGACAAGAAAAATCAGGTCTCTTCAATTCCCTTCAAACCTTAAGACCCCAGGTCTGTTTTCCCCTCTGCAAAGCCAGCATATGGTAAAGACTCAGGGTCCAGGCCCTGGGAACTCAGAGAAGGGCACAGCTTTGACCACTAGGACTATCTGAGGTGACAAATCCCATATCACACAGACTCCTGTGTACCTTGAAATGGCTATTACCCCTCAGTAACAAAATGGCCTTTGTGTCCCCCTAGTATTTATTTCCCTTACAAGTCCTCCATAGCTGTTGTTGAACAAGGCTTCAGTCTTGTGAGTGCCTCCTTGACAGCCTGCCTAGCATGCATAAGGCCCTGGCTTTAACCCCTGGTGTATCTCAGTGAAGTAACTTCACTGCACCCTAGACACCTCAATCGTGCCATCCCGTGTGTCCCCTCCTGGTCCCCCACACTTTTTCTTCCTCCCCAGTCTAATGATTTCCTGCCCAGCACTGTGAGTAACCTGTGTGCCTTAGAACGTTGTGTCAATGGAATCACACAGTGTGACCCTTCCATGTCTGGCTGCCTGCCCAACGCTGTCTGAAGGTTCACCCAGTGTAACTCCACCTATAGCAGACGCCCGCCTTCCTTCTGAACAATAACAGTCCGTTGTACCAACACGCCAGAACTGACACAGCTGACTGGTCTCCACTTTGGGGAGACTTTTTTTTTAAGTTCCCAAGAATGTACAAGTTCTTCTACAAGCCCTCGACGAGCATTCCTGCCAGAAACACGCCTCGGCATCAGATTGCCGGTGGGGAGTGTGCCTAGAATAACAGGTGATTCTTTAAACACACTCCTTTCCTGTCCAGAAAGGGGGGATGAACTGGGAGGGTTGAGGGTACGGAGGCTGTCATTGGAACCCAGCCTAGAAGGACATCACAACCCCTCCCCACCCTCGCCACCACAGCCTTACATCCTACAGACTCACCCTTGCTGTTGGGCAAGTGCCACTGTCTGAAAATGTGGGTCACAAAACTGAGTGCTTCTGGGCTGAGGCAAAGGGACACAGAGCGGAAGCCAAGGCCAAAACCCTTCCAGGTTCATTCATTTCCCTGCCTTTTCTCCTGTCTGATGTCTCTCCTACACCGTTCCTTCCCCCACTCCTTCACTTCCTTCACTTCTTCCCTCCCTGTCAATTCTTCCCTTCCCTCCTCACCTCTCTCCTTCCCCCTCACTGCCTTTCTTTCCACAAACCACCTTCCCTCCATCTCCAAGACCCCCAAGCAGCCAGGAGCTGATACAGAACTGTGAGCTTATCCCATATAAGCCCTGTCTTGGGACAAGATTACTCTACTTTAAGGAAAATGTTTCTCTGTCGATTTAAATTATGTCTGGTATACTGTTAGTTAAATACGCACAAGCATAAAGCTGGGAACATGTCCCTTATGCATAGAGCTCTTTTATAACCATAAAGCTCAAACAAATTTATAAATGAAATAAAAACAAACTGCAAAACCAATAAACTTCAAATTAACAGCATTAATTTAATGGAACAAATGATACTGTTTTCCTGAAACTAAATCAGTGCTCACAGCGTGGCTCTGGGGCAGCCTGCTGTGGTCTCCATCTTCTCTGAAACTCTGCTGTGAGCTGGGGGACCCCACTCTCCCACCGCAGCTCCACTCGAAACCTCCTGTCCTGTAGAGTCCCAATGTCTTTGTGCTTCGGTGGCTCACTTGGGAAAAGGAATGAGGGGGAGACAGCTTGTGTGGGGCTGGGGGTGCAGCTCGGTTGGTAGCATGCTTACCTGGCATGCACACGGCCCGAGGTTCCGTTTCCAGTGCCTCATAAAACTAGAATGGTGCACACCTGCAGCCACAGGAGGAGGCAGAAGGAGCAAATGTTCAACGACATCTTTGGTCATGTCAGTTCCATTTCATCTTTGTCTACATAGTAAGTCTAAAGCCATCTCGAAATACATGCGACTCTGTCTCAAAAGCAGAGGCAGGGCAGAGAGGAGGCTCAGCGGGTTAGAAGCACTTGCTGCTCGCGCACAGGACCCAAGTTCAGTTCCCAGCACCCATGCGGGTAGCTTAAAACCACCTTTAACTCCAGTGTCAGGAGATCCAACCACCTCTTCTGGCCTCTATGGGTCCCTACATTCATAGGCATGTATACAAACACTTGAGAACGTCGTACCCATAAAAATGAATAATTTGAAAGAGACTTGTGAGAATTCAGCCTTTGGTACACATACAAGTCCCTGGGCTTGACCCTTTGGAGGCCAGAAAAGCCACCCCACTACATTATGATCACGTTCTGCTATAAACATCTCAGCATTCTTATTTATTACATATATATATATATTCATGTATAGCTATCGATGATACAGATATAGATGTCATGTATGTGCAATGCCCACAGAGGTCAGAAAAGAGCACTGTATTGGGTGCCCTAAACTGGAGTTAAAGAGAGTTGTGAGCTGTCAATGCAGATGCAGGGAACCAAACCTTGGTCCTCTGCGAGAGCATCCGGTGCACTTAACTGCCGAGCCATTGATCCAGCCCTTCTGAGTGACTTTTAACAAAGGGTCCTCTGTCTTCGTACTACACTGACCCATGTACCTATGTCAGAGCTCCTACAGGCAGTAGAGCTGAGCGCACAGTGGGTACTCAGTCCTGTTTCTGTGTGTGCTTAGTACTCCTACTACCAAGTGTAGTTTGCCTAGGATGTGTTCCTCCTAGACAGTACCATCTCCCGTTATGTGGCAGGGTTGGAGAAGCCACCTCATGTGTGTAATTGGATTTGACTACGTCTTGGAGTTGGGTATGCGCTATGGAGGAGGGACTCTGTAATGGGGGAAAAGACTAGCATGGTTATCCTGAGAAATGAGCCCTTGCCCACCCCAGCGCATTGGCTCGTCTCCAGCTCCCAGGCCTCAGTCACTTTTATCAGAAATGGGCCATTCGAAACACTGCTCGCTATTTTCTTCAAACTGCTTAAGTCGACGGCCGGAGTTGAAGTTAACAGGTTATGGAGTTGAAGACACCTTAGTGGATTAGAAGCTCATACAGAGTTGCTAATTTAATTTCCCCCTTTTATTGCTGTTCTCGTACAAAACAGCACAGAGAGCCCTTTTTCTGAGAGGGAGATATTAATAACCAGGGCATACTCCTAGAGCAAGAGTGGCATTAAGATTTTGCCAGGTTGGGGTTGGGGATCTGGCTCAGTGGGGTTGGGGATCTGGCTCAGTGGTAGAGCCCTTGCCTAGGAAGTGCAAGGTCCTGGGTTCAATCCCCAGCCCCGAAAAAAAAAGAAAAAAAAAAAAAAAAGATTTTGCCAGGTCATTCTATTTGTCTCTGACTTCTCAAGGCTCCTATGCTGGCCCCGATAGGACACAGACCCACAGGATCAAGTGCTCAAAATTCTAGGAAATGGAAAAGCCCTCAGCCACTGTCAACAGAGCCGAGTAGCATCCTCACCTGCCCTGAGCAGATGTCTGCAATCAACTCCACCAGCCCCTGGTATGGGCGGGGCCTTGTCAAGGAAAAGGAGGAACTTGGGCATCTAAGGATAGAGTGCTAATATCCTCTCACTGTGGAAGACGAGGACGTCAGGGAGAGTCAGTCTTCCTCCTGGGTCAGGGATGATGTGGGCTGTAACCCAGTTAGCATCCTTTTTCAGCCCCTGGACTGGGATCCTCCTTCCCCTTACCATAAAACCTGAGTTTTCCTTTGCTATGGCGAGGCCCGTGGACAAGGATATGTTGTGGCAGCACTGTTGGGGCCAATTCTTCTGTCTGCCACTCCTTCCTGGGCCTTCTGGCCTTCCGCAACCTTAGGCACGATAAGCCCCAGAGGCCATATGTGGCCAGCATCCACTGTTGTAACCCTCCATGAGATGACTTCCAAGGACAGGAAAGCCAACTTCTGCAGACAAATGTACCAGGTAGCCCTGAGCCCAAGATGGTCCCTCCTCTATCAGAGGGTCCCACAGGCCCAAGCAAGACAGCCCAGCTGCACCAGCCACAGGGCCCTATGACCCCAGAGGGTACCTCTGATATGGCAGTTAGACTCTAGAGATCATGGTATCCCGAACCCCCACATATCCTCACTAGCTGTGTGTGTAATGCAGCCAGGCTGAATCGAGGCATGCGATAAGTGTAAAGTGAACATTTTGTATGTAAAATATGTCAAACTTAGTTCATTAGATTCTATGCTGATGACGTGTCAAAACGTCAGCGTTTGATAGATTAAGTTACAGTAGACTATTGAAATGAGCACCACTGGTTTTGTTTCTCTGTTTCAGGCAGCTTCTGGGAAATGTAAATTAGATGTATATATATAGAAAAATCTGAGGAAGACAGAGGAGATGCCTCACAGGTCAACTGGGCTGCAGTTGAGGGTATAGATTACTTGCCTAACACACACTTGCCTAACAGGCTAGCTTTAATCTCTAGCCAGGTATGGTGGTAGGTGTCTGTAATCCCAGAACTCCATAGATAAAGAGGGTCAGGAGTTCAAGGTCATTTTCCTCCATTCAAGGTCAGTCTGGCTACATGGGGCTCTGCATCAAATGTTAACAGATAGAATCATAACCAGACAGAGGGATAAACCATATTCTACCATGGTGTGGGCCCCACTGCAGGCTTACTCCTGGGCTGTGGTTCTGGGTGGCCTCCCAAGCCAACCCCTGGAGTAGAAGGAGGTAAGGACCGAGAATCCTGGCAGGAAGCCCTCAAAGGAGAAACTTCAAGGCCGGACTGTGACAAATATTAGTAGGACCAGAAAGGCACCATGGCTTTCCAGGAGCACCTGGCCACAAGTGGCAACAGATGGTCTGAGTTTCCCTGTTCTCTTCTGGATCTCGCTACAATATCCGGAGACGCAATCCCAGACCTGCTGTCACACAGACGTGGGCAGACATTTGCCACTTGGAGTGTGGCTCCTTCCGTGCTAACACAGCATGCTGGTTTACAGACTCATAAAAACGCAAGAGTTATTATCCTCTACCCCGCAAGCCTATCTGGGGTACCCACTTAACGGCACCCATAGAATAAATTACTTCCGGATGACACTTTTTAATTGAATTGAACTAACAGCTCAGTAATATGTTGCAATAAGAAGAATATTAGGATGATTAAAAGATCTGAAAACTCTTGCAAAATTAAATGATTAAACGTAACACCGAGTAAATGAGTGAGTCTGTGTACATTAATCAGTTGTGGGCCTCAGCAAACAGTTTTGTAGCTAAGCGCCCGTTGCAGCCCCACACGCTCATGGCTTCTCTCGTCCTCTGTGTGGCTCTCCATCAAATCCTCTTTACTGCCACTCAGAGAGCCAAGTAGCATCTCCCAGAGCCAAAAAAGCTGAAGTCCTTTCGCCTAGGAGTGTTGTCAGTCATGACTTCCGGTCAAACACTAGTTCCTGTAGTTCTGGCCACATGTGTTCATGTTTATCAGTGTGTGTGCAGGTGGGTGTGTCTGTGTGTACAGCCAGGGTGCTAACTGTGAACACTTGTTGTAAGTTTCACTAAAACGGAAGGGAGCAGAAATTCAGATTCTGGCAGAAATTCAAATTACACACACCTGTAATCCCAGCATGGAGCGAGGGTACAGAAGGAGAGTAAGTTCCCAGCCAATTCAGACTGTATGGCAAGACTCTGACTCAGAAAAGAAGAAAAAGGAAGTTAGGCTTATAGGAAGCGACTTAAGTACCTACTGTCCAAATCTGAGACCCTGAGTTTGTACCTCCGGCACCCAAGTATAAGAGGTACAAATCTGTAATCCCAGGGCGGGGGAAGGCAGAGATGGGTACATCCCCAGAGCTCACTGGGCAGCCGGCACAACTCTATAAGCTCCAGCTTCAGTGAGAGCCAGACCCCGTCACAGACAGTAAGGTGGTGATCTATCAAGGAGCACAGCCACAGGAACCTCTGGACTCCACACAGACACTCCCACCTGCACGCACACCGATATGCACGGACATATACATACACCACACACACAAGGGATTTTAGGAGCTGGAGGGATGGCTCACCGGTTAAGAGTGATGGCTGCTTGGTTCCCAGCACCCAAGGGAGGTGGCTCACAATTGCCTGTAACTCCAGCTCCAGGGGATCTGATGCTTTCTTCTGAGGTGCACAAGTACCTATACACAGGCTATACTCCTACACACATACATATACACATAAATAGAAATAGAGAGAGAGAAAGAATTCTGGCTTTCATGCCGATCTCAGGAACTATAATTTTTGGTGGCCCCCCCTTTCCTTCTTTTGTTTGTTTTTAAGATGTCTCTTGTGCCCCATAGCCCAAGTGTGGAATCTGCCAAATTGGTCTTAGGAAAGTGCAGGTGGGTGTCATATGGGGAAAGCAGCTGTGAACAGCGTCCCAGGAAGGTGTCATCAGCGTCCCGCCCTCCCTCCACCACTGACCACACCAGCCAGCACCACACAGGTACCTCCTGTATGACCTACAAAACTAATTACCTCCCTTACACAATTCATCCTCCACCTGCCCAGAGAAAACACAGGTCGTTCCTTTTCTGATCATATAAATCTTTCATGCCCCATCCATAGCCATAATTAGTTGCATAAAAATTCAGGTTATGATTCGGGCCGTTATTAGGGAAACATGAAAACACTGAGAAGTTGTGTTTCGCTCTCTGATAAAACCTCTCAAGGTCTCCATTACAGAGAACAGAAGGGACTTTGTACCTCATTAAGGTTAAAATTCAATTCAGAGCAGGCTCTCATTGGCTGGACTTGATACTGAATATATTTCCCCAGGCGTGCCTGGCAGGAAGTACAGGGCAGGTCTGCTGCTATCTTCTCCACCCTGTGATGCCCTGGTGACCCCCCTCCAGGGTGCCTTCCCAGGCTAAGGGTCTGGAGCTTCCTAAAACAAAGCCGTAAAAAATCTCCTCAAATGAAAATGGATCCCGGAAAGTGCCTTGAATACACAGAGATCCAGTAAGTCTGAGGCTCCCGAAGTAGAGGCCAGCTTTCTGAGAAGTTACAGAAATGAGGCTGCCATTGTCTAAGGGTTAGGGGGAGCTAGGTGTGAGGGGTGGGGGTGGGGACACTATGGGTTGTAAGTACCTGCCAGGGCCATTAAATTCTTCTCCCCCAACCTGGCAAGCTCAGAGCCCAAGGAAGGAATCGCATTCCCACAGTTACCCTGGAGACCAAGAGGGTTCTTAAAGGTCAGCAGGTGTTGGCAGGGCTTCCCCTCAGCCTTCACAGTCTCTGTCTGTCATACTACCTCAGCCCCACGGCTGGCCACACTCATAAAGCAGCTTCAGCGGAATTCTAAATGATCAGGGAAGCTCCCCTCAGAGAACCAAGGGTCTGAGCTCGGAGGAAGGGCATTGTGGCTTCCAGAAGCTTCCTGTCATAAAGACCCAGCCCATTATGGGAAACACACCCTCTTCAGGTTAAGTCACACCTTAACCTGTTAATGTTAGTCAAGTTTCTGTTGCTGTAATATCTATGTGTGTATATTATATGATGAGGTGAAAAAATGTAATTTACATGAAAAAAGGCTTATTTTGGTTCATAGTATTAGAGGTTTCAACCCCTGGTCTCCTGGCTCCATCGCTTCAGGCCTGTTGAGGCACTGAACGTTACCATGGGAACAAGTAGCAGAGGAAACCCATGTACTTCATAGAGGCTGGAGAACAACGAAAGAAAGGAAGATGCCGGGGTCTCAGCATCCCCTTCATGATATCCCCCATGATCTAACTCTCTTCACTAGGCCCCGCCTCCAATGCTCTACCACCTCCCAACAGTGCCAACAACCGGAGAACACATGGCCCTGTGGGAAACATTTAAAACTCAGACCACAATATAATCAATCCAGTACCAAGCAATTAACTGGTTCTGGGCATTGGCAGTGAGCAAGGAGGGACTTATAGTCTACCAGATGGAGAAGCTAGGGCGGGAATGGCCACACCTCAATGGTTCCTATCCTGATCTTGTCACCTGAAACACCCTCTTATCTCAGTGGATTTCACCGTTCACTTGTCTCCAAGACAAATGCCCTAAAAACTTTCATTTGTCAAAACTCTGGAAGCCACTGCCCTGAGCCAGCAGGAGAGGTGGGGGGAACCCCGCTTTGTTATCAGAGGAGGAGACCATTTCATTGTCCTATCGAATTAATCCAGTATGTACTTGGCCGTGATCATTACTACGCCCTTCACCACCAGGCCAGCTCGGGAATGAACATTAATACATTCCGTGCAGTCTCTTTATGGGGAGGATGGGATCCTGGTGGCCCTTGACAGAGAGGACTGGAACGTGATACAACAGAAGACTTTTGAAATGCTAATGCACGCTCCCTGCAACTTAATTTTATTTTATATATATATATGACATTTCACAGTTCCGTAGCCTCAGTAGCTAGAACAGCGCCGTAAAACTGACAACACGGTGATTTACGGAGGAGAGTCCATCCAAGGGGAATGGATTGTAAGCCTTTAAAGACCCTGTTTAGCGCCTCTTACCTGGGGTCAGTGTTCATTTTCAATAGTCATAAAAGTGTTCCGTTAAATCACTCGCAGAGTGGCTCGGCTCCTCTTCTCCATCTTCGTGTTGGATTATGGAGCTAATGAGGCAGAACCCCGCAGGAAGGGCCAGAGTAGGCTCATGGGGGTTTCCCCTGAGTTAGGAAGTACCAGAGAAGGCTGACTTGAATTAAAGACCTGCAGAGGAACCGAGGGGAAGAGCCAGGCTCTGAGCACAAAGGGTTTCCACCCTGAAGTTGGAAGGCAGTGCTGGGTTCCACTCCATCCCAGCCTTCTCTCCGCAGGCTTCACAAGCGCAGCGTTCACCAAACCAATATTCATAAAAACCCAAAACGCAGTCGGGCCTGCAGCCAGCAGCATAGGAAGATGAAAGAGGGCCCACTGCATGCCTTGTGGGATTTTCTAGACCTCAAAGGCAGCGAGAGGGGCTGCATAGATCTAACAGGGCAAAGGGGTTGAAGCCAAGCCTAAAGCAGGACCTGGATTAACAGATGACCTTGAAGACTGCATCTGTGATCACCAAGAGACCCCGAGACAGTGACACCCTGAAAAGAAACACTCTCTCTCTGCCTCTGTCTTTGTCTCTGTCTCTCTCTGTCTCTGTCTCCTTTCTTTTCTTTCTGAACTAAAATCTGTCGTTTCATAGTAAAATGTGCTGATTCTATCCACATTGAAAGATTGGCTGGGGAAGATAGCTCAGTTGGTGAACTGCTTGTCATCCAAGCACGAGGACCTGTGTTCAATGCCCACAGTTTAAGAGCTGAGCGGGCTGGTGCACACCCTGACAGCCACCACCCACCATCCCCGTTGTTGGCCAGTACTTCCCCTACCTGGCCTATCCTACCTACCCTGGGATCATTTGACTTCTCAGTCATGCCAGCAGCTTTGGAGATGAAAGAACACACCTGAACAGGCCATGGCCGTGAGCCCACCTACTCCTGAGACGAGACGGTGCAGGCCAGGGGCTGGGGGAGGTCTTTTGATGAGTTCTTCAGGTCGTTGTGTTATTGATATACACGCATAAGTAGCTTTTAAAAATATCCGCAGGGCTTCAAGGGCCATGGCCTAGTATAAAACGCTGAACACCTGTCACGCCCAGAGCCACATGGGAACCTTTGGCACGTGTGAGATGTGCGGTGGGGTGGAACTGAGAAACCACAATCACTGAATCCCAAGGCACCTGGCTCCAGGGTACATGGAGGCTGCTCTCTGAAAACACTAAGTCACAATACTTTCTGTGCTCCCACAAGCCTGGGCATCAGTGGAAAGGATCCATTCCAAGACCTGACATATCATCTGGCCTCAGTTTCCTCATCTGTGAGATGGACAGATGTCCCCAACCCATGCTCTCTGCACGGCTGATGGGAGGAGGAAGAAGATGAGGAGGGGGAAGAAGAAGAGGAGGAGGAAGAGGAAAAGGGGGAGAAGGAGGAAGAGGAGAAAAGGAGAAGGAGGAAGAGGAGAGGGAGGAGGAGGAGCAGGCAAGCCTGGACTACTTAGCATGGAAACCTCTGTAGGTTCCCAACAAGGATTTCTTTTTTTTTTTTTTTTTTTCCGGAGCTGGGGACCAAACCCAGGGCCTTGTGCTTGCTAGGCAAGCGCTCTACCACTGAGCTAAATCCCCAACCCCAACAAGGATTTCTGACCAGGACCTGCAGCCTTCCTGTCAGGGGAGCCCTTTGTCAGCTGACTTCTGCTTCAGCTGCTCTGGGAACCCGTGCAGCATTCTTGGGAGAGCAGGAGACTGCTCGGTCTAACCTCAAAGGCAAGCCATACCACAGCTTCCCATAAAATGCAGGGGCCCTAAGAAACTGATCCTCCACTGCTAGGAAGGGCAAGCCGTGTCAGGGACACTGGTGACAGCACTCAGTCCCAAGCTAACGAGTCTCAAATCCCACTGGGGTGTTGATCCCACCACTGTTGCCTGTTGCTCTCTGCAGCTCTGCGTCCACTCCCCCACATGGGGAACAGCCCAGCGTGGGGACATCAGACCAGGATGGTCAGCCATGCAGGATTGTGAGCAGCCCACATGTCAGGCCACTCCTGTGGACCTGTAAGTCCTGAATGCATGTGAGTCCTGGATGTACACACCATTCCTCCCTGGCGTGTGATGGACAGCAGGCCACTTCTCCAAACTAGCGCTGCCAAATAATGTTTTGAACTATGGTTTCACTCTTACTTATGTGATGGCTGGAATTTTTCAGATTTTGTAAGCTTTGGGGGAGTTAGGGCTCACCCTGCTCATAGTTCACCAATAGAATCCAGGCCAAGTGCCATAAGGGCTTCCCCCTCTGGAGCAGGGTAGGGCAAGGGCATGGCAGAGAGGAAGCTAAAGCCTAGAACGTTCACACTGGCCTTCTGCCAGCTTCCCTGGTTTGAGCAGAGATGTACCAGGAATATTTGTAAATGTCTGGGCTCACCGGTGCCAGTATGGTCAGTGAGCCTGGGGAAAGCCCAGGATGCATTGGAGAATAGCCAAGAGTTCAGTTTGGCTCCATCTGAGTAGGAACAGTGGGAGATGAGGTGTTAGTGGAGCTTAAATGCCAGGCAGGGGAGGGCAGATTTCCCATGAGAGGCTCAGAGCAAAACGCCATATTCCAGAGAAACAAGGTCCTGCCATGGAGCCACTGTGGGGCGATAGAGAGAAAAGAGTAGATTTGGAGGGACATAGGATGGGGTGACTATAACTGTAAAGATGGGGAGAGGTAGGGAGGGGAGGGGCTCAACCCTCCTTTTCTCAAATAGCCCGCTCACTCAGCTGGCCAGCAGCCCTGTGTGTGCGCAAGCTAAAACAGACACCGCATGGCACTGCTGCCAAAGAATAATTTGCCATGGGTCAAGATGCAGAGATTTCCAAACTGACAGATGGTGGAGGGTCTTGGGAGAGGGATCCAGGGGCATTTTTCTTACTGAGACTTGTCCTTGGACAAAATGTATATCACAGGCCTTTCTTTCTCAAAGATAGATGTAAGAGGCTGGCAGAGAGGGGGGGGGAGATCGAGATCCCCACACGAGGAGAAGAACCCCCTCCCCATGTCCCAGGACTTTTCGACACAGGGACTGCCTCTCCAGGAGAAAGGTATCAGCAGAGGTCTGTGGCATCTCTGAAAGGGGTGGCAGTCACTCTTCCATTCAGGGCAGCTCCCGAGCAGACTGGGTGGTTGAAGGGAACAATGCCTCCTGCCTAGGGAGAGAAAGCCTCCTCTAGCAAAGAAAACATGTGTGCTTACGTCTTGATGTTGAAGTATGCCGTGGTTCCCAAATGGTGCCACTGCTGGCATCATGGCCAGATCTCCTTGTTGTGGGGACTCTCATGCACCTTGTAGTATACAATTCCTGGCCATCACTCTATAGAGGCCAACAGGAAACTGCCTTCTCCCTTCACCATCCTCATTGAGACAACCAAAACACGGGGACTAGTTGAGAACCACAGACGTAGACTGAAGGGTCCTGCCTCTTCTCCCCACCCTCCATTCCACTTCCTAATATCATGTCCCGCCTACCATCTGTTCTGTCGTAAAGCTCCGGGGACTGGGTGTAGTGACACGGGCCTCTTCAGATTGGGACAGGAGGATTAAGAGTTCGAAGCCAGCCTGAGGTACACTGGTGAGTACCAGTCCTCAACCTTCCAGCCCCTTGTTTTCTTCACATTCTCCTAGGGATCCCATTTCAAACATCTCTTGAGTGTGGATGCATTGCAAGGTTGCATCCTAGCCTAGACCACCTCTCCCCTGAGCCCTAGGCTGAGGTCATACAGCTCAGTCCCCATCCACCTACCTCTGCTAAAAGCAGTTCCTGATTCCATCTTTTGTATCTTCTCTCAGTCACTCAACAAATAGCCCAGCGCCCAGCTGGGATTTCAGCCCCCAGCTCGGTAATCAGCTTCAGATCTTCTCTCCCTATCCATCCCCAGTTCTCATCTATCATCATTCAGTCAATCCACCTCCAGCTGATGACCCAGACTGTCAGCTTCACAATCACTCACGGTCTAGCCAAAGCCCTTGGCACCACCACACCAGCCTCCTGTCAGTTCACTGTCCTCTTCACATAAACAGTGAGCAGAGCCTCCTCCTGACAAGCTGCCCAAGCCAGCCTGGTTCTTGCCTCGGCGGCTCTAAGAAGAAGAACATAATGCAGATGTGACTGTGAAGTCTGAGGGGACAACAGTCTGGACTTTGGAGAGAGGTATCTTTGTTCCCTATGCTGGGGATGCTGGAGGGCCCTGTGACTCCCTGATATCAAGGGATTAACCTGCCTAGGAAGCTGCCACCAGGGTGTCCTATTAACACAGCTGGGGATTTCAGAGCACCTCTGGCACCTGTCTGAAGTCCTCCTGTGACTTCCAAATGAAATCCAAGCTCCTTCCAGTCTGTCACCACAGGGCCAGCTCTGCTCCAACCTCCTCCCTTACTGAAGTTGTTAGGGTTCCAGATCTGTCTCTGGCAGCCCCAGCAACCTAGAGACGAATAGGGACTGGAAAGATGGCTCAGTCAGTGAAGTGCTTGCCAAACAAGCCTGAGGACCTGAGTTCAATACCCAGAACATGCATTAAAAAGTTGGCATGGTATGTGAACCCAGATGACCAAAAAACAAAAACAAAAACAAAAATCAGCCATAACGGTATGCCTCTATAATCCTAGCACTGGAGGGAAACAGAGACAGAAGGATCCTTGGGGCTCATTGGGCAGCCACACTAGACTATTTGGTTAGCCCCAAGCCAATGCGAGACCCTGTCTTAGTAAATAAGCAAGGTGAATGGTTCCTGAAGATTCACACACACACACACACACACACACACACACTAAATAAAACAAACTTTACAAAACTAAATGAATAAATGAGGGAGTTGGCAGAAGATCCAAGGGCCTGGAGCCCCTCAGCTGGTGTCCACGGGCGGTGTGGAGAAAGCTGGCATCAGAACCAAGTGCAAACCGCTCTCCAAAACAGACTGCTGATGCCTAGTTACGAAGTGCAGCCATGACTGAGCATCCTCTGGAGGATAATTAACCAGAAAGCATGCTATGTTTATTCATAACCCCTTCTGCCATGGCTTCACCCCCTTTGCATGCAAGAAGCAAGCCTGGACCTTGGGTAGAGGTCAAATGGAGTCAGGCAGCCAGGGAAGGTGAGGGGAGAGGGGGCTCCTTCTGGGTACCCTTGCCTCAGGACACACAGAGAGGGGAGAGGGACTTGACCCATAGAGGCATCTCTTCTCCTACATGATGGTTCACAGAAGGCTGCCACTGAGAAAGGCCCCTCAAAGCTTGCTTCTTCACTCCAGAAGCCAAGGGCCTGGCTGAATCTTCTTCTTTTCTCACTGTGCTTGGGAAGATATAGAAGGCTATCAGCTAAGCCAGCGGGGTCATAGGCTAAGGGGGAAAAGGGAGTCTCTATTCTGGAGTTCCCTTCTTCATCTGTCCTGCCTCAGGGATATGGTGGGACCTCAGGAGACCCTTCTTGGCACCTCATCCAAGCTCATTCTGAGCCTAGTCCTATCCTCACTGTCCCCTGAACTGCCGAGCTGCTTCCTGCCTGGGCCTCTGTGCTTTTCCAAATCCTCTCCTCTTCCTACAAAATGACCTTAGCCACACAACTACCAGAGTAATGCTTTAGCACCTGTGAATTAGGCAAGGTCCTTTCCTGGTTTTAAAACCTCCCTATACTGCTGGGAAGATGGTTTCAGTGCTTGCTACACAGTGTGAGGTAAGGACTGGAGTTCCCTGATCCAGAGAACCCGGGTAAAATGCCAGGGGGAGTGGAGGCCTGCCCGTTCATAAGCCTTGGAAAGTAGAACTGGGAATCCCCAGAACATGCCGACTAGCAAGACTAGCCAAATCAGTGAGCTCTGGGTTTGATTGAGAGACCTTGCCTCAGTGATTAAGGTGGAAGAGCAATTGAAGATTTCCAGCATCAACCTCAGGATTCCACATGCATGTTCATACATGTGTGTACACACATGCACCCAGCACCCATGAAGAAGGGAAAAAAATTAATTCCCTGACACTTCCCATCACTTTAAAGCCATTAGACCTTACCTCAACTCTGTTCCACCCAGTCACTTCCTGCCCACCTGCAACTGTGTCACACACCCTGCCATGTCAGCCACACCGGCCTTTAACTTAGTTCCCAGAGCACTTTAGTGCCGACAAACACACACGCACACACATACACACACACATACATGCACACTCACGCACATGCACATGCGCACACACACGCACACACACACCTCAACTTGGGAGTTTTGAACTCTTTCCTCTAAAGTGTCCTTCTAAGGCATAAAGATAACTCAGTTGGTAGGCTGTTTGCCTAACATGTACAAAGCCCTGAGTTCAATCCCTGGCACTGCATAGTGAGTGAGTCATATTACATGCCTATGATCCCGGCACTGAACTGGAATTATAGACAGGAGGAGAAGGTCACGTTCAAAGGCTGGCATAGCTCATCAGTGGTGAAAGGCACTTACGCAAGCCTGGTCCTGCGTTGGATTCCTGAGACCCATGTGGTAGAGGGAGAGAACCAACTCCTATAAGTTATCCTAGACAGACAGACACACACACACACACTAATAATAATAATAATAATAATAATAATAATAATAAATATAAAATGAAATACACCCCCTCAAAGACAAACTGTTCAGGCTCATCCTCAACGACATAGAAAGTTCTGGGCCACCTTGGGATATCTAAGATCTTCAAAATGAAAAATGTCCTTTCCCCAGTCTCTTCACCTTTCAAGTCTCAGGTCTCCCTCTAACTACCGTTGATCCAGAATCCATCCACCAAGCCAGGGAAGGCAAGAGACCCCCTCCTCTGTTCTCCCCCCTCACCTTTTTCTTCATATCCATCATGCTTGTGGCCCCATCTCCTCTGTGTGTTTTCCCTACCCCTCTGACATCCTCCATAGACAGGGGGTCTGTGACAATGTGGGGTAATAGAACCACCTCGCAGCAGAGAAGACTTAGAACAGAAAGTGGATCTCCTGAGTGCGAAGCTGTTCCAAGGCTTCTTGACCTGCTGCTGGCTTCAGGTCCCGCCCACACCACCCTGCTGTTCCCTCAGTAGAAGCACATTAACTTGTGTTCCTTCTTTTCCAAGGGGGTGTGGTAGGTAATTAAAACGCCATCTGCTATAGAAGCCTCCAAATCCCTGTAGTATGCCACAGTAAGGCTGAGTTTGCCACCCTCATCAAGTCTGATGGGGTTGGGCAGCTCACCTCCAACAGAGTCGAGGAGACCATGGTCCTCACTCCCACTTCTGCCTGGCTGTCACGGGGTCTCTGCAGCGGGAGGCCGAAGTGTGGATAACGGCTTCATTAATCAGGGTTCTCCAGAAAAACAGAGTCAACAGGAACTGGAGGTAGCAGTAGAGACTGAGATAGCGAGACAGACAGACACAGATTCTGAGTGGGGAACTGGTCTACACCATTCTAGAAGCCGACCAGTCCCAAGCTCTCTGCTGGTGACAGGCTGGAGTCCCAGGAGACCTAGAAAGACTAACAGTATCCGTCTCATTCTGAAAGTCAGGAGTTTTAAGATCCAGGAAGGGCCAGTGTATGAATTGTTTGTCTTTGTTTCCGGGACAAAATACACTGATAAAAGGGAGGGAGGAAGGAAGGAAGGAAAGGAAGGAAAGGAAGGAAGGAAGGAAGGAAGGAAGGAAGGAAGGAAGGAAGGAAGGAAGGAAGGAAGGAAGGAAGGAAAGGTTTATTTCGGCTCACAATTCCAGGGAACGGTCCACCTTGGCAGCAGGAGTCAGAGGTCACTCATCACATTGCGTGGGCAATGAGGAAGGGAAGGTGAATGCTGACTCTCGGTTCTCTTTCTCCTTTCCATGCATCCTAAGAGCCCAGCCCAGGCAACAGTCCCTCCCACAGCCATACATGCCCATCTCTGTTAAACCAATCTAAATAATCCCTCAAAGACATGACCGAATGGTTCTAGACCCTGCCTATTAACCAGTCAATAGTAATCATCACGGCCAACATCCTACCTCAGTGGCCTCTCTTCCTGGTTGTTCTACTCAAGCCTTTGACTGGATGACAACATCTAATCATATGGGCTCCCCTGACTGGAAGAGAAATGGTGGGGTGAACACTAAGGAACCAGGAAAGGACACACAACAGCCTTTCCTGGGGGTATAGAAATGTCTGCTCCTCTCTCTCCATCCAGAATTCTGCACCCAATCTTAGAGACCCAGCGCACTTCCCGAAGTGCAGAGTAAGTGGCCTGTGATTACAGAAGATACTTTTTAATGTCCCTTCCCCTAATGCCGCCAAGCAATAGGCAGGTGATGCTTGCCAGTATCGCTGTTTTCGTAGGGCTGTGGTTTGAACATGGGCTCTGCCGCCTGTTTGAAGCGACTATCCTAACCACTGAGTAACGTGCTTAGCTCACACCTTTGCACATATCCTGAGCAGAGGTATTTCTATCCTCCAAGAGAGGACAAAGCAAGGAGTGGGAGACACATGGGGTGGCCTAACTCATTGAAGCATCCCCAAGCACAGAGATGGGGGGAAGGAGAGAGGGGGAGGGAGGGGGAGGGGAGGGGAGGGAAGATGAGAGAGAGGAAGAAGAAGAGAGAGGGGGGAGAACTGTGGGAGCCAAGAAGCTCACCCTGCATCCACAGATAGTCGTCCTAACCCCACCCCCACCCCACCCCCACATTCAAGACTCATCTCTGTGAGCTCTGGCTTGGCAGGCACCGGGCCTGTTCTGCTTGCTAGTTCGTTCCCACCACATCTTGGCAGGTAGTAGGTGTTCAGTAAAGAATAGCTGAACACGCAGGAATCCTTCGCCTGCATAAAATTATTTATTCAGTCACTCTGTGTGCCCGGCATTGTATGAAGTGTTGAGGACACAAAGGTAATAAAAGCAGGTCTGGTCTCTGTCTGAATGCAACTCAAAAAGATGTTTGTTTACACTGGAGACCACAGCTTGACAACTAAACTGTAATGAAGAGTGAAGCAACACCAAGCCTCCTAAGTCAACTGAAAATGTAAATTACCTATGACTCTATGGGTAATTAGCTAATACGTTTATTGCCAATCCCAAAATGAGGCAAGCGAGAGGAATGGGGACAACAGCAGAAAAACTGAAACCGGTTGTGCTTATGGAAGCGGGATGCATCCAAGTGCCCTCTAGTGTGGCTTTGGAGCAAACCCCCTACCTAGGCTGGCTACACCTTGGTACTCAAAGCCGGTGTCAAGATAACATGTTCTAGAATAACCCAGCCCCAGCCTCAAGTCAGCAAGGCTTCAACAGGTACTTGAAAAGAGCCCAGCATGACAGTTCTCTGATGGAGAGAACAGAGGAAGAGGATGTCCAAACCTGGGTCTTATTCCCAGCACAGAACACACACACACACACACACACACACACACACACACACACACACACACACACACACACACACAGAGAGAGAGAGAGAGAGAGAGAGAGAGAGAGAGAGAGAGAGAGAGAGAATGAATATCACCTAAACACCATCCCTGAACAGAGCCCAGGCAGTTCCATTCTGTAAACAGTCTAGGGTGTTGGAGACCTTGGACATGCACTTATCATCCTCACATTGTGCCCATCGAAGGAGTGACACCAGAGTTTGTCACCTAGTGACCATACCTCCGTTGGTGACACCCAGGTCACATGAAGAGTGCATCCACCCCAAGGAAAGTCCATATGAACAGAGGTTGCTCCTACAGACCTAAGCACCTGACTTCACTCACCTACTACTGAAATCTTTCAGCAGGATTGTACTGAGCCTCCGTGCACCCTCCAAGTCTCCCAATTATTGGGGTGGGGACTGAGGATATGGCTCAGTGGGTCAAGTACTTGCCACACAACTATGAGAACCTGAGGTCAGATCTCCAGAACCTACATAAAACCAGATGTCACAGTGCACCTCTATAATTCTCCAATGCAAGAAGGAAGGCTGAGTCAAGAGAATCCCCAGAAGGCCAGCTACTCTGGTGTACACAGAGGTGAACAATGAGAGAAAATTGTCTCAAACAAGGTGGAAGGCAGAGACCAACCCCTGAGGTTGTCTTCTGACCTCCACAGACTTGCCATGGTATGAGTACCTACACACACTCATACCTATCAACAGACAGACAGACAGACAGACAGACAGACACACACACACACACACACACACACAGATTAAAAAAGGAGAATGCAGTGGTATGCAGACAGGCTAACCTTTTAACAAGAGCTTTGCATTGGTGGCACCCTTTGAAACATAACATTATGTCCAGGCTGGGCCATGCGCCAGCCATTAAATGCCTTTCTGACATAAGAAAACTAACACCAACTTGGTGAGAATTGGAGACATTTCATTTCTGTGGCTAGGAAGTACCAGAGTCCCATTTGAGCGGGTGCTGCTACATTTGTGAGTCTAGCTGTGTTCAAGTTCACTGGGAGAGGAACTAATGTGAAGACAAACTTGGTTCTCCAGCAGCTGAAATTGTATGGCCTCCTGCTTTCTGGGAAGGGGGGAGGGTTAGCGTGACATGAGGGCCTCTAGGTTCTTAACTTAGCGAAGGAAATAATTCAGTCAAGAGACAGGAACAGTTTAAGCAGAAATATATTTGGCTAGAACACATCAAAGAGAGACTGCAGTAAAAGAGTTTATCTCAAGATGGGGCAGTTGCCAAGTGGGTCTGTATTGTGAATTTTTAAATCTCTGTGTGTGTGTGTGTGTGTGTGTGTGTGTGTGTGTGTGTGTGTGTGGGTGGGTGTGTTCATACCTACAGAGTCTAGAAGTATCAGATTCCCTGGAGCTGCGGTTACACGCATTCGAAAGCCACCTAATACAGGTGCTCAAACTAAACTCAAGTCCTCTGCAGTAGCAAACTACTAAGTCACCTTTCCAGTCCCTAACTGTGAATTTTAAAGATGCTTTAATGAATATTTATGAGGTACATGGCATGCTCATGGGGTAAGCTAACCTGTTTTCTTTTCATCAGGATGGACTTGATTTTCCTTTTAGGGTATTTCCTCCCATAATCCTCTAGAAAAGCCAACAATAGGGAACGTAGTAGCTTAGATGAAGGGTCCGCCATAGTCTCAGGCATTTGAACAGTTGGCGCCCAATTGATGATCTGTTCAGGAAGTTTAGGAAGTGTGGCCTTGTTGGGGGAAGGTATGTCACTGGAAGTGGTCTTTGAGGTTTCAAAGCCTCTCATCATTCCCAGTTTTCTCTCTCTGTGCTAGGCATGAACTGTGTGAGCCCTCAGCTCCCTGCTGCTGCTGCTGCTGCTGCTGCTGCTATTGCCATTCCTGTCTCCCCTCCATGACAGACTCTTATCCCTCTGGAACCATAAGTCCCAATAAGCTGTATAAGTTGCTGTGGTCATAGCTTTTTATCACAGCAATAGAAAAGTCACTAATACAGGCGTTATGTAAACCATCATGCAAGCGACATAATGACGTAGATCTTCTACGGATGTTGGCCCTGTGTTAGTGTATTTGTGGGAAGGCGCTTCAGGAATAGTGGGGACAGCGTAGCCATAGCTTTAAGGATGTATAACCACAGGGGCAATCTGACCACTTCATTGTTCCTCGTTTACACGGTTTTGAGCCTGCTTAAGGAAGACTTGTAGCTTCCTCATGGAAACCCTTCTCTCCAACACCTGTGAAGGCAGGAAGGAGGAAGCCAGTGCTACAATACTTTGTCTGCAAAATGAAGGATGTCCTACCCTGGGGCAGGGGAGTAGAAAGAGGTCTAGGCCTCAGCCCACCTACTATGTGCCAGGCGCCATGCTAGTCACAAACAGCACTATAGCTATAGGACAAACAAGTCAGCCATGAGAGCCACCCTTGTTGGAAGAAGGTCACTTGTGCAGACATGACAGTTGTCATAGTGTATGTCCCATCTCCTCACACCAGCGGGAAGCAAGAGGAACCCCATGTCTGCCAGGAAGCCTCAGCCATAGCACGCTAGGTGCCCAAACTCTGACCACCTGATTTTCTTACCCTCCTTAAAATCCGTCACCACCCAGCAGCTCTCATAAGCAGTGCCAGTTCTCATAGCAGAGGCGTCCATGTCCCTATGGGCACAGAGCACTGACTGGTCTCCATATACATGCACATAAGGGTATACACTGGTACTTTCATATGCTCACACAAACAGGTGCGCACGTGCACACACACACACACACACACACAAACATACAAACACATACACACGCACACACACACACACTGTTTTAAATACAAGGAGTAGGAAACTAGCTAGTGCATAATGTCCAAGACAGAGTAGGTACAGTTATCAGGGACTCTTCTAAATTCTGCATCTGTGGGTGACAGAGGGCCACTGGCACCTTTGTTCTGGAAGGGGCAATAGAGACTTCCAGGAGGAAGGGGCATTAATTATATCGGGAGCGTATTAGTCCTCATGCCTGAAATGCCTGACAGGAAGCTCGAGAGAGGAGGGGTTTAATCACAGCCTACAAGTCATTCCATCATAACAAGGAAGCTGTCATCAGCAGAAGCAGGAAGCCAGCTGAAGATAACCAAGTTAACAGGAAGTAGGGCTGGGCTATAAAGCCTGAGGGTCTTCCCTGGTGACCCGCTTCCTCTAGCAAGGCTCCACCTGCTAAAGCTGATGGGGAACATTTCACATTGGAACCACAATAAGAGAGGGCCACGTAGGAAGCTGTTGGAAGCCATTGAATAGAGGACAGGTATCATGGGGGGAGCTCTTGGGAGGCATGGCAGTCCCTGGTGCTTCTACTTGGGCCATATCTCTTACGATAGTGAGCAAATGGGCGAAGAGCAGAGGCAGAAAACCCTGGAGGGTAAGGCACGCAGAGCAGGCACCACCTGCAGGATGACGGACGGGGCTCTGCAGGGCATCCACTCAGAACTGTCTACTCAGAGCTGTAGAACCTAACAGCTTAGAGTGATGCTCAACCATTGTTGGATTGATTGGTTTTAGACCCACCTAGGAGACGCACCTCTGAATGTGTCTGTCAGAATGTTTCCAGAGAGGTGTAACGGAGGAGGGATGTTAGTTACTTCCCTGTTGTTGTGATAAAAACATGACCAAGACCAAAAGCAATTTATAGAAGGAAGAGTTTATGTTGGCCTACGGTTCCAGAGGGATACTGGCCCATCATGTTGGAGAGGCACAGCAGTGGACTGAGAGCTCTTGGCTCTAAACTCAAGCATAAAGTAGAGAGCAAACTGAGAGCAGGGCCAGGGATTGAGTCTCTAATCCCATCCCTGGTGATGTCCTTCGAGCACAGGTGCCCTACCTAAAACTCCCCACAGAGCGCCACCTACCGAGAACAGAGTATTCAAAGACCCTAGCCTATGGGAGCTGTGGGAGCTGGTTTTCCATTCAAACCATTACAGGGAAGAACCACCCTGAACATGAGCAACTCCCCATCAGGCGGGGTCCCAGGGTGGGGAGAAAAGGGAGACCACAAGCGGAGCATCAGAATTGGTCTCTATCTCTGCTCCTGCTTCCACACGCAATGTGTCCAGTGCTCTCCTGCTGACAAACTTTTCCCGGCATGGTGGGCTATATCCCTTCTCAAACCATAAGCAAAAATAAAGCCTCCTACCTTAGCAGTGTCTTAGTTTGCGTTTTACAGCTGTGAACAGACACCATGACCAAGGCAACTCTTATAAGGACAACATTTGACTGGGGCTGGCTTACAGGTTTAGAGGTTCAATCCATTATCATCAAGGTGGGAGTATGGCAGCATCCAGGCAGGCATGGTGCAGGAAGGGCTGTCTATTCAGAGCTGTTCTACATCTTGTTCCAAAGGCAAACAGAAGACTGCTGTCTTCCAGGCAGCTAGGAGGAGGGTCTCATTGCCCACCCTTATAGTGACACACTTCCTCCAACAAGGCCACACCTCCTAATAGTGCCACGCCCTGGGCCGAGGATATTCAAACCACCATAAGCAGTTTCTTGTCCATGTTTCTTCACAACCATGAGAAAAGTAGCTGACAGTGAGCCCCTTGGCCTCCTGGTCAATTTTATTCATTTTATTGATGTCTACATTGAAGGAAAGGAAGGGGCCTGCCCAAGGTCCCTCCACTTCTCAGAAGCTTCTTCCCAGGAAGAGGTCCTGTCCTATCCACTTAACCCCAGCTCCTGACTGCCTCCCACCCTCAAATTTACCCCAGAAAGCTAACTTGCCTGGTCTTCTCACTCAGCCTGGAAGGAAGGACTGCTAGCGAAAGCTTGCTAAACAGTAAATAAAGAAAGCAGGGTGGGAGAGGAGGGCTCAGGAACCATAAATCTCTTTAGAATTTTAAAAGGAGCTGGGGAATATTGACACGAATTAAATCCAATAAAACATTCATTTAATTAAACTTTAAATGATCCAAATATTTGCTGTTTGGTTAATATTTGTGTAGCTGACGGGAGCAGAATTACGATGGTTCTGCATGCGGGTACTCACGCATTCTAATTTCGCATGAGCTTTTCCTGCACAAAGTACATATGTCTTCGTACATACAAATGATGAGGACCTCAACTGACGAAGATGCATCACCCAGCCCAGAGGGTCGCAGTAGGCTCCCACTACCCTGACCCCAGGGCGTTTGCCTTGTTCGTATTTGGCCCTATGTTCCAGGCTCTACCAGAAAGTTAGGACCCAGGAAGGAGGGGATCCTACCATTCACGTTGGAGCCCTATCCTACATGGAAGCCAGTTCTTGCCGTCCAGAACTCTAACCCATCAGATTGCCTGCCTCTCATCCTCTGCCTTTGAGATTCCCAGGCCCCTCCTTATCTCGGAAGGCAGTGGTTCCCAGGCCTCACAGAAGCCTCCAGGGTGCCCACCATACTCACAAGAGTCCACAGTGGTCCAAGTAGAGGGGCACCACTGTGTGTTAGTTACCTAGGGATGTGGTGCAACATCTGGGGGAAATTTCAGCAGAGAAGTGGAGCTCAAGGGACAGGAGAAGCCTTGTCTCCTGCAAACTCTGTGATGATGGTTTGGCCTGTCTTTCTAGTCTTGATGGATGTTGGCTGCAGAGAGCAGTGATCCCTTTAGAACCTAGGCTCACTTCTTCTCCCAAGGCACTGAGAAAGAGGTAACTGAACACTCCCTCCATTGCTAAGCCTGGTCCACGCTGGCAAGTCCATAGTCCACAGGTATGGATGCTCTGGGTAGAAACAGAGGGCTTCTCTGTGCAGCTTTATCCTAGCTGCCCTCAGGCTGGTCTCCAGGAAGTGGCATGGTCCCTCTCCTGCTCCCCCTAGTTCCAACCAGCAGGACCTCCAGGCTACAAAGGTCAGCCCTGCCCCCCCATCCAAGCTAAGCCTCCCACAAACCTCGGCCACTGGCACATCTTCAGGCTTTGGTCTGGCTCGCAGGATTCAGGGAGCTTCTATAAGAGTATGCAGTATCTTTCTAAACCCCTCAGGATCCCTTCCTTTACGTACCTGGGAGACTCTCTTCTTACTCCCATAGTCCCCTGGAGCAAAAGCAGCATTCCACCCATCTTCTTGCTCCCAGAGCACAGTGATCATCTGAGGAAGAGCTTTCTCCAGCTGAGAATCCTGGCTCCTGAGCTCCAAAACCCCAGAGCTCAATGGGAGCTGCACAATAGTTTCATCAAATCCCCCCCCTCCCTCCCTCCCTCCCTCCTTCCCTCCCCCTCTCCCTCTCCCTCTCCCTCTCCCTCTCCCTCTCCCTCTCTTCCTCCTTCCCTTCTTTCCTCACCCCTTTCCATCACACCCTTCTCCCCATCCTCTGAGTCTGCAAAGCCACACAGTCTGCACCCTCTCTTTCCCTACCCTGAGCAGTAACACCTCCTGGCCCAGAGGTGGGAGGGCAGCAGGCAGACGGTGATTTAAGAGGAAACTTGAAATGCACCACTATAATGTTTGTGAAATATTATGCCGCCCGCGTCCGCATCCATCACCCGCTGCTTATCTTCCCTCGCACTGGCTCCTTCGCTCCAGTCACATTTTTCCTCGGAGTGACCACCCCTCCCCACCGGCCTCTCTGCTGTTGAGCTCCTTTATTTTCATTTTCTCTGTTGTTCACCCATCCATCCAACAGACGCCGGGGGAACGCCTCGTGTGCAGCTTGATCGTCTTCAAAGGCCCAGGGCAGGGCCACTAAATGGCAAGGAAGGGACCTGGCTGCTGCAGATCTGACCTGAGGCACCTGGTTTCAACTCGCACCCTGCAGTGTTAAACCCGCACCTCTTTTCTGCACCGTTCCCCTCCCCCACGGGCTGGCAAGAGGGCTCGTGGTCCAGATGCACAGCCTGGGGCAATGCCACTCCAGCTCCTGGCTCCCAGCAGCCCACAGCGCTCGGCTCCCAGTCTGTGCGTCGTTTCTGACACTTTGAAGGATATACCTGCCAGGGGACCCGTGTCCCAGTATGACAGCGTAGTGAGATAGCATGGCACCGTACAGTTCTGCCAGCACCTTACGCTACATACAGACACACATACCCACCCCTGAGCCAACCTGCCTCCCCAGCCCCTGAGAGGACATAGAGAAAGACCAGGGGACACCCGTTCCACTCCCTCAACTCTAGCCTAGTCCCATGTTTGCATTGAGCAGCCTGGATTTGATTAATTTTTCATAAATCCTGAGAGTTTTAGAAAGCTTGGGGGGGGCGCTGTGGAAATACTTTAGATCCTTCTATGTTTGCCTAGAGTGACCACTTTCCATGCCAGTTAGCAAGCAGAAAGTGACAAGGATTCATAACTTGGCCAGCCTGGAACACACTGAAAAAAAACATAATTAATAAATAAATAAATAATAATGAAAGGCCACAGTGCATGGTCACAGAACAGAAATCTAAATCCAAGCTCAGTGAATCTTCAGACAGAAACAGACTTTCAAAGGTCAGCCAGTTCATTCTCCAGACCTCAGACAGTGCAACCTTTAAGCTAACCCCAGACGGACGACATTCCTGTCGGCTCACCAACAGACCTTGACCGTGCTTAGCAGGTTCCAATTTCATTAAGCCAGCCGCTCCAAGCAGCACACCCCACAACTGGCTCTGTGGTCTCTCTTCTGAGTGGGCCTTATGGGGCCTAGCAACTGGTGAAACTCATGAACCCATGGCCCAGATGTCTCCCCTCCACTTTAGCCAAGTTCCTGACTGGTTTTGACATTACACATCATTGGTACCGATCACCCGGCAAGGGCGTCTATCCGTGCATTTAACTGGCACGTTATAAACCACTTCTGGGGGCCCAAGGCTCCCCTTGACCCTGCTCTTTAGTGAATCCATAACCGTTTACCTAGATTACCTGGGATTTGACCTCTCGTGTCTGCCTCTGACCACTCTCTCCTCTCCCTCAACAGAGGTGATTCAACTGAGCCTCGCCCCTGAGGACAAGGTCAGCGTGACCACAGTGACCGTGGGCCTGAGCACAGTGCTGACCTGTGCCATTCGTGGAGACCTGAGGCCACCAATCATCTGGAAGCGCAATGGGCTCACCCTGAGCTTCCTGGGTCTGGAAGACATCAATGTAAGTTCCCTGACACTCATTCTAATGTATGTCCCAGGGATGCCACCTTGTGGGGCACCATGTGGCAATAGTGGCAAAGGGCTTCCTTTTAATAGGTCTACACTCAGCCTGACAGCTCTCGAGGATCCAAGTCACTGATGAAAAGGATGCCATGAATGACGTCATCATCCTGACGGCAGTCATGTCTAGTCAAAGGAGAGGGGCTACTGACTAGGAGGGAACGTGGCCAGGGCAGGTGGCACCTCATCCCTCGAAGGGATGGGCCACAAGCTGTCAGAGAGCACAGCCAGGCGGAAGGCTTCAGAGCCAGAGAGAGACTCTGGCCAGGAATTACAAAGAGGAAACTCCCGCTCTATTGCTAGATAGAGTGTGGGCAGAAGGCTGGTCCCTGTAGAGGGCAAAAATGAGCAGGGTGACTGGTTGAAGGGAAGGTATGTGACAGACAATGTGTGAGGGGGCCAAGTGAGGCCAGAGGAGGCTTGTTTTGAGGATCTTCTTCACTGGGTAAGTACGTGCAGATTCAAAGACCTTCAAGCTGCCTCCCTCCCCAGATGGACATGTAGGTTATTCAGTCGTGAGTGGCCCTGGTTTAGCACGGAACCAATCCCAGTGTCCAAAGGCATTTACAAAGTGATGCCAACTGTGAGAGCTACTGTATGTATAAACCCACACACCCAATATGCACATACATGCACACATATACACACCACACACACACACACATACATACATACATACATCCACACATCACAACACATACAAAAACCAGACAAACACAAAACACATACAACACACACACACACACACAAAACAACACACCATACTACATACATACACACATCACAGCATGTACAAAAACCAGACACACAAAACACATACAATACAATACACACACACACACACACACACACACACACACACAACACACCATACATACACACATACACATTCCTCATCAGAAGAGAGCAGGTGGGTGAATTCACATAGCCTGATACTTATATGACCAGTAGGAATACTTCTGGACCCTAAAGAACCAGACAGCTAGTTCTATATCAGCTTTGTGATTTTGAGTAATCCCTGGGCCTGCTGGTCCGTGGTAAATTTATCTCTAAGAAAGCAACCTGGGAAGCCCCTCTCTTCCACCGAACTTCAAGAAGACATGAACTAATTAATATTCCAACTGGTCTAGCTTTGGTAAAGGGTTGATGTGGCTACCCACACATTCATGATAGACATCAGCAGTGCTACCCATGTTGGTGAGATGCTGAGGTAGCTGTGGGTCTTGGGCTGAAATAAAAGGAGTACAGTTTTCAAGCAGAGGAGACTGCCCTGCTTGACTCGGGACAGAACAGTGGGGCCGCAATAGGATGCTCGAGTCAGAAAAGGAAGAGTCACAGGATGCATGGTCAGATCCCGACTATCTACAGGAGGTGGAGTAGGGGGTGTGGTAGAGGGAGCTGACCTGAGCCACGTGCCCACAAAGAGACTGATTTGAGCTCCTTAGATGGTTCAGCATTGCTGCCATCGGGCCTGTCTCATGGTAGAGTAAGCCTCCCATCCCTGGGGACATGCACGCACAAGCAGAGACCGTGGTGAGTGGTATAGCCACCCTCAAGATGACAGCTAAACCCACGATCTGAAGATCCTGCCAGTGCTGAGTCTGTCATGGTGTAAGAGGCCCAGCCCCAAATATAAGTGCCATCAAGACTCTAGGCCCTTTTGGGTAGAACCTGCAGATCACAGGAGAAGCAGCTAGAAAAGGATGGCCACTCTGAAGCTTCTAACCTGGCAGGTCTGGCTGAGGCCTGTCCTCAGCCATCTTGTCACAGCAGGCAGGGTTATTTCCCTGAGATTTCCCCTATGTGGTACGGACAGCCAGTGTCCCCTCCCAGCCATCTCTGAGTGTTGGTGAAGCACTGCCCGCGTGGGTACCTAATAAGACACTTCTTGAGTAACATCCTTCACCCCTTCATCCTCTGGATCTGAGATGGCCAGGCCTTGCCTGAAATCATAGCAAGAAAGTTCAGTGTCGTGTGTGTGCGTGCGTGCGTGTGTGTGTGTGTGTGTGTGTGTGTGTGTGTGTGTGTGTATGTATGTATATGTGTGAGTAATTTGTGTGTGTACATGTTTGTTGAGTGTGTGTGTGTGTGCATGTGTATGTTGAGTGTGAGTATATGTATGTTGGGTGTAGGGAGTATCAAGTGCATGTGTGTGTATATGTGTGTTGAGTGTAAGTGTGTGTGTGTTAGGTATAAGTGTATATATGTAATTTATGTGTGTATGTGTATGGTGTGTATTTGTGTTTGGGGGGAGTGTTGAGTGCCTGTGTGTATATATGAGTGTTGAGTATAAGTGTGTATGTGTGTGTCTGTGTGTGTGTCTGTGTGTGTGTTTGGTGTGTGGGGAGTGTTTAGGGCATGTTTGTACATCTGAGTGTTGAGTGTATGTGCATGTGTGTATGTGTGTGTATGTGTGTCTGTGTGTCTGTAAGCGTGAGTGTGAGTGTGTGTGTCTGTGTGCGTTGGGTGTGTGAGCTTGTGTACACAGACCCTATTATAATTAGGATCCATTTACAAACAGCGTTGGCCGCTGTGACTGTCTCCTCGAGAGGCCGGGCCACTGGTGACTGACTAACCTCCCGAGCGTTCCTTGGTGCTCTATTTAAACACATCAGAAATAAGAGCAGAGGCAAATGCTCCTTAGTGCACTTGCCATCAGTTAATTAAATTACTCAAACATGCCTCCAGCACCAACTCGATTGCATTTCTCCTTTTCAAATCAGGTTAGCAATTTGGATAATTGTGGGTGCAACCAGAGATTAATGGTCCCTCGTTACCTCCCCAGAAACACTTGCTCATGGTTGAGTCGGTAGCCTGCAAATAGGCCTAGGCGGGTCTAGGCTTCTCAGACGCCCCCGCACACAAGTGGGGGGGGCACCTGCTCCCCATGGGTCCCCACTACCTGCAAGTGCATCATACACAGCCTCCTCTACCTCAGGGAGAGGAGACGGAGCACCACCTGCTAATGAAGAACGGAGACTGGTTTCGAAGGGGCCCAGGTTAGAGTCTCAGCTTCTCACTTAATTGAGTGACCTTGGAAAGGGCCTCTGACCTTTATAGGTCTCAGTGTTCCTCATCTGTGAAATGGAGATAAATGAGAGAGTACTTGCCTTATAGATTTACAGTGATACGAGGCATGGCTCATTCTTGACTTAGACTATTCTGTGAGTGCCATTATCACCTTTACTTTCATTATTATCATCATCATCATTATTATTATTATCATCATCATCATCATCACCATCATCATCATCATTGATATTAAGCTGATCATGTGTGGGTAACACCCAGCCAAGTACCAGATACCGAGGTTTGCAGCGGCAAACCTCCAGGAGAGGAAGGAGGGGGCCTCCAGGAGTAAGTCAGGCCAAAGGGAGCAACTGAAGGTCCTTAGAAGACCTGGAGCATTTATAAAGCAAGAACTGGCCAGGAGAGAACAGCCAGGGAGGACCCTGGGGTTCTTGGTGTTTTCAGAACCTCTTGCCCATCTCAGCATCCACTCCCCCTGCCACTGTGAATGCCGAAATACAATCAACAGAGTTGTAATTAATGCCTGGTACCCAACATGGCTTCCAACCAAGGAAGCGGATCAGCCTTCCAAACCGGAGGCAGGGAGATTAGAAAACACAAAAGGTGTGGGGCTCCTTTCTTTGTCATTTGTATGAGACATCTTGATTGGCAAGAAAATATTAATCACTTTTTCACTACTCTCTTAATGAGACGCTTTCATGGGCAACAAAATATTAATTTGTCTTGTCTTATCTGTTAAGAATTCTGTTAATGAATTCAGTCACAGAGCTATTAGAGAATGCCATCCTAATGACACATGTAATTAAACTTTTCTGACTTGCAAACATCAAAGATGCCTTGCGCATCAGAATAATATTTGATCAGAAAGTCAATGCTCCCCTCTAGCCCGGAGGCGAGCAATGAGCCGCCTGTGTTCTGCAGAGAGCCACGCACCCTGCTTGCCAGTCATCATTTTAGCATTGATTTGCTTACAAAGTGCCGGTGAGCTATAAAGGCCCCGTGCTGGGGCCCAGAGCAAAGACGCTGTCCCCAGCACACAGGGAGGGGCAGGGCTTCTCCAAGCACCTGTTGGAAGGGCTGCAGAAAGGAGAGGGCCTGACTGGGGCTTCCTGCAACCAGGAAAAAGCAAGAGAGAATAGTAGAAAGGCCCCAGCCGGCAACAGACCCCACAAAGAGCCTGAAGTATTAATGTTAACAGTCTTTGCCGTTTCCCCATAGACTCAGGAGAGCTACTGGGTTTTGGCCAGGGAGTAATGCAATCCACCTTCCAACCTAAACATGAGCATATCTCCAAGAAGAGTCCCAAGTAACATGGAACCCAGAATAAGAGGGAGGTCCATGGCTGCTCTCAGGTCTCTCCCCTCTCTTGGCCCAGGACACAGTCAGAGCAGCTACAGTGGTTCCTGCTCAAGGTTCCCTCCGTGTGACTATGGCTCCATCGATAGGACTTTCCCCTTGTCAGAAAGTCCAACCTGGACCTTTCAGAGCCTCTCAGGAAGTACTACCCACACCAGTATTTCATAGGCATATGCTCCAGCTTCACCCCAAGCAGCTTTATAACAGCAGACAACCCCAAAAGAAGGTGCCCCACACCCTGAAGAAGCAGCTGGGCAGAGTGCCAGCCACGGCACCCTTGCAAAAGGTTACAATATGCCCACCTCTTGAAGTGAATTCAATGGTTTCTACTCCAACCCGCGGTCCCTGGAGCCAATGACATGCAGCCTGTAGTTCAGTTACTTCCGGAAACAGCTCTCTTTCTCATGTGTCTCAGATCTGGCCCTGAGCTCCACTCGCCTCAATCCTCAGGGACCTGTGGCTACTGTCACTGACCCAGAAACTGTCTTCTGCCATCAGGCTGCCCCGAAGACTGTGTCTGATAGAGGAAGAAGAGGGGACCTTGATCTCCCACCCCATACCACCCCCGCCAGCCCATACCATGATGCCCCCACAGGCCATCCCACTGTGAACTTCAGAAGCCATCAGCCAGAGTTCCCTGTCTCTGTTTTATCCAAGTGACACAGCAACTTGGTGTCACTCACAAATTGCCAATAACAGGTGTCTGCCAGCAGCCAGAGTCCATGATAGGGTGTTCATCCTGGAGGGAATCACTCTGCCCAGATACAACGATATCTTAGGGAAAAGAAAGATGCCTACCGCTATAGGTGTCCCATTAGAAAGGGAGGTTAAGCTCTACAGGGTCCCCCTACCCTGAGGGTCACACAGCTCAGTGATTAAAAAAAAGCCACTTTGGGGGCTGGGGATTTAGCTCAGTGGTAGAGCGCTTACCTAGGGAAGCAAGGCCCCGGTTCGGTCCCCAGCTCCGAAAAAAAATCAAAAAAAAAAAAAAAAAGCCACTTTGGACTCTGGGATTTGTGTGCATGTGTGTGTGCATCGTGTGTGTGTGTGTGTGTGTGTGTGTGTGTGTGTTCAAGTATGTCCTGCACAGAAGCCAGGAAAGCATTTTGCTTTCTTGCCTAAATCACAAGAACCATGTCTCCCCTTCCCTGGCTAGCTCTCCATCTCCTCAGGGCTCAGAGCCAGGCTTGGGGGCTAAGCTGGGGTCCACGTCAAAGACAGGTGTGTGTATATGCTACTCCCGGCCCTATACTGGGCATCCGGAGGCAGGGGGTTGGACACTGCCTCACTGTCTGCACAAAGCAAACATGCAAACCCACTCTGGACCACAGTCTTCTGATTCTTTAAGCCCTCCGGGCTGAGTGAGGGACATTCCGGAACCCAGACTGTGTGCCCAAATACTGTCATTTGTCCTCTACCCCATGACTCCTACACTCTCCCTGTCACTCAAGGGGCCACAGCACCTGCCCAATGAGGGGACAGAAACACGGACAGGGCATACCCAAAGCTGCAGATGGTGCCATATCAGCAGAATCACTGAGTGTTGGGGCTGTTTTTCCTACAGATTCCCAACTGCTCCTGACTTACGGTAGCAGGTACCGGACTGGCCTCTTCCCCCAACTGCATCCCTCCTCAGTACTGCATAAGGTGGACAGGCTTAAAGCACTCAAAGGAGTAGAGGAGCTTCCTGGGGGCTTGCAGCCAGTCTGCCACCCAGTGGCATTCTTTGGGTTTATTTAATAACAGGATATAATACTTGGTGCCTGGTATTGCCATGCCTGGGGGCTACCTCTGCCTGCCCCCTCAACTTGCTCTGGGTCCTGAGATCCCACAGCTGCATTCTCTTGGGTGTGGGGGTCAGGTATGAGGTACTGGCTCATTAGCCACTGCCCTCTAGCCCCAATGAGGACAGTCTCAGGGAGAAAAAAAAAGCATGAGAGAGAGAGAGAGAGAGAGAGAGAGAGAGAGAGAGAGAGAGAGAGCACGAGCGCACATGTGTATCTCTAGGAACCAAACCCAGGACCTTGTACATGCTCAGCAAGTCCTGTACCACTGTACCACTGTATTCACTGTCTTTCTTATATTCTTCTCTTTAAAAAAGAAAAAAAAGTGAGGAGGGGGGATATGGGATAGCAAGGTGCCTCAGTGGGTAAAGACAGGTGCTTGCTGCCAAATATGGTGACTCACTGGTCCCACATGATAGAAGGAGATAGCCAAGTCCCTCAAGTTATCCTCTGCCTTCCATACCTGCACTTCCATATGTGCACACATGTGTGTGCGCGCGCAGACACACACACACACACACACACACACACACACATATGCACACTATGGTACACACCCTCACATAAATGCATGTGTCTGTACTATGGTGCACATGTCTGTACATACATATAGTCATCGTGAAATAAATAAATGTTTAACAGATTTTAAAGACTTATCACACACTCAGTATATTTCAAATAACATGAACGATCCAGTCTTTATTGGGTTGTAGGTTTGAGGTTTCTGTGGGTTTTTTTTTTTTTTTTTTTTTTTTTTTAACTGAAGCTCACTATTTGGGGCTTTCAACTGTTGGCAGGCAGAGTACAGTGATAAAAGCAGCAACACAAAGCCCACTAGAAGCAAGTATCTGTGCTATTGTTTGAAGGGTCTGTTAAAAGGTTCCCTTTCCCCCATGGCTAAACGGTGTAGAACTGAGAACAAATATTTCTAATGAGGCATGTGCTTGCTCTCTCCAAATGTTTCTTTGGAAGTGAGTTCTTTTAAAAAAAAAAAAAAAAAAAAAAAAGAAAAAAAAAATGATTTAGGAGCTCATGACTCATTTAATTTTTATTGTCTTTGTATGAAGCGGTCGTGAATGCACTGTGGCGTGATGCAAGGCGTTTGATTAGCATGGAGAGCTGTTTGCCACACGGCAGACAGTAGCTGTCATTCTGCATTAAGATCATCTCATTAAACTCCTGGGTACATTTTGTTTTAAACTCTTGGAAAACACAGTACTTGAAGGCGGGGCCAAAAAAGCTCCTGCCTTTTTGATCTTTGGGTGGATTCACACTATTGATCTATTGTCCAGAGAGTTCCATGGGCTGGGGATGTGGGTCAGCGGATGGACTGCTTGTCTCGCATACACAAACGCTGGGTTCCGTCCCCAGCACTGTGTAAACAGGGTGTGGTAACTGTAGCTCATAGGCAGCAGAGGCAGGAAGACAGGAAGTTGAAAGTCTTCTGTTTGCAAGTCAGAAGCCAGCCTGTGCCACATGAGACCCTGTATTAAAAAGAAAAGAAAAAAGTCAGTCCTGGAGATGGGGTGCCAAGTCTGGGTGTGCCAATTGTGGACCTGTGGCTCGACTGTCCGGAGTGCTCTCTCTGGTGTTTGCTTCCTAGGTGTGGTCCTCAGGCTCACCTTCCTCCTCTCTCAGTGCTGCCTTCAGTACCTAACTAGACCCTGGTGGAGGCAGAGCCCATGGAGTCTTCACAGACAGTGGAGGAGGCTGTCCTATGTCCCTCCTGGCCACTGCAGGTTGGAGCCCACCCCTCCAAAGGATGCTCTCCAAAACCTGCAGTCCCAGGACCACACTAAAACAGCTCCCTGCCTTGCCTGTGCCCACCCGGAGTACCCTCAGTGTTGTCTCTTTGTTCCTTTGTGTTGTCCACAGCCTGTGCTGCAGTCCTCATCCAGATAAACACACACCTCTCATCTCTGCCCAAGTCTGTGAGGCAACTTTCTGGGAGAAGCACATGTGCGGTTTGGAGAGAGTTTGTTCGTTCGTTTGTTTGTTGTTTGTAAATAGGCTATCCTGCAGTTCAGGCTAGCCTTGAACCCCTAGTGTAGCTAAGGTTACCCTTGAGCATCTGATTCTCCTGCCTCCTTCCACCTCCTGATTACTGGGATCACCACTGTGCCCTCACTACCCTCGGTTTATGTAATGGAAGGAGCCAAATCCAGGGCTTCGTGCATCTGAGGCAAGCATTCACACCAACTTAGTGAGACCCTCTCCCTGACATAATCAGTTTGGAAAGATATTATTATTATTAAATCTTTTTCCATAGTGTATACTGGTTTATACCCCTTCCAACAATGTGTAAGGATTTTTAAGCACCAAATCAAGGGGGAATAGCCTGATCAAAAAATCTCTTGGTCCCTACAAAGAAATGTATTTTTTTTTAAAGTCATCTAGTAATGTTCTAATGACAGTAGCTGGCTATCATGGAACAGATTGGAACCAGGGGCTATTTCCCCATTAAGCCTTCTCAACCTGGGGACTTGTGACCCAAGGGTCACTTGGAGGAGGAATGCCTTGTAGGTGACTACAGTTGATTCCAGTGGTCTGGGACTTCAATTGGTGCTGTCACACGCATCCTGATACCCAAGTCCCTTCACAACCCTTGCACACACTGACAATTAGCCACTGACCCAAAGCCCTGGCCATAAGCCCAACAGCTACCACTTATACCTCACGACACTCCAGCCCAAGGAGTGCTCCATGCTGGCAGTTTCCAGCAGGAAATATACAGGAGTGAATCTGTCAGAAGACATCAGCAGAATCCAGAGAGTTCCAAACAAGATGCTTCCTGAGGCCCTTCCCAGGGCAGCCCTAGATGAGCTGTTTTCCATCATCAGTATACACTAGTGTGGCCAGCCCTTGGTATCCAGAGATCTTTCTGGAGCCGCATCATAGCCTGCCTGCCCTGTAGGTGAGCTTTAGCCTGCAACCCCTCAGGAAGCAAGGTAGGCCCTACTTGGCCTGAAGATCCCATATAAACAAAGACTCCTAAGAACATTCTGGGGATTTAGGCACCATCTTTCTACAGAGGAGGGCAAGAGTTAGCAGTTTCTTTGAGTGATGGTTAATCCTGATGCCCTTCCTGTCAGGTATATGCCTTAAAGAACAGCATCCTAGGTTCATACCTCCCTCCAGTCAGCTGTCATACCAGAGTTCCTTATTCATCACGAACCACGTGGCTCACTAAAGACAACACCATGATGGAGACATATGAGATACCTACCTTCCTTGAGCTCATAGTCATGGGGAGAGTAGTCCCTCATGTCCTCCAGTGAGCACATATGCCCCAGGGTCTTGAAGATGCTAGGAGTTTTCCTTCCAGAAGGGGGTGCCTTCTTATGTACCTCTGACCCCCTTTCCTAGTCTTGAACCAGAAGTGGGCAGGACAGCCCCAGCCCGGGAGCCTGGGATGCCTACCCCTGCATAGTTTCCTTCTTTAGGCTTCAGTGACCACCCAGCATGTTGCCGCAATATCCTTTATACGAAAGGATCTCAAGCAAGAGGACAGGTTTGGCAGGTCTCTGCAGAGTGTCAGATCCGTTCTTGGAGGAACTGTAAGAACTAAAACAACACAGGCACCCCAACATAAGTGACCAGCTATAGAGAACTGGCAGGTTGGGGTGTGTGTGTAAAACAGAAGATAGCTTGTAGGAGCTGGTTTTCCTTCCACCATATAGGTCCCAGGAATCCAACATGGATTCAGGGTCATCATGCTTGGTTAAGTGCCTTTAACTACTGATGCATCGTGCCACACCTTGAACTTGAACTTTTGACCCTATCTATAATCCCGGGGCAATGCTGGGATTATTGCTATGCAATACTATGCCCTGTTCATGCAGTGCTAGGGATTGAGCTCAGGGCTTTCTCATGCTCAAAGCATGTCTTTGTACGGATGCTATAGGTTCATACCAGTGCAGGCATGGGAACTCCACTTGGCCTGGATACTAAACGTGTGATTCATATGTCTCTGAGTATTGGCTACTGCCAATCAACCACATGTCACTCCGTGTAGGGAATATATTGACTAGCAAGGTACCAGGATGAGTGATGTTTTAGGAGCTAGAATCAAGCCGGTGTGGAATCTGAAACCCCTGTTTATCCCTCCTCCCCAAAGAGAGCCAGGAGTGTTCCTTGGGCTTGCTGGTTTGTTAGTTTTGTGTATTTGTGTCTTGTGTCTATGTGTGTGTGTGTGTGTGTGTGTGTGTGTGTGTGTGTGTATAATTATGCACCATGTGCATGCCTGGTACCCAGGAAGCCAGAAGAGAGCATCAGATCTCCTGGAGCTGGAGTTAGAAATGATAGTGAGCTGTCATGTGGGTGCTGGGTCTTGAACCTGGATCCTCTGCCAGTGCTTGTAACCACTGAGCCATCTCTCCTGCCCCCTCAGTGACACTTCTTGAAAGAGCAGGGTTGGAAAGTTCTGAATAGATGTCTCCAAGCTGAGCTTCAACTTGTAACTTTGACAGTATGGTTAAGCTGAACTTTAGTAGCACCCTGGAGTGCTCCTGTTTAACGCTGAGTCACCAAACACTCAGCCTTGGTGGCTCATTGCGGCATTACTTATGCCTGACTCTAGTGTGTCACTGTGGAAGCATCCCCCACCTCCTCTCTGCTTAACTACTGTTTAATACTGAAGTCTCATCTAATTACTTTCTCTAATAAGGGCAAACACTTAGAAAATCGCTTTTTAATAGACAAACATCATGTCTTTAAGTAAAATTGTCTCTTCCCCCCAAAATGGATGTGCACCCATACAAAGAACGGTCTAATCTGGCATCTGTTTATTTCTGGAAGGAACTTTGATTTTGCTAATACATTTCTATGTATCAGAGGGAAAAAGCTATCCATAAAAAAACAATTACAGCGATGCAATCAAGCATTGATAGTAGTATTCAGACACATCTCAGGAAGCATTCAGAAGAGGAAAGATTGCAGGCTTAGTTTTATGTAGCTTCTTATAAATCAATGTTTAAAGTAATTCTCTCACATCCAATGAGGTAATTTGATTTCTGCAGCCAGTATTCATATCCAGAAAACAATATGCATTCCGTTCTGTAATTATATGATGTCTATTGTTTTAGCCTAGAGAGATTATTTTATTTATTACAGAGGCGGGCTCTCCCTGAGCTGACACCACAGGCAATGATGTGCTCTGTACTTAACAAAAGAGCTGTAGAGCATCTGGCCGGCTTTCTGGTCCCCTCTGGGCTGGTGCAGCTCATCCCACTAGTTCACTACCCTGGGGTGGGGGGTGGGGGTGGGGGGTGAGATGGGATGAGGTTGGGGGTGGGGGGTGCTTCTCTTAAAGGGAACAAGGACTTGTTCTTGAGAGGCAAGAGAAGCAGGCAGAGGCTAAAAGACTCTTTCTGGGGCTCTGCACAAGGGCATTTCTATCTGCTGCTGCCCTGAGCCAAACCTCCGGTCAATCCTGAAGGATGCAAAAGAACTGAGTCCCTCAGAGGGCTACGATAGAGAAGAGATAGGCAGGTCGTGGAAACAGGAATACACCAGACCTTGGAAGATGGCTCAGTCAGTAAAGTGCATAAGGTTGATGAGAACCTAAGTTCAATCCCCATAATCCGTGGGAAAAGCCACGTGTGGTGGTACATGTTTGCAATCCCAGCACTGGGAAGGCAGAGATGGGAGGATCCTGTGGTTCCCTGGCCAGCTAGCACAGCCACATCAGCAAGCTGCAGGTCAATGCAGAGACCCCTAGGTGGCACCTAAGGAATGACACCCTGTGTTGATCTCTCCTCCATATGCCCTTGTGCATACACAACTGTCCATATGCATGAGTGCTTGGAGCCAATCCATGGCCATTCTGCCAGCCCCTATGTTGTGACCTCACATGGCTAATCAGCACTTGATCAGATACAGAGGCAGGAGCGGAACACCAGACTTCCACACCAGGGAAGCAGAACATGACTGTATCCCTACAGAAAGCTTCACTCGGCGGAGGCTTACTGCCCACTCAATAAACACCACTGAATGGGGACTGCTGGGTTCAGCTCTGGGGACACAGCAGTGACCCCAGAGTCCAAGCATCCCCTCCCTCTCATGCAGCTCAAGTTGAGTGGGTTTCAGGGTGGCGAACACAGTAACAAGGCATTGTGATGCAAAGAAGAAAAGGAGTTAGAGTGGCAGTCAGGGCAGTCAGGTGGGAGGTGAGTGCAGCCTGGGAACCTGGGGAGGACAGGGACTGCAAGTGAAAGGTTCCCTTGATCCTGTAAAGGACGGGCAAGCACACTAAAGCAGGACAGAGAAGAAGCATGGGACAGCGGGGCAGCACTGCCACTGTCCCCCAGGCCAGGTTGAGGATGTGCGCCATCTGGTGTTTGCGTGAAAAAGCCTGTTCTGTGGGAAGAGCACACTGCAGGGAGACAGAGGTAGGGGGTCTCTGCTCCCCAGATGGTGGCCGGATGCAGGATGTCCTGATAGAGGAGGTTAGAAAAATCAGATGTGTTCAAAATAGATCCTACTAACTGGGTATCTGCTCTATGTTTCGGCGTTTTCCCAGAAGATTAAACAAGGAGATGTAAGTCTGGAGATGTTCAAGTCCTTTATATAAAATGGCACAGCGTTTGCATATCTATACGTACAAGCTCTGAACAAGCTCTACACAATGTATATGGCAGGGAATGGTAAAGAGGCTCGTCAACAGTTATTATGTTATACTCTTCAAGGAATGTTGACAAGAACAAAGTCTGGGCAGGCAGCATCTTCCTCCTGCTAACTCCCCTAACTATCTCTCGATATAGAACACCAGCAGTCAGGGATAGGGCAGTGGGGAGCCAGCCACATACCAGATCCTGACATGAATAACCTCTTGAATTCTGTGTGCTGATGTTAATGGGGTACCACCCTCAGGTGATCCCTGGGAGTTTGACTTTAGACGGCCACCTTACCTAGACCCCCTCTAAGCCTCCAAAGTGCTGTGACACAGATGACTGGCAACCCTGACAAAGTGGGGACCATAGAAAGGGAACACTGAAGCCTGAGGTTTCCTTCGAGGACCCTAGCAAGGCTGTGATGAGGAGAGTCAAGAAATATTCGAATGATCCTACACTAGAAGCCAGCAAGCAGCTCTGGTTCTGCGTTTTAGGGTGGAGTCTGCCTCAGTCTGACCATGTGGAACATTGAGTTTCCCCTCCCTACTCCTCCCCCTGTAAGGATGAACTACCTGCCCCTAACCGCCCAATACACACACACACAAAGACACACACACACACAAAGACACACAGAGAAACACACACACACACACACACAGACACACACACACACACACACACACACACACACACACACAAGACACACACACACACACAAAGACACACAGAGAAACACACACACAGAAACACACACACACAAAGACACACACACACACAAACACACACAGAGAAACACACACACACAAACACACACAGAGAGAGAAACACACACACAGAGAAACACACACAAACACACAGAGAGAGAGAGACAGAGAGAGAGAAACACACACAAACACACACACACAGAGACACACACACACAGAAGGGGCTGCACCCGGCCTCCCAGCATCTTTCAGAGGCCTGCCATCCCAGCACTGGATCCAAGCATAGCACCCATGTTCGGGAAACAGAGTCTGCCATCCCAGCATTGAGCAGCCATTAGTTCATCAGAACTCAGGTGTGAGCCCTTAGGGCTCAGTTACGACACAGGACAAGTCAGCTAGCTATCTGGTGTGTTCTTTATGGCGGAGGCTTCTACGGGATGGTAGGAATGGGCTCTTTTAAACAAAGTGATGTTTCACAGTCAGGGTGCAGGTTCTAGAAGCTTTCAAGATGAGAGCACGGTGAGCCAGTTTTTACTAATATGGAAAGCAGGAACCATGTTCACTCTCAGCCTTCCTGCCGCTATTTTGTGCCTTTCTCTCACCCCTCATTGGGCTAAATTAGCCCAAAAGCATCCTTTCTCTCTCCCTCCCTCTTTTCCCTTCCTCTCTCCTCCTCTCTCCCCTCTCCCCTCTCCTCCTCTCCTCCTCCTCCTCCTTCTTCTCCTTCTCCTCCTCCTCCTTCTCTTTCTTCTCTTTCTCTCTCTCTCTCTCTCTCTCTCTCTCTCTCTCTCTCTCTCTCTCTCTCTCTCTCTCTCTGTTCTGCCTTGCTTTTGTCTGGTTTGTTTGATGTTCCCATCAGTCTGTCTCTCTTCCCTTGGGTGACTATGACTCCATATGCTACCTGTATGCACTTGGGATCTGGATGGAATTGAACCCTGGTTAAGCAAACTGGAGTCCGTAGAAGGCGTCAAACACAGCCACACTCATTCATAGGCCTATCTTCCCAGCCATTATGCTATCACGGCAGAGCCAAGGAGTTGACAGAAACCAGAAGACTAGGGAAGCTGACATAGTTCCTATCTAGCCCTTTAAGAAAGTTTGCCATCCTTGCTCTCAACAAGGCCCTCCCTCCAGAATCAAGCCTTGTACCAGGTGAGCACAATTCCCATGAAACAGGCCAGCGTTTCCAGGACCTAAAAGGAGGTAGAAGAGGTCATGGCCGTACACAAAGGCAGAGGTTCCAGGGAGGGAGATGTTTTTCCTGGAAAACTAACCCACCAGCTGTCCAGTCTGCTCAACAGAGAAGCAAATCTCATCACCATTCTTTTGCCCCACAGGACTTCGGCGAGGATGATTCCCTGTACATCACCAAGGTGACCACAATCCACATGGGCAACTACACCTGCCACGCCTTGGGCCATGAGCAGCTGTTCCAGACCCACGTCCTGCAGGTGAATGGTTAGTAAATGGCTCCATGCATGTTGTCCCCTCAAAGCATTTTCCCTGCTGCTCCGAGCAAACCTCATCCTCTCTTGCATTTTGTCTTGGTAAAGGCATAAGTAGCCCATCTGCTGTAGTGAGGGGAGAGACTGAGAAAGCGCTAGGTCTGGTTTACCCAAGGCTTCATCCGGTGAAATGAATCCAAACGCTGGGGGAGGGGACTTGGGGAATGAGTCATGCAGCCAAGTTACCCTGGGCTTCTTTCTCTGAGGCCCAGTGGCCATGGTGAAGTATGGCTGGGGCCATTCTGGAGTGAGAGCCTACCTCAATGACACACTGCTTGCCATCTCGCCCTAGCCCCACCCACCATCAAAATAAACCCAGTTTCCTGACCCGGACCATCATATCAGGGGAATTAGCCTCATCCTACGAAGCCCAGCTGTTGCCCATCAGGCCTAAAGCAGGCACTCAGACATTGGGGAGCAGTGAGGTGCTTTCAACTCAGCCCCCAAATCCTCAGTGACAGCAGGTGTTTGGGACATCACTCAGCAGAGAGTGAGTGAGGTGTCAAGAATGATAACCTCATGAGATTCACCTTCCCTGACCTCTGGGATCCAGGGAGAGCGTCAAGCCATTTGGGGATGGCTGGGCATCTTTAGCTTGCTCTGTTTACCTTGATAGCCTTCTGAAGGAGAGACCACAGAACCATGCCCTAATTGTTGAGAGACTCAAGAGTCCTCTCCTAGCCAAAGGAAGGGCCATTGATACAGTAGGAAGATTATGCTGGGAGCTGGACACTCTGTGATCACTTCCTACTTCATTGTGTGGCCCACTGGATGGCTGCTAGGCTATAGGTGTTTTAGCTCCTGGCACTCCCAGAGGCAGTTGGCGTGGCACTCAGCACCCTCCTGGGATAACCTGTACTAATGTAGACCCTATCACTGTCCCCAAGGGATATAAGGTGATGGTCTGCTGACCCCAGAAAAATGCAGGAAGTTTTCATAATTCTACAAAGGTTAAAATTATATCAGACTTGGAAGGAATCAAGTTGAATCTATATGGAAAGGCATGGAAGATAGGAGGGGTTGAAAGCCGTAATTACAGTAGGACCACTTACTGAGTATCTACTGTGTATCATTCCTATCTTACAGACAAGGACACTGGGGCTCTCAGAACTAGGGCAACTTGCCCTTACCTCACATACACCCACACAGTTGATAGCTACAAACAGATCTTGAGAACACCCAGGGCCAATGACTACTGGGATGCCATGATGCTGCCCTTAAGAGAATCTGGACGCATAATATAGAGTAGGCAGTTGTGGGTCTCTGGACTACCCAGCCTGAAGAAACAGAGGGTAAGAGCCCTACATCCTATGTCACTAAGCCTAGTACATGCTTTAGACCAGGTCAGAACCAGCCATTGAAAGACTCTGAAGACAAAGCAATGATGGGATGTCTCAGACCTAGCTATTGGCCTCAACAAGACTGAAGTTGGTAGACCACATAGTTGGTGTCACCCAGTTCCCCAGAGGGCTCAGTGACTCCTAATGTTGCATGGTTTCCAGGAAGGAGGACTGGGCCACTGAAGGAATCTTCCAGAAGTAGGGGACTTTGTGGGCTATGGCTTGGTGTTTGCGGTGACTCGAATATGTTTGGCCCAGGGAGTGGCACTATTTGGAAGTCTGGCCTTGTTAGAGTAGGTGTGGTCTTGTTGGAATTTATGTGTCACAGTGGACATGGGCGTTAAAACCCTCATCCTAGCTGCCTGGAAGCTAGTCTTATCCTGTCTGTCTTTGGATGAAGATGGAGAGAACTCTTCAGCTCCTCTAGGTCCACATCTGCCTGAATGCTGCCATGCTCCCTACCTTGATGATAATGAACCAAACCTCTGAACCTGTAAGCCAGCTCCAGTTAAATGTCCTTTATAAGAGTTGCCTTGGTCATGGTGTCTGTTCACAACAGTAAAAAACTAAAAAAAAAAAAAGACAGAAATTGGTACCAGGGACTGGAGTATGGCTGTGATAGGCTCACCCATGCTTTGTTTAGAAGAATGTGGATTTGGGGACTTTAGATTTGGAAAGCAGTGGAATGATTTGAGGAAGGCTTAATGGACATCCTAGTAGGAATCTGGAAGACTTTGTCGCTGAGGGTGATTTGAACTGTGGAAGCCCGGCTCTAGAGGTTTCAGAGAAGAATTTTAATATGTGGCTGAGAGACTGTTTTTGTGATATTTTGGTGAAGAATGAGGCTGCTTTTTGCCCTTGTCTGAAGAGTCCACCTGAGGCTAAGGTAAAGAGATTTACATTAATTCCATTGACAAAGGGAGTCTCAAAAAAGCCCAGCAGAGACTTTGTTCTCTGGTTAAGTCTCATGAAGAACATTTTGAACAAGTGTAGCAAGCTTAGAAAGGAAAAACATAAAATGGATGGTTCAAGTAATAAAGGGGCACCAGGAAGTGGACCTGAATCCTATGTTCAAGGAGATAACCAGATCGAGGGAGTGGTGACTTTATGACAAGATCCCACCCAGTTAAGCTTATTGTTTATGTGTTTGCCATTGAACAAGGAATAGTTAGATCAACATTAGATGTTATTATGGCTTATTATTATTGTTATTGTTTTCACTTAGACTTTTAATCTGGAGTGAACTACAATCCAGAAATGAAAGACACAGGCTTTTGATCCAGATCTTGAGGAACGGTGGCCAAGAAAAGCTTAGGCCCAGGCATGGTGGTACACACCTTTCATCTCAGGAGACAAAACCAAACACATCTCTGAGGTCAAGGCCAGCCTGGGGCAGAGCAAGTTCTAGGTGAAGAAAAGCTTAAGTCAAGGCATGGTAATGCATGCCTTTAATCCCAGCATTCAGGAGACAGAGCCATGCAGACCTCTGAGTTCAAGATCAATCTACAGAGCAAGTTCCAGGACAGCCAAGTTTAGGCAGTGAGGGAGTTAAAAACAGAAAGCTGGCAATAAAATAAGGGGGAGGAGCATGTTCCAGCCCTAGCAAGCAGCAAAACTCAGCAGCTTCAGCCAGCCATGTGTCTATGGCTTTAGAGTCAAGAATTGATGGGACTACTAGGACAACTGATGCTGGCTAGCTGGAGCTAAGAAATTAGTGGTGATTAAGAACAGCAGGGGTTGAGGATTTAGCTCAGTGGTAGAGAGCTTGCCTAGCAAGCGCAAGGCCCTGGGTTTGGTCCTCAGCTCCGGAAAAAAACAAAACAAAAAACAAAACAAAAAAAAAAAGAGAGAGAACAGCATCACTGAGGTGAAATCTTCTGGGAAGTGTCTTCTGAGAGCACAAAAAAGAAGCTGTGTTTTAGAGATAGCCAAGGTTGTGCCTTATGCTGCAGCTGGACTTGGCAATGTGTTAGAATCACCCAGGTGATACTGGATGTGAAGGTGCAGCCTCAGTTGCAGTTGATGGTCCAGGACTGAAGGGGTCATGTAAAGGAGTTGAGGTGTGGCACCATGAAGAGAGCCTGTGAGAGGCTATTGGTGAAGCCTCGTTGCAGCAGAAGACCCCAAGTATTCAAGATGTCCATTCCATAGGATCACCAAGAACAGCAGCAGCAGTGGAGCAGGGTCAGCCGGAGCCTAGAGTGCTACAGAGAGCAGAGCTGGAGAAGTGACCACAAGCCCTTTGGAGGAGCCCACAAGATCACGTGTGGTTCCCAGATGCTGAAACAAGAAGCTGTGAAATTGAATTTGACTCAGAGACCCCAAGATATTGAAGATGCCAGAACCATGGTATATCTGCTGAGGAAAGCTGCTAGCAGAGAGTGGAACCCGCTAACAAGACGACCTGAAGATCACGTTGACATCAGACGTGGAGATGCAGAATCTGGAGTTTGTCCAGTTGGTTTCCTTATCTTGCTTTAGAGATTACAGTTAAGTGACTGGATGAATCTCAGAAGAGACTTTGAACTTTGGACTTTTAACATTGTTGAGACCGCTATAAACTATGGGAACTTTTGAAGTTAAACCAAATGTATTTTTGTATTATGCTATATTTAGGTATGCCTCCCACCCCACCCCTCATAGACTCATATGTTTGAACAAGCCTATGGGGGAAGAGAGTGGGATGTGGTGATTTGAATATGTTTGGTCCAGGGACTGACACTATTTGGAGGTGTGGCCCTGTTGGAAGAGGTGTGGCCTTGTTAGATTAGGTATGTCACTGGAGCATGGCCTTTGAGACCCTCATCCTAGCTGCCTGGAAGCCAGTCTTCTGTCTGCCTTCAAATGAAGATGTAGAACTCTCAGCTCCTCTAGCCCATGTCTGCCTGGATGCTGCCATGCTCCCCACCCTGATGATAATGGACTGAATCTCTGAACATGTAAGCCAGCCCCAGTTAGATGTTGTCTTTTATAAGAGTCGCCTTGGTCATGGTGTCTGTTCACAGCAGTAAAACCCTAACCAAGACAGTGCTGAAGGAGGGAGGGCTGTTCAGGACACTAGAAGGCTGGGAGGGTCTTGGTTCTCAGAGCGCTCTCTGACTTGATCAAGAGTCTTCAGAGAAAGGAGGGGATACGGGTAATCACACTGGCCTATCATTTTCACCATCCACCCCACACTTGAGGGTTTGAAAGATAGCCTTGGGGAGCTAGGGTGGAGTTTGGTACAGTTGCCTGGCTATGCTGTTGGAGGTCTGGTTTGGATCCTTCCAGGTCTGGTGAAAGTTGCTTTGGAAATACACAGGACACACGATGGGCAAACTTGGGGGAGACTTTGGATTTATCTTAAGCCACATTTAGTCATCGTTGGTAGATATTAATGATCAAAGCTAGAGACTGCTTGCAGGACCTCCAGTACTACATTCATTATACAGATGGGAAAATGAAAGCCCAGAGAAAATTACTCCACCCAAATACAGGTTGCTTACTACTAGAGCCACACTGCTCTCAAGCGGCTTGATAACAGAGATCCCATGCACTGACTGGGCTACCACCAACTTCTGGTATCCCCCCATTTCTGTGGCTGCCTAACCTAGCTGCATAAAGGAACCCTTCCAGAAAGCTGTACTACCCCACACAAATTATTAGTATGACTTACCCATAGCCCAGGCTTCCAGAGATGAGGCCCAAAACCTGACATGATTTATAACTTCCTGCAAAACCCCTACATTGCTTTCATGGGAAGGAGGGAGAACTTTAGACATCGATGATTAATCCATTAAATTAAAAATATCTTCGACCTCCCCACAGTTCAGACAAGTAGTGATTCATCCCCAAAACACAATAATCATCTTCAAATCTGCTTATTAGTCCAGCTTGGTACTCCCGTGACTTCTTACTTAAGAACATGTTCATGCTGTGGAAACCTTGGCAATGAAAGACTTTTCCCAAAGAAAATGGCCCTTTGTGTTATGGATACAAATGGAGTGTGGGTTTGTGGATGTGGGTGTATACACCTGCGTGTGGAGGCCAGAGGTCAGCTTCAAGGTCATTCCTGAGGAGCCACCCACCTTATTATTTTTGACACAGAGTGTTTTACTGGCCTGGAGCTCACCAAGTAGCCTAGGCAGACTGGCTGGCCATCCAGAGAAGCCCAGGAACCACCTACCTTTCTCCTCCTCCTGCCTTCCTGGGATTCCAAGCATGCACCACCACATCTTGCCTTTTCGTGTGGTTTCCATGGTTGGAATTCAGGTCTCTGTGTTTGTGTGTCAAGGCACTCTACCAACTGGGCTATCCCCCCAGACCCTCGTGTTCTCAGATGAAGATCTGACAAATAAAAGAAAATATCTTTGTCTGGTGTAGCTTAGTTTCACAGTATCTTTTCAGTGGGCAGAAGATGAAGGATGGGGGCTAGGAGTTGGGATAAGCATGACCTAGGATATGAGCAGTCATGTCTTTACCATGCTACTAAAATTGGGCATCTTCATTTTGCTCTGACAAGATTCCATGTGGGTGCTTCACAGCCTAGGGTTCTCCTCAGGATGGCCTGTTCTGGTCGACTCTGCAGGTTTGGCCAATGCTTGTGACTGCAGGAATCAGGGCTGGGTGGGTGCAGGCCAGCTGCTCACCCAGAGCCTGGGCGAACAGTGCATAGGAGCATAGGAGAACTGCTTGGTTTTATAGGCAGGCACTGAGGGCCCACCCATCTGAACTGTGAGGTTTTTGAATTCTTCACACTAGTTTTATCCTCAGCAAATGCTGAGTGTTTCATGCAAGACAGTGTCCTTGGCAAAGCTGCCTGCTGCCTAGTTTCACCTTCCAGACTGCAATTCAGGATAGAATGGGAGCTGAGAAGACCCAGGGGCCTCTGGTCCTGCCTCTACCCAGGTGTCCAGGATAGCCCACTGGGCGCGCGCGCACACACACACACACACTGCTGATAAATGACCACACTGTGCTCTCACTCCACCCCATCTACTTTGGGGAGACACTGAGGAGAACTGACCCACTGGCTCATAAAGGGTCATGGCAATTTACTGTTCCCATGATCCAAATACCCAAATACAACTCATAGTCCCATTGCGTCTTGTAGTCCATACATGGGAGCCCTGTAGTCCAGCCAGCCTATCTCTGAGCCTCATTGGCTACACATCCCTCCCGCTCATCCCAGCTCCACCAGCACCCCAGTTTCCCAGAGTTGCCCTCTTGACTTCCTGGCATGTACTTGTTCTATTTATTGAGAAGTGCTCTTTTCCCCACCCCCTTACTTACCATACATCTCCCAGCCATTCATTCCACAAATCAGCACGTTTCTTAAAGAACAGAAAGACTAAAGAGACTTGGAGGAAACATGATTTCATAAGATGTCAGGAGAAAGAGAGAGTAGAGTGTTGGTGAAAGGTAGTAGGGGAAGTCAAAGGTGACCCCAAATGTTCTGGCAAGGGAAGTCTGCCCTTTACAAGGGGAGGACAGGCCATAAACTCAGTAGCCATGACCAATGTGTGGTGTCCACAGACAGACACCCTGTGCAGTAAAGATGGACACCTAACTTTGCTTTAAGGGTAAGGTCCGAGCTGGAGGGAGCATTTTGGATATGTCAGGAGACAGGTGTCAAGTCTGTGGATGGGTTGGGCCACCAGAGGGTGGAGACCTGCATTCAGGGCCAGGGCTGTGAGGAAAAGTCAGCTGAGCAGGTGGGAGGCCAGTGGGAACGGGGAGGGAAGCCCAGGGCCAGGCGGAGACTGCAAGTTAACAGAGATCACTCAGCTGTGTGGTGCAGTCAGGCCAGGGCAAGGATTAGGGCTGCTGGGGTCAGGCCAGCATGTGGAAGCCACTGTGACCCAGAGAAGAGCAGTTCCCACTGGATGGCTGGGTCCCTGTAGCCAGAACTTAGGGGAAACTGAGGGATGAAGTAGGGGGAAGGGGGCTAGGGTGGGGAGGGAGGTCAGGGCAAAGAGCAGCCTGCTTTCAAGTCACTTTATCTTCTTTAATCTGGGAAAGAATGAACAGATTTCTGAGCTGAAGGGAAGTAGAAGCAGGTGAGGAGGAGCGAGTGGTGTTATCCTGGGAGGGCAGGATCCAGGGCTTGGACTAAGCAGAGCAAACAGGACAGCAATCTTGAAACCCAGCATTGCTGTGCGGAAAGGGAACAAGAATGACCAGGAAGTGGGATTCCCACCCCCACTTCCCCGTCCAGTGACAGGAAGAGAAGGCTTAATTAAGCACAGACCCATGATCTCAGCTATTCGGGAACTGAGGCAGAGGGATCACAAAGATCTGCCTGAGCTACAGAGTGCATTCAAGGGGAAGCTGAGTAACAGTGACACCCTATCTCAAAAAAATTAAAAATTAAAAGACCAAGGTCAAAGGTACAGCACTTACTGAGCTTCACACATGCACTGAGTGAGTGAGTGAGTGAGTGGGTGGGTGGGTGGGCGGACGGATGGACAGACAGACAGATGGATGGATGGACAGATGGACAGACAGACTGATTAAAGAGTAAGGGCCTGCCCCTAGGAAGCTGCAAGAGAAGCAGTGCCTCAGGAGAAAGCGAGGTCTCCAGGGGAGGGAGACAAACAGGTAAAGGAGAGTCACTGGAGGGGAGGACCCATCAGGACAACATGACATGATGTCATTCATTACAGGACAAAGGACAAGAGAAGAGGCTGGTGAGCCCCACTCAGCAGTCTGAGGCAAACTGAGGAGGAAGGGGCACTAGATATGGGGCAACATGTCCTCTCTTCAATTCTTCTCAGTTCCCACCAAGGAGAGTTGTCATGTCCTTAAGGAGACCTCCAGATGGGCAGAGGCTGTGTGTGTGTGTGTGTGTGTAGGTGTGTGGGTGTGTGTGTTCATGCATGTGTGTATAAGGATGTGTGTGGGTGTGTGTGTTCATGCATGTGTGTATAAGGATGTGTGTATGTGTGTGTGTAAGTGTATGTATGGGGGTGTGTACAAGGTGTGTGTGTAGATATGTGTGTATGCATGCATGTGTGTGTAGGGGTGTTTGTACATGTCTGTGTATAGGTGTGTGTATGGGGGTTTGTATTAGGTGTGTGTGTATGTGTGTGTGTGTCCATCCCTACCCTACCCCCAAGCCCCACCCCTGCCTATGGAAAGTTTAGTGCCTTGAATCTAGGCTTGTATTTTTTTGAGTGACTCATCCTATACCCTTGACTTTCCGTGTCTTTCTGTTCTAGAACACTATCACATATGTCAGTTTAAATTTAGTCCCAAATTGGCCTGAGAAAGCTCCTACCTCAGAGCAGTGCACACAGGCACTGGGAGGTGGGGGCAAGGAACGGGGTGAGGATTGTGCGTGATCACATCTGATCACATCTGATGTTACCTACTCAAGTGTGAAAACTGCTCAGTCTACAGCACATGCCCGTCAGAGATGAGGCCACTGTGGGAGCCAGTCCTGTTCCCTGGTTGAGCTCAGCACCAATAAACAGACAAGTACCACAGACACCTTGAGGTTGAGTCTCTCCTGTAGGAGGAGGGGACAGTAAAGCCTAAGAGGCTCTGCTCTCCAGGCCTCCTCCAGGAGTGACCGTCACACCTACAACTCCTTCCCCACACAGAAAGCTCTACCACCCAAGGAACCAAGACTAGTACTGCTGTGAGCATCATGCCTGATGCCCGGCTGGTCCTTCATGGATGTCAGCTACCCAATATTGAATTGACAGAGCCTTGTAAAATCAATCAAGGTCTTTAGTCAGGTACTAGGCTCAGAGAAGAGGACCCCCCCCCCAATATTGCAATTGCTCCATGATATCTCAGTTTAGCAAAATGACAGGAACCATGTCAGTTCTCAGTTTCCTTAGCCATGCACTGATATTTTTTTCCTTTCTAGATAAACTCAGCATTATTTCTTGTCAAGCCCCAACAGATCCATCCTAATTGGAATTAGATATAGTCTGTGGGTTAATTTGTCAGGTCTTGTTTGTGACGATGGAAAATCTCCCTAATCAATGGCTTCCCTCTCATTATTACCTTTTCTTATGCTGTCACTAAGATTTTGCAGTTCTCATCACTTGGGTCGAGGCTGTTGTCTGTCTGCTCTATTCTGATCTATAAATACGCTGTTAACCGTGGATGTTTGGAACTAGCCTTGGATTGTCCTGCAATCTTAACCATCTTTTTTAGCTTGTGGCTTGGGTTGCTGCTACCGAAAACACCACTTTTCTCTGTTATATGGTTGGAATCTCTTTTTTTAATTTTTTATTAGATATATTTCTTTACTTACATTTCAAATGCTATTCCCTTTCCCAGTTTCCTGTCCATAAGCCCCCATCTCCTCCCCCTCCCCCATACATCCTCCTTACTGCCCCCCATATTCCTCTGCACTGGGGGTCCATCCTTGGCAGGACCAAGGGATCCCCCTCCCACTGGTGCCCCAACAAGTCTATTCTCTACTACATATGCAGTTGGAGCCCTGGGTCAGTCCATGTATAGTCTTTCGGCAGTGGTTTAGTCCCTGGAAGCTCTGATTGGTTGGCATTGTTGTTCTTATGAGGTTGCAAGCCCCTTCAGATCTTTCATCTTAAATGTCCCTCTGAGGGACTAGAGGGATGTCTCAGCAGTTAAGAGTATCTGCCTAAGGACCAAGGTTCTGGAACCCGCAGCAGGGGGCACCTGATGTCCTCTTCCGGTGTCTAAGGCTATTACATGTACATGGTGCACAGACAGACATATTTAAATGAATATGAAGTTAAATCTTTATCTTTTTAAATGTTCCCCATGAGTGTTTTAAAATTTTGGTCCTAGGTTTTGGGTGTTATTCTGGAGGCTGGAGAGCCCTTAGGAGGTGAGGTTTGGGTAGTGGAAACAGGTCGCTATGTGTAAGGCTCTGAAGTCGATACTCACTTCAACCAAACACATTCTCTGCTGCCTGGTGCGTCACAGTACAAAGAGCCTCAGTTACACTAGAGTGAGAGCTCCCCCCATCACCATGGTGAGCTGAGTGTCCTTCAGTTGTTTCTGCTGGGTGTTTGGTCACAGGGATAGACATGACATCATCCTTTAATGTCTACGCCTTCATGGCTTACCTCCCTTGACTACACCCCTGGAGCATCAGAGTTAACATTACTTCCTGTACTTTCTCCTTTTTCATTTTCCTGAAAGGAATGGTGTTGGCCCTTCTTTTTGTAGACATATTCTTCATTGTGGGAAGACAATATCATTTGTTCCTATTTTACTGGGTGTCCCACAGTCACACACCAAGAAAAGGAGTTTAGCACCACACACACACACACACACACACACACACACACACACACACACACACAAAAAGGCTCTTTCAGTGTCTAGTAAGAAAATCAAATGATTTCTTTTTGGCCACCTTTGACTTTGGGTTCATTGTAGATATCCTAATAGACACAGAAACATACCTACTCAGAGCCTTCTGGCATATTTTGGGTGACTGCATGCTCATATATGCGTGTGGGTGCACACATCCCTCAGCATGTGTACAGAGGTCAGAGGAGAACCGCAGGGGGTACACCCACCTTGCTTGAGGCAGGCCTCTTGTCACCAATGCTGCCCATGAGCATCTAGGGGTTCTCCTGTCCCTACCTCCCATCTTGCCTCAAGAGAGATGGGATTATAGATGCTACTGAGTCCAGCTTTCCACACGAATTCTTGGGATCTGAACCCAAGTCCTCACATTTGTACTACAAATACTTTGTCTATTGAACCATTCTCTAGCCTAGTGTGTTCTTGAAATGCCTGCTAGATATTAGCAAATGTATTTATGAGCCTAGTTTACATAGGGCTGTGGTGGTTTGGATGAAAACAGCACCCATAGGCTCAGGTATTTCATTACTTGGTCCGGGTTGGTGGAACTGTTTGGGAAGAATGAAGAAGTAAGGTCTTGTTGGAAGACATATGTCACTGGGGGTGAGCTTTGGGATTTCAAAAGCCCATGCCAGGCCCAGTTAGATCTCTCGCCTCTACTTCAAACTCTTATGTAAGATGTACGCTCTAAACTCCTTCTCCAAGAGATGTATGCTCTAAGCTCCTCCTCCAAGCCCACAACCGTCTGCCTTGCTACAGTGCTCCCCACTGTGACCATAGACTCAACTTCATCCCAGCAATACAAAAGTCACTAAGCCAAGGACCAAGTGAGAGAGACAGTCATAGTTTATATATATATGCCAGCTCTACAGGAACCCAAAGGTTCCTTTTAAATGATCCATTTCATTGAGGGCTTTGTTTTTATTACCCATAACTTAATACAGCATTCTCACTCAAGCCCCTCTGTGTTCTTTTTCTCATTTTCAATTTATCAAATGTGCTATTCCTATAGCTAGGCAGCTCCAAGATTCACTCATCCGTCTCTTGGCTTTTCCAGTTGAGTTTTCCATTCCACTTCTACCTCTGTTGATTCATCTACTTCCTGTAGGTTTGCCTTGTAGGTAGAGCGCTTATAAGAGCCCAAGCTCACTAATACCCTGGTTTGTTCTAGAACCTTCTCAAACCATCCATCGGCCTCAGTGCTCTGGGCCTCTATAGCCTCCTTACTCAAATGCTGTGCCTCTTGGACCCCATTTCTCTCTCTGCCCAATATAACGTGTGAGGAAGGCTTGTCCTTTCCTATATGAACCAAGTGGGTCCAAGAAAAGCTTACGTCTGTGTTCTTAAAAGCAATCCCTGCCCACATCTCAACTGGTCCCACTCACCTCCTCCATCCTTAATGGTTGATCTGGGACAGAATCATCCTTGATGCTGCTATACCCTGGGGCTCTATCCCCAGAACTTGGAGCAAAGAGAACCAGGGGGGAAGGATGGCAGAGACATCTTGCTCTTGGGAGTCCCTAAGCTTAGTTTGGATTTCCCCTCTTCCCTCCCAGAAGTCAGCCAGGGCAAGCCTTGGAACTAGAGCTGGGTTGAAGAGTGTCTATGGCAACTGCAGATCCACTGCTCCTAATGACTCGAGTCTTTGTCCTCTGTCCGGTGAACATGGACCACCAGAGTGCTACCTTAGTGCCATTGGCTCCTCCTACATAAGCATCAGGTACTCTCTGCTAGCCCAGAGAAGAGTCTCATCTCAAATACCAGGATTCCTCCTTGCAATAGACAAAGGAACTTCCAGAAAGTGCTAATAAAACATAGTTATCCACTTCAAGAGAAATCTATCCCCCCACCCAAAAAAAAGTGTGATTTGTTTAAAGCTCATTTGTTTACATACACTCTCAAACCCTGTTTTATAGTATATAGAGTAAAATGTATTAATAATCATGAACCCTCATGAACGTGAGAAATGATGTTTTTATTTTCAGGGGCAGGAGGAAGGACTCCCCCCCAAAATCTCCACTTCTCCAAGAGTCCTTCCCCATGGCCTGCCCTTGTAAGGGGCAGTGCACTGTGGAATGTGCTGGAGTCTTGCCTACCTGTGCTCATCTAGCCAGTGGGTCATACATACACCCAAGCTGAAACTCAGCCACCAGGGGCCAGAGCTGAGTCGCTCCCCAGTCAAGGAGGACGCATCCTTCTTTCATGCAGGTTCCAGACCTTAGGGAGTGAAGGAATAAAAATGACCCACTGGAAAATCGATGGGCTTCCCCAGAGCTGTGATGTAATTAGCAGCCCTGCCAGTCAGTGCCCATAAGTGCTTCGTGAAGCATTTCCTGAAAGAAATTAAGGCCCTGTCCAATGGCTTTCCGATAACAGGAATAATACATCTGAATTTCATTCATTCACAGATTTATTCCAGCTGCTAGCTGCTCTTTACATCCTGCGGCTGAATAGTGTTAAATATTTGGATGTCTTTCTGATCATATTTAGAACAAGAGTGGAAGCTATGAATTACAGGCTACAACACGGGTTGTGTTTATTACTAGTAATTCGTTTTACAGCCTTTTTCCTCGGTACGTGGGTTGTCAAAGATGATCACTGTAAACTGGTCCCAAGGCCTCCGGAGTCACCTCTCGGGTTCACCCTCTGGATCAAGGGTCTCGGGGTTTGACTAGAGGCCCAAGACCAGGTGTGGATTTGTCCTTACCAATACTGATTCTCATCCACAGTGCCACCAGTCATCCGTGTCTATCCAGAGACCCAGGCCCAAGAACCTGGGGTGGCAGCCAGCCTTCGATGCCACGCTGAGGGCATCCCCCTGCCCAGAATCGTTTGGCTGAAAAATGGCATGGATGTCTCAACCCAGATGTCCAAACAGCTCTCCCTCTTGGGTAAGAACTGCATGTGAATCCCAGGACAGGAAATGAGAGGCAAGATCATGGCTGAGTCTGGCGTGTTAAGAGGAAACAGGTATCCCCTGTTGACTAGCATACACAGGTCTCATATGCATCATGGTCACCCTCTATTTCAGCAGCACCACCCTAGCCTAGGTCCAGTCCCAAGAATGCTGACCGCTTTCAGCCACACCCAATGACTGTGTTTTTAGCTCACGGCTCTTCAGAGATCCTGAGAGGATGGTGGGGAGGGCACACGAAAGGGTGTTGCCCCTGAAAGCCCCACACCTTGTGCACTCTCCCTCTACAGCCAATGGAAGTGAACTCCACATCGGCAGCGTTCGCTATGAAGACACTGGGGCGTACACCTGCATTGCCAAGAATGAAGTCGGTGTAGATGAAGATATCTCCTCCCTCTTCATTGAGGACTCAGCTAGAAAGACACGTGAGTGCCCCATTGGCTCTGAGGTCCCCACTGAGCTATACAGGAGTGTTGGGGGGACAGGAGAAATGTACTAACTCTCCAGGGCCATGGTCACCATGGGAGCCTCTAAAGGCTGGGATAAATCTATTTCCTCTGTACACAAAACTAGGTACCTTCTCAAGCAACCTACACAGCTCTGGAAACAGACGATAGAAGTCTCTGGTCAGGACGCACGGGCCAGGACTACAAGGAGGCCCAAATACCCCAGCTCTGCTCCTGCCTCCTGTGACATATGACTGGTCAGGTGGCCTAGAAGGTTACAGATGCAGACAGCTGCTGCTGCCCCCTCTCTGTAGTTATGCTTCCTTTATCTGAAATTCCAAAAACGGACCCTTCACAAGGCTTAAATAACTTTAAGATTTTTTAATGTGGACCTGTGTGTGCTGGTTCACACATAGGCCAGAAGGAGGGGGTCAGAGCTCTCGAAGCTGGAGTTACAGGTGGTGATGAGCTGCCTGTTGTGGGATGCTGGGAATTGAACTCTAGTCCTCTGGAGGAGCAGCATATGCTCTTAACTGGTAGGACATTTCTCCAGCCCCTTGAATAACTTTTTCATCACAGCATATTATAATTTTTCTACTGTATTCATGGTATGTGTGCACACATGGAAACAAGCATGAATGGGGTTTAGCATTCTCTGTGGTATGGGGGAGTGGAGGGTCCCAGATGACTATATAATAGTAGAGTGGCCCCTTCTCTGGGAATCATCACCCACCTCATGGGCTAAGCATCCTCTCTCTCGTACCCACTGCTTCCTCAGGTGATCCTGCAGGTAGGGTCATGGAATGAGTGCCAGGGTCCCTCTCTCTCAGCCAGACTCCAAGCTGTGATCACTGAATGAGAGAATGTTCTTCCTTGGCGAGTCTTAACTGAAAAATCAGCTTTCCAGGAAGGACATAGAAAATTGGGGAGAGAGGCTACCCATTTGTCATCGCCCACAGAATCAAGAAGGCTGCTAGAATCCTAGGACTCTGATTTACTTAGAAAGAAAAAGCATTCTGAGACTTAAAAGTGTGTCCACGTGGGTCCAGCACTCTGAACTGATATTGTCGCTGGACCAGGGAGTGATCCCAGATTCATCAAGTGACAAGTGGATTCTAGAATGTTCCTTAGAGGAATGAATCAAAGCAGTGAAGGTTTGACATTGTCCTTTTCTCTTTCTCTCCCGGCTATCACGTGGCTGCTCTCCAAATTCTCGGCTGCCACAGTGGCAAACATCTTGTGGCGGGAAGAAGGTACTGAGTGTGACTATCCGGTGTCATGCCTGTAATCGCATGTGTTCTTGGTTCCCCGGGCTTCCCTGAGCCTCCAGCTTTGCAGGGCCTATGTGCCGAGGGGAGAAGGGACTCAGTCAAACTCATGTGTCACACGCATGCACAGACCCAGCTTAGTCTCCTGAGCTTTGGGCACTGAGCCTGACACGGTACCTGTGACAGACAGAGGCCCACAGCAGGGTTGCTGGCTGTGGCCCTTAATGCATTCTCTGCCACCCCCCTATCCCCCACCCCCGCTTTGATGCTTCAACTGCAAAGCATGCTCAGCTCATGCCCTGTGTGTCTATAGCAGTGGTGCGTTGTTAGTGTACTGGAGAGGGACTCAGGTTTATGCAGCAGAGTCTCGTTAAGGAAACACAAGTCTACTGGGGTTGCTGTGTACTGTAGGGACCAAAGCACGCTGGAGCCACCTTAGACTGTAGGGCTGGTAGGTGCTGCTTTCAGAGTAAATGGTGAAACATTGAACAAATCCCATCTCACCTCAACGGTTAAATGCTTTGACCTTCTCTGCTGATACTCAAGTCCTAGAGAGGCCAGAACACAGAAGCCAAGAGGAAGGGACCACAGACCCCAAGGCACTCTCAAATCTTAATAGGAGGGAGATGAAACCAGAAAACAGCAGCAAGGGAAGCTGGGAGCCCTTTGGAGCCTGATCATAGAAGCGAGATTTCTACAGAGTTGACTAGACGGTGGATCAGAAGGCTGTGTCTTCTGTGAGGTTGACTGTGTGTTGAATGAGTATTGACTCTCACTTCCCATACTGACTGAGCACCCTGCTGCACTCAGCCGGAAACGTAGCTGCATCTACAAACCCCGTGTGGGCTCCATTAAGATGTCAATCTTGTGTTGGCTTTTCTGGTGATTGACTTTCAAAGAAGCCCAGGGAGGCTGTGCCCAGAGTTTGTAAGGTTTCAGCCCAAGGTTTGTAAGGTAGATCATTCACAACAGAGGTGTTTTGGCATGGTGCCTCAGACATTGAGATTGCTTGGGGAGGCTGCACTGAGGCATATGCACATAGCTAGCCCCATATGATTCTCCAAGGGACAACTAGAATTGGCCATTGAGGGCAATTCCATGTACTCCCTCCAGCCTGGGCATCTTTGAGGGACTGGGTTCCAGCAGCAGGAACCTGTTTGCCTGAGCAGGAGATGCAGGGTACTACAGAGCTATGATAGGTTATGTTCGTTCCCAGCCTTGGGAACTGTCTACCCCTCCCCACCAGGAAAGTATGGTACTCCTCTACTGTGTGTGGCCCGGCCACACAGGAAGTTTATGACTATGCTGTGTTCTCTCCTCCCAGGTCTCAGCGTGGGAAACATGTTCTATGTCTTCTCCGATGATGGTATTGTTGTCATCCACCCTGTGGACTGTGAGGTCCAGAGACGCTTCAAACCTACAGAGAAGATCTTCATGAGTTATGTGAGTTTCTGTGGCTGAGGTAGCTTCTGTATCATGCATGGTCAAAGTCCACATGTGTGGATGTATGTGTAAGTCTGGGTTCCTTCAGTTCTGGTCATTATATGTGCATATGGTTCTAGGCTAAGAAAGGATCATGAGGCAGAGAATTCTAGCTCTCTATCCAGCAGCTATGAGGACCAGGGTGCTATCTGTACCCTGGGCTACTCACTGCCTGACCCTACCTGCCCTTGTGGGTTGAAGATAAGGTGGCACAGAGTCAACAACTCAGACTCTGGAAGCAAGTGAGAAACACGGAAGTAAGCTCATCTGAACACTGCTGCAAGCTCCTTTAATGCCCGCGCCCCGTTGGTCCCGAGGAAGCATCTCTGGTAAATAGCAGTTTCATATTGGCTGGTATTATCTGTGCCAGCAATCCTTGGTCTCTCAGGCAGTCCTCGCCTAGGTCCTCCTGCAGGAGATGCCTTTGGAGCTACAAGTTCTCTGGTGTTTACATAGAGATGGCCCCTCTGTTGCTGCTACACCAGGGTACACTAGAACTTCACAGTCAAATAGAAGAGACTGCAAGGAGAACAGATAGCATCTAGACATTCTTGTGGTGACCTCTTGGCATGGACACACAGGAATGAATGCCCAGAGTAACAGAGGTGCTGCAGATGAGACATAAAACCAATTATCAAGTGACAGGTGACAAGGAGGGGGTGGCAGAAGAGATGACCACTGGGGAAGGCTCAGGGCACCCTCCCTGCTCCCATTCCCCTGGGTTCCTACTCTGTTCTCTGCAGTTCTCTCAGGCTGATGTCCCCAGACAGTTGCACTCTGACCCTGTTAGGCATGCGGTCTTGGTCCTATTCGCCAGGACTCCATAGCATCTTGTGATGCCAAGCAGCCAAGGCACTAAAGAGAGAGTCCAGCCGTGGGAGGGAGAGCACATGGCCCGTCCTGGATGATCGGGTTTGAGGCACCTATGAAAGAAGCAGACAGGCTGAAGGGATGTTTCTGAGCTGAACACAGAGATCTAGGCGCCATCTGTTTGGGAGCGTTGTCAAAAGCTGAGGAAAGAACAGAGGCATGGCACTGACTGAGATGGACGGACATCCAACAGAGACCTGAGCCATCCGTCAACCACGCAGGGGCAGGCTGACTCCGAGAAACCAGAGGACGGGGTTAGGACAGGGTAATGGGGAAATCCAAGAGAATATGCATCACAGAAGACAGAGAAAGCAATGTCCCCATCCTTTAAAATACGAAATAAAAAGGTCCATAAGGAAGGGGGGGTGGGGAGCAGTGAGCTCCTAGTTTTGTACAGAACGAGCCAGACTGGAGAGAAAGAACTGAAAGCTGACTTGGGATATACAAGTTTAAGGTACAAGAGGCAGCATCTCAGAGTGGGGTACAACAAGCAGCTTAACTAAGATAGACACTGGGTGACTGGCTGTCTTTGCAAGCATGAGGGCCTGAGTTAGGAATCCTTGAGCCCACATCCAGAGGGCATATCTGGGGAGACGGCTCAGTGATTAAGAACACGTACTGTTCTTGCAGAGAACCCAGGTTCAGTTCCCAGCACCTACCTGATGGCTCATGACCATCAGAAACTCTAGTTCCAGGTGATCAGATGCCCTCTACCTGCCTCCAAAGGCATGAGGCACGCATGTGGTATACATAAAAACATGCAAGCAAATCTTTTTTTTTTAAAGCATGTGTTTGTAATTCCGGCCTGGGGGAACAGAGGCAGGCAGGCTGTGTGGTGTTCATTGACCGGCTAGCCTAACCTACTTGGTACACTCTAGGCCACTGAAAACCCCGGTCTCAAAAATAGTAATAGAAAAATAATAAGGCAGACAGCACTGGGGGAATGATATGGCCTTCACAGGTATGTGCAAACTTGCACACGTATGAACACACACAAATTTGCCAAGTGTGCAGACAATACCTAAAGCCATAGGTTTCGGTGAGATCAACAAGAAAATAGACTTCAGAGAGGAAATCCAGGAATGAGCCCAGAGACGTTCCACATAGACAGATCTACAAACTGAGAACACAGTGACAGAGTGTTGACCCTGGTGAGGAAGACAAAGGTCAAGCGAGAAGATAGTGGTGTGGCAGGGCCTGCATGCTGTTGTATGTATGAATCCCAAGGAGTTTGAGAAGAGAAAAAAGGGATCCAAGAGGGTCAGTGGCCAGACAGCCCAGGGATGCTGGAGTGGGGTGGGAGACCAGGTGCACGGCTGTCTGTCTCCTTGCAGGAAGAAATCTGTCCTCGTGTGGAAGGAGATGCTACCCAGCCATGTCAATGGGCCTCTGCAGTCAATGTCAGGAACCGGTACATCTACGTGGCCCAGCCAGCACTGAACAGAGTCCTTGTGGTCGACGTTCAAGCCCAGAAGGTCTTACAGGTAATAGCTCTTGGAAGAAGTGGGAAAGACTTGAAATTCTCGGGCAATGCCTGCTTTGTGCGCACACGCACGTGCGTGCGCGCGGACACACACACACACACACACACACACACACCCTCCCCAGCTCCTATAAGAAGAGCTTAGCCAAGGGAGAGACTTCTGTGCAGCTGCCTATCAGGTATCTATCACCGTGTGCATAGCACATACATGTTCAAACCAGCCATAAGTGAGTGCACTGGAGGCCCCAGCACGGACTCTAGTCAGGGGGGCAGAAAGCAAAGCAAGAGTTTCAGGTGCTGTAAGGAGCAAGAGCTGTGGAAAGCCAGGGTTAATGTACCTAAGGAGCTGTAAGACTGCTTGAAATTGACCCTCACTCTGGAGCTGTGTAGAAGCCTCCTAAGACACCGAGGGTGGAAGCAGCATATAGTGATTAGGGGAAGAGACGGGGCTAGCAAGTATAGGGATAAACAGGAGCTGGCCCCCGGAGGGCCTTGGAGGCCAATAAGGCTGCAGAATAAAATCAAGGTGAAAGAGAAAGCTACCAAAAGATGTCTGCGCATCAGTTAACACAGCTGCTGCCTTACAGACAGCCAGGGAGAGAGAGCAGAGGCCGGGTAGAACTTGTGTCAGGCACAAGATGGCGGCAGCATCAGAGGTCCATGACGATAAGTTAGCGGATTCACTGTGGTTTTAGTTATGTGTATGTGCATGTGAGCATCAGATCCTGAGGAACTGGACTTACAAGGCAGTCGTGAGCCACCTGATACCAGGTACTAGGAACCTAGCTTTGGTCTTTGGGAAAAGCAGCAAGCGTTCTTAACTACTGAGCCATCTACCCAGCCCTCCTAAACCTATTTCTGGGAGAGGAAAAGAAAGGAATCACATGGTTCACTTCGTGGTTGGCTTTATCGTCTATAATCAATAACAGGTTGAAGTATGGCCCCAAAGACATTCTATGCCAGGAAATTGAATGTGACCTTAGGTGGCAAAAGGGACAGAGAAGGTGTGGCTAAGGATTTTTCAAGTCAGGAGATCCTGGAAGATGCAGGTGGACCCCGGCAGCCGTCTCACAAGTGTTCTTGCAAGGGAGAGACAGAGGGTAACTTAACCACAAATGAAATCAAGGGTGCGAAGATGCTTGATTTCAAGGCCGAGCGTAGAGTGTGGTGCAGAGGGAAAGATTAAATTTGAAATGCTGTCAGGTATTTAGGTGGACATGTCAAGTAAACAGGAAAGATCGAGGCTGGAGCGGTCTACCTGAGTGTCTTCACCCCCTGACCTGATTAAATCTAGAAAACTGAGATATCCCAGGGTATGCAGACAGACAGAGGGAAAGGATGGAGGCCCGAGGCTCTCCCACATTTAGAGATCAAGAAGCGGAGAGGCGGACAGCCAAGAAAGGCATCTGAGGAGGAGTGGGCTGAGAGGGCAAGAAAACCTGGGCAGGTGGTGCTCCAACAGCCGGAGAGTCAAGATGTGCTTTTGATGTTAGGACGTCCTGAGAACTGGGCCCTGGATTTCTTTCATCTTACCACATTGTAGAACACCATAGTTACAACCGCTAGGATGACAGTGATCAAGGTTACCCTGGGGAAGTGGACTCAAGTCGGAATGATAGGGGAGAGTGTATGGTGGGGATATAGGCAATTGTATGGATGGGTCTCAATGCAAAACTATGAGAATAGTAGTGAGGAACGGGGTACCGAAGGAAAGTTTTCAAAGAAATGTTGTCCCAGATTATGTATGCAAACGCTAATGGTAACAACTGTTTCCACACTCCTCCAGTGCACACAGGTGGGGACAGCAGCAGAAGCCAGAATACTCCTCCACTGGGTGCAACTAAGCCACACAGGGGCATTAGTTAGATTACTTTTTTTGGATTTTTTTTTTGACTGAAAGAAAAGGAAGATTATCACCAGGTGAAAGTTAATCGTGGGATCAGATTGACCAGACACATGTACAAGGAAAGCAGGACAATAGTGATTTCCCACCGAAGGGCTAGGACTAGAGACTTAACCTGCAGCCAATCTACATAGGTGTCTCTGTCCTGCCCCTGGGGGAAACATGGGTGTAAAGGACAATTAGCGTCATTGGAGCTGTGGTTTTTTCCTGGTATATACAAGAGGTCTTCAGTTTATCTTTTTGTAATGGATTCCTGTGATCAGAGAACGCAGTGAATGATTTTCATCTTTTGAAGTATATACTAAAGCTTATTTTAAAACCGAACTCATGATCAACTTTGATAAATGTTTCATGTTCACTTTACGAGAACATGTATTCTGGTATTAGATGCGCTATTTAATGTGTGTCAGTTCCGTCAAGTTGATTCATTGTGCTGTTTAGATCTCCTTTCTTAGGTGATTTGTTTTGTCCGTTTAGTCTATCAACTGCTGGGGTGTGCTTTTAAAATCCACTCTACTGTGGAGTTATCTACCTCTCAAAGTTTTATCATTTTTTTACCTTAAGGCTATAGTCCTTTCCTAGAAGAAAGATTTTTCCTTATAAAATATCCCTTTTTATCTCTGGGAATGCTGTGAACCTGTTTTTTAATAATGCTGGTATAGCTAAGTAATATTTTAATTAGCATTCTCCTGCCACAATTTTTCCATCCCTTTACTTTCCAATATTCCTCTTCCTTATATTTAAGATGTTCTTTCATAACATTTAAGTTTAATCTAGTTTAGTCTCTTAAAATATTTGGTCCGTTCATATTTAGTATAATTGGTAGAGTTGAGTGTTTCCACAACTTTACCTTTTATTTAGCCTGTTCACGTTGCTTTTCCTTTTGTTTGCTTTTAGCTTTAACAAATATTTGTGCTCTATTTCTCTCCATTATTTATTGAAGATTTGCTTGTGTTATTATTTTAAAAACTACAACACACATCTTTGTACTGATAGTATCATCACATGTAAATTGTTAACTTCTATTTTGGCTTCCTTTTTCTTGCTGATGTGTTAAAAAAAAAAAATACCCTGACAAAAGTACTTAGGGGAGAAAGGGTGTGATTCTAGATTGCAATGCATCGTTGCAAGGAAATCAAGTATGAAACAGCCAGTCACATTACATTGATAGTTAAGAGCAGAGAGCAGTGAATTAGTAAATGCACCTAGTGTTTGGCTTACTTTCTCCACTCTTAAACAGTCCAGAATCTCCTGCCTAGGGAATGGTGCTACCAATAGTGGGCGGGACTTCCCACCTCAATTAATGTAGTCAGGATAATCCAACACAGACAAGTCAAGCTGCCCATCTCCCTAATGATTCTAATGATCAAATATAAAGTTCAACACTAGCCATCATACTTCGTTTCTTCAATAATCACTAACTCCTTTAACCTTCTTCCTGCCTTTTATATTATAGTATTATGAAAATTAGTATCTATATCCAGGCAATAACTGATATTTACCCATATATTCATCTTTCTAATCCTCTTTATTACTGAGGTATGTGGTAGTTGTTTTGACATCTCACTCCATAAGCCAGGCTAGCCTTGAACTCACCATCCTCCTGCCTCTGCCTCCCAAGTGCTGGAATGAGGTCATTTTTATTAGCTCTTTTAGTGTTGGAAGTGAAAATACTTGCTAATTTCTGAATAACTCTAGATGACAGTTATTTTCCTTCAGCATTATTAAGATTCCATCCTTTTCTTCCTTTGTTGTTGGGCCGACTGTATCTTTCCTGCCTCCTCCTCTGCCTTCCTCTTTGTTTAGCGTTTTTAACAGCAATGTAAGGTTTCCAGAGGCTCTTGAGTTTGTGTAATGAACATTTATTAGATAGAAAAATTCCCAGCAATTGTGCCTTTAAATACTCTGCTTCCTGGTACTCAACTCTCTTCCCATCCCTATCCCCACCCCCACCCACATCCACATTGTTGTGCCTTTCCGTTGCATCCTGTGGGTCTCCTCCTGTTTCAGTTCTGTATGTCCCTCAATGTGTCCTTCAGTTTACTAATCCTGCCTTCTCCCGCATCTAATATGAGCTTGCCTGATTATCATCATCATCATCATCATCATCATCAGATAACTCATTTTTCCTTCAAATTCTCTATTTAATTCCCAACTTCATATAAATTCTTCATTGTCTTCTTGTGGCCCTTTCTGTTATGATTTTGAATAGTAAAAAAAGGTCTCCGCCTCTTGAAATGCCTAGTGTTTATTTTAATCCAAACAATTCTACATATGTTTAAGTTGTAAAGTCTTTAAAATAACTGCCATCCATCAGAAAGATGTGCCCTTTCCTCTGCTAGGCAGGAAGAGTAGCAAGTTGATCATTTTAAAATTTCTCTAAGGCTGAGTCTGCTTTGTCCATCCCCTAATCCTGAGGCTTTTCCCTCAGGCTCTTTTCTCCTGACAGACTTTGGTACCTCAGCACAGTGAGACTATGGAAAATCCCGTTCTGAATTTAATCAACTTTTTGGCTTAGCTCTTCAGCTCCCTCTTTCACAGCACTGAGTAGAAGCATGAAATCTCACAAGAAGGGATTGAGTAGAAAGGGAAGACAATGGCTAACTGTCTAAATGCCAAGGAAATTTTGCAGGGAAGAGGGCAGATAAATGGGACATGTTTGAGAGGAGGAAGACAGGAGAAGGGTCTTTAGAAAGATTAAGAAACTGACATCCTCAGACGGTAGTTTTGCCATGCAGTGGAAAGCCCCAGTTGGAACATGGCAGTGCTGGGTGCCGGGTGCCAAAGCCTTCGGTATTAGCTTTTGGTATTAGCTCCTTGTCTTATGACTTGCTATGACTAAGATACTTGACCAGAAGCAACTGAAGAGAGAAGGGTTTATTTTGACTGGAGGTTTGAGGGTCGAGTCCACCACAGCCCCTAGAGTCTCCAATGTGAAGGGGCTGGTCATCCCGAGTCCACCCTCAGAAAGGAGAACAATGACTGATGCTGCTCAGAGTGCTTTCTCTCTGGTTTCCCTTTTCAGTCAGTCTGTGGAAGGGTAGCACCCACATTCTTCTCACCTCAGTTAAACTTCTCTAGGAGCACAAGCTCCCAAGCACAGCTCAGGGTGTGTCTCCTGGCTGATTGCAAAACCAATCCAAAAGCGAACACTGACCACCACCTTAGTGAGAGCATGACCCGGAAGTGAGAGACTGGCCAGCCTCACCAGCAGCTACATCAATCCTGAAAAGTATTTCCAGCCTCTCCTTGGGACTTCAGTGGGTGGGAGCTATCAATTAGAACAAGGACGTATAGAGCATAAAACTGCACTGTGGGGCTGGAGAGATGCCTCAGCAGTAGGAGTGCTTGCTGTTCTGTGTCAGAATGGAGCTTAGTTCCCACCACCCACACACCTGAGTCCAGCTCCAGGGGAGAGCAGAAAGCCCTTCTCTCTGTCCTTCTCAGCACCTGCACTCACAATGTATACAGAGTGATTAATTTAAACAAAAGTCGACACTATAAAAAGGAGGAAACATCATTCTTGTGGTGGGACCTGGGAGAAGCTGTGGCCTTGCTTGGCGGCACTCTCAGATGCTTCAATTCACAAAGTGACTATGTGCCTGCTGGTGCTGTAGTCCAAGTCCAAAGCCTTCAAATAATGGGTGAGCAACAAAAAGTAGTACAAAGGTAAGAGCATAGCAATGGGTGGTCTCAAAATCTACCTCAGGATAGAAGTACCAACTCACCAGAACCCAAGTACATGCTGAAGGGTCCAAGAGGCCCCCAAGACTTCTAGGAAGAATAAAAAGAGCCCTGGGCTGGTTCTTGAGTGGAATTCATAAAACCTCTATGTTCATTCTTCATCCGATTGGAGCTAGAATACTTTAGGTAAAATATGAGCAAGAAAGTAGGTGCTTCAAAGAGACAGCTCACTGTGTCTTTTTGTCCTCTGAGGACAAAGGCCATGAGAAATTTTCCGCCCTGGGTTTCCAATCAGGATCGTTGCCAAGGGTTCAAGGCTAGCTTCCTAACTCCCCTTGTGAGATGACCACATACACAAAAGTTCAGACCATCGTGATGTGACCTCAGCAATGACCAACTTGTCACTGTTTCTTTTCAAGTCCATAGGTGTGGACCCTCTGCCAGCTAAGCTGTCCTATGACAAGTCACATGACCAAGTGTGGGTCCTGAGCTGGGGGGACATGCACAAGTCCCAGCCAAGCCTACAGGTAGGTTGAGCATGTTAAAGTTGATACTCAGCCTATACAGGATCCTGTTGCTGTAAAGTGATTGTCTCATTGCATCCCTGGGTGGTCATCTATCCAAACTATTTCTTGAGAAGAAAGCAGGAAACAATATTAGTAAGATTTACTTGTGATCTAAGAATAAACTCTCAGTTGAAAACCTTGTCTAGAGCAGACTGGCCCATAGGCATGCCGTTGGATAAGTAGTCTTGATTGTTAATTGAAGTAGGAGGATCCAGCCCACTGTGAGAGGCACCATCCTCTATACAAGCAGTTCTGGGCTGTGTAAGAAAGCTAGCTCAGCTTGAACCTATACCCAAGCCAGCAAGTAGTTACCTCCAAGGTTCATGCTTGGGTTTTGGCACTGACTTCCTCAAAAATGGACTCTGACTTGGAAATGTGAGCTGAATAAATCATTTTGTCCCATAAGTTGCTTTAAGTCAGAGTGTTTGATCACAGCAACAAAAGAAAACTAAAATTAGCCTCCAAACAATAGTCCCATTAGGCAATTCCCAAGGTATCTTCAACCAGGACTACAACTGAAAACGACGTAAAACAATCAAATTCTAATTTCATGACAACTTAGTCCCTACCCAGCCCCACCATACCTGACTCTCCTGAGTTGATAACTCTTGGGGGCCAAACAGCATGATCCTCTGGAGTCCAGATGGTGAAAAGGAAGACGATGTTTTCTTCTTCTTGGAAAGAACAAACCATCTGAGGAATAGTGTTAAAAGTCACGAGTGTGGGCTCTTTCCATTTGTTTTCTGCTGCTGTAACAAAATGCCTCAGGTTATGTGATTTATAAAGGGAAAGATCTATTTTCTCTCATGGTTTTATCTAAGACCAGGAGGCTTTTTATCTGGTCAGCTTCTAGTGGGAGATCATAGGCAGGGGTGCTTCATCCCCTCATGTAGGACACGTAAAAAAGAGAAGCAGATGTATGTAGAAGGGGCACATGTGCCAGCAAGTAAGGAGAAAAGGGCTTGAGACTACCCTTATACCAATCTGTTCTTGTGAGAACTCACCCATACTATACAGACTGCATAAATCCCTTCAGGAGAATAGAGATTCATGAATGGAGCTCAGGAAGGTCCCATCAGCTCTCAACACTCCCAACACTGGAGTTATAGAAGTCATGTGCCAGCATGACTTTGGTAGAAACACTATTGAAACTGTTATTCTAGTCAATGACCAGGAGCAGCATTCCACGTGCCTCAAGGCCCAGAGAAAGTACTTGGACTTAATGCACACAGAGTGCTAGGCTACAGACAGTTAAGTGATTTGCCCATGACCATGGCCCCAGTCTGCATGGCTCTGAAGCCCCTACTCTATACCCAGCATCCTGAGAAGAGGCTGGGCCCTGCTGATCTGTGGGGATCCTCCCTACACCAGATAGAGAACTGACACTATATGGCATTGCGTGTGCCTGGGTCCTGCATCTCTCCCTGGGGATCCACTAAGCCCTCTGGGGAGGGGGGTCACAAAATTGTCTCCTCCTTGGTTCCCCTAAAAAACAATGCACAGAACCATGGGGATAAAAGGGAGGAGTTAACTCACTCCATGCAAATGTATGATGTGGGCCGATAGGGTTGAATGGTCTCTTAGAACCAACAGAAGTAAATGGAGATAACTTGGCCTTTTCCTCCTCCCAGCCATTGCTAGGCCAGAGGCCCAGGTCTGATAAATCTGACAGTCAAACAGAAGAGCTCATCAAAGGACCTAGAGCCAAAATAAAGACCACTAAGAAAGGAAAATGAGCTTAGGGAGTTGGGGCTTACTTTCACCAAACACCCTTTGAATCCATCCTGATGGTAGACCATCACAGCCCAGAAGGCACCACAGAGTGGGGATAGGCTGCAGCCAGGGTACCAGAAACAAGGTCAGGCTGCATGTTTCAAGGCCCTCCCTTCCTCCAGCAATGTATCACCTCCAACACAGCATCATTATCTGGAGACCAAGTGTTCAAACCAGTAAGTGGGGGGTGGGGGGAACATTGCACATCCAAAGCACAACATGGACAGATTTCCTGAGAATGCTTCTAAGAATGAAATTCAGAGGGGGGCTACCAAAAAATTGGTCTTATTTCAACCACAAAGCATACACCGCCATTTATTAATTTTCTGGTCCTGGGGGTGGAATCCAGGGCTTTGAGCAAGCCAGATAAACACACTACAGACCGTCACATCCTCAGCGTATCCGTACCTTTAAAAAACGGAAAAAGGAAGAAGCTGGAGAGATAGCTCAGCGGTTAAGAGCTCAGGCTGCTCTTCCAGAGGGCCTGGGTTTAATTCCCAGCATCCACACAGTGCACACATGGAACACATGAGTAAGACTGGCTTTCCAGTTTAAAAACCAGTGATTTAGAAAAGAAAAGTGCATTTCTGTGAAGCAACCTGAAAGAAAGAGAAAATCTTCCCAAAGGGATATCCTATGAAGAGCTGGAGATATGGACTAGGATCCCTTAACGTTCTGAGAAAGGTCCCAGTTGCAGTAGAAGCAAACGTTAAATGTGCTAGGTGTGGTGCTACTCACCTATAATCCCAGCGCTCAGGAAGCTGAGGCAGAAGGATGCCCATTCCAGGACAACCAGAGTAGCATAGAGTATCTGAAAAAAAGAATCAAACAAATTTGGAATATAATTGCTGAGTTAAAGAACTGTAGATTCAAAGAGATCCAGGGCTGAAGAGAGGGCTCAGAGGATAGAAGTGCTTGCCACACAAGCCTAAACACCCAGGGTTCAAGTACCTGGGAACTGGGTAAACGCGGAAGGAGAGAACGGACTCCACAAAGTTGTCCTCTGGTCCCCACACGTGGAGAACGCATTTGTGCACATACAATCATTCTCAGAGAGCAGTCTCTGCAAACTGCAGCCCGAGGTGATGAGAAATAATATATCTCTTGGCAATTTTAGTAAAATTCTGAACTCCAAGAAAGAAAACTCTGACAAGGGAAGCCTTTGGGTTGGAATAACAAATCCCCATAAAAGACAGACAATCGGGTTAACATTAGGCATTAGACTTCCCACCGCAACAGTTACCTAAAAGACCACATGTCACATGGTCGGAAGAGGAAAGAGCTGAGCTTTAACAGACCTGCCCCATCAAAGATGTCACTTATCCAGGAAGACAGGAGGGTGTGTGTGCACCCAGAGGCTCAATACTGAGAAGCCTGAGGGGACATCAAGGGAAGATACAAGACAAGCATCAGACGAGGCAGACCAGAGATGCTATCACAGTATATATAGGGATGGGAGGCCCAGCACTGACAGGCAGAGACTGGTCTGAGAGCAGGCGGAGGAGGAAACACCTTGAAATATGTGTGAACTAGATAAAGCCAGGAGAGTGAAAGAGAAATAATACAATAATAAATGTAAGTTATTACAGTCAAGAGTGGGGGAAGCCAGGGCTGAGCAAAAACACAAGTCTTACTTTCGTGGGCAAAGAAGAGTAGAGAAAATGTTGGGGTGTGAATATCCCATTTCCCCAAATCTCTCCTTTGTTATGTTCATTGGCGTTTTGTCTGCGTGTCTGTCTGTGGGAGGTTGTTGGACCCCCTAGAACTGGAGTTACAGACAGTTGTGAGCAGCCATGTAGATACTGGGAATTAAACCCAGACCAGGCCCTTTAGAAGAGCAGCCTGTGTTTTAACTGCTGAGCCATCTCCCCAGCCCCTGCCCTCCCCCCGCTTTTCTTAAGGCAAAGAGAGACTGTCAGCAGCGTGCTTACCTGGCAGGCATGAAGCCCTGGATTCCATCCCCAGCACCACAGAAAATCACACATGGTGGCGTAGGACTGTAATCTCAGAACTTGGAAAGTAGAGGCAGGAAGATCAGAAGTCAAAGGTCATCTTTGGCCCCATTGTAAATTTGAGGCTAGCCTGGACTACATGAGAGAGACCTGGTTATACATACATACATACATACATACATACATACATACATACAATGATTCTATAGGGTATAAAAAGAAAAATATTAGGAATAATTTGTTTTTAAGAAATATAAAGCGAAGTCTAGTGACACTGGCCTATAATCCTAGCTACTCCGGAGATAAAGGAGAGAGGGTCATGAGCTCAAGGCCTGCCTGGACAGTAAAGTTAGGTCAAAGCCAGCCTGAGTAACTTAGCCCTCACCTCAAAAAAGAACAAGAAGTGGAGCAGAGAGATAGCTCAATCAGTAAAGTGTTGTGTTACAAACACTGGGACCTGATGCCCCAAGCCCATAGAGGGGAAAGAAGGGAATGTGGGGGCCAGCAAGATGACCAAGTGAGAAAAGGCGATTGTTACACAAGCCCAACCACTAAATCCCATCCCATCCCTAGAACTCATGGTGGAAGGATAGAAACTGACCCCCAAAAGTTGTCCTCTCACCCCCCCACATTCACTTCTACACACACACACACACTCAACTTTTTAAAGCTGTGTACAGGGTCTCTGGGGAGACTGAAACAGGAGAATTCCTGGAACCCTATAGCCAGCCAACCCAGTCTACATAGCAAATTCAAGATCCATTTGAGATACAGTCTCAAAAATAAGTAACGGCGAACATATTGCTAAAGGATGGCTCAGTGGTTAAGAGCACCTGCTGCTCTTGCAGAAGACCCTGATCCCGTACCCAGCACCCACACAGTGGCTCAACAATGATCCTTAAGTCCAGTTCCAGAGGATCTGACATTCTCTTTTGACCTCTGCAGGCACCCAGCATGCACCCGGTGCACATTTATACAAGCAGGCAAACACTCGCAGCACATAAAATAAATAGCTAAAATAGATCAGAAGTCCAAGGTCATCTTTGGCCCCATTGTGAATTTGAGGCTAGCCTGGACTACATGAGCGAGACCTGGTTATTCATACTTACATACATACATACATGCATGCATAGAATGATTCTATAGCGTAGAACAACACCCAAGGTTGTCCTCTGGCCAACTCAAGCACATGCATGCATTTAGGAGTTAAAAAGACTAGAATGTAACTCCTACGCTTTCCTACATGTGGGCCCTAAATCCAGTGTCCATTACCAAAACGGGGAGAGAGGACATGAAAGAAATACAGTAGAAGAAATAAAAGGAGAGACCTCGAGGCTTGAGACAGTGGTAACAGCTGATCAAAGGGATGCTTGTGAGAGGCAGTGAGTGGCGGGTGAGGTGCCTTCAAGTTTAAAAGCTGTGGACAGCAGGAGAGACTTTCATGATGATGAATAGCCGTGTGCCCAACAATGTAACGAATGTGTAAAGCAGTGATTAAATATAATACAGCTTGATCAAAGATGGGCCTAAATTGTACGTACCACGGAAAGAAAATAACACATGAGAAAATCTATCAACACAGACAAGGAGCTGAACTTAATATATAGGAAACATTTCAGCTCGTAGGATTCTTTTACATGCATATGAATACAAAAAATATATCATTAAGGAAAATGCCAAAGGTTTTGTAAAATTACATGTTCTAGGCTGTGATATCTGATAATCAGAAGGTAAGCCAAGTCCTGGAGAGAGGGCTTAGCATTTACGAGTCCATGCCACTGTCACAGAGGGCCTGCGTTTGCTACATCAGGGGGCTCACAGCCACCCACAATCTGAACTCTAAGACATCTGATGTCCTCCTCTAGCACCCCCTGACATACATACACAATTTTTTAAAATAACCTAATAATAAAATGTTCCTAGAAACAGTTGAAAAGCTATACATGGCCGCACACTTAGGACCCCGCAACTCTGGATGCGAAGATAGAAAGATTGGGAGTTCAAGGCCAGCCTGGAATATATAGTGAGACCCCTGGACCCCAAATCCAAAACACAGGCAATGAAAGCGACCACAAGTGTGGGCAATGAGCATGCTGTTGATATTTGTAAGGCACTCGAAGCATCCTACCATTCTGTCTAAACATTCATTATTCAGGGATCTGATAAACTTTGCCCTGGCTATGTGGAGATGAGTCCATGAGTGAAGCTCACTCCCACATTCTCCTGGGCAACTGGTGTTGACCACAAGGGATCATCACCGATTCCCCCATGTCCTGACCCCAGGCCCAGCATTCGGTCACCTCTAGCCTATCCCTCCAAATGCTACTTCTCAGCTGGCACTGTCCACCCATGTAAGGGAGATGCTTGGCATTCCCGTCCAATCCCTTCCATCCAGGTCACACCTTGGACTGCAGTGTCATCACTGTATCTTTCCCGCGCTGAGCCCACAGAAGTCTTCCGAACTGTCTCTGTAGAATCTGTGGGCTCAGCTATGTCTAGGACACAAGACCAGGGCAAGAAGAACCTCATGGCTCAGAAAAATAAAGTTGACCTGCCACGTGGGGTCAGTGGCTCATGGTGCTGGGTCTGATGAAGCAGCCTCTGAATGCAGGGTGTCAGGGTGGCGAAGCGCAAGTGACACTGACCGGTGACAGCCTGTAATTTTCCACCTCTATTATAAGCTGAAATGACAGGCCTGGTATCAAGCAGCGATTGCACGCTGCCTTGGAATTCTCAGCCTCGTTTCCCAGAGTCTCTCTAAGGTCCCATATCTAATCCTCGTGTTTTCTTAATGTCCAGTTCCATGAGCTTTTCTCCCGGGGTCTTGTCAGGGAAGCATCCTGCCATTTGTTAAATAGAAAAATCACAGGAAAAAAAATGCTCTGTGCAGCTTCAAAACCACTTAGAGGGTAGAAATCACAGCATGCATCCCTCTGCTCCAGCATCTTGCCGGTTGACAACCTCCACCCCCCAAGGCTGGCATGGAGGACTCCAGCCTCAAACCTGCCTGAACGGGCAAGCCAGCTGCTGTTTGTTTTTGTCATGAAAGTGAAAGCCGGAAGGCAGTCCCTCTCCTAAAAGGCAAAAGCACTCGGTGCTACAAGCAGTGTTCTCAGCAGGCCCCATCAGAGACTACTGCCTGTGTCCTGTAGGCTGCTATGGGGCTGCAGAAACCTGGGTCCTTTCTGCTACTGCCATGGCCCCAACATGAGCGTAAAATATGTTTCCTCTTCCTAGTTGAGAGTTGAGGGTCTGCTTCCTGTCCCTAGTGCCCTTGAGCCTGTGAGCCCGGTCAGCCGGCTGAGCCATACCACTCTCTGGATCTGCTTCTCTCTCTGGGCAGCGGCCTACAAGATCAATGGGTGTGTACAGAAGGCAGAGTCTAGGTTAGCCCTTGTCCAAGTGGCTTCACACAAGGAGCCCCGTTTTGATTCATCTTGTCCAACCTCTCCTACCACATGGTTCTGTCTGGAGCTAAACTTGCCCTGAGTCAACACAACAGGGACGCGCACCAGGGCATGGACCGGTTTGCTTTGTGCCAAGTCTGCACATCAGAAAGCACTGCCTGTGGGGAAAACGGAGGTAACCATGCTCCAGTTTGTGAAAAGGATGGGACCAACATAGGGAGCAAGGCCTTTTGCACAGCTAGAGTCACACTCTAAGATGCCATCATGGCGTTAGTGACAACCCTGTAGGATGCCTGCCTTCTCTCACCAAGTCTGGAGTCTCCACGTTTTGAGAACAACATCGGGCAGAAATCCCCAGAAAACCATGCTAAGGTACCTAGCATTAAAGAAAATAAATTCCGGATTAGGAGGACGACTCAGAGTACTTGTCATACAAGCATGAAGGCCCGAGTTCAATCCCCAGGGCCTACATTTAAAAAAAAAAAAAAAAAAAAAAAGGCATGGTGATGCACACTTGTAATCCCAGGGCCAAGGTGCCGAGAAGGTAGACTGGCAGGTCCTGGGGGCTTATGGCCAGCCAGCTTAGCCTACCTGATGAGTTATAGGTCAGTGAGAGACCTTGGTTCAAACACAAAGTAGATGGGGACATGAGAAATGACACCCGGGGCTGGAGAGATGGCTCAGTGGTTAAGAGCACTGACTGCTCTTCCAGAGGTCCTGAGTTCAATTCCCAGCAACCACATGGTGGCTCACAACCATCTGTAATGGGATCTGATGCCCTCTTCTGGTGTGTCTGAAGACAGGTTCATTCATATGCATAAATGTTTTTTAAAAAAGAAAAAGAAATGATACCCAAGGCTGACCTCTGACCTCCACTAGCATGTGCACAGCTGTGCACACACATGTGCTAGCCCACAGAAACACACAAAAACACCAAATAACTATGTTAAAAATTCCAAGCCCATCAGGCCTTCGTCCAGGACACTCTCCCTCTTTCTCTGAGATTGAGCAGAGATGACTACACTCGAGGTCCATTGTTGGGAAGGCTCTGTCTCTGAACGTGTTCCCTTAACTGTGGAGGGTAACTTCCTCGGAAAGCCCGGTGCCATTCCCTAGGTCCTCACCCCACCCTCCTGGAGGCTGACAAAGAGCCCACTGATGGGTCTGATGGAGGAGGGGGTGGACAGTCTGGGCCTTCTCTCCAGTCCCCCCAACTACTCGTCCAGAAGGACAGAGGCCTGATCTCCATGTTCCCAAGCAGCACCCACCTGGCTCCTGTCCCTTCCCTGAGACTAGGGCTTACCCAACCATGTATCCCATGGCAGCCTCTCTGTGGGGTCTACAGCCCCTTCCTGAAAAGCCCCCCCACAAACCCCTCCCTGTGTTCCAGGTCATCACAGAAGCCAGCACCGGCCAAGGCCAGCACCTCATCCGAACACCGTTTGCAGGAGTGGACAACTTCTTTATACCTCCAACAAATCTCATCATCAACCATATCAGGTAACTGGTCTACCCCGCCTCGGCAGGCCACACTCAGCCCCATTCTACCTGGGCAGTCCTGCCCAGGATGGCACCAGATCCCCTCTTGCCCTCCCACTACTTCCTGCTCTGCCTTTCGATAGAAAACTACTCAGCAGGTTCAGTCTTTAGAGACCAGCCACTCCCCTTCCTTCCTCATTTCATAGAGCACCCATAGGCTCTGCCAACCTCCTCTGTTGTGTCACCAAGACCCCAGAGATCTACTTCCTATGAGCACCTTCTCTGCAGAGCCTCCACGCTGGAATGAGCCCTACTAGGATACTGGAGTGGTACAGGCTCAGGCTCTGGATGCTCCAAGTAGCTCTTAAGTTCAAGTTCCTTTTAAGAGCACGGTTTTCTCCCTCTGCTTCTTTAAGGATGCTTTAAAGTCAATGCCTGGAGCATTTGCCTGCTCTGGAGATGCCAGGTTTTGTTTTTTTCAGGAGGAAATTATAGAAACAGATTTCTCCTATTCTTCAGGTGCATTTGGCACTGAAGGGCTCTATAATCTATGAGCTAGGCTCTTGGGAGCAGGATCTCTGGGAAGTCCCACCCGGAGTCAGACCTTTCCATATTTGCAGGCAGTCTCCAACAGAAGATCAAAAAGCTGGATGTGACCAAGTCCCATCTACTTGAGCTCCCTCTCTGTTGCAGTCTTCCCAACTGCCCTGGGAACAGACAGAGACTTCTTGGAAGTCCCTGACACTCAGAGAGACAAGCTTGGCCTAGGCTCTGTAGACGAAGGGCACCAGAGCACAACTTGACTTCTGAGGCAAAAGTTACCCGGGGCCCACATCATAGATGGCAGAGGGGAGACCACACTGTGCATTCCTCCCTGGACACCAGGGCTACAAACAGAAATTCTGTCCTGTTTGGCTGCATCTGTGTCTTCAAATCCCGAGTTACCAGTCGTCCCAAGAACACGCTGATTTGCAAGATTGTGTCCTTATGACAGTAGGGCAAGAGAGGTATATCTGTCTTCTTCTCCATACCTGCCCCGTAAGCCCAGATCCCCAACCCAGCTAACACAGGCTAGGGAAGCCATCCAAAGGCACCCCCAGAGAGACACATTAAGGGCCTCTCCCCTCTTCCCAATTTCTGAAGATGAATGGCTTTTGCAAACGCGCAAATCCACGAGCATTTGACCTCGACTGCATGTGGTTGAAGAGTGTAGCTAACTGACTTCTAGAAGCATCTGCTGCAGAATGATAGATCTTAGTAGTAGACCGTTAGCTACTGAAGGGTTGGGATGATGCCATCATTTAAAACAAATGGCAGATGCTCTCTGACCCCAATCATTCGCCTCTCAGGTTTGGCTTCATCTTCAACAAGACTGACCCTGCCGTCCACAAAGTCGACTTGGAGACTCTGATGTCACTCAAGACAATCAGCCTGCGGCACTACGGCTGTATGCCTCAGGCCATGGCACATACACACCTCGGCGGCTACTTCTTTGTGCAGTGTCGACAGGACACCCCTACCTCCACTGGTCCACAGCTGCTCATTGACAGTGTCACCGACTCAGTGCTAGGCCCCAACAGTGATATCACGGGTACCCCCCACGTGTCCCCTGACGGGCGCTTTATCGTCAGCGTCTCCAACAAGGGCCCCTGGCTGCACGTGCAGGAGGTCACAGTCCGGGGGGAGATCCAGACTCTATACGATCTAAAAATAAACCCGGGCATCTCTGACTTGGCATTCCAGCATTCCTTCACGGAAGGTAATCAGTACAACGCCTACGCCACTCTGGACAAGGAGCCGGACCTGCTGTTTCTGGAGCTGTCCACTGGGAAGATGGGTAGGCTGAAGAACTTAAAGGAGCCACCCAGGGGACCAGCCCCACCCTGGGGTGGACCCCGAAGAGTCCTGAGAGACAGCGGGCTCTTTGGACAGTACCTCCTCACAGCAGCTCAAGACTCTCTGTTCCTGGTCAATGGGAGACAAAACGCCCTGAGGTGCGAGGTGTCAGGCATAAAAGGTGCGGCCACAGTGGTGTGGGTCGGGGAGGTATGAAAGGGTTCGGGTAAAGAACCACCCTCGTCCTGACACCGCAGCCCCAACCAGACGCGCTGTACATTTTCACAGACAAAAAAACAAAAAACAAAAACGGAAACAAAAAAAAAAACACAAAAAAAAAAAAAAAAAAAAACAAGCCAAACCCTGTACTTCGCTTTGTGGTTCAACACTGGTCTCCTTGCAAGTTCCCTAGTATAAGGTATGCGCTGCCACCAAGACTGGGGGGTTTTCATCCAGAGGTGTGGTTCAATACCTTGAGCTATGATGAGAACTCATGCTGCTGTGTGCAGGAAAATCGTCTCTGTGCCCGGCTGCACACCACGTTGCCTGGGGACACTACAGAACCAAGGGATCCTGCCGCCCAGGCTGACACTTCTGTCAGTTGCCTTCACAAAGTCATTATCTTAACCTGCTAGCCCCAGCCAGTCTGTGCCCTGAGGGAGTGGCCTGAGCAGCAGGCTGTCCCTTTCAGTGGGCTAACACCCTCTATCCTGCAGGAGACTTCACTTGCGCCATTGCAGATGCTGTTTGCTTGTTCCCAGCTGAATGCTATACCCATGAGGGAGAGCCTCCGAGACTTACTACACCTTGGGGAATGGGGAGATCACTCTCTTTATTTTGGAGGGTTGTTTTTTTTTTTTATTAAAACTAATTTTTTCGGGCTGGGGATTTAGCTCAGTGGTAGAGCGCCACCTAGGAAGTGCAAGGCCCTGTTCGGTCCCCAGCTCCGAAAAAAAAAAAAAAGAAAAAAAAAAAAAAAACTAATTTTTCGTTAATAATCCTCAGATGCTAGGAGGCAGATAGATGCTCTCCAAGGTCCTGATGTATTTTTCCCTGCCTTTTAAGCCAAGTCTCTGAGGGGAAAGGGTCCCAATCTTACATCCCATGTGCAGAAAAAGGAAAAACAGATATCCAAGAAAGAGTGGCTCTCCACACCATTGTGTTGGCCAAGTACAGCCCATACTACCGTGGTAAAATCTATGCTGGGATCCCAAGAGACCAAGCTGGGCCTGTGTGTCTGCTTTTCACCATAAAAAGGTATTAAGGAAGCCTAATGTGCCAGCAAACCCAGGGCAGACCAGGCTTGTTTGGAAAGGGATGGGAAGCCTCTGGGCTCAGTGCCAACATCTAGAAGCCACGAGTACCATCCACCCAGAGTCCCAAGGCTGGGACGAGCAGTCAGCACTGGTGCCTCAAGCCACTGTCACCGTACTGCAAAGAAAGCCCATTTCCCTAAGTGTTCCCATTCGCACACTCTAAGCTACACACTCTCCAAACTGCAGAAGAACCTACAAAGGACCATGTCAGTGTCCCTTCTCTTCCTGCCTACAGTAGGCTCTCAAGCCATTAGGAAGAGGCACAACCCAGCCAGCTCTGTGGGGGCCACTTGTGTCCAAGACTCTCAGCAAGAAGGAGACCCCTGCCCAGGTCTCTCCAAACACTCGTGTCCTCTCCCATGTCAGTGGTCAAAATGTACTTGATTTCTAGCTTAAATAATCATTCTGCAAACTCTGCAGCATTAAGACAGTGGGTCCACCCCACCCGTCAGCTAACTCAGCCACTTTCACCTACCAACAATGGCCGTGACTTTGAAAACAGACTCTGCTTCACTCCTGCTTCCTGTGTGAGTACTCAACCTCCCAGTTGCCTGTTCCAGTTTCCAGCCACTAATACAGCCTGTCCCACCTCTCCTGTCTCTCTGTCCACTAAAACAACTGTCCCTTACAGGTCCCAGTAGTTGTCGGTATATGTGCTATCATGTTTCAGATTTGGGTAACGACAAGACACCTAGAGGTCAAAGATGCGGTCCTCAGAGGCCTAAAAGTCATCTTCGCACCTGGGATGGATGGTGACATATCTTACGCCTTCCTATCTGCCTCAGTATCTTGGTATGATCCCCAGAGTCCCATGTTTTCACTAAGCCTTCCAATATTCACAGTTTTCTCCTTTTGAAAGAATAGTGCCTGCCTCAGGCAGAATCCCTGAGCCTCAAAGAGGCAGAGCATTATTCCCCACCCCCATCCCATCCCACCAAAGCCAGAGCGTCATCCCTCCCTATCCCACCCAAGGCCAGAGTACCTACCCTCTTTAGATGCAAGATTCCAGTATCAAAGGCCAATCTAGTCACCAAACTGGATGAAAGCAGGGGTGCTACTTGGCCACTGTTCCCCCCACTCTGCATCTCTCTCTCTCTGTGTCTCTGTGTGTCTCTCTGTGTGTGTCTCTATGTGTCTTTCTCTGTGTCTCTGTGTCTCTTTCTCTGTGTCTCTGTGTCTCTCTCTCTGTGTCTCTGTGTCTCTCTCTGTGTGTCTCTATGTGTCTCTCTCTGTCTCTATGTGTCTCTCTGTGTGTCTGTCTCCTCTCTGTGTGTCTGTCTCTCTCTCTCTCTGTGTCTGTCTCTCTCCCTCCCCCCACCCGTATATACCTGGAAAGCATCCCCGAGTTTTCTATTCTTCTTCAAGCGAGAACTCACAAGCCTGAAGCCTAGTCGATGTCAGGAGCTCAACCAGGATGCAATCATAAAAGTGGAGTGGCTTCCTAGCAGTCACACCGGTAGAAGGAGGACTGCAGAGAAACCTTGCCTGGCTTTCCCCCCTCTCTGCACTTAGGGGGTCAGAAGAGACTCATGAGTAGAGTTGAAAATCCAATGGCAAAAGATGGCACCACAAGCCCAGCCCAAGGTGTTGTTCTGAGGAACACAAAGATCAACAGCTAACATTTTACCCAGGGAGGATTGGTTTACCTAACAAAGTCACCAGAAAAGCTGTTTCTATAAACCCCATCCATAATTCTTAACAGTCAACTGATGATGTAAATACCCAACCATTCTTTTCTTTCCAGAAAGCAAAAATTCTCTGCACCTGTAGCTACTGGTTCTCCTGCCTGCCTGCCCCAAAGCCCTCTCTCTTAACATCCTACCCAGCCACCCAGGAGTGCATGGAAGACAGACTTCCTGCTTCTGAGTCTGTGACCCTCCTGTCTAAGCAGACCAGAGGGAGGGCCACCCCCAATATGCTAAAGGGATCTCTTCAGTCCTCAAACCACACACACATCCTGCTACCTTCCTGGATCCTGGGAAGAAGCTGGAAAAGGCCTGAAATCATGGCTGGGATCAAATACTAATGCTGAGCTGCAGGTTCTTTGATGCAGAAAGAGAGCGCGCATCACCAGAGAACTTCAGTCCCTCTGCTGCATACCCCTGCCACACACTGAGCTATCGCCCCCTCCACCTGCTCCTCTCTTCAGGAAAGGGCTCCCAATTGAAGGGACGCACCCCAGGAAGGCAGCTTCAACCCCAAATAAAGCCAAGAGCAGCAGCTTCCTGCCACGTAGCAGGCGAACTTCCGCTTCCTGCCACGTGTCGTGTGAACTTCCGCTTCCTGCCACGTGACATGGGAACTTCCGAATCTTCGCTCAGCTAAGCAGCCAGGGGTTGGCTTTGTGCAGCTGCATCTTCTCGTTTATCTGTTGACCAATAACCTGTGAACTAAGGGAGATCTCAGAAGTGATATGTGAAACAGATTCGCTCTGGATATATTTTTGTACCATGGGCTAAAGTGTAGTTGCTTCATTTCTATTTCATGTTTCATCTGATGTTGAACCATCTCCAACCCTCCCTTCCAGAAGCAAGCCTCCTGGAGAACTGTCGCCACTCCCTGCTCCCCCTGCACACCCACCAATCTACCTCACATCTTCCTCCCAGGCACCCAGCACCCCCAGAATGCCACCCCAGGAGGCCAAAGGTGATGGAAGACTACTGTAACATGAACTCAGAAGTCCTCCACCAGCCCCACCATGAGTCCCACTCCATGTGTGATCAGAACCCATAAGGATAGTACCTTGTTGTCCAGAATCACAGCCCAGGCCCTAGCTCTCATTTCTACAGAGTTAGAAGCCAAAGACTAGAGAAACCACCTTCAGGGTGGTCAGAAAGACGGACCTTTGTCCAGCAGTGACAGAGTTGGTGACATTTCATCTCAACCCCGTCCCCATGCTTGGCAGCCCACCCGCTCCAACCTCTGTCTTCTGTCTGTTCCCGCTTCACTCACTCTCTTTCTTGTTCCCTCCCTGAATCCCAAGCCCCCTGGCTCATGAGTCCCGCTAGGATGGCCCTCAACCGTCAAGGAGCAACAACCCTCTAATACACCAGCTTCATGCATCCTTTGCCCACAATGCTCCTTGCTTTGAGGGTTCAAATGAGAAGTTTGAACAGACTAGATGCTACCATTTGCAACCAGGCCACCATAGAGGCAAATTGGTTTTCTTCAAGAACATCACCTACTGCCTTCATTGGGTTTTTCTCTACAACCACAGAGATGCTCAGTGGGATACTTAAAAGATCCAGCAGGAGCAGGGCACACAGGGTTTGACCACAAGATGCCACATGACTGGTGGAAGGCAATATACTTCCTGCTTACTGCTCCAACTTGAGGACCTGTGTGTCTTGGCTGAGCCTGTGGACTTGGCCATCAGCTCCCCATCAGGCGCCTAAAGATTATGAGCAAGCATCACCTTAGGCCTCCATGTTCTTCTTCTGCTCTTTGGGCATCTAGGAAGTGTAATTTAACCAGACAAAATGGGAGAAATTAAGGGATATATAGGGAGAGAAGAAATGGACTTCCAGAATTCATAGTGAGGCGTTTTAACCGGCACCAGCGCATTGAGGATGTTTTTGCTTTTTATACAAAGTCACACTTGTGCACCTTTCTTTCCAAGCTCAACTTAATGACCAGTGACAGTCCATTTCCCACAGCTCACCCCCACCACACAGCTCCCCCCATTCAAGGAGCATCAGTTTCCTACCATTCCGGCATCATGTGGCCTCTGCTCACGATGCCTTACTGCTTTAGGGTTCCAACGAAAAGTCACTCGTGGCCTATGGAACGTGGCCCCTACCCTAAACTCCTCTAGAGAACCCAGCCACAAAGCCTTGTGTATGGAATGACCCCCTACACCAAGCCTTGGTGATATGTTGCTCTCCAAAGTTCTAAAAAAGAGAAACCAGCCTTGGCTAGCTGAGAGACCCAGGGCTCTCTAAACTTTAAATCCTTATCCACTGTCTAGCATGCCATCTCCAGGGATGGGAGAGAAACAAGCCTATAGGAGGCCAGACCCAGACCCACTGTGCCCCACGATGGTAGCACCCCAAACTCACACCCTCCCTGCCTGCCTCCTCTGCCTTTCCTCCCTGACCTGACTCCATGGCTCCCCACATGGTTCCCCAGTGATGCTGCCCTGCTTCCTGAAGGCTGTGTAAAAAAAAAAAAAAAAAAGACCCAAAGTGAAACTGGGCATGAAGTTTTGCTGGAGTGGTCGCACTCTGTTTCATGCTATTATGCTGCCAAATGACCCTCGAGTTGTGGATCCCCACACACCATCAAGAGAGGCATCCTCTCCCCCACCTCAGAAAAAAAAAACCTTTGGATCTCCCTTACATTGAGGCAGGTTACATTCTTTTGAGCAGTTGTGTAGACTCCAAAATATATTTTCTGTAATCGGTACTTCTCAAAAGGCCACCTGTAATTATTAATACACATGTGAATTTTTCCTTATTTATAAGATATATATAAATTATTTTTAATACATCAACTTTAGTAGAGATTTGTACCAACCCAGTAACCGTATGTGGCATTTGAAATAAGTTTGTGTTTATTTTGGTGTATGACATTGTACTACTGAACACACGATGTATTCGCTGTACCACTTGAGAAAAGAGTCACAGATCATCATAAGGGACAGTCATTGTCGATGCTCTTTTTCTGAGGATTTTACAATAAAACTTGGGAAAAAAACTACCTTTTTGGAACTAGTCTGTCAGCAGCTCTGAATGGGAGACTTGACATGTGTGGACCCCAAGCTTCTTTTCCAGCTTCTCCATCATACGTGGTGACCTTAATACCGCCCCTCCAGCACCAGTTCCCGATACCATGACATGAAGGACCAGGTTTCAGTGTGTGGATGTGGACGTTGGGGAGACAAACATTTCTTTTAAAGCAGTGGCCCAGCCAAGCCGACCTGCACAATCAGCTGTCACGGCAACAGCAGCACCACAGTGATGCTCTCTGCTGCATCTCTGACTGCCCTCACCTGGCCTCTTGCTAGGCCAGGTGCATTTCCACTGTCGTGACCAGCCAGGGAGAGATGGGCTATTATAATCTCCATTTCTTTTAAGGGCCTGTGTGTGTGTGTGTGTGTGTGTGTGTGTGTGTGTGTGTGTGTGTGTGTGTGTGTGTGCATGTATGTCTACGTGTATGTGTCTGTGTGTGTGTCTGTGTATGTCTGTGTGTATCTGTTTCTGTGTGTCTCTGTGTATCTGTATGTCACTGTGTGTGTTTGTCTGTGTATCTATGTGTGTCTCTGTGTGTGTGTGTGTGTGTGTGTGTATCTGTGTATGTATATTGTGTCTGTGTGTGTGTGTATGTCTGTATCTGTTTCTGTGTGTGTCTGGTGTATTTGTATGTCACTGTGTGTGTCTCTGTGTGTGTCTCTGTGTGTGTGTGTATCTGTGTATGTATATTGTGTCTGTGTGTGTGTGTATGTCTGTATCTGTTTCTGTGTGTCTCTGGTGTATTTGTATGTCACTGTGTGTGTTTGTCTGTGTGTATCTGTGTGTGTGTGTGTATCTGTGTATGTATATTGTGTCTGTGTGTGTGTCTGTGTATGTTTGTGTGTATCTGTTTCTGTGTGTCTCTGGTGTACTGTATGTCACTGTGTGTGTGTGTGTGTGTGTGTGTCAGTATGTCAATTCCCACAGAGACCAGAAGAGGGCTGCAGCTGGTATTACAGGTGGATGTGAGCCACTCCAATACCAGAGCTGAGAACTAAACTTCAGTTCTCTGCAAGAGCAGCAAAAGCTTTTAACTGCTGAGCCACTTCTCCAACCCTTCTTTTTTAATTGGCATGTATTAATTATAAATAATAATAGGCTTTGCTACTATATTTTCAGTCATGTAAATGATGTGTTTTAATCACATTTACATCCTTCTACCCTCTCTGGTCCCCTTGTATTCCCGCTGATCCTCTTTCTCTTCCCAATTAGACCTCTTTCTACTTTCATGTCATGAGCGTGTGCATGTGTGTGTGTGCATGTGCATGTGTGTGTGTGTGCGTGTGTATCCGTGTATCCCAATCAGTTTCCCTAGGATTACTTACAGGATTATGGGGGTAAGGGACATTTACAACAGCTTAGACAATTCATCAAGGACTATACCACCAGAGAAAATGTCTCTCCCTCCATCAGCAACCATTAACTACCTATAGATCCTCAAAGAGGGGTGGAGCGTAGTGACCGTCTGCCCTATCCACAAATAATCTCCATTTCAACAGAAGCAGTGACTCAGAACGACAGAACTGGCTCCAATTCAAGTCCATAGACCAATGGATGCGATGCTGGTCCCTGAGATAGAACAAAGCCTGAGCCTTAGCCCCCCCTAGGCTCGGCCTTCTGTATCTGCCTCATTAACATTTATGGAAGGGTGGGGGCCCAGCAACTTCCTGTGTGGCGAGCACTGAACTTGATCAGTGTTTGAGCTCCATGTGCCCAGATGGTCTATCCTCAGTTTGCTTCCTCCCTTTGCCAGAACACTTTTGCAACCGTGTCTCCTCTCCATTCAGCCATTGTCCTCCAAAACACATCTCTGTAGCCATGCCTAGTCTGCAGAAAATGCCTACAGTCTAAAGGTATGAAGGCTGCAAAGAACTACAAGAGCCCTGGCTCATCCACAGTGCACATAGAAATGCTTTCTTGGGGATAAGTTTTGCATGAGGTGATGTGAAGTCAAATATAAATGCCTAAGTGCAGAAGGGTGTGGGTCACAACCTGCCTGCTAATAAAAGCAGCAAAGGCTTCTTTGGGTCTGAGAACTGTACCATGGCTGTTCTTTAAAGCCAATATCCACAGATAAGTACAATATCTGCCTTCCCAGATCTGGGCTACCTCACTCAGGAAGTTTTTTTCTTTTCTAGTTCCATTTGCCTGCAAATCTCATGATGCTATTTTTAACACCCGACTAATATTCCACTTGTGTACTCATACCACATTTTCTTTATCCACTCTTCAGTTGAAGGACATCTAAGTTGTTTCCAGTTTCTAGCTATTATGAATAAAGCTACAATGAACATAGATAGTTGAGCAAATGTCCTTGTGGTAGAATGGAATGCCCTTTGGGTATATGTCCGGGAGTGGTATAGCTGGGTCTTGAGGTAGATAGATTCCCATATTGGTTTCCAAAGTGACTATACAAGTTTGTACTTCCACCAGCAATGGAGAAGTGCCCCCCTTGCTCCACATCCTCACCAGCAGGAGCTGTCATTTTTGTTTTTGATCTTAGCCATTCTGACAGGTGTAAGATTGGAATCTCAGAGTCATTTTGGTTTGAATTTCCCTGATGACTAAGAATATTGAACATTTATTTAAGTGCCTTTAGGTCATCTGAGATTCTTCTGTTGAGAATTCTGTTTAGATCTGGACCCCATTTTTTTTTTTTTTTTTAAAGTAGCTTATTTGGTTTTGTTGATGTCCACTTTGAGTTCTTTATATATTTTGGAAATTTTCCCTCTGTTGGACATGGGGGCTGGTAAAGATCTTTTCCCATTCTGTAGGCTGCCATTTTATCCTATGACAGTGTCCTTTGCCTTACAGAAACTAGAGGCTTCATCCAGCAACTGATGGAAACACATAGAGACCCACAGCCAAACGTTAGGTGGAGCTTGGGGAATCCTGTGGTAGAGGGGAGAAAGGATTGTAGGAGCCAGAGGGGTCAAGGACACCACAAGAAAACCCACAGAACCTGGGCCAATAGGACTCACAGAGACTGAACTGACAACCAGGCAGCCTACATGCTACTGACCTAGGCCCTTTGCACATATGTTATACTTTTACAGGCTGGTCTTCTTGTGGGACTCCTAACAGTGGGAGAACGGGCTGTCTCTGACTCTTTTGCCTGTTTTGGGGACCTTCTTCTCCCATCAGGGTGCCCCATTCAGCCTAATACAAGGAAAGTACCTAGACTTTAATAAACTTGAGATGCCATATTTGGTTGATATCCATGAGAGGCCTGCCCTTTTCTGAAGAGAAACAGAGGAGGAATGGATGTAAGGAGGAAACAGTACTTAGGATGTAGTATATGAGAGAAAGGTAAGTTTTAATTTTTTTTAAAAGCAGCAAAAGCAATGTGTTTGCATGAGAGAGAACAGCCAGAATGTCCCCATAGACATGATGACTGAGATCTCTGCACACAGTAAGGCAGAGGCTAGAAGAGCTACAAGATAGAGTGTCATATGTTGTTACAAAAATTAGTGGCCAGCCTCTGGCCTCTGTGGTTGGAGCATCTTCCCTGCCAGGTGGTGCAGGTGTCCTGGTTGAAGGGAGACATGTTCAAGAATCTGCCTGTATCCCCTGACGTAGGTTTATGCCCCAGACGCCTTTGAACATAGTAAACCACCTATGCACAGCCTGGAGTCATTCTGTTCAGGAGAAGCTCTCCTGGGGAGCCGCTAGAGGTTCTCTAGAGAAAGTCTCAGAGAGGGAGCATTCCCAAGGCATGTTAGTAGAGGCTGCAAGATAGTTGTGGCAGGGATCCTGTCCTATGGGCATAGATGTGAGGATAACCTTTTTTACCTTGTGTAAAGGCATGTCTCTGTATTTTCAATTGTTAATTCTGTACCAGCAGAGCTGAATGCTGGAAGGATATTGGTATTGTCTTTCTACGGCCCATCACCAGCCTTGTATTTGTAAATACTTGTCCTTCCTCACCTGCTCAGATACGCTAAGATCAGACAGTCCTTGATTCCCAGAGGCAATCTAAAAATTGTATCATAGGTTGTCTTGCCGCTGTTTGGTTGTAATAATGATCTGACAGCTAATAGTTGGACAGAAAGTAGAGGGTGGGACGAGAGAGAGAGAGAGAGAGAGAGAGAGAGAGAGAGAGAGAGAGAGAGAGAGAGAGAAAGGGCCAAATGTTTTTAATACGATAATGGTCATCTGTGTACAAATAGATATCAGCTTGACGTGTAAATGATGTCTGTGCAAGAAATGCTAGTATTTATTTACCTGCTACCCCTAGTCACTAGTCATCCTCACTATGTTCGGACTTCATTCCTCCAGCCAAGGTTTCTTACTAAGACAGAAGCCAGATACCAGTGTTGGTCAGAGGGACCAATGGGACTGGGCAGTCCTGGGTGGCCCAAAAGAAGGGATTCAAAACCGTTGTGCCATAGACCCCCCACTCTATATATGCAAGGGACAGAATGTTCCCCAACACAGACAACAGGAACACTCTAGGGAACAAATAAGAAAATGCAATTTATAAAGACCCTGATTAGCTGGACAGAGAGCCTCCACCTTGGGTGCACAATGATCAAGCATTCAGGGAAGCCTGGAGGTCTAAACCAGAGCTTGCTGATGCTCACTTGGCAACCACACTCTATTGTGTCAGGGTGTAAGAAAACATATGCTGTATTTTCTCAGGTTATAAAAACCAAACCAAGGGGCTGGAGAGATGGCTCAGTGGTTAAGAGCACTGACTGCTCTTCCAGAGGTCCTGAGTTCAATTCCCAGCAACCACATGGCGGCTCACAACCATCTGTAATGAGATCTGATGCCCTCTTCTGGCGTCTGAGGACAACTACAGCGTACTCACATACATGAAATAAATAAATCTTTAAACACACACACACACACACACACACACACACACACACACACACACCCCAAGGAGAAGACATAAGCCACTATTTTAGCCACTTCAGTTCTAGAATTACGATCATGGGTACATGGGATCTCACTGTGCTAAGTCTACAGCTGCAAGTGAATCTATAATTAGTTCAAAAGAAACATGGGAGGGAGCTAAGGCCTGGAGGGGGTCACCAGTGACTTTTTCCAACATTAATGGAAGCTACAAAACCAATTTTAACACACTTTCAACAAATACAAAGGGGAGAGAAAATCCCTAGCTCATTTTGTGATGCCAGAAATACTCTTTTAACCTAAAATCCAACAAAACATCCCAAGAAGAGAGAAATAATCATAAGCCTATTATACTTAGGAAATACATGGCAACATTCTGACGAAAATGCTAACACACTGAATCCAGCAATGCAGGGAGAAGGATGGTATATATCGTGACAAAGTCAGATTAATCCCAGAGTTGTAAAATGATTTAATATGGGGTAGGGGGAGATTTGCTGCATTATCAGACAAAAGGGGGGAAAGCATATGAGCATCTCAAGAGATGCAAAAAAGTATTGACAAGATCTTAATTTTATCCTCACATGACCTGGACCAGCAGGTTGTTCTTTGGTAGCAGGGAAGAACCAGGAGAAGAGAAAAGAAAGAAGATAGGAAATCTGGGGTCAGGAGGTTTTGCATGAGTTAAGTCTCGTGCCAAACAAGCTTATTGAGACATACAGCATCTTATATACAGCTTTTATGTGAGAAATGGGACAGCGCCTGCAGCAAGCTATCATACAATGGGACAAAGGCAACAGGAAGCTAACCACAAAGGGAACAAGTCTATCTCAAGTGCACCATAGACTGAGCACTCCGCAGCCTTAGGAATGATAACCACAGCCCATCTGGGTGGGAAGATCAAAAGCCACAGCTTCCCAAGCTATTGCTGGCTCTACCAAGCATATTTCCTTGTTTTACAGAAGGAGACATGTTCCTTCTCTATACATCAGGGCCTCAGCAAAAGCCTTAAGTTGCTTAGCCCTCGACATTCACACATGACCTCCTCTTAGCACAGAATAGAGACTTCAAGCAGTTTATGCAGATGTGCTACAGCAACAAACTTTACTGAAGTGTGAAGACACAGAAAGTGCTCTGTGTGGGACAAGGAACAAGACCAGCACCCCACAACTGCCAGTACTGTACCCACTATCACCCTAGCCAGAGCCACAAGAGAAGGAAAGAATAGGCCAAAAGATATCAAAGAAACACAAGTATATGGCTCTATATGTAGAAATTCAAACCTAGTATATAAGACAAAGACATGTAATTAACATTACTAGAAATTCAGTAACTGTATCTTTTCATTGCTGTGATAAAATACCTGGCAAAGGCTATGATCCACAATGGTGATGACATCATGGCAGCAGGAACAGGTGGCTGGTCACATTGTATCTACAGTTAAGAAGCAGAGAGTTATAACTATTCCATGATCACAGAACCAAGAAACAGTACCACCTTCCTTTAGGTCTTCTTACCTCAAATGTCTCACAGACACTCTAGGAATTTATCTCCAAGATGATTCTAGGGCCTGTCGAGTTGACAATATAACAATCACAGTAGTTATAACTACGAAGCTAACTCTGCAAGGGATACTAAAAGGAATATTTCAACCTGAAGAGGAGAAGGCTAAACATACCTAAGCGGTCAAAGGAACAAACAATAACAAGAAAGGTAATCAAAACAAAATGACAAAAAACAATACACACCTTCCAGTAATAACTCTAAATATTAACAGTGTCAATTCTGCAATTAAAAGGCACAGACTAAACAGTGTGCCACATGCCTTTAATCCCAGCACTTGAGAAGCAAAGGCAGACATATCTCTGCGAGTTGAAGGCCAACCTGATCAACATAAAGAGTTCTAGGACAGCAAGTGATACATAAAGAGACCCCCCCCTCAAAAAAAATGAAAGAAGGAAGAGAAAAGAGAAAAGAAAGAGTTTAGATTAGAAAACAGGATCTTTTTAGTGCCTCTAAGAAACACACCTCACCATCAATGATAGATATCACTTTATGGTAAAAAGCTGGAAAAAAACAAATGGAACTAAAAACCAAGCAGGCATAGTTTATTCTAGCATCTGACAAAATAAGACTTCAAACCAAAATGAATCAGAAAAAATAAAGAGGGACACTTTAAATCCATTAAAGGAAAAAGTCCACCAAGTGAACATATAGACACCAAAAAGATGAGCACCTAATTTCACAAAAGAAATAATATTATATCTAAAACCCTATGCCAAGGACCAGCCTCAGCTGGAAGAGGGGTCTCTGAGAGAAAAGGTGTTTGAGAGCAGCAAATAAATAAATAAATAAATAAATAAATAAGGCTCAAAGTTATTTGTGGGTACAAGCTGATGGTCTGTGTGCTGCTAGAGACAGCTTCCTCAGGAGATTACCAAATACCTCAGTTCTCACAGAACAAAGCTCAGTCTTTTTTTTTTTTTGTCATTTTAGGATTCCTTTATTTAATAATTTAATAACCTTTATTTTTTTTTTTTAGTTTTTTTTTTTGATTGCTATTCCCCTTCCCGGTTACAAAGCTCAGTCTTTTTTTTTTTGGTTCTTTTTTTCGGAGCTGGGGACCAAACCCAGGGCCTTGTGCTTCCTAGGCAAGCGCTCTACCACTGAGCTAAATCCCCAACCCCAAAGCTCAGTCTTTTACTCCAGGTTTCCTTTTGATTATTCCACAAATCAGCATTCCATGACCCCAGCCCCTTGATTCTTAGGAAAAGACAGCAAGTAATTTTTAACATTGCAAATGAATTCAAATATCTCCTTGCCTTTGTAAGCACAGACAATAAGCTAGCTGGGTAAGATCCCATTCTGAGATTACCATTCCCACCACACCTGGGCCTAAACTAGCTCTGTCCCAGGCTAACCTTGAACTCAGGAATCAGCTTGCCTTAGTATCTTTCTGACAATCTGGCTCAGAGCACAGATGCCTCTGTTTTTTTAGATCTGAGAAGCTCCTCATATAATTCATATTGCATCCTTATATTTTATAAAGTTGAGAAAGCCTGCTTGTATATTTTTGAGATCATATTTTCAGAGCTCTTTCCCACAGCCTTAAGGACTTCTCTGAAGATCACACTTACCATCTTTGCTAAGGACAGAGACACACCCTCGCCTCCTCAACTCATGCTATCTCTGATTATCGTTATGTCATCAACCTTGGCAGAGAGGACATTCCTCAATAATCATGGCAGGAAGAATCTTCCTTGAAGGAGGAACATGAAGTTAAAATACATATATAAACAAGCCTCATGCCCAGCAACCATCAACACAGGTGGAGACCCATATCTTGCTGGCTCTGTTTCAGGGATGGGGAACCACATCACACCATCACTCCCAGACTCAGCAGGACTCATCCCATGCAGGACTCAGCAACCATAGATTAACAACAACACAGTGGTAGCAGGTGACTTTGATTCTCCAGTATTGGAGACAGTAGACCAATGGACAAGGCATGTGAGGAAAAACTGAGCAGAAAACTCTGGAGTAAAATAATATCACAAATCAAATGGACCTTACAGGTGTCTACAGAACATTCCATCCAAACAGTAATGAATACACATTCTTTTCAGGAACCGATAGAACCTTCTCCAAAATCAACTGCATATTAGGGCACAAAGCAAGTCTCACCAAATACAGGAAACTGAAATAACATCCTGCATTCTAGCTGATCACCATGGAATAACAGTAGCAATAAAAAACACACAAACTCATGAAAACTGAACAACACACTTCTGGATGACTACTGAGGTCAAGGAGGAAATGTAAAACTTCTTAGAATTGAATATAATTGAAAACACAGCATACTGAAGAGTTTACATCAAAAAATTTGAGGTTATAGTAGCACACACCTTTCATCCTGGCACCTGGGAGGCAGAGGAAAGAGGTCTCTGTGAGTGAATATGAAGGACCCCCAGAGTGGGGAGACCCTCACTCAAGTCTCGGGATGACGCAACCCCCCAAGAACTCACACAAGACCGTCCTTGCTGTAATTACATGAGGTTTAAAGTAACCAGTGCACTGGGGTGAGACAGGTATCCCACGCAGATGGAGTTCTGAATTTTCATTATAAAGGAAAAACCACAAACCAGGGGGAGCAAGAGGGAGGGAGGAGGGAAATTTCAAAACCAAAACAGCCCATGACCTGAGTTGTAACACCAGAATACACCTATTTGTGACATTGTGATTAGGGGTTGTGACATTTTACAGGGCCATTGGAACATTGTGGCTAGGCTATGGGTCATTGTGGCTGTTCCAGGAAACTTTTCATGCAAGAATGTTCCGGGAACCATTGTACAGCAGGGGAGGGTGAAAAGTTCAAGCTCTTACAGACCCCACTTCTTCTTTTGGGGTAGTTAGGCGGCTTATTATTAATTTTTTAATTCTTCAAATAAACCACTATGATCTACACAGCAAGTTCCAGGTCAGCCAAGAATACATAGTAAGTAAGAAATAATTGAGGACAGGTAAGATGGTTCTGTTCATTAAGTAAAGGTTATTTCCAACCCTGATGAATTTAAAAATACACATTGGATGAAATTAATTGTCCTCAATCTACATGTAATGCAAAACACACACACACACACACACACACACACATATACAACATGCACACACACACACCTTGAATTTTGGGGTTATCAATTAATAACTCAATGTTGTACCTGAAGACCTTGGAAAAATCAGAACAGTACCCAAAATAGTAGACAATATAATAAAAATCAGGGATGAAATTAATGAAATAGAAACAAAAATAAGTAAAAGAATCAAAGAGCTAAAAGAGTTGGTTCTTCAAGAAGATTGCCTTTCACAAAAGTAACCAAAGGAGAGAGTCCAAGTTAACAGCATTAGAAATGAAAGGAGAGGTGGGCTGGAGAGATGGCTCACTGATAAGAAACTGCTCTTCCAGAGGTCATGAGTTCAATTCCCAGCAAACACATGGTGGCTCACAACCATCTGTAATGGATCTGATGCCCTCTTCTGGTGTATCTGAAGACACAAAGTGTAAAGAATTATATATAAAAAAAAATAAATAAATCTTTAAAAAAAAAAAAAAAAGAAATGAAAGGAGACATTATGGGCTGGAGAGATGGCTCAGAGGTTAAGAGCACCGACCTGCTCTTCCAGAAGTTCTGAGTTCAAATCCCAGCAACCACATGGTGGCTCACAGCCATCTATAATGGGATCTGATGCCCTCTTCTGGTGTGTCTGAAGACAGTGACAGTGTATTCATATAAATAAAATAAATCTTTAAAAAAAAAAAAAAAAAGGAGACATTAAAATTCACTGATGAAATTCAAAATTATAAAATCCTCTAAAAAAAAAAAAAAAATTCAGAAGAAATGGATTAAATTTTCAATATATATGGCCCACCAAAATGTTAATTATAAAATATAGCTAACAACATTATAAGAAAATCTTGTAACAGTGCTCTCTCGGTAATTGTCTTGAACAAATGAAAATTTGTAAGGATATAGAAGACCTCAGCCACACAATACATAACCTTGATAGACCTATATAGAAGCTTGTATGTAGAAATTAGAAAAGAAAAAAAAACTTTTTAAAATTCACACAAAACTGCAAAAAAAAAGAAAGAAAGAAAGAAAGAAAAGAAAAGAAAAAGCTGGCAGTGGTGGCAGATGCCTTTAATCCCAGCACCAAGGAGGCAAAGGCAGGAAGATCTCTCCGAGTTTAAGGCTTCAGAGTGACTTCCAGGACAGCCAGGGCTAAACAGAGAAACTCTCTCCAAAAACGAAAACCAAATAAAATATCTAAAAGAAAGAAAAGAAAAGAAAAACCTTAGTAACAACACTCTAAAAACTATTTCCTTTTTTATAATTTATTTTTATTTTATGTGCATTGGTATTTTACCTGCACATTTGTCTGCCTGTGTAAGGGTGTTAGACTCCCTGGAACTACAGATACAGACAGTTGTGAGCTATCATGTAGGTGCCTGGATTCTCTGAAAGAGCTGCCAGTTCTCTTAACCCCTGAGCCATGTCTCCAGTCCCCTAAAAACTACTCTCAATAGATATCATAAAATCAGAAGTATAGGACATACTATACAATAAAATAGAAATCAATAACAAAACAGAAAGCTTAAGAATACACTCAAATTCAAAGAATTAAGTGCAAAATTATAATGAACTCAAAAATCAAAGAAACCATAATGAAAATAGAAAATGTGCTCTATAAAACTGTTAGAGAATCTATTACTAGACTCTGTACTGCTGTGACTTCAGACCCTGACAGAAAGCACTTGAGAGAGGAGTTTGGCTCATGACTTCAAAGGTTTTCAGTCCATCATAGCAGGGCAGACTCAGTGAAACAACTCAATGTGTGGAGGAGGGACTGTATGGTTGGAGGTTGCCACATAATGGCCAATCAAGACACAGAGAGGAACAGGAAGTAATAGCCAGGTATAGCCTTCAAAGGTACACCTGGGGCGATCTACCTTTTTTTTTTTTTTTTTTTTTTTTTAAGATTTATTTATTTTATGTACAGCATCTGCCTGTGTATGTGACTGCAGGCCAGAAGAGGGCACCAGATCTCATTACGGATGGTTGTGAGCCACCATGTGGTTGCTGGGATTTGAACTCAGAACCTCTGGAAGAGCAGTCAGTGCTCTTAACCACTGAGCCATCTCTCCAGCCCGCGATCTACCTTTTAACAACCAATCCCTGCCTCACAGATCTCACAGCCCTAAAAACAGCATTCGAAACACGAGCCTGGGGCAGGCAGTTCAGATTCAAACTGTTACAGAGATAGATATATAGATGGTCGCTTTATATAGAAATAGAAATTTTATTAGATTATTATATATTGTCACCTATAGATATTTTTATTACTATATAGAAATTGCCCTTGCTTGAACATGGTTTGGGTGTTCTTTAAAGGCCAACTGTAAATGAAAGCCGGTCAATAAAAAAGTGTTACTGGGAGGTGGTATAGCCCTTTAAAGGGGAAGGCCTAAAGGGAGGTCTTTATGTCATTAGAATGATGAGGTATTTTCCAAGCAGCCTTTGAAATGTACCTTTGAACTGTGAGCTAAAACAAACTTTCTCCCCTTGAGTTGCTTTGGTGGAAGGGGGGATATTTTATCAGAGCAACAAGGAAAGCAAGCATGTTTCCTGGCAGAAGTGACAGCTCAGCACACACATGTTCCCACTACTGCTCTCAATGTGCCGCTGAGCATGTGGACTGGCTGGTTTTGTGTGCCGACTTGACACAAGCTGGAGTTATCACAGAGAAAGGAGCCTCTCTTGAGGAAATGCCTGCATGAGATCCAGCTGTAAGGCATTTTCTCAATTAGTGATCAAGGAGGGAGGACCCCTTGGTGGTACCATCCCTGGGCTGGTGATCTTGGGTTCTATAAGAAAAGCAAGCTGAGCAAGCCAGGGGAAGCAAGCCAGTAAGTAACATCCCTCCATGGCCTCTGCATCAGCTCCTGCTTCCTGACCTGCTTGAGTCCTAGTCCTGACTTCCTTTGGTGATGAACAGCAACATGGAAGTGTAAGCTGAATAAACCCTTTCCTCCCCAACCGGCTTCTTGGTCATGATGTCTGTGCAAGAATAGAAACCCTAACTAAGACAGCATGGGTCCTCCACAGAACCAATAGAGGTGGCATGCCCCCTGAACCTCCTAGCTTGTGAAATAAACAAGCCTTTTCTCTTCTAAAATGTCTGTTCTAGTTTCCTTTCTGCTGCTGTGGTGAGACACTTCAGCCAAAAGCAATATGGGAAGGAAACAGTTTATTTGGTTTCTACTTCCAGGTCATAATACATGGCTGAGGGAAGTCAGGACAAGAACAAGAGGCAGCAGTAGGGAAGCAGGAAGCAGGAAGCAGAAACCATGGAGGAACACTGCTTACTGGCTCCATCTCTGGCTTGCTCTCGGCCCCGTGACTGAAGAAATTCCACTAACTTTTGTATATTATTCAAGACCTACCTCCTGCCTCGGGATGATGCCGCCATGGTGGGCTAGACCCTGAGGCAGGGCCCTCCCATGTCAATCATCAATCAAGACAGTCTCTCAAAGACACACCCAAAGGCTGATTTAATGTAAGCAATTCCTCAATAGAGAGTCCCCTTTCCCATGTGACTATAGGCTGTATTGGGCTGACAGGTGAAGCTAATTGGCGTAGCATCCATATCCAGGTTTCCTATACAGAGACAAAAACATTACTAATGCAGAGAGGTACACGATGACTTCATAATATGTAAGACCTAAGAGAAACAAATATGTGCATTTGAAAGAAAGTCTAGGGCTAGAGGAGTGGTTCAGTTGGTAAGGTGCCTGCCTATCATACACAAGGCCCAGGGTTTGATTTCCACCACTGATTTTTTTTAAGACATGGTAATTCAGGCCCATGACCCCAGCACTTGGGAAGTAGAAGCTGGGTGATGACAAATGCAAGCCACATGGAAAGCTCAAGGCTTGCCTGGGTCACATGGGACCCTGTCAAAGAAATGTAGGAAAGGAAGAGAGAGAGAAAGGTCTACATCAAAAAGCAAAATAGGGGTTGGGGATTTAGCTCAGTGGTAGAGCGCTTGCCTAGCAAGCACAAGGCCCTGGGTTCGGTCCCCAGCTCCGAAAAAAAGAAAAAAGGAAAAAAGGAAAAAAAAAAAAAGCAAAATAACCCCCTATCAGAGATCTAAACATTCAGCAGAAGAAACTCAAAAAGAACACAAGAGAAAGCCCTGGGAAAGAAGGAAAAAAAATAAATAGAAAAATAAAATAAAATAAAAAGTGCATAAAAGAACCATGAACACTTAAAATGTAAAAAAAAATTAATTTAGAAAATTAAAAGCAAGAGCTCACTCTTTGCAAATGCATAGAAAAGCGAATTTACAGCAAGACAGAGCAGGGGAAGAAGAAAAACCACATTAAGAGAGAAAAAATGACACTATTATCACAGAGATAACACAGATTTTATTTTTAAGAAAAAATAACTGATCACACTTCATGTAACAACTTCAAGTAATTCCTACAAAAACTTAAATTAGATGAACTGTTTCCTAGCAGGGGAAAAACGGACTCAAAAAAAAATTTTTTTAAAGAGGAATGAAAACCCCAAATAAGCCTATAAAAGAAAGCAAATCAATAGTTAATCTACGCGTGCAAACAGAGGCGAGGACAGGCCCAGGCAGTTTGAGAGGCAATTCTATCTTACACAGAATGTTCGGGAAAATAGGAAAGAAAGAGAGCTCAATTCACTTTATAGCATTAGTAAACTCAGAGGCAAATGCCAGCGGAGAACAGTAAAAGACAAGAGAGTTATAAGCTAATCTCACTTATGGACAATAGGAAAATTCTAAATAAAATTTCAGCAAAGCAAATTGTAGAAGGTTGTACTTCATGACCAGTAAGAGTGCACCCCAGTAGCTCAAATGTAGATTAACCCCAGAAGACCCATGACTATGACTCACATTAACATAGTAGAAAAACTCTGGGTTCACCTCCATGAAACAGGAAAAGAACTCAACAAAATCCAGTGCTCATTTGTCCCTGGAAAACCTTCTTAATGAATCAAAAATAGAAAGGGTGGGGTCAGAGAGAAGGCTCTGTGGTAAGAGTGCAGATTGCTTTTGCAGAGGACCTGAGTTCAGTTCCCAGCACCCACATTAGGTAGTTCACAACCACCTGGAGCTCCGGCTCTCGGGGATTCAGTACCCTCTTCTGGCTTCTTCGGACACAGTCATGCATGCACACACACCACTTAATAAATCTTCCTCTCAAGAATACAAGGGAATTTCTTTAGGAATTACATCAGATTTGAGACTCTTTAGGAATGATCTTTGGTTAAGATTATTGGTTAGGAAACAGATTAGGAGCTGGGGGTGACAGTGCACGTCTTTAATTCCAGTACCCGGGAAGCAGAGGCAGGTAGATCTGTGGGAGTTTGAGGCCAGCCCGATCTACAGGAATGATTTCCAGGACAGCCAAGGCTATAGAGAAAAACCCTGTCTCCAACAAAAAAAAAGGGGGGGGGAGGTGTCTTTATCAGTTGATATCCCAGGGAGGCCTGCTCCTTTTTGAGGGGAAACAAAGGAATTGGGGATCCAGGGGAGAGGGGAAGTGGTAGAGTAGATGAGGAAACTGGAAAGAATGGAGGGGGGAGGGAAACTGTAGTCAGGATGTATTATTGTACAAAAGAAGAATAAATATAAGACAATTTAAAAAAAAAAAACAGACCGGAGCAGAAGTACCTCCAAGGACAGCCTAGTGATATTTAATTGCCACTGCTGGCCAAGCCCTGGGTTGTAGCACCCTTAACTGTGTGCATGTGTGGTCTATGAAATACAGTCTCTCATAGCCCAGGTTGGCTTCACACTTTCTATGTAGTCAAGGGTATCCTTGACCTCCTGATCTCCTGCCTTCCCCTCCAAGTACTGGGATTGCAAGCATGGAGGATTACTGTTTACTACCTTGTTCCTCATGGGAGACAGAGGCAGGCAAATCTCTGAGTTCAAGGCCAGCCTGGTCTACAGTGCAAGTTCCAGGTAGACCAGGGCTATCCAGAGAAACCCTGTCTCAAAAAAAAAAAAAAAATACAAAATAAAGGGCTGGAGAGATGGCTCAGCGGTTGAGAGCACTGACTGCTCTTCCGAAGGTCCTGAGTTCAATTCCCAGCAACCACATGGTGGCTCACAACCATCTGTAGTGGGATCTGATGCTCTCTTCTGTATGTGTCTGAAGACAGCTAAAGTGTACTCATATAAATAAAAATAGATCAATTAAAAAAATAAATAGATAAATAAAATTATGCCAGTGTGGTGCACACCTTTAATCCCAACACTCAGGAGGCAGAGGCAGGCACATGTCTCAAGTTTTTGGACAGTGAGAGACCATGTCTCAAAAAGAGGTAGACAGCATCTAAGACATGACACCCAGGGTTGACCTCTAGCCTTCATTTGCACTTGTGTATACACACACGTGCCATATGATGACAAAGACAGGTCACAGCATGAGGTGTGGCATCTCCAGCCACAGAACTAGAATGCTTTTATCTAAGCGCTAAGAAGTCTGCTTAGTGTGTTGTTTTGTTTTGAGACAAGGTCTCAGTCTGTGTCCCGTGCTAACCTAGAGCTCACTCTGCAGTCCAAGTGGCTATCAATTCACCACAACCATCCTGCCTTTAAATCCTGGAGTACTGAGATTACAGCTCAAGGACGCATTAGGAAATTCCTAATAAGAAAAAGAACTGCCCAGAGACAGCGAGATGGCTCCATGGATGGCTCGATGGGTAAAGGCACTCATTGCAAATGTCTGGGTCCCTGGGTTCGATCCCCAGAACCCACATAAGGGTAGAAGAAAAGAACCAACTCCACCAAGTTGTTCTCTGGTGTTCCAGTTGCGCCACGTGGTCCATGCACACACATGAGCACACACGTTAATAAAATCCTAAAAACTTAAGATGATAGAGAAAGACAGCCCAATTAAAAAAAAAAATACAGTGGGCAAAGAGGAACAAATGAAGAACAGAAGTGAGGCCTGGTGCGTGAGAAACAAAGGAAAGATTCCCCAGCCTCAACAAGAGGAAAATGCTACTTAAATGTAAACGGTAACACAATTTCGCCTGCATGAGAATGGCAGTAATTAACGAGTCCAGTAACACCCAGTGCCCGTGGCTTCCAGAGAAAGTGCAAATTGGGCCACCACTTTGGAGAGCAGTTTGATAAAATCTAATTAAGCGAAAGATCACTTCACGCTTCAATCAAACAGCTCTGCTTCTAAATACAGACCCTACATAACTGATAGTCTGCGTTCACAAAGAAACACTGAAACAATGTTCAGAGTGGAGGCAGGGGTTTTGAGCACTCACTGCTCTTCCTGCAGAGGACCTGAGCTCACCTCCTTCTTCTGGCCTCTGCTGGCACCCACACGTATGTGCACGCACACACACATACATACACACACACACACACACACACACACACAAATTAATAAAATAAATTAATAATAAAATAAATCTTAAAAAAAAGTTCACAGTGGTGATGTATAAGGAAAATTCAGAATGAGCTAAATGACCACCAGAAAACAATAGATTGCTGTGTGTTTACAGAATTATCAGTTGAATGAAGGAGGTGGAGTTGCCGTGTATGAATATGGTTAACTTTAAACACCATGGAGCCTGGGATGGAGATATCTGGCTGCAGCCCTGACACTGGAAGACTGAGAAAGACAGATCAATGAGCACATCAGCAGGGGCTTTGTGGGAAAAAGCCTGCCTCAGCTGAGTGTGGTGTTGTACACCTTTAATCCCAGCACTCCATGTCTGTGAGTTTGAGGCCTTGCTTCGTCTACAAAGAGAGTTCCAGGACAACCAGGGCTACTCAGAGAAACTACGTCTCAAGAAAAAAAAAGAAAAAAAAAAAAAGAGGAAAAAAATCCAGAAAAGAATAAAAGATCCTTTCTCTAAAAGTAAATCATAACATTGAGTGAAAATGGCAAATTACATGAAGTTTTAAAAATATGCAAAATAGGGCTAATAAGATGTCTTGGAGTTTCCACTGCTCTGATAAAACACCACGCCCAAAAGCAACTGGGGTGTATTTCAAATTATAGTTCCACATCACAGTTCAGCACTGAGAGACATCAGGGTAGGAATTCAAACAGATTGGGAACCTGGCACCGAAGCTGGTCCAGAGGCCATGGAGGAGTGCTGCTCATTCCCCATGGCTTCTCGCCTGCTTGGTTATATACCACAGGACCACCAGCCCAGGGGAAGCACTGCCCACAATGAAACGAATCCTTCCACATCAACCATCAGCCTAGAGTATGCACCAGAGGCTTGTCCATGGGCCAGTTTGGTTAGGTGGTTTTCTAGTTGAAGTTTCCTCTTCCAAAATGACTCTGTTGTGTGTCAAGATGACACAAAACTAGTCAGCACAGTGGGTAAAGGCACTTGCCACCAAGACTAGCAACCTAAGTTGGATCCCCTAGGTCCCACAGGAAGAAGGAGAGAACCAACTCACACAAGTTGTCTCCTGACCTCCGGTATATATGCACACACACAATAAATAAAAGTGCATAAACATTGTTAAACTTCTGAAGTGTTCCAGCACACATTGCTGTTGCTACATTCATATGTTAACAAAAGCACAAAAAATACAGATGAGGGTAAGAACCAAAAGAAACTATGTTAATGGTTAAATCGGGAAGGGGAATAAGAGACTGGCATGAGGTAGGGAACCCTGAGGAGACGAGACTCTTTTCACAATGTAGTTTCTATTACCTTTAGCCTAAGATAAAATTGATCTACAAAAATCTAAATGAGCAAAAATTAATTAATATAGATAAACATGGTGTTGACATCCGATACAGCAGAGGGGAGATGGGTAAATGATCATCTTTACCTCCGTCAGTCACACATCCCTGCACTTTCCTATGTTATGTCAGTGTGTAAATGCACAAGAGTGCAATGCTCACAGAGGCCAGAAGGGGGAGCCAGATTCCCGAGGCTGGAGTTATATGCAGCTGTGAGCCACCAGCCTCAGGTTCTGGGACCTTAACTCCAGTTCTCTGGAAGAACAGCAAGTAGCCTTAACCACTGAGCACCAGTGGGCCAAATTTTCAATTAGATCAAACTGTATGTAATTTTAAGACTCTTCAGAGAATTCCAACATTTGAACTTGACTACACTTCCTATTTTAAACCAATTAACTCACTGCTATTCTTTTTATTAAAATTCAAATAAAACAGTACATACCACAAATTCTAATAACCTACCCCTGTATTTAAACATAGCTCTGGGTGGTACGTATAATTTTGTAATCATTTTTTAATAAACAAGAATTTGTTTCAGACATCCAAATTAGAAAAGTGAAGTTTTCTCAGTTTGCAGAACATATAATAACTTTGTGTGGAGCCTTTACAATTCCATAAAAAGACTCGCTAGTGCTTTATCAGAGCCAGACTCGACGGCACAGGCCATTGATCCTAGCACTCGCCAGGCAAATGCAGGTGGGGCTGTGAGTTCAGCTCCAGCCTAGATTACACAGCTAACAGAGAGACAGACAGACACAGGATTTGTCCTAGGAAACTTGGATGGTCATATGTAATAGAGTTGAATCAGTACCTAATATTACATGCAGAATCTAATTCAAAACATATCAAATATTTAATTATGAAGGCAAAAAAAAAGAAAAGAAAACCCTTAGAAGAAAACACAGGAGGAAAGTTTCAAAACTCGAACACATGAGCACACAGGAAAATTTCTGAACAAAACACCAATGGCTCATGCTCTAAGATCAAGAATCGACAAATGGGATCTCTAAAACTGCAAAGCTTCTGTAAGGCAAAGGGCACTGTCATTAGGACAAAATGGCAACCAACAGATTGGGGAAAAGATCTTTACCAATCCTACATCTGATAGAGGACTAATATCCAAAATATACAAAGAACTCAAGAAGTTAGACTCCAGAGAGCAAAATAACCCTATTAAAAATGGGGTACAGAGCTAAACAAAGAATTCACAGCTGAGGATTATCGAATGACTGAGAAGCACCTAAAGAAATGTTCAACATCCTTAGTCATAAGAGAAATGCAAATCAAAACAACCCTGAGATTCTACCTCACAGCAGTCAGAATAGCTAAGAACAAAAACTCAGGTGAAAACAGATGCTGGCAAGAATGTGGAGAAAGAGGAACACTCCTTCTTTGTTGGTGGGATTGCAAACTGGTACAACCACTCTGGAAATCAGTCTGGAGGTTCCTCACAAAATTGGACATAGTACTAACTGAGGACCCATCTATACCACTTCTGGGCATATACCCAAAAGATGCTCCAACATACAACAAAGGCACGTGCTCCACTATGTTCATAGCAGCCTTATTTATAATAGCCAGAAGCTGGAAAGAATCCAAATGTCCTTCAACAGAGGAATGGATACAGAAAATGTGGTACATCTACACAATGGAATACTACTCAACTATCAAAAATAATGACTTCGGGGTTGGGGATTTAGCTCAATGGTAGAGCACTTGCCTAGCAAGTACAAGGCCCTGGGTTCGGTCCCCAGCTCCAAAAAATAGAAAAAAAAAATAATGACTTCACAAAATTCATAGGCAAATGGAATGAACTAGAAAATATCATCCTGAGTGAGGTTACCCAATCACAGAAAAACACACATGGTATGCACTGATAAGTGGATATTAGTCCAAAAGCTTGAATTACCCAAGATACAATCCACAGACCACATGAAGCTCAAGAAGAAGGATAACCAAAGTGTGGTTGCTTCACTCCTTCTTAAAAGGGGGGAACAAAAATATTCATGGGGGGGGGATATGGAGGCAAAGTTTGGTGGAAGGATAGAGTTGATTCTACAAGTTGTTCTCTTACCTCCACAACCTCTCTTTCACATACACATACACACACATACACATACACACACATACACATACACACACATACACATCTGTACACAAGCAAATGTAATTTTTTAAAAGAACTACACACTAAAGAGATAACACCTGCCACTTAACAGACCCACAGAAAACTTTAAAACAAGAAAATAATACTTGTTGGCAAGGACGCAGAGAAATAAGAACCTTAAAGGCACTGTTGATAAGAATGGAAATGGGGTGGTGGACCACACTGGACAGAGGTCTCAGTGACTACACTGTTACCATTTTGTCAACTTGACACAAGATAGAGGCGTTTTGGAAGAAGGACCCTCAATTAAGAAGATACCCTCACTGGCAAGCCTATGGTGAGTTGGTTTTTAGGGGTTTTTTGTTTTGTTTTTTTGTATTTTTGGGTTTTTTTTTTTTTTTGGTTGAGGGGGTTGTTTGGCTTTGCTTTTGTTTACTTAGTAATCGATGTAGGAGGGCCCAGCTCACTGAGGACAGCATTGTCCTGGGGCATGTGGTCCGAACATATAGGAAGCAGTCTGGGGGTTGGAGAGATGGCTCAGTGGTTAAGAGCACTGACTGCTTTTCCAGGGGTCCTGAGTTCAAATCCCAGCAACCACATGGTGGCTCACAACCATCTGTAATGGGATCCGATGCCCTCTTCAGGTGTGTCTGAAGACAGATACAGTGTACTCATATATAACAAAAAGGAAGGAAGGGAAGGAAGGGGAAGGAAGGGAAGGGAAGGGAAGGAAGGAAGGGAAGGGGAAGGGGAAGGGAAGGGAAGGAAAAGAAACAGTCTGACCAAGCCATAAGGAGCAAGCCAGGAAGCAGCCCCCCTCCATAACCTCTGCCTCAGCTCCTGCGTCTAGGTTCCTGCCCTACCTGCCTTCCATGATCATGAACTGCGATATAGAACTGTAACTGAAATAACTCTTTCTCCCCAGGGTTGCTTTTGGTCACAGTGTCTTATCATTGCAGTGGAAACCCTCAATGCTAAGCCCACTTGCTGCTCTAGCCAAATTCACTCTGTGGCATCCACATCAAGTGGTTCACAATGGCCTATGACTCCAGATCCTGAAAAGGCAGTTTCAAAAAAGAAAGTCACAGGACACAACTGAATCTCCAATGAAACCAAACCTCCCACATCAACAGTGATTAACAACGTAACAGGAAAATAGATGTACCCGGCCCAGTCCCATGGCTTCCCATCCAGCAGCAGGGAGGTGGGGGGTTGGAGGGGTTGGGAGGGGATGGGGGGATGGGGGATTGACAACATGAAGACTGTCCGCCTCCAGGGAAGATCAAGGGATGGGGGATGGCTGATGTCCCCAGTAGATGGTTGGCTTGCTCACAGAACTGTTCCCTGTCCTATTGCATTTGGCCAGACCTTCCATGGCATCAGACAATATTCCATTTGCCATCTTCCTGATTTAAATTGAATGTTTCTAACTTGGGCCCAGTCATGTGGCTCAGGGCACAAAGGCCCTTGCCAAGCAAGCCTAGCAACCTCAGTTCAACCCCTAGGACTCACAGACACATGGACAGAGAGAACGGACTCCATATCCTTTCCCTCTGACCTCCAAATGTGCAAAGTGGCGTGCATGTGTGCACACAATTACAAAGAAAAAAAAAAGAATGTCTCTAAGATGAGCTTAAGGATAAGATGTATCATTTTAGAAAGCTGTTGCAATATCCTCCAATTACTCAAAAATTGAGAATTTCTGTGTTTTATTAAAGTATTCCACAATTTTCACATGTTTAAATGCATTTCGCTTGAGGGCCGGAGAGATGGCTCCATGGGTAAAAGCACTTGACGCTCTTCAGAAGGACCTGGCTTTAGTTCTCAGCTGCTCACAACCACCCGTAACTGAGGTTCAGGGAACCTAAGACTTTTCTCCTGGCCTCCAGGGGCACCTGCACACAATGCTCCCACGGGCGCACATACAGGCACATAACAAATAAACCTTTTCAAATTTGTCAGTTTGTCTTTGAAAGAACACACACACACACACACACACACACACACACAGTGTGACAGTCCCTAAAACTAATTCACAGAACTTCCAGGAAACACCAAAGAAAAACAGGCAGCAGGATAGCAGGAGGTGTGAGCATGTGTGCTTGTGCACACGCGCACACACGCATACCTCTGTCAGCCAAACCCTCGGCACATGCAGTGCCTAGAGGGATGCGTGCCTGAAATCCCTTCTCAGCCACCCAGTGACTCAAGATCCTGCTCCATGTCAACCCTTGACCTGAACACTTCCAATCAGGAGTAGGGCCTCTTGGAAACTGGCATCTTCTGCCTGGCTGCCTGGAGTTTAGGCAGGTGCCCCGCATCTGTTCCCACACAGGGACGACCTGCCTTCTGTTGCTCAGCTTCTCTGAAAGTGTCAAAACAGTCAGGGATGGTGGCTTATGCCAGCAATCCAGCGTTAGAAAGGGGAGGAAGGGAGGGATAGGGAGACAGTGGGGAGGGAAGAGGAGAAGAAGAAAGGAGAGGAGAGGGGAGGAGAGGAGGAAGTGGAGGAGAACGAAACAATTTTCAGGCAAATGGACAAATGGGTGGACAGACAGACAGACAAATGAGCCTCCCAATGTCTTGGCAGGACTTAAAGCTACAAGTGCCTGAAGCTCCCATGATGCTCTGAGTGTCCTTGGCTACATCCCAGCAGCCTCCGGTTTGTGCAGAGATCCCTTGGGGAAACTTCCCCAACAGCAATGAATGGACAACCTGACTGCTTTAACACACAGCTCTAGGGGACAAGATGGGACCAGGCAGCCAGAGCAGCTCGCGTCTATGCTCAGCCAACTGTACTGTCCCAGCCCTCATGCCACCACCTTCTCATCAGACATGGTTACCTCCATTGCTGCACCAATTGGTGGGGGCTGAGCAGTCTCGTGTGTTGGCTGTAGGTAGCCACGCGGGCTGAGGTTGGGAACTACTCTACAGAGTTCCTGTGCTCACTGAATTCCTTAATGCACCTAGAACAGAACCTAGCACACAGTAGCCACTCCAGAGATAGCAGTTGCTAATGCTGAAATTAATAATAACGACGCTGGATAATTTTTACAAAATGCCCAAACCATTAAAAAACAAACTCAACATTAAAATTTAAATTACTTATGAAATAAAGAGCAGTGTAAGCAAAGTGGAAAGACAGCTTCAGATGGGAAGAAAATATTTATTTGCAAAGCACTAATGAAAGATTAGTATCTAGAATGTATAAATAATTGCTACAAATCAATAAGAAAAAGCGCTAGAATTTAAAAAAAAAAAAAAAAAGCAGCCAGTTGAAACATAATGTTCACAGAGAAAACCTGAACAGCCAAAGAAATATGAAGCAGCGCTTGGCCTAGGAGTAGTCGGAAAAGGCACTTATAGCTTCACTACCAATAGACAATGTGGCAAAAATCCAGAGAGGTAGGAGGATTACACGGTCAAGGCCAGTCTGGTTTACATAGTGTCTTAGTCAGGGCTACTGTTGCTGTAGTGAGACACTGTAATTGAAACCACTTGGGGAGAAAAGCATTTATTTGGTTTGTGTTTTCCCCATCACGGTTCATCATTGAAGGAAATCAGGACAGGAACTCAAGCAGGGCAGAACCTAGAGGTAGGAGCTGAAGCGGAGGCCGTGGAGGGATGCTGCTTACTGGCTTGCTCCTCATGGCTTGCTCAGCCTGCTTTCGTGTTAGAGCCTGGGACCACCGGCCCAGGGGTGGCCCCGCCCACAAGAGGCTGGGCCTTCCTACCTGAATCACTAAGAAAATGCTGGACAGGCTTGCCTACAGCAGGATCGTAGGGAGGCATTTTCTCAGTTGAAGTTCCCTCCTCTCTGATGACTCCGAACTTGTGTCAAGTTGACACACAACGAGCCAGCCTACATAGTGAGAGCCCGTTTCTTTCTTTTTTTTTTTTTTTAAAGATTCATTTATTTTATTTTATGTACAGCATTCTGCCTGCATATGTGACTGCAGGCCAGAAGGCGGCACCAGGTCTCATTACAGATGGTTGTGAGCCACCATGTGGTTGCTGGGAATTGAACTCATGACCTCTGGAAGAGCAGTCAGTGCTCTTAACCGCTGAGCCATCTCTCCAGCCCGAGAGCCCGTTTCAAACAAACAACAAAACAAAACAAAAACCGCAAGGCCCAGAAAGATGACTCAGTGTGGCGTAGGCTCTCGCGGCCGAGCCTGAACACCTGAGTTCAAACCCTGGGACTCCTACGGTGGAAGGAAAGAACCAGGCTCTTCAAGTATGTCCTGGGACACACAGGTGCCACGACGCATCAGTACCCACACACGTACATGTCTCTATGCGGGTGCTCAGGCATACACGCACTCGACAATAATTCTAATTATTTTATATTAATTTTATAATTAGTTTTTTAATTTCAAAACACGGGCTGAAAAGACGATTCAGTGGTTAAGCACACATACTGCTTTGTACACGGCACCCAAGTTCAGTTCCCAGCACCCCTCATCATAACCACCTCTAATGCCAGTCCTTCGGGATCCAATGCCTCTGGACTCTTGAAGATACCAGAACTTACACGAGCCTGCACCTAGACACGCAAGCACAATTTTAATTTTAAAACAAAATGAAGTTTTTCAGTGAAATATGGCTTCACATCCCTCGTGTTGACAAATCCTAACACGAGCAATGAACCAATGACTGGCAAACACGGCAGTGGAGACCCAAAATGGATATATTGACCTCCGGACCGGTCTAAGCAGGTTATCCCTCAATGCCTAGGCCATACTTCATCAAGCCTGAGACAACAGTGGTTCCAAGATGCATTGTTATTACGCGTGCTGAGAAACGATTAAAGATTTCCAGACACTTGTAAGGCAGCGTGAACAGCAGAGATGTTCGAATGAAAAGGAAACCTTTCACTTCCTATGAAATACAGTAATGGTGAAAAAATTAGAAATAGCTTAGATGTTCATCCATCACAGAAATGGCTCCGTGAAGGCGGTATATATTCACACAATGAAATTCTTATAGCAGTTAAAAGTCATAGATCACAGAAATATCGGCGAGTGAAAATAGCGAGACTCAGAGTGATGGACAGCTCGCATTTGTGAACACACACACACACACACACACACACACACACACACACACACGAGAAATCGTTTCGAAGTTTTAAAAATTACCTTTTGTTATAGATGGACCACAACAAAGTCCTGGTTTCCCTGAACCCGTGCCCATACTGGCTGTATGACTATATGCCACTTGGTTTTGCCAACTGGGCAGTACAAAGTTCAAGGGAAGTGGAACTTCATTAAATAAATGTGGGTGCATGGCTGGCAGCTTCTCTCAACCAGGCAAGAGGGAAGCCAGGCATAGAAAGAGCATGTCTGAAGGGGAAAAAAATAAATTAGGTCTTTAGTCCCAGCACTCAGAAAGCAAAGGCAGGTGGACCTCTGTGAGTTTTAAGGCCAGCCTGGTCTACATAGTGAGTTCTAGGACAGCCTGGGCTACATAAGAAGACTGTATCTCCACTTAAAGAAAAAAAGACAAAATAGTCACATCTGGTATGACCAAAGCAAGCATAATTAAGCCTAGAAAAAAAATGAAGTTCTCAAAAATCAGGGCTGTGGTTTTGGACAAATGCAGTTAAATGGCCAGATATGTAAGAAACACATAAGAATTTTGAGGATATTGTATTATCACAAGTGACCCAGCCTGAGCGGAAATTATTCTAAATGCAAAAGAAAACGGGGAAAAAATGCTCAGAGGATGTTTCTTCTTTAGAAGTGTACATGGATGCCAGGCAGGCTCCCACACACCAGCAATCCCAGCACTCAGGAAGACTGAGAAAGGGAGGCCAGTGTGAATTCAAGGCTAGCCTAAGCCATCCCTTGAGATCCTGCCCCCCTAAAACAAAACCGGGTTGAAAGCTCAAGGTTCATCGGTCAAGAGCATTGTCTGCTCTTACAGAGGACCCAGTTTGGTTCCAAGCGCTCACGCAGTGTCTCACAGCCATCTAAATTCCAGTGCCAGGGGACCTAAAGTCCTCTTCTGGCCTCTACAAGGCAACAAGCATATAGTCAGACACACGAGCACATAGCAAATGGTTTAATTTTTAAGAAATAAATATAGTGTCTTAAGGAGTGAAATGATGTGTAGTGGCCCTGCTAGTCCTCCTCAATGCAATGACTGACAAACCACAGTGACCTATTAGGGCTGGGGGTGGGGCTCCGTGGTAGACAGCCTGGCAAGCTAGCCCGAAGTCCTAGCTTTAATCTAGAGTACCACAAAAATAAACACACACACACACACACAGAGCAAAATCAGGAAAGACATTGTATATAGGGTGTTTTGTTGGTAGTGGTACATTTTGATTTTTTTTTTTTTTAACATTTCTTTCTTTGTAAGTATGGGCACACACAGGCACACAGAGATCAGTGTGCAATTTACCAGAGCCAGGTCTCTCCTCTCACCATGAGGATTCTAGGGATCCGGTGGTCAAGCTTGGTAGCAAGCCTTTCCCTGCTGAGCCAACATGGAACCCCTGGTGGTGGTGTTTTGAAGATAAAGTCTTAGCCAGGATTAACCTCAAACTTGCTGTATAGGCAAAGATGATCTTGAACTTCTGACCCTCATGCGGTCACCTCACGCCGTCACCTCCCTACTGGGAGGCGATAGGCCTGCACTACCATGCTAGCTTTGTGTCTAACCAGGAACCGAACTCAGGGCTTCACCCATGCTAGGCAAGCACTCCACATACCTGTCCCCCTGGTATGAAGTCTTGGCCTTTTACTTGTAAGAACTGGGGACCGATCCTACTAGGCAAGTGCTTTACGACTGAGCGACAACCCCAGCCCTGATACGTGATTCTTGATAGGCCATTTGCTTATTTGCTCTTTTAAGTGACTATTTATAGTGATAATATCAACAATGTGTTTATTGATAGGAAGATTATAACCATACTTTTTATCTTTTTTGTATCTCTATAGCAAAAGAAAAACAGCCTGGTGGGGAATATATGCAGCAGCTGCAGGATGAGGGAATCGGTACAATGCTCGCCTTGAAAGGCCCTGTCTCAAAAACAAACAAACAACAAAAAAACAAAGTGTATAACTCAAGGCTATCTGTAGCTTCCACATGCATATGCACACAAAAAGACACACGTGTGTATGGCTACACATGACTCATACATGTCCATATATGGGGATCTGAAGGCAGAGTGGACTGACAAGTTCCACACCTGCTGCCTTTCCTCCCACTCCTGTCCCACTGACAGGAGCCTTGCCCTGACCTGGTTGTGGTCCCACCCATTCTCACATAATAAATCCTGGGCAGGACAATCCTCGCCTTCCCCCAAGCCCGCCTGCAAAGGACAGAAAGGCCAAAAGACAAACTCCAGAGTGGAGGAGGCCAAGAGAGAGCCTCTGTCTCCACCCTCCTCGCCCCTCGCTTAGGAGAGAGCCTTCTTCCATGCCTGGCGTCTGTGTGGACAATCTGCCCCCAAGAAGTTGAGCCTTCCATCTCTCTACGCAGCCTAAGAACCTGACCCAGGACATGGCTTTTCAGGAAAGCAAGAGGCCTGCATTCAATCCGTGGTCTCCCTGCATCTGTCGGCATGGGTGAATAAAGCTCGCGCCTCGGAAGCCCAGCTACCTTTGAAAACACCCAGCAGTTCCTGGGCATCTTCACTCCAATTCCACGCTCTGATTGTGCCACCTAAATTGATTTTTCTGGAACTGCAGGAATTAGCTGACTCTACCCTGTGCCGGCGCATCAGATGGCGCCGCTGTCCCAGCTGAGGAAGACGGCAGTCGCCTGCTCGAGGGCCCGCTTGCCCAGCCTGTGTGTGGCTCCTGGTCACGGTTTCATTATCAGCTCTGCGTCTCCTGCCCAGGCTGAGCCCCAGAGGAATCCGTCTGCGTTATTTATGTTCCCCTTGTTTTCAGCATCTGGGTCTGTGGGAACATTTCTGTCTGCAATGCTGTCACTGAGCTAAAAGAAGAGACACTGGCGCTAAGACCCTCTTTCACAGGGACCTTCAGGGACTCCTGGAAGTGGCCAGTCACCAGTCACAGCCCAAGGTCTAGCAGACAAGTCAGGAGGAGTTCACAGTCCAGGAAGAGGGTGGGACACATGTAGTGGAGACTGACAGGGGTGACTTCTGAGGAAGGAGGAAGGAAGGAAGGAAGGAAGGAAGGAAGGAAGGAAGGAAGGAAGGAAGGAAGGAAGAAAGAAAGGGGGAGGGGAGGGAGGGAGGGAGGGAGGGGGAGGAGGGAGGGAGGGAGGGAGGAGGATGACTTCTGAATAGAACACAATTACCACAGGAAAGGAAGGTAAGGCTCAGTGACATAGTGTTCAACTAGCATGTCTGTGGCCCTGGGTTCAATCCTCAGTGTGGCAAGAAGGAGGGAGGGAAGGAAGAGAGGGAGGGAGGGAGAAGAGGGAGTTAGACAAGCACCAACCCTGCCCCTGCAGAAGGGCTTTTGAAGAATACGGACCCCAGCCAGATGTGATGCACACTTTTAGTCTCAGCTCTCGGGAGGCAGAATAAGGTATATCTCTTTGAATTCCAGGCCAGCCTGGTCGATATAGTAAGTTCCAGACCAGCTATGGATACATAGTGAAACCCTATCTCAAAAAGACAAAACAAAAGATATTCACACACACTCACTCATATTCATTCTTTCTCTCTCTCTCTCTCTCTCTCTCTCTCTCTCTCTCTCTCTCTCTCTCTCTCTCTCTCTCTCTCACCCCCCCTCTCTGGAATCCCTGGTTTCTCTTGAGCTCACAAGCCCTAGGTCAACTGCTTTCACTAAGGGTCCAGGAGAACACAAGGCCTTCCCACCTGAGCGGATTCCCTCTGAAGCTCAGCCCCTCTGCACACTGGCACTCACTCGCACCCTTGATACCACAAAAAGTCAGAGAGAACATATCAGGGCCAGAACAACGGGCTTGAGACCTTCTCTTGAGAGAATGGCTAAGAGGAGTGGGAAGGAGAGAGAATGCTGGCTGAGAGGGAACCAGAGATCAAGGAAGAAAGAGGGGCCATGGGGTTGGGGATTTGACTCAGTGGTAGAGCGCTTGCCTAGCAAGCGCGAGGCCCTGGGTTCGGTCCCCAGCTCCAAAAAAAAAAAAAAAAAAAAAAGAAAGAGGGGCCAGACCTCTGTGTCCATCTCCAAAGATCCTTCCCTGTCAGGGGAATTCATTTTCATGAACTTGGGTCAGCTATAGAAAATGCAGGAGCAGACAGACAGACTCCCTTGGCAGGATCCAAACACACAAACTCTCTTGTCATACAGCCAGTGCTGTATGTTGTATTCTTTTGGACAAATGAGCTACGAGGCAGGGAATGAAGCATCCAGCCCCTGAGGGCTTGTTCTTCTCTTTCTGACCCTGGAGTACAACCTTGATCTGATAAAGCACTGAGCAAATAGAGCCTTTTGGTCATAGCTGCTGGAGTGGATGAGAACTGGCTGGTCAGAAAGCCAGAGGAGCTAAACATCGAAGTACATCGGTGAGTGTCTCTAAGCAACGAGGAACTTTCCTGGAGTCCTGAAGCTACCACACCAAGGATCATGCCTCTGTACAGGCTTGGGTCCAGGGGAAAGGGAGAAGCCAGTAACTCGATATAACTTTTCCCAGGCCAGCCACTCTCTTAGAGTTGGCAAAGTGACCCACAGGAACCTGTACTGCCATGCCAGGCCTGCGTCTCCTTGTACTGAAGACACAGACAGGCAATTCGTATCAAAAAGAGGTTCTGACATAGGGGAGTGGAAAATCAGACGCACACAGGTACTACCCTCTCCCCAATTTCTAGAATAGGCCCTGAGGGAATGAGGCAAGGCAGACAGGGGCTTCACAGAGGAGCAGCCATGCTGTTGTTGCAAGCCTTTATGGAAAGATCATGTGGGCTCTGATAGTTTCCATAACCCAGACTCCATCTGTTAACCAGTCAAGTGTTACACCAAAAGGTGTCCCTGTGGCTACCAGGCAATTGGATTCTCGACCTTCAGTTCCACTTTACTAGAGCAAGTCCTAGCACGTTGATCTGATGTATGGCTACACGAAGAAGAACTAGAGGAAACATGAAAATATGATTTAAGGTAAATAAGATTTTTGCAAAGCTAAAAAAAGCTAGCTGGGATCTTGCTGTTGTAACCTCTTTCTACTCTGACTCATTTTAATTATCTCCCTTTTACTTGTTTAAGAAAATCAGCTACTGGGGTTGGGGATTTAGCTCAGTGGTAAAGCGCAAGGCCCTGGGTTCGGTCCCCAGCTCCGAAAAAAAGAAAAAAAAATTATGGGACAAGCAAGATGGCTCTGCACTTGTTTTACTTGCTGCCTGAGTTCTCTTTAGTCTTCTTCTCTGTCTCCCAACTCCCCATCTTTCTGCTCTCCCACACCCCCACCCTTCCCCTGTCCACTACATACATACACACACACACACACACACACACACACACGGGGGGAGGGGGAAAGGGAGGGAGAAACAAACATACACACACACACACTCTCTCTCTCTCACTCTGCTCTGCTCCGCTCCTGCATCTCTCAATGGCCAGATCCAATATGCTGGCCATATGTAGTCTGCTACTTTCCCCTCTCTGCTGTGGACCCTCCCTGACACTTCTAGCTGTGCTCTCCCTCGTATCTACAATGAAAGCCTTCCCCTAAACCATACCATGGACTGTCATCAGTTCATACAATAACTGTGCTGGATAGTTTAATGTCAACTCGACACAAGCTAAGGTCACCTAAGAGGAGAGAGAACCTTAACTAAGAAAATGCTCCCATAAGATGAAGCTGTAGGCAAGCCTGTTGGCATTTTCTTAATTAATGATTGATGGGGGAAAGCCAAGCCCATTGTGGGCGGGGCCACCCCTGAGCTGGTGGTCCTGGGTTCTATGAGAAGGCAGGCTGAGCAAGTCAGCAAGCAGCATCCTCCATGGCCTCTGCATCAGCTCCTGCCTCCAGGTCCCTGCCCTGTTTAAATGCCTGTCCTGACTTCCTTCAAGGATGAACAGCGATGCGGGCATGTAAGCCAAATAAACCCTTTCCTCCTCAACTTGCTTTGCCATGGTGTTTCATCACAAAAACAGTAACTCTTAACTAAGACGATACATAAACATCCCTAGCTCTCAGAAGCTCTCCAAAGAGCAAACCAGAGAGACCCAAGATGAAGAGATTCAGGAAGACAACCCTTGAAGGGGAAACATGGCATCTTGCTTCCACTGACAATTCCCTAACCTGAGAGGAGGCAGGCCTCCTACCACATTTCTAACCCTAAGTCTGAGGAAGATGCATCACCCACTTCAGGAATTTAAAGCACTTCCATCCAGCGTCAGGCAGAGCTGAGCTGGCCCTTTTCTCCTGTGCATCTGTGGAGCTGTGAGGGAACCTCGGGGAACAGGGAACATTAGACTGTTACGATGGTTCTCTCTGTGTCTGTGATAAAGTACCCGAGAGAAGCAATTCAGGAAAGGTTAGGCTTATTCAGCTCACGGTTTGAGGGAGCCATCATGACAGGAGGACAGAAATCTAAGATGTCCACAGCCAGGAAGGACAGACAGCTGAGTGCTAGTGACCAGCTCACTTGCCCCTGGGCCCCAGGCTATGGAACGGTGCCACCCACATTACGGTGGATCGTCCCTCCTTGGTTTAGCCTTTAGGGAAATGCCCTCATCAACACTCAGAGGCTTGGCTCCTGTCCGGTTCTCAAGGCCACTAAGTTAACAATTGAGATTGTCCGTCTGCGTTGTACATTATCCTGGTAAATTGCCACGGTCTGTCTGAGCTCACCGAGAGCTGGCTCTCAGTGGAACCACGCCCAGCCCCTGCACCCACTTCAGGCCCAAGCATGTTTAGGTCAAGTGACTTCCAAGATCGCTTGTCTGTGGATGGGCTGCCCTTCTTGCAACTCTGGAACAGATGAGGAGGAAAGAAAAAAATAACAACCTAGTCCAACAGTAAAACCATGGAGTCCTCGAGAACAGCTGGGTCAGTCATGAACAACAGAGGTTATGACTAGCATTTGTCCCATGATATAAAAGTGCCTGCTGTGGGAAAGAGGAGCTGGGGGTGTGGCCATGGGGCGCTCAGCCATGGAGAGAAAGCCAGTTGGGAACTGGCCTGCCTGCCTTGACTTACCCAGTCTGCTTCGCTCGATGTTTCCTTCCTGTTGGTATTTGCCCCTTCACTTGGAGACCTCACCTGAGGGGTCCCTCACCTCTGCCTGGGACTCTCTCTATTGGGAACTCCAGCCAACTGTCTCGAAGGGTCTGTCCAGTTGACTCTGCAGGGTCTTGCAAGCACCGAGTTTGATGATACTTTGCTTCCTACTCAATCACTTACCTACACGTTCGTCTTCGGCTGCTTACTCTTTTACTTTTGTTCCTTCATTCAAAAGCAAAAGCATGGCTAGCATAGACCACTCTCCAGACCACACAGAGCACCATCAGAGAGATGGTAACGCAGTGATTGATCAGGTTAGAGAGACGTCACCGCGTCCCACAGCAAACACACATCGGAACCTGATTTCCAGTCAGGCTGTTTCTTCCCTCTTCCCTCACACAGGTCCTCCTCATTCAGCTATAAAACCAAAAACATTGCTGTAGTGGAGAGGGAGAGGGCCATTAGATACTCCAGAAAACAACTTCTGTTAGATACATGGAGCTCAGAGAGCAACTTCAGACCTCACAGGGCCGAGGCCCAGCTGGTTCCCACACATTATCTGATCAAATACATTCCAACAGCAGCAGATGCCTGTCTCTAGGACACTGGATTATCTGCCCATTAAATCAGATCGCTAATAAAGAGGTTTTAATGTAGGATATGAATCTTCCAGCAGTGACTGCTTACCTCAAGTTTTTGTGCTAAATACCCCAAAATGAATCTCTGAGCAAAGGGACATCTGTCACAGAAGCAGCTTCAGCCAACATTAAACAGCTGGGCCAATCCCAGGCCTCCACAAGGCAGAGTGAGTATTCATGACTGCACGCACACACGAGCGCGTGCACACACACATACACACGCACTCATGCTGAGCTGCACAAACAGCCTTTGCCTGCAGTGGAGCACACTCGATACCACAGGGTCACAAGGCATGCCACCATGGAGTCCTTTATCACCCATACAAACATGTGGGGAACCTGAACTCCACCAAGAGCTTTTGCTTTGTGAGCAGACTGCACGTGTCACCTGGGCAGACACGAGCCAGCACTCCACAAGCAAGGAGGTAGACAGCTGGCTGTAACACCCTCCCACGGTGCTTCTGCTGTGTCCCAGAATAAATTAGCCTCGGAATCAGAATCACTGATGACTTACTTCTGGGAGGAGAGAATATAAAGGAGAGAGAGTCCCCCTGGTAACACTAGACATGAAAACCCAGGTTCAATGTGCTGGAGTTCTAAACAACGGTAGAAGTGAAACCATACGCACCTGTTGAACAGACCCTCCCTAGAAGACACTGTGGAGGTACTGAATGACAGTAGCCCCCATAGGCTCATATATTTGAATTCCTGGTCCCCAGCTGATGGGCTGTTTGGGAAGGATTAAGTGTGGCCTTGTTGGGGTTTCAAAAGACTCAAGCCAGGCTGGAGAGATGGCTCAGTGGTTAAGAGCACTGACTGCTCTTCCAGAGGTCCTGAGTTCAATTCCCGGCAACCACATGGTGGCTCACGACCATCTGTAATGGGATCTGATGCCCTCCTCTGGTGTGTCTGAAGACAGCTACAGTGTACTTATATAAATATTAAAAAAAAAAAAAGACTCAAGCCGTTCCGAGTGTCTGTCTCGCTCTGCCTTGTGGTTGTGTGAGCTCTGAGCCACCACTCCAAAACCACGGCTGCCTGCCGCCTGCAGCCGTGTTCCCTGTTGTGACCGTCATGGACTCACCCTCCAGTAAACTCATTCTTCTATGACTTGCCTTGGTCACGGTGTCTTACCCCAGCAAAAGAAAAGTACCCAAGACAGACACAGACAAGCACCTGTTCACTCCAAATAGGGCACCCAGAACGAACCAAGTAATGAATCCATCCAAGACTAGTTTGGTGAACTTCGGACCTTACAGGGGTTACTTACAAGAGCGTGGGTCACCCAAAGCAGCCATACCACATCAAAGCTTCACCCGATTTCCCTTCTGCTTCACCTGCCCCCATTAAAATCCTCCATGCTCTCCCGAGGCCACGTGAAGCTGGGGCAGGATGACTTACAGCTGGAGAGAGACTTGGCAAGGGCGAGCGGCCGGTCTCAGGTCTAACAACCCTCCCCTTCTATAAGGAAATGCCAACGGGCCAAGCATGAGGTTGCTCCGCAGCCGCTCTCATGAAAACGGTAATAACTGTTGCGGGGTCTGCAGCTCGACCTCATGTCGAGCACACGTGCTGCTGGGGCCAGGTGGCAAGCGCCGGCTTTATTTAGGAGGATGGGATTGCTAGCCTCCATTCACAGGCAAGAAAACTGAGGCCGAGGGGAGTAAGGCACACGTCGAAATCACAGAGTGATGGAGTCTAGACTCTCATCTATTTCTGCCTTAGTCACTCACTGCCTCCTAAGGGGCTGGAGGGAAAGAGCGTGATGCTGTACTTGTAAGCCGAGCCCTGCAGGAGGAGCCCTGAACTAGTGGGCCTGTCAGCATAGCCTAGTCAGAAAGCCTCCCGCCCCAGTGAGACCCTAACTCGGAAACCAGTATGAGGGCCTAGAGAGATGGCTACACAGTTAAAGGCACCGGCTGCTCTTGCAGACAACTTGAGTTGTGTTCCCAGCATCCATGTGACACCTCATACCAACAAGTGTGTGTAACTCTAGTTCCAGGAACCAGCGCCTCTTCAGCTTCAACAGGCACACATGTGGTGCACACATACACACACACATACACACACACACACACACACACACACACGCAGGGAAAACACTACTGTGTGTAAAATAAAAGACTACAGAGTTTGTTTTAAAAACTGGAAAAAAAAAAAAAGAGATGGGCCGCAGGCTAAGGCACAACACCTGAGAATAACCTCCAGCCTACACACACACACACACACACACACACACACACACACACACACATAGTGACCATATACATACATACATACATACATACACACACACATACATACTAACCACATACATACACTGACCACACATGCTGTGACCACACAGACACACACACACACACACACACACACACACACACACACCTCACACACACACTGACCACACACACACACACATGCACACATATACTGCCCACATACATACACTGACCACATACATACACACCACACACGCTGTGACCACACACACACACACACACACACACACACATATACTGACCTCATACACACACACACACATGACCTCATACACACACTGACTACACACACAGTGTCCACACACACTTACTGACCTCATATACACATTGACCACACACACAGTGTCCACACACACTTACTGACCTCATATACACATACACACACACACACACACAACACACACACACACACGCAGACCACACACTTGCTGATCCTATATACACACATGTCTAAAATGGTAAGCCTTATGTTATACAATTTGACTACATTTTTCCTAACTGGGCAAAGCAGCTGCTGGTCTTTCTGGCCTTGGAAAAGAACCATCCCGAGGCCTACAAAAGTTCAAGCCCACTCTCTGGCACATGCTAGGTGCCCGGTGTGAAAGAGTGACTATTATTACTGAGTCCTCGTGGCTTCTCTACTCATCACCTAACGTATGAATACCGTACTTGGCACTTAACACGTAAGTGCTGCCAGAGAGTTCCTATTACAATTATGCATTAATTAGCAGAACGATCGTGGCAAAGCAGCTATTAGAACTCCACACGAGTCTACAGATTCGAGTTCAGCTTCCTTCTCCCTCTCTTACTCCCGTCTCCCACAATAAACTGTTTACCATTTCAATTATTTCCCTTCCAACATTGTGATCACTGTACTTAAAATTCAATCAGCCTTCTAATTTTAAGCATCTTTTTTTGTCTATGGAGCCAACCATTGACAAGCGTCCTGGATTTAACATCTGTTCCCAGCAGTAAATGGTTTTAAATTTGAGAACCGAAAACACATAGGAGGCAATTATGAGCAGCTCTCGCCTGTGATTCATGGCCACGCATCAGTAACTTGCTCCTCTGACGGCAAGGCTCTGATAGATGAGCCCTTCAGCCAGCCAAGCTCATGCACCGAGAACACTAAACTCAGTGCCACCACCCAACAAATGCCTTCTTGGTTTAGGAGAGTGTTGGGGTCCCCCCAGATTCTCAGGCATTTGAACATTGGGTGTAGCGATTTGAATAGGAATGGCCACCATAGGCTCGTGTGTTTAAATGCTGGGCCATAGGGAGTGGAGCCTTATTGGAGCAGGTATGGCCTTGTTGGAGGAAGTGTGTCACTAGGGGATGGGCTTTAAAGTCTCAGACGCTTAAGCCATGCCCAGTGTGGCATTCACTTCCCGCACCTGCTGATCTGGATATGGGACTCTCGGCTCCCTCTCCTGCACCATGCCTGCCTGCACCATGCCTGCCTGCACCATGCCTGTCTGCACACTGCCATGCTTCCCACCTGACGATGGACTGACCCTCTGAACTCTAAGCTAGACCCAATTAAATGTTTTCCTTAATAAGAGTTGCCATGGTCATGGTGCCTGTTCACAGCAATGGAAACCCTAAGACACTTGGCTTCTTGTTGGTGGCGCTGTTGAGGGAGGCTTAGCAGGTATGGCCTTGCTAAAGGAAGTATGTCACTTGAGGGCAGGCTTCACCAGCTTAAAGACTCTTGCCATTTCAAGTTGCTCCCTCTGCTTCTCATCATTCAGAAGGTGAGCTCTCAGTTCTTCCAGCCACCATGCCTGCCTGCCCTGTTTCCCCTCCGTGACGGTGATGGACTCTTATCCCTCTGGAACCCAAATAAACCCTCCCTTCTATAAGTTACATTCGCTATGGTGTCTCATCACAGCAATAGAAAAGTAACTATGCCTTTAAGCCCAGCACTTGGAAGGCAGAGGCAGGTGGATCTCTGAGATCAAGAGGCCAGCCTGATCTACACAGTGAGCTCCAGGAGGGTCAGGACTACACAGAGAAACCCTGTCTCAAAAAGCCGAAAGAGAAAAGGGGATGGGGTAACGACGAATACAAGGATTTTATTTAATAAATGTTTAGTAATTCCATACATGCATACAGTGCATCTGGACAAAATTCACCTCCCTCTCCAACTCCTCCCTGATCTAACTTCAACTCCATCCATGTCATCTGTTTTTGGTTTTTGCTTTTGTCTTGAGACAGCATCTTCAATATAGGGTCCTGGCTAGCCTGGTACTCACTACAAAGACCAGGCTGGCCTCAAACCCACAGAAATCTGCTTGCCTCTGCCTTCTGAGAGCTGGGGTTAAAGTCTTGAGTCACCAGACCTGACCGGTTTTTTTTATTTTCTTAAGATCTGTTTATTTGTATTTATGTGTATGTGCTTGTGTGTATATGTCACATGTATGTGGGTACCCATGAAAGCCAGGTGACTGACTCATCAGTGGAAGGTATCATACCCCGAGATAACAGGAGAACCTCTAAGCGTATAGAAGGAAAACATCAATGTATTTGGCTCAAGTTGGATGTTCATTACACATAAATTAGTAAACTGTGATAGATAGTAAGCACGAAATGCTAGAAATACATTTAAGGATGTACGTGACTGTTCATTTTAATTTTATTTTAGGTATACAGGACAGTTTCTTGACATCTCAGCCATCCACCAGTCTGTCTAGAACCTCTCCTCTGTAGACTGAGTGTCTCTCCCCTGTCTCCAGCCTCCACTCAAGAGCCTTCCTGTCTTCTTCTCCACGTGGTTCACCATGGAATTTCGGTTGGCATTTCCTGCCATTCATAAGGAGCCAGGAGGCAGAAATGGAAATTGAATCTTAAATGTGAGTTTTACTAAGATAGCCAGCAGTCTGAGGAGACAGCAGGTTAATAGCCTAGAAATCTGTCTTCCATTGCATCTCCAGCTGGCAGATTATATGGGGAGAAGAGGGGCGGAGGCCAAGTCAGTCCCCACCAGAGCTCGATCTCCTCGGTCGTGTAGTCAGGCACAGTTCTGAGACCTCTGAGATCAGGGCTTCTCTTGTGGATGTCTGGACTAAGGTACTTCTTGAAAACGCTGAGTCCAGTTAGTTTCTGCTGTGTTCAATGCTGCGCTCTTCCAGCAGCGCCTGCTATGGAGGAGAACTTGACTCTGAACACATAAACCATCAGCAGCGTGTACCTGCTGAGCCAGTGCTGACCTGAACCTGTTGATTCCTTTCTACAGTATGGAGTGCCTCTGTCTGTTAACCTCTGTCCCCTGTCAGAATAAAACTTGGTGCTTTCCAGCCTGCTTCCTCGGGGTGGTTAGGAAAGCCAGTGGATCTGGCCCCTGGATCCCGCTCTAATGTCATTTCACCACCTCCAGTTCTCTCCTCACTGTGACCCAATGACTGGAAAGTCATTCACTTTGGGTGTGGGGACCTAGAATTCAGCACCCTCTCCATTCAAAGTCCTCTTAGGTAGCCTTCACTGCACCCCAACCTTCACTTCATGCACCCCGAATTCTAGAACTATCTTGCTACTGAGAGTCACACCCCAGACCTTGTCCTCTTCCATCAGCAATGCCCTCCAACATCCTTAGTTCAAACCTCTCACTGTCAGCCTCACCTTCTCCCTTCCCAGCTTGTTAGATGAGTTGCTGCCTGGACAACCACTGGCCACCCAGGCCCTCCAGCCCTGAGTCTCTCCTCTTTCTTTCTCGTCTATCAGCACAGAGTAGTCAAGTAAAAACAAAGATATATTTGTCCTTTTCTTTGCTTAATTTGAATACCTAAATTTTTTTAATTAAGAAATATTTTTACTGTATTGTAAGGGTTTTCGTGTGCATGTGCATCTGTGCAACACATGTATGTGCAGTGTCCACAAAGGCCAGAAGATGTTTGCACTGCAGTTGCAAACAGTTGTGAGCTACCAAATAGCGTCTAACCCAGCGCCTCTGCCAGAACAGCCTGTGCTCTTAAAGCTGAGCCATCTCGCCAGCCCCTTAATTTGAATATTCTAGCCCATTCATCAATAAGTATCAGCACTGGTTTTAACCTGATATAGATGATAGATAGATAGATAGATAGATAGATAGATAGATAGATAGATAGATAGATAGAGCTCTTAAAAGTCATCCTAAGAAATCAGATGGGGAGAGAAGGTCTTCCCAGGCAGGTGAGCAAAACTAGGAAGGAGAAAAAAAAAAAAAAGAATGCAAGCTCTTCTAGAAAGGATCTGCCAAGCTGTACGGACAGCAAGTTCAAAGGCCTGAGGCAGCAGTGTGCCCAGCAAGTTCAAAGAACAGCGAGGAGGCCAACCGAGCAGAAACAGAGCAGATGGGGTTGGGGACACACGGAGCAGGATGGCAAGAGGGGACATGGGAGAGCCCTGAAGCTAGGTGAGGGCTGCGGCTTTTATGTTGGTTGGAGGAAAGCTGTCAGAGGGTTTTGAGCCAAGAGGCATGTGACCCAGTTTACATTTTGGAGGGCACTGACCCTGCAGGGTGTAGAACAAGCTACAGGGCAGGGCCAGGAGAGGGTGGGAGTCCTGGGCTGTGGCCCGCATGAGGGAAGAAAAGCAGGCAGAAACAGTGAGAGGTGGATATGTTTGTTCTGTAGATTATGTCCTGAGGCTAAAATCAACCAGACAGACAATGAGCCATTGCTAAATGGTAGATAGCACAATAGACCAAAGACCAATAAATGAAGACTGACTTGGTGGTGCACACCTTTAATCCCAGCACTTGGGAGGCGGAGGCAGGTGGATCTCTGAGTTTAAGGCCAGTCTTGGTCTATATATTGAGTTCCAGGACAGCCAGGGCTACACAGGGAGACTCTGTCTTCAAAAAAAAAAATTTTTTTAAATATGTCTCAAAAGAACTTACACTAAAAATAAGTTCTTTGGTTATGAGGGAATTCAGAGTGATACACCTGAGTGCTCATGGTGAGAACTATGATTGGCGGGGGAGTGGGAAAACCATGCTCTCTCCTTTAGATGCATTTCTTGATATGAGCAATTGGAACACGCTATGTATTACTTACACTAAATATGGCAGGTGTTAAGTATCCGGAACACCTGAGAGATTTTCAAGCCCGCCTTGAGGATGTGTAAAGAAATGAGAAATCTTCCTGTTGCAAGATATTTGATCACACTGTGGACCCCAAGATTGTGTTATTTACTGGAAAAACCTGTTTCCTGTTGTGGTGTGGCTCAGCCCTAGCCCACACCTTTAATCCCAAGCAATGGATGTAAAGTTAGTTTGTAGAAGGAAGCAGCCATGTTTGAAAGTGATGTCTAATTGAATGGCAGACAAAGTGGCGAATCAGAGAAAGATTTGACAGAACAGGATACTCCCAACTCTCAGGAGAAGAGAGGGGAAAGGGAAGCTACTTGAGGAGCAGAGGCAGAGAGAGGAGGGGGTAGTTTTACTAGGACAGTTGTATAGAGAGAAGCTGCAGAGAGACACAGATGAAGACAGAATGAGCCAGAGAATGAGAAGGAGCCAAGAGATTAGAACAGATTGCCAAAGTTAGTTTGAGGCAAAGCAGAGCAATTCAGTCAGAGGCTGAGAGAGAAGCCAGATTGGCTAACTCAGTTTGGAGAGGAGTTTGAGCAAGAACAGCTGGGTTGAACCTGCCAAGTCAGAACAAACTAGAAAGGTGAACTTGTTCAGCAGTAAGTCTCAGAGACTGACAACATTCTAGGCCTAGATTAGCTTGTACAGAGGTTAGAAGCTTCCAGAACAAGGCCTAGGTTAGCAGATAGAGGCATTAAACCTCAGAGACGACATTTACCTGAGGCAAATAAAAGATACTTTAAAATCTCCTCCAGGGCTCAGATGTTTGAACACTTGTTCCCCAGCTGATGACACTGTTTGGGGAGATTACGAGACCTTTAGGAGATGCAGCCTTGCTGGAGGAAGTGTGTCATTGAGGGTGGGTCTCGAGAGTTTATAGCCTCACCACTGCCCTGGCCCGCAGGGAAGTCAGCGGAGGTTGGGGACCACCTAGGAGAGAATGGGGGACAAGAGACATGAAGAAGGACACCAAGACAAGAGTCTGATCAAGGCAACAAATTTATTTTTTCCCAAGGCTGAATTTATACCATAGCGGGAGATAACAGAGAGCAGGGGGAAGTGGGAAACATCTACACAAGCCAAGGACACAGGCTCCTGTGGTCAGTCAATCCGCTGATGTCAACAGGATGTCAGAAAGGTCACAAGTTTGTCATATCACTAGGCATCCTGACCACCAGACTTTCTGCAGCTGACTGGGGATTTTCCATGAACCTAGTCATACTTAACTCTTACTATAATATTAACATCAATAATGGAGAGTTTTAAGGGCATCGCTCCCAACACACCACACTTCCCGTTCTCTCTCTCCCTACTTCCCGTGTGTGGATGAAAATGTGAGCAGTGATCTTCCAGCTCCTGCTGTCATGCCTTCCTACCATCATGAAGTCTCTCCAACTGGAACCATAAGCCAAAAGAAACTCTTTTGTAAGTTGCTTTTGGTCATGATATTTTATCACAGTAACAGAGAAGTAGCTAATGCAACGGGAAACACCACCAAAGAAGTAGCCATAGATGGTAGATGAGGCCTAAAGATTCTCTCCAGCCTTGGGTTTCCCTGGTAAGCTTGATACAATCCCTGAACTGGCCATCAAGTGGAGGTATGGCAAAGAGCTCTGTAATCATGTGAGTGAAAGGTCTGGAACACACAGACAGTCAGTGAGCCTTAGCTTCCTCTGCCTCCCCAAGAAAATTCAAAGTGTTTCTATGAGGGGTGGTTGCTCTCTGTGGTGGTTTGAATAAGAATGGTTCCCCTAGGCTCATATATTGAATCCTTCGTCGTCAGGGTATGGCACTCCTTGAGAAGGATCAGGAGGTGTGGTCCTATTGAAGAAACTGTCTTTCTGAGGTTTCAAAAGCCCAACCCAAGTTAGCAGCTTTCTCTTCCTGCTGCCTCCTTGTCAGAATGTAGAACTTTCAGCTACTTCTCCAGCACCTCCATGCTGCCGTGCTCCCCACCATGATGATAGTGGATTAACCTTCTAAAACTGTAAGCTAGCCCCAGTTAGATGTCTTCTTTTGTAAGAGTTTTCTTGGTCACGGTGTCTCTTTACAGCAATAGAACAGTGTGACTAAGACTTTCTCCAACAGTCTACATGCCCTAGCAGACAAGTTTCCTGGGAGTCAAGAAGGCTGTGGACCCAAGAGGGATGCAAGCCAAACTTTGCCAAAGAAAAGAGAAGGTCTCCCTTAGAAGAAAGACCAGAGATGCTTCCACTGGGTGTCACTCTGGAGAAAGGCAAAGTCATGTAGAAATAAATTTTTATTTCTGCCAGGAACAAATAGACTCTCTAAAATCCCTAGTCAAGGTTAGGACCCCCTGATGATTTGTGAGTTTCCTCTGAACTTCTTCAAGAAGACTATGAAGGAGAGGAAAAGCTGACCACTATCAGGAATCATGGAAAAGCTACAACTTGGCCAAATGGATGTTAAAAAAGCTTTGATCTCCATTTTATCTGGAAGTGATCCGTCCCTGCTGGAATGCAGTTAGATGGCCTTTTTTCTGTGTGTGCCTCAAATCTGCCCAGCCAGATGCACAGCACATTCTTAATTATTTTCAAATAATTATCAACAGAGCCATAAATCTATGCTCTGACATGACATGGTGATTTGACCTCCAGACGTAGTGTAACGCGTTATTAACGGTACCTCCCAAAACTATTGAAAATTTTTTTCTAGAGCTATTTGCTAATTAATAGCTGTTCTCACGATGATCATTTTTTTAAAATAATTGTGGAATGAATCACATTCATTAAAATTATTTGTATAGTTTTTAACCTTCCTCCAGAAGTCAATGAGGCTAATCTAAGGGTGATACAAACTCCATGACAGTATCTGTCACTGTTACACTTGCTTCCCAAAGCTTGCTTGGGGATGGGGGTTTTTATTTATTTTTAACTTGGGGAGGTGTGAATGTTTTGTCTTTGTTTTATGGTCTCTCTATGTAGCACTAGCTAACTTTGAACTTACGATGGAGATCAGGCAGGCCTCAAATTCATTTGCCTCTGCCTCCCACATGCTAGGATTAAAGAAGTACTTCACCATTCCCAATTTCCAAGGCTTGTTCTCTAGCTCAGAAACTTGAAACTGATCCTTCGGCTGTTCCAAACTACCTGGAAGCAATCAACACTGAAGAGATGCCCAGAAGGAGGGTCCTTGTGACCTTCACTGCTTCTGGCCCCTCACTCTGCAGAGTCAGCCCACCTCTCCCACCCCCGACCACCCTAAGGAGCCTCTCAATCTCCATGTATATAAGCCACAGCCCTGCCTGAACCCTATTTCCTGGGCCTTACTTTCTTTGACTTACTAGATGGGAAGCGAGCGTCTCTGTGTCCCTCAGAGCCTGTGAAACCATCCAGGAGGACACTAACAAGTAGAGGAAGGTGGTTCCCACTTCCCACAGAGGAACAAGATAGGGTCTTGCCTTCCCATGTCTAAAGACTTCTCCCTTTAGTCAGATAGGTCTCAGGGTGGGTGTGGGATGAGGAAGGCACCTCTGCCCTCGAAATGACAAGTCCTCCCAGACCCTGGGAGTCGGCCTCAAAGCATGTGACAGTTAAACTAGAAGCCAAACAATTGCCCCCTGGCTAAAAGTGACATGTATTGTTAGTATTAGGGTAAGAAAAACAAAGAAAGCTATTAAATAAACTAATTCCAAAATAATAAAAGCAAGCCAGGTGTAGTGGCACACCTCTGTAACCCCAATACCCTAGAAGAGCAGGAGTTTGACGTTAAGCTGGCTACATCAAACAAAACATCAGAAGGTGCATTTGGCCAGGCAAATGTGACCACAGCACTTGGTGTGGATGGAAGGAAAGAATCAGGAGTTCAAGGCCAGCCTGGGCTACTTGAGATGTGGTCTTAAAAAAAAAAAACAAAAAACAACAACAACAAAAAAACCTCAGCTGGGTACAGTGATCCACACCTTTAATCCCAGCACTGAGGAAGCAGAGGCAAACAGATCTCTGGTTCTCTGAGTTTGAGGCCAGCCTGGTCTACAGAGCAAATTTCAGGACAGCCAGGGCTACACAGAGAAAACCTGTCTTGGACTTCTCTAGTCCAACAAAATATTATCTCTAGAAAATATCAACAAAAAAGATGCGAATTTTAAATGATAAACAGATAAATAGATGAAAGTGTGGCTGTCAAGATGGGTCAGCAAGTAAAGGCTGAAGACCTAAGCTTGATCCCAGTACCCACATAACGGAAAGAGAATCACTTCACGCAAATTGTCCCTCATTTGTACCACAGTGCATGAACCACACACAAAATCAAATATATATATATACACATATATATATTTATGGTCCAATGTGACCCCATGTTCAGGTAGCCCCACCTACACCCCCACACCCCGTGCAGAAGGAGTTGTAGAAGGCCCCCATGGAAGACCCTTTCCAGGAAGCCTGCTGTAGAGTCAGTCAATTAACAGAGACTTCGTGGTTGCTGATTAAAGCCTTTTCTGGTGCAGAAAATCCCAACCCTGGCAAGAAGCAGGCCTAGCATAGCAGCCCCAAGCCCACCCCAGGCACGGATGCCGTCTGAGCAGCTGACAACTGGCTGTGCTCTTCCCTGTACCTCCTCAGAAACCCAAAGCTTCTGGTCCTAGCACCTACTCCTGCCCCCTCCCCACCCCAGAGATCTTAAATATGAAGCAATCCTTTCTTCTCTTGGAGACTCATTTTCCTCAAAGGGGACCGTATGCTCTCCATAAGATTTCCCAGGACTGCTGAGAAAGGAAAATGGGTTTGCAGAGAAAGGACGTTCTAGAAAGCCCTGTCTGCATATGCGAAGGCACTTACTGTGCTCCCACAGAGGTCAGGAATATAGTCCTAAGAAGAAATTTCCTACGAGCCCAAGCTGCACTCAAACTCACTGTGTAGCCAAAGGTGGCCTTGAACTACTGATCTTCCTGCCCCCACCACCCAAATGTCTCTATTCTGCACCCTCTGTGTCATTAACTTAGACTCCTTCCTGTGGTTTTCTCCTTCCTCTCCTCTTTCAGCCGCACTCTCAGTGACTTGATTCTTCCAAAGGTTGGACGATGCTCTCTGAACAGATGATTGATGGGTGGAGGTGGAGCACACCTTTAATCCCAGCACTCGAGAGGAAGAAGCCGGTGAATCCCCGTGAGTTAGAGGCTAGCCTGGTCTACAGAGTGAGTCCTAAGACAGCCAAGACTACACAGAGAAGCACTACTGGGGGGTTGGAGGAGGAGGATCGCCATCATAAAGTCACACACACACACACACACACACACACACACACACACCACCTAACACACATGTCATCTACACTCCCTTACACATCGTGTCCCAGCTTGCTGGCCTGTTCCCCCAAAGTAGCAGAGGTGGCTCACCAGGGAGCCAACACTTGTAATTAGGAATGGAGTCTTGATTAGCATAGTCACAGCACTGAGAACTCTGGAGAATTCAGTAAAAGTCTGGGGAAGCTCCAGACATGTCTGAGCAAAACACAAAGTCAGGCAAGCGAAGCATGCTGTGCGCTGACCACAAGGGGACGGCCCTTGGCAGGCCTTGGCCAGTGCACACCCTGAGATAAGCCTTCTCAGTCCTCCCTCCCAGCCACCCGCCATTCACTTATCCATCAACTTAACTGCCCATCTGACTTTGACTTTATCTGTCCATCTATCCAACTGCCTTGTGTCCTTCTGTCTGTCCACCAGAGCCACCACTCCCCGTCTCTCCCCCACTCTCTTATCTACCCATGTTTCTCGCACTAGTCTGTCTACCCTTAGTCACGTCATGCACCAACATTCACCCCATGGTCTCAGCATTTCTTGGAGCTATTTATCCACCAGCCTGACGGGGAACCGGATCCATGCGGTCCCCGGGGCTACAGAAATGAACGGCAGCTTCCCTCCTCCTGGAAAGACCTCCCCACTAAGTGGAAAGGGGCCCTTGAGAGATGAAGACCCTGCTGTAGTCTCCTCTGAAGACCTGCATGTGTGCTCTGGGGGTCTGCAAACCACGCTTTCTGGATGTCCTTGAACTAACCTGTCCTACTCTACTTCCAATTGCTGTGATAGACTCTGTGATCCAAGGAACTTGAAAAGGCCAGGGTTTATTTCCACTTACAGGTGCAGCCCATCATCCATGGAAGACGAGGCGGGAACTCAAGCTAGATCCTGGAGGCGTGAACTGACGTAGAGACCGCAGAGGAAAGCTGCTTACTGGCTTGCTTGCAGACTCCTGTTCGCTGCCTTTCCTAGAAAGCTGAAGCCCACGTGTTTGAACATGGTACTTCCCGTAGTGGGCTAGGCCCTTCCTTATCAATTAGCAATCAAGAAAACCGCCCCCACAGGCTTGCCCCTAGGCCAGTCCTGTGGAGGCGCAGTTGAGGCGCCTTCCGCCCAGGTGTGTCAAGTTGACAGCTGACTCTGCCTATACCACCGCCATCACTCCCTGGCTAAGGACAGTTTCCAGCATGCTCAGAAGGCACAGGGGGAATATAAACACATGAAGGGCTTCCGGGAGCTTTAGGCTGGCATTTAGAAAAGCTGTTACTCAAGGGCTTGGACCAGGGAGGAGGGGCTACTTCCTCCCTTGAGCCCCTACACCAGCACTGTCCAAAGAATTATAATTTACTGTAACAGGTGAATTTAAATTTCCTACTATTTATGGTTGTTTTGGTTGTTTGGTTGTTTGGCTTTTTGGTTTTTTTTTTCAAGACAGAGTTTCTCTGGGTAGCCTTTGGATGTCCTATAACTCACTCTCTGTACCAGGCTGGCCTCAAACTCACAGAGATTCACCTGCCTCTGCCTCCCAAGCACTGAGATTAAAGGCATGCACCACCATCACTTGGCTAGTTTTCATATTTTTAAAAAGTAAATAGGAAAAGGTAAAATTAATCACAATGTCTTTTACTTACCCCAAAATGATAATATATTTTCATTTCAACATGTAATTGCATGCCTGCAATCTAATACTCAGGAGAAACAGCGGGAGGATTGAGAGTTCGAGGCCAGCCTGGATTACATATTCTGCCATACAAAGTGAGACCTTACCTTTAAACAAAAAGGTATTTATGTGTGTATATGCACATATATGTCGCAGCTAGTCAGAGGGAAGGCAAGACCAGCGAAAGGACATAGCATAATGGGCAAGGAATATCAAATTCACAGCCTTCCTCAACTTGAGCAATAAAGGTTCAAACTTTCACAGCCCTCTCAGCAAAGCTACACTCCTGGTCATTAGATTGGGCGGCTACCCTCTGTGGTTCCCACACTGAACCCTGGAAAAGCAGATCCCGCCTCCATCATCCCTGATGGTAATTCCTGCAGCCATCCCTAGGGGGCGCTGTTGACCTTGGCACATGTGAAGGATGGTGCCTTGGGCTCCTCTCAGAGATGGATTCTGGAACAATATGCAAACAGCCTGCCTCGTAAGCAGCTGCTACGGCTCGGGAAATGCTGAGCGACAGTTCCAGGAAGCTGACACTGCCCAGCTCTAGCTTCAGCTCTGCCCTGGGTTTCTAAAGATGAGGAAAGAGGCTCAGTGGGGCTGAGTTATGTTGTGGATTTGGTTTAATGCTTGCATTATGGGTTCCCAAAATTGCAAGAGAATTCTGCATGTGAGACGCTGAGGGTCCCTGCCCCCAGCTGGTTCTGATTGGCAAATAAAGTTGCTGGCAGCCAATGACTGGGCAGGGAGATAGAGGTGGGACTTTAAGACTCGTGGGCTAGGGAACCGAGGAAGAAGCAGAATCACCATGCCACAAAAGGAATAAAATCCAGGCTTGATGGGGTTGGAGAGATGGCTCAGCAGTTAAGAGCACTGACTGCTCTTCCAGAGGTCCTGAGTTCAATTTCCAGCAACCACATGGTGGCTCACAACCATCTGTAATGAGATTTGATACCCTCTTCTGGTGTGTCTGAAGACAGCTACAGTGTAGTCATATAAATAAAATAAATAATTCTTTAATGTGCATCTTGAACCTAAGGCAGCCAGGAGGAGACTGGATTTTCACAATGGGTGAACCTTAAGCACAAGAGACCTCGAAGACCACCCCCACAGTGACGCACTTCCTCCTACAAGGCCACACCTCCTCGTAGTACTACTCCGTAAGGGCAAAGCATTCAAACCTAGGAATCTATGGGGACCAAACCTATTCAAACCACCACACCACCTCTGCATTTCTGCCCACTAGGTTCCCTCGGCCTGTGCTTGTCTTCTCTTCCTTCCCCTCCGTGCTTGGAAAATCCTGACGGCCGTCAAGGCTTAGGCATCTCAGGGCAGAAGCGGCCTTTTGTCCTAGGAACAACACATGCTTACTGGTATCAAATTCCAGTACTTTCTATATTCTGAACTTCTTCAAGGGTAGACACAGGAGCTGCCTCATCAATAATGCCCATCAAGCACACAGTAGGGACACAGAGAATGTTTATGAAATAGCCAAGTCAGAACATGGAATGCCCTAATAGTACATGTTACCCATGGACTACCTGAGCTCTCTTAAATCCAGCCTCCTTCCATCCCCTGGACCCCACGTGTCTAAGGAAGCCAGTAGCCTCTGTTCCCATCCATAGCACAGCCACGCTACTGGGAACCCATGCACCTATTTCCCTCCTCCAGGGAGTCTCCACCTCTAACTCTGAGCCCCTTTTGGTGCCAATTTCCCATGAGTCTCTAGTATCCCCCACGTGCCCTCACCTACACACTATGAGGTGGCATTCCGGGGTTGTGTGTGGGGAATATCAGATGTCACTGGTAATTTATTTTGTGCAGGAGCATATTGGGAGGGTATTTATCTGTGTTCTCTGAAAACTGAAAGCTAGAGTAGATCTTGCTGATTATATTACCCCACTGAGAGGCAGAAATAATCCTGAAGTTGGCAAGTTAAATCTCCACTTCGTAATTTACTAAAACAAAACTAATACCCGCAGAAACGTTTCCTTGGCCGTTTTATAGCATTTTTGCCATTAAGCTGTCCTTGATTGCAACTCGTAACAATGGATAAGGCAGAGGGGAGAGGGTATTTTTAGCCCGGCCCAAGAAATGATTCTGAACACAAACCATTTTCCCCATAAGCAGAAACATCAGGCATCGTCCAGGAAGAGCCTCAGCCCACTGGAATGACAAGTGGAAATGACCAGGGTCACACTGCATAAACAGAACGGAGCACGCTCCTCCCTAAAGCGAGTCACCAAGTCCCCCTCACTGTGGCTGAGCCATGGATGCCCATGCCCTTTCTTTCTCACCCTCACACCCACCCAAACCCTCTCACTATTCCCGTTCCTCTTTAAATTGTGTGTGACATACGTGTCTGCTTGTGAGTTCTTGCACACGAATGCATGAGTCAAGAAAAGGGTGTCATGGGCTGGAGAGATGGCTCAGTGGTTAAGAGCACTGACTGCTCTTCCAGAGGTCCTGAGTTCAAATCCCAGCAACCACATGGTGGCTCACAACCATCTGTAATGGAATCCTCTCCTTGCGTGTTGAAGACAATGACAGTGTACTCATAAAATAAATAAACAATAAAAAAAGGGGGGTTGGGGATTTAGCTCAGTGGTAGAGCGCTTGCCTAGCCTGGGTTCGGTCCCCAGCTCGAAAAAAAAGAAAAAGAAAAGGGCATCAGATTCTTAGGTCTGGAGACACAGGTATGAAATTACAGATTTGTAAGCTGCCCAACATGGGTGCCAGGAACTGAATTCTCATCCCCTGCAAGAGCAATACTCTTTTTATTTTATTTTATTTTATTTTATTCTATCACCTCAATCTATTCCAATCTAATACCATGTGACCAAAAAATAAAAAGCAAAAAGCAAAGCAAAACAAACCAACAAAAACAGGACAAAGAAAGAGAAGGCCAGAGAGCTGGCTCAGCAGCCGAGAGTTCTCCAGAGAATTGTAACTAGACCCCAGCACCCACATGAGGTGGACCACACTGCCTGTTACTCCAGCTCCAAGGGACTTGACACTCTCTTCTGAACTCCCTGGGATTCAGAATTCATATGTGTACATCTCCACACAAACACACACACACACACACACACTCATTCTTTTAAGGAGGAGAACACTGAACAACCACCATGTGGCGGTTTGCATAGGCTTGGCCCATGGAAAGTGGCACTATTAGGAGGTATGGCCTTGTTGGAGGAAGTGTGTCACTGTGGGTGTAGGCTTTGAGGGCTCCTCCTGGCTGCCTTCAGATCTGGATGTAGAACTCTCAGCTCCTCCAGCACTATGTCTGCCTGCACGCTGCCATGCTTCCCTCCATGATGATAATGGATTGAACCTCTGAAACTGTAAGCCGGCCCCAATTAAATGTTGTCCTTTTGAGTTGCCTTGGTCATGGTGTCTCTTCACATCAATGAAACTCTAATGAAGACACACCACTCTGGTTTCTGCCTCAAGGTACTCATGAGCTTACAAAGGAATTACTGTACCACAGACCTAGGGAGGCTATACTAGGACCCAGCTCCTGACAGGGCTGACACTCAGTAAAACCTGTGTGGTCGCAGGCCAGCCAGGACAGAGGACAGTTCCCCCAGGGAATTTCAAAAATCTCTGAAAACCAAAATGGTCTCTAGGGCCCCAGACCTTCCAAATCTCAGGCCAAGGAGACAGCTTTATGGATCATTATTAAATTGCTGAGAAAAGGTATAAGCCAGGAGAATATTAACCATAAATCAGACAAATAGGGCTGCGGCCTGGTTAGTAATGAGACCGTTTGGACACGGGCCAGCGGTTCCTAAATCTCAACACACTTACCTCGGAGGATGAAAACAGAGGTCAGGGAAGGCAAGGCCACAGCCCCCAGCTCTGGCTCCTTCTAGGCCACCTCAGGTCATCTGACACAAGGAGGGAAGTCATGAACCAGTCAAGAAGGAGTGGTCAGGATGGCCCAACCTCCTACCTCAGCGCCCACCCAGGCAGAGCGTTCTTCTGTGGGAGCCAGGTACCTCTGGGGGCATCATGTCACAGTAAGATAGGACATGGACACTCCCGAAGCATCCTCAGTATCTGCCCAAGTCCCCACCCCACTCGTCCTTCTGGGGTGGAAGACCACACTAGACAGGAGGGGACCCCAGGCTCTCTTCTAATGCCCAGGGATCAGAAAAGGGTAAAACAGACCTCAGGGACAATCATAAGTGGGCAAAGAAGGATGTGCTTGAACTGAAAATCACCCCTGTGGGAAGCCCCGGAGCCAGCCAGAGTGAGTGGGTTGAGATAATCAGGAGTATTCAGACCTAGAAGTGTCAGCACGGAGCAAGCCAAAGCTCAGGCAAGGGCTGCCTTCCCAAGTCTCGGGCCCTCTGCCGGCCTTTGGACAGTTGTGTCATCAGCTCAGGCCCCAGATCGCCTCCCCACTACTAAGGCCATTTTTCTGGCCCCGAGACAGTCTTGTCAAAAGCATGTTGTGGCATGTGCATGTCCACACGCCATATGTCACACATAGACACATACATACACATATCGCCATTGTCGTCGTCGTCGTCGTCATCATCATCATCATCATCATCATCATCATCATCATCAATACTTTTAAAATAGAATATATAGTCCAGTGGCTTCAACAGCAAGATACAAGATAAGAGCCTATGGCAGTGATAATAAGGGCTTATTCCCCAAGCACTAGGTTTGGTTGTTTTGGTTTTTTGGGTTTTGGGTTTTGTTGTTGTTGTTGTTGTTGCTGTTGTTGGTTGGTTGGTTGGTTGGTTGGTTGCTGCTTTTGGGTTTTTGCTTTTTTGTTTTTGCTTTGTTTTGTTTTGTTTTAGATTTACTTATTTATGTGCATGGCTGTTTTGCTTCATGTATGCATCTGAGTACCTGCAAAAATCAGAAAAGGTCATCAGATGCCCTGGAACTGGAGTTACAGACAGTCATGAGCTGCTGTGTGGGTGCTGGGACTCAAACTTAACCGAACAATCTCTCCAGTCATGAAACTAGCTTATCCTTTTTTTTTTAAGGGTTTACTTATTTATGTAATGTATATCAGTACACTGTAGCCGTCTTCAGACACACCAGAAGAGGGTATCAGATCTCATTACAGATGGTCGTGAGCCACCATGTGGTTGCTGGGATTTGAACTCAGGACCTCTGGAAGAGTAGTCAGTGCCCTTAACCTCTCATCCATCTCTCCAGCCATGAAATCAGCTTATTCTTATACTAGTCTCTTCCTTTCTCCCCTTGCCCTTCCCCTTCCCCCCCCCCCCACCCTCCTCCTCCCTCCCTCCACCACACCATAGTGTGTGTGTGTGTGTGTGTGTGTGTGTGTGTGTGTGTGTGTGTGTCTTGCTCTCGCTCTTTCTCTTAAAGATTTGTTCATTTGTATATGTGGGTCTCTGGCCTGCATGTGTGTCTGCACCACACACACACCCAGCACCAGCTTCCTGACAGGACCAGCCTCAGCATTTTACAGCCATTAACTCATCAAATCCTTTGATTCCATTTACACGTGAGACACAGGGGCTTAAATAACTCATCTAATGCCAGGCAGCAAGTAAAGAGGGGGACAGAGAACAGCCCTCCTGCCAGGCTGGCAGCTCATGCTTAAAATCCCGGGTACTCAGGAGGCTCAGGCAAAAGAGTTCAAGCCTGTCTGGGTGTATTCAAGGCTAGACCTGGCTACTTACTGAGGCTCTGTCTCAAAAAGAAGACAGACTTAGGAATGAGTGACTTAGGCAGGGTCCCCTTCAAACCCAGCCTCTCTCTTCCACATGAGCGAGGCACTGGTCTTGCTAAAAGCAGTAAACATCTCTCTCTCTCTCTCTCTCTCTCTCTCTCTCTCTCTCTCTCTCTCTCTCTCTCTCTCTCTCTCTCTCTCTCTCTCTGGCTTAGGCTAGGGGTAGAACCCATGGCCTCACACACCGGACAAGCATTCTGCCACTGCTACAGTAAAGCTAAATGCCAGTGTCTGGTTTAACCTAACAGAAGAGCAGAGAGCTCCACAGTACTCCCAAGATGCTGCAGGGCTAAGTGCCCAGTGCAGAACTCAGTGCAGAACTCAGCCTGTCAGCCGCTACCTGGGTTAGTCTTCGCTAGCCTCGGTTATCACCAGCCTCAGAGCTGGGAGCTTAGGTCTGGAAAATGTGTGTCAGACTCCATGGCTGGGCCCCAGGGACTATCTTAGTGCATACCCCGTCTGCTCTCTGGGAATCTACTCATTACCCATCTCTGGAAAAGCCCACCCAGCAAGGCCAAACTGGAACTTCCAGACCCTATGAGGACAGTGGGGCCTGGCCTTGGGCCTGGCCAGCAAGAAACCAGAGGGGCTGAAGTGAGATCACGAGACCCAAAGAGAAAGCTCCGAACATCGTTCCTTCTTCCAGAGCCTGGGCCTGAAGAACTGTTGGGTTCCTACTGGGACTGCCCACCTCATGAACACCAAATGGATGCCAAAACCTCAATCCTGGAGAAATGCCTGTCCTGGCCACCCCCCTTCTGCCTTCACTAGTCTTTGCCATGTATCTCTGCAATTTTACCTCACAATGTGGCCTGCCCTCACAGCTTGCCTCCCTATAAACAACGCCTGTCTCCAGGAAGGGGGCCTTCGGAACCTGCGGTCGGCGGCCGACATCTATGCCTCTAGGACCCCTGCCCCGTGCCCCTATGAACATCTGAAGATCTTGTCTTTGTCTCTTCGCTTCCCAGGTAGCACAACGTTCCCCTGTCGGGGTCTCTCCACGCGACATACAATGCTGAACACTCTGCGCGCCCTGGCTTCAAGTTACCCCAGGAAATTAAGACAACCACCACCAGCCTCGTTTTACACAAAAGGAAACTGACGCACAGAGTACAGCAGTTTTTTCCAGAACCTCAAAGCTTTCCACATTTCCTCACAGCTTCCACTCCAGTAACCACTGGCCCCTCGCACCCTCCCCTCAGGCGGTCTTTTTTGCCACATCGCCTTGGGCCTGGGGCTTCCCAGCAGAGCCTGCGTCTCAGGCTGTGGCCCGGCCCTGTGGCTGCACAGGGAAGCACCAATAAACCCACTCTTAGCCTCTTTCAGAACCCAAGCTGCAGAAGGACAGCGTCGGGCTCCCCAAATGCTGTTTACCAGTAAATCCCTGAGAATTTATAATCGAGTTGATGGGGCCTAACCGATGGGCCCAGGACAAAAGGAAGCCAATTACCCAGCACTCTCTGCTGTGATCTTAAAACAGATGTTAGAGTGTGTAAAATGACGGCTTGTGCTTGGGAACTGCAGATACAATTCCAACCTTGCTGTTTATGGCCACTCATAAATGTTAAGTGCGGGAGATCTACATCGGAAACTCCGCTCTTGCCGGCTTTTTTTGTGTTTGCTCCTCGAACCAAGGCTGCAGTTCAGTGTCGGTGTGCTGGTAATTACCCATTGCGCCATGCCAGAAAAACGCATTTCCAGTCCCTGGTTCAAGGTGCAGCAGAGGACAGGCCACCCAGGCTCATCCTAAAGACCCCCGTCCTGGCAGAGAGGAAAAGGGAGTCACCAGCTGCCGCTTTTACACTTTATACTTCATGTGGCACACGCCAACAGACCATCCAACAGCCCCACCGCCCCCGCCAGCCTTCCAGAACCCAAATTAAGGCCAGCTATCAGAGCACAGGGCAGGCTGAGACAGAAAGATCAAAAGTTCAAGGACAGCCTTGGCTATATGAGACTTTGTAGTAACAAAATATAAAGGCTAGAGGGATGGCTCCATGTTCGAAGGGCTTGCTGTGCAAGTTTGAAGGCGTGAGTTCAAATCCCCAGGACCCACAGAAAAGCTGCTCATGGTACCGTAATCCTCTGTCCTCCCAGCATCCCTGTGGCAAGATGGAAACTCGAGGGCCAGATAATGCTTGCACTGGAGTGAACCCTAGTAGTGAGTCCCTGCCTCAAACAGTTAGAGTGGGCACTGGAGGTCGGAGGTCAGCCTTGGGTGTCCTCCCTCACACGGAGGTGTCTCTCTCAGTTAGGGTTTCATTGCTGTGAAGAGACACCATGATGATGGCAACTCTTGTAAAAGACATTATTTGGGGCTGGCTTAGAGTTTCAGAGGCTTAGTCCGTTTGTCATAGCAGGAAGCATGGCTGCGCGCAGGTAGACATGGAGCTGGGAACTGGGAGTTCCATACTTTTATTTTTTTGGTTTTTTTGTTTTTTTGGTTTTTGGAGATTCCCATATCTTGGTCTGCAGACAGCAAAAGGAGACTGTCCCATTGGGTGTGACTTGAACTTAAATAAGACCTCAAAGCCCGCCTCCACAGTGACACATTTCCTCCAACAGGGCCACACGTACTCCAAGGGCCATACCTCCTAATAATGCTACCCCTGTGGAAGGCTAATCACATTCAAACTACCACAGGAAGCATCTCCTGTTTGTGAGACAGAATCTTTCACTGGCCTGGGGCTCGCTGATTCAGCTAGGAGGGCTGGCCATCAAGCCCCGGCAAATCTGTCTCTACCTCTTCAGCGCCAGGATTTTTTAATTATTTATTTCTTTATTATATGTGAGCACAGTGTAGCTGTCCTTAAATATATCAGAAGAGGGCATCGGATCCCATTACAGATGGTTGTGAGCCACCATGTGGTTGCTGGGAATTGAACTCAGGACCTCTGGAAGAGCAGACAATGCTCTTAACCGCTGAGCCATCTCTCCAGCCCCAGCACTGGGATTATAAGCACACATCACCAAGACAGGCAGTTTTTCAAATAGAGGCGGGGGATTGAACTTGGGTCTTCATGTTTATGTGACAAACGCTTTACCACCTCAGCCATCTTCCCACTGGACAAGGCTTTTATGGCTCTGAACTGGAGGCCCTTGTTGGCGTCTGACCAGACTGACCTCTGCCCTGGATTCTTTTCTACCTCACAGTTGCTCTCTGCATGCCTGGGGTTAAGCTGCCCGCCACCCTCTCTTCCCATTTCGGTCTTCACCTCTCAGCTCCAAGCTCCTCTGTCCGGGTTGCACTGTCGCTCTCTGCCTGGTGACTGTTAATTTTCCATTTATTTGCAGGCCCTGTTACACCAGGAGCTGCACACCAGCAGCTGTGGACCCTGTGGTAACCATGTTGCCAGGCCAGTGCAATGTCCCAGGCTCCTCGGAATGACAAACAAACCCGCAAATAACTCAACCTTTCTATTTGTGATAACCCAAGTCCTCTCTCATGGTTGCCATGGCATTTGGGCCAGAGCTCCCCTGCTCCCCTATCAATGCTCTACCCTGTACCCAAAGCACGCGGCGGGTGGGGTGCAGCCACGCCAGATTGTCAGGAGCCATTTATTTTGTAAACTCAAATTAACAGGAAGCAATTTCGTTAATAGACAGAGCCGCTTGACGAGCTGGTTCCGATTTAGGGCTCCTTTCAAAAGCGTCTGTAAAAGCTGTATAGAGCAGGCTGAAGAGCTGGGTCTGAGCTAATGGAAACTGTGTGGCATGGCTAGCTGACCCAGGCACAACCCTTGAGCAGCAAGGATCCCTCGTGCCACAGAGCCACCCTCTAGTTTGAGGGAGGGATGGCTTGCTACCTAGCAGGACTGGAGACTACAGGCTCAGTTAGAAAGGACAACTGGGTCGGCAAATGTAGTTCAGATGTAGGCTGCTGACCTAGCAATGAGGAAGCCCTGGGTTCAGTCCCCAGCACAGCACAAACTGGGCAGAGTTATACATAACTGTGATCCCAACACTTAGGGCACAGAGGCAGATGGAGTTCAAGGCCATCTAGTGAATCTAAGTCCAAGTTTGAGGCCAGCCTGGGTTGCAGGAGACCCAGTCTCGAGATAAATAACAAAATGGCTAGCATGTAGCTCAGTTGGTAAAGGGTCCTCGATGGTGCACATGAGGCCCTGGGACGGCCATGTGTCACAGAAGGAACAGAAAGTAGCTCTAGTTCCAACCCAGAATCCACATCTCCCGGGGGAGGGTCCTGCCCTTGCTGGCAACACTGTTCCTCTGAGGGCCCGTCTGGCTTTCTAGAGACAGGAAGGAGGGTTCTCCTGCTGCTGTGGAAGCTCAGGACAACTTGGACCTGCTGAAACAGGGGACTGTTTAAAGCTGATTCCAGGAAGCATAAATGTCTATGCGGGTTTCTGTCAACCCCAGTGTCTTAGTGTCTGTCTATGCTGCTTGTTATCTGTCTACCTACACCACCAGTGTCTGCCTGTCTACCCCAGTGTCTATCTACCCCAGTGTCTGTCCACCCCAGTGTCTGTCTACCCCAGGACCCTTCAGAGTCTACCCTAGCGTCTGTCCACCCCAGTGTCTGTCTACCCCAGTGTCTGTCTACCCCAGTGTCTGTCCACCCCAGTGTCTGTCCACCCCAGTGTCTGCCTACCCCAGTGTCTGTCTACCCCAGTGTTTATCTACCCCAGTGTCTGTCTACCCCAGTGTCTACCCCTGTTTATCTACCCCAGTGTCTGTCTACCCCAGTGTCTGTCTACCCCAGTGTCTGTCTACCCCAGTGTTTATCTACCCCAGTGTCTGTCTTCCCCAGTGTCTGTCTACCCCAGGACCCTTCAGTGTCTACCCTAGGCTAACATCAGTGCAAGAGTCTCCTTTATTACCCAGTAAGGCAGCCACATTTTCGGTGGTCAGATCTCTAGGTGTATCTTAGTTACTTGTCTCACTGCTGTAACAAAGTCTCTGACAAAAGCAACTTAAGGAAAGGAGGAAGGAAGGGTTGGACCCCCCCATGAGGGTGCTGTCCATCTTGGTGGGGAAGCTGGGTGGTGAGAGAAACTCTACCTATGGCAGCAATAGCTCAAAGCAGCAATCACATCGCATCTATAGTGGGGAAGTGAAGGTGAATACTGGTGCTCAGCTCTCTGTGCCGGTGCGTGTTCGTGTGCATGTGTGTATGTGGGTTGGGGGATTGCATGTGGTGAGGCGTGCACATGTGGAAGCCGCAGGTCACCCTTGGGAACCATTCTTTCTTGGGGAGCTATCCTCCTTGGTTTCCAACTCAAGCGCTCTCTCTGGGACCCAGGGCTTGGCCAATGGGCCAGGCTGCTGGTCAACAACCCCAGGATGTGCCTCCTTTGCCTCCACAGTACTAAGATGTAGGTATTCGCCTCTACGTCCGGCTTTTTACATGGGTTCTGCGGATTGAACTCAGCTCCCCGTCCTTGCAAGGCAATCAGTTTAACCAACTGCACCACTCCCCGGCCTCCACTTTCTTCATTTTTTCCATTTTTTGAACATTTCTTTATTATTTTTATGTATGTGGGTGTTTTGCCTGGGTCTGTGTCTACATGACATGTGTGCAGTATCCACAGAGGCAAGAAGAGGGCAGCAGATTCCCTGAGACTGGAATTGCAGATGGTTGTGAGCCACCAAATGGTTGCTGGGACTGGAGCCCAGGTCCTCAGAAAGAACTGTTCGTGCTCTTAACTGCTGAGCCACCTCTCCAGCCGTCAACTTGCCGGGTTTTGTTGTTATTGTTGTTGTTGTTTTTTTAATTCACTCCAGATTCATGGGGTGGTGCCACCCACATTTAGGGAAGCTCTTTCTTCTCTAGGTAAACATCTCTGATAACAATTCCACAGGCCCTCTCTGAGGTGTGTCTCCTGGGTGATGGTAAGCCGTCAGGTTGGCAGTGAAGACTAAACATCACAACACAGCAGGGTTAGTGGCTAACACTCTCGCCATCTAGCTGTTGTATGCCACCAGACTGATTTTACTTCACTTCACCTAGCCCATAGATGGAGGGGCCACCATCTCTTCTCCAAACCTGAAGTCTGAATAGTGTGCTGATTCTGACCTGCGTGGCAACAACCCACCATAACAAAGAAAGGACGATGGCGCCCCCGTGTGGCAGCATTGGCACTGCAGCTCGCGGAAGACCAGAACTAGCTGGAGAAGAAACTCGAGCTCTTAATTAATGAGATTAGGTGAGATGACACTGAGGACCTGCCCCAAATCTGAGGAGCTGGGTTCAATTCCTACACATCACATGGTGGAAGGAGAGAACTGACTTCTAAAAGGTTTATCTGGGGGTTGGGGATTTGGCTCAGTGGTAGAGCACTTGCCTAGAAAGCACAAGGTCCTGGGTTCGGTCCCCAGCCCCGGAAAAAAAAAAAAAAAAAAAAAAAAAAAAAAGGTTTATCTGACCCTCACAAGGGTGCGATGCACACATGAAATAAATAGATGGAATGAGAGCTACTTCAAAAACAGTAGGCCCCTTCATCCGCTGTCTTGACTTCCCGTTTTAGTTACCTACAGTTAGCCGGGGTCTGAAGGTATTAAATGGAAATTTCCAGAAACAACTCGCGAATTTTAAATTATACACTATTTCCAATAGGGTGCAGAAATCTCATGCTGTGCTGCTCGATTCCCTCTAGGACACCACTCGTCCCTTTGCCCAGCCTCGTATACACCACTCGTACACAGCAAACTAGTATACTAGAATGTAGCCTGTAGCATCCATTATGTACAAGACAGGAGATCTCAACATTCTCTCAGTAGTGTTCATCTCTTCACGCCCTTATTTCTACCCTCCGAAATAAAAACCAGGCTGGCCTAGAATTCACTATGGAACTAACATGTCCTCGAACTTCTGGTCCCCTGCCCCTCAGTGAGGAGATTATAGGCATGTGAAATCACTCCTGATTTACTCTCCCTAACTTATGCACTGAATTTTGTCAAAGGAATGTATAGGAGAAACTCTAATTTGCATAGGATTTAATGCCACCATGGGTTCGAAGGGTCTTAGATTAGACCCTAGTCTAAAGATTCCCTAAAGATTAGAGGGGACTATGGTAATGCATATTGAGGCTTTTTGGAAGTCATCATCCGCTATGATGTGATTCTCTGGAAGGTCGGCTATGCTACTGTAACCAGCAGGTATGAGGATTCCTGAGTCAATGATGAGCACTAGTTTTGACCTTTTCCCCATCCAGAAAGTGGAGTTGAAGAACAGGTACCAGAGCTCTAACGGCTGCCTTGTCTTCACTGGGAACATTTCATCTCTTTAGTCACAGGGAAGCACTTGGACTCCAGTGGCTGCTTCCTTAGAGAGACGAGGCACAAAGGCAAGGCCTCAAGCAAGGGCCTTTCCAAACTGTGGCATGGGCCTCTCAATGTTTCGTGTTCATCCTAAAAACCTCCTGGGATTATCAACCTAATGGAATTTAGAATCACCTGGGAGGCACACCAATGTGTATCTGAAAATATTTCCCCGAAGTTTAACTAAGGAGGGAAGACCTGCCCTGAAGCAAGCAGAACCATGTCATGGGCCAGGGTCCCAAACTGAATACAAAGGGAGCTGATCGGATCACTGAGGTTCATCTGTTTCCTGCTCTCAACCCACCAGCACCAGGATGGCCTTGAACCCTCGAACTGTGAGCCAAGAAGCCCTTCCTTCATTGTACTGCTTTTGCTAGGTACTTTGTCACAGAAAAAAAAAAAAAAAAAAAAAAGGTAATGCTCTCCCCCCTGGAATAACTAACATGCCCTCAGGCTGGATATGCTCACCCTGCAAATGTCCCGCTAGAGTTTGTCCGGCAAGCTGAGCTGCAAGCACTAGGCAAGCTTAAATAGTAGGCTGCTGTTGCTTTAAAGTAGAAAGAGGGGTTTTAAGATTTATCATTTTTAAGTGTGTGTGCACGCGCTATGTTGGGTAGGGAAGGTGTGCGAGCAAATTCAGTTGCCTGCAGAGACCAGAGGTCTTCAGGAATTACAGACAGCCCATTATGAGTGCTGAGAGCTAAACTCGGGCCTCTGCAAGATCAGCAAGCACTCCTAACTGCTGAGCTGTCTTCCCATTCCCAATTTTAAAGTAAGTTTTTTTTTTTTAGTTCAAGACAAAGCAGAACAATGTGAGTGCTGCAGTAGTGGTGGGAAAGCCCGCTAACTGGAGATAAGAAAAGTAGTCACGGTGCTCGCTCTTCCTCCATTGATCCAGGACTCCACATTTTAACAGGCACCCAGCGCTGGATGGCTTTAAGTCTCAGCACAGCTCATGAAAGGGCCCAAGACAAACACAGCTTTCTACAGTGTCTGACTCTGAGTGCTGGACTTGAATCATGCAAATCCCACTGAGTAATTGGAATTAAATATCCCTTCGATTCTCTCTGTCCTGAATGCATGTGCCAATACCGGATGGTGAGGTTAGGGCCTGCTGGTGACTGCCCTTGGGTATTTCGCAAATCTGGAAAGCATGTCTGTATTGTTGACATTGCCTGGACCCCTTCTTTCCCTTTAATTCTAGACCATGGGCACAGGACACTGCCCAGCCTGCCAACTGATCCTGTTTCCAGCAAGCCAAGAGTGCCTGGGAACTTCTGGTTTCACTGAACCCAGCTCCTTATGCTCAACCGGCTGCCACCTTCTGGAACACTCCTGAAGCATCTAGGCCTATAGGCCATTCCATTTCTCAGTCAGCCACCCTCTTCCCAACACACCCGCTCTAGAAGGTTCTACTTCCTTTCTGGAAGTACTTCTAAATAGTCCTTTCCCAATCCAGGACTTCCTTCCACAACCACCTGGAACAGTTTTCTCTATCCTCTACCACCTTTATAGCCAGCAGCTGACCTGCCGTGACCCCCACAGACCTAAGGTTCCACACCTTTTTTAGATTTAAGGCCTTAAAGTCATTTATTCATTGCTTCCTTATTTTGGAGCATCCCACTGTAGTGCAGAGCAGCCTCACACTCACCACACACAGAAGCAGATCTTGAACGGTGATCCTCCATCCTACCACTCTCTACTCCAAGAGCGCTGGGATTATAGACACACATGAACCATCACGGTGGTTATGTGGTGCTGGAGTCTGAATGACTGAACTCAGGGCTTCCCTGTGGCAAGCACTCTACCAACTACGCTGTAACCCCAGCTTAGAGTGTCTCTCTCTTCACTTTCCTTTGTTTGTTTTGATGGGACAAAGTATCCTTGGCTGGCCTCGAACTCACTATGCAGGTTGATCTTGAATTCAAAGATCCATCTGCCCTTGTCTCCATGCCATTTTCTTTAAAACAGTTTGAGGCCAAGCATTGTGGTGCACGCCTTTGATCCCAGCAAGTCAGGAGACAGGCAGGCAAGGGAAATGAGGAGGAAATGTGGAGCACTTGTCTGCTTCGTGTGAGGCCTTAGGTTTCATCTTCAGACAACAGAAAGTCAGCCAGACCTCTAAACCTGCCACCTTGTCACTTCCTTAAAAGCAACTACCAGTTTTTCACCATAGGCTAAGCTGGAGCCACACTAAAATCCTTCAGGTACATCTTGGCTCCAATGTTATTTTCAGTCTTGTTATGTCTGGCTTTCCTAAGCCTAATCTAACTCCACCACATGGTTAAAAAAAAAAAAAATCTGGGGCTGGGGATTTAGCTCAGTGGTAGAGCGCTTACCTAGGAAGCGCAAGGCCCTGGGTTCGGCCCCCAGCTCCGAAAAAAAAAAAAAAAACCAAAAAAAAAAAAAAAAAAAAACTTCCACAAAAACTCGGCCACTGGTAAATAGACCCGTGCCCTTTCTACCATTTTCCTTACACAGGTACTTCACGCCTCCAGATCCTGTAACTGAGGGTTTTCCACTCAGTGACCAGTGGACAATTCTACAACAGTCCTTGCTTTACCCCCAACCCTCACAGCTCCCACAGCCCCATGCAGGAGCACTGCCGACCATGGTTGAACAGGACTGCTCTCCTCCAGGAGTCCTGATGCTCTAGAACAGCCATGGTCAGGCCCACCCCAACCTCTTTCCTCCCAGAACATAGTCCAGAGCAGTTATGAGGCATGACTTCAGGCTGGGTATGGTGATATGTGCTTTTAATCCCAACACTAGGGAGGCAGAAGCAAGCAGATCTGAGTTATAAAGGTAAGTTCCAGGACAACCAGCTTCTGACTTCTACCTACATAGGACCCATGCCATGGTCGTAAACTTCTCACTGTTCAACCCTGTTCCCACACTCACCACAGGGCATGTACCACTGGCTGTCAGTTCCTAGCAGATTCTGGCCCTATCCAGTCCTGACGCTTACGTCAATACTGTGTCATCTACTATTATCAAACCTAAGGCCAGCCTAACAAGACTCCTACACCAAGAACAGGGGACCTAGACAAACACTGGATTGTTACTCTCCAGGGCAAAGGGCTCCGGTACTGGCCAACAGACAGCACATGGGTAAGCAGCTACAGCAGAATGACTGACTGGTCAGAACTAAAGAGGCAATGCACTCAGTCCAGATCATTCTGTTGACAGTCTCCCCCAGCCCGCCCCTGCCCACCCACCCACATACACACATTCTCAACAACCCAAATAAGTACCCCTCAGTCTCTCACACACCAGCCCACATAAGGAAATTAAGAAAACCATTCAAGTTAAGACAGGTTTCTTTTATTAGTTTTTCCTAAACTTTGTCTCATGTTTACTGTTTTTCTTAGTGTAAGAATGTGACCTAGAGTTTTTAACAAACCAATTTGGATATCGCAACCTAGATAAATGCTTGTTTGCACACAAGTCATCAGTTGCCATCCGGCCTGCCTCCACATAAATCCAATCGTCTATATAGACAGAGCAGAAGCTGATCATCTGATTTCTAGCTTTAACTTTAGACTTCAAATTCATTCCCCATCCCGACACCCAAACCCTCCCACCCCCACACACAAATGTTTATGAGATCGTCATTAAGGACAGTCAGTTGCATAAGAGTTGGCTTAATCCTGCAGCCTGCACTTGAAAAAGCTATCGGCCTCACAGCCAGGCCGGTGGGCACTCCTGCAGCACTCAAAGCAGCAGAGTATGCACTTGGCCTGGAGCTCCAGGCCTGTACTGAGCGGGAGTCCAGTTGCTTACATAACATAAGCATGCATTCCTTCCTCTCCAACCAATGGCCTCTAGAGCACTTGAGAGCTACAGCACTTCCTGTGTAGACAGACAGAAGCATAGTAATTCTAACTATGCATGGTTTAAGCTTATTTCCAACAAGCAAGAATAAACAGAGGCTCTGTTACAGAGATCAGTGATTACAAAGACCCAGAACATAACACTTGTAACTAAGGCAGGTAACCAACTCTGACCTCGACCATAGGCATCCGTCCCTTTGTCTGCAGAACATCTCTTCCCCATAGACTTGTTCCAGGAATATATGGTACCCTGACAGTGGCTGCAGTCAACGATGAGGTTTTCTTTTACACTAATTTCAGACTTGTCCAGGGCAATAGCTTTACAATCTGTCAGCTGTTTTAACATACAGATTGGCAGATTCAAGACACATTAACACAAATAATACCAAACAAAGAACCTTGAGCGCTCATCCCGTTCCATCCAAACCTCTAATTTACATACACCATCTACCTTCGAGCAGGTCAGGGTACAGACCTTCCCACCACACTAAGGATGGACTGCTCAGACTTACCATGCCTACACCCAACTGTTATTTACAACCTACCTTAAGGTTACACTAGACTCTGATGCTTCAGTACCAGTGAATGTACTTTCAGGAAGTACCAGAAGCCAGAGTCAAGTCCCTTGATACACTAAGGCTCACTCTAAGTGCAGAGGGCACACTGCATTTATACTGCTTGCGGACGGAAGAGGAAGACAGGGCTGGGAACAGAGGGCAATGAGAGCAGGCCCTGCTGCGCTCTGCGCTCTCCTGTGTTAATGCATGCTGGGCCATTCTCAGACCCTCAGAAATGGAGGAAGCACCAGCCCCACAGTCCCACAGCCCCACAGGCAGAGAATGCTGGTGGTGATCTCCACTCAGCCTTTCCAAGCATAATTTGAACTTCTGTCATGTTTGAGGAAAAGCCTGCCTAGTGGCTCTCACAGCTTTTGTTAGAGCTCAGTTTCCCCAAACACACTTCACCTTGTAGAAGCATGATTAAAACAAGGAGGGAGGCGAGAGCTCAGAAAGACTAGCTGGGCTCTTAAACAGGACCATAATGAAGAGAGAACAGTGCACTTCATCTCTGGATCTAACTATTTAGAAGTCAAAATGCTCCGTATATTACCTATATACCCACCCCCGAGATCCCCTAAAAACTGACTAAGAAATCTCCAGTATTTGCTTGCTCTAGTTGATATTCAGAACAAAGTTGACAACTTAAAGCTTTATAATAGTCTGTTTTAATATAAACAAGTGTTGGAATCAATCAATGTCCATCTCAGGAAGCTTCTTGTCACCATCGGAAGGCACAGCTGTGTCTGCACCGTGCTCAGCAGCTTGGGTGCCTGGGTTGTCTCCTTGGCCATCCACTGGTCCATTCTGCTCAGCATGTTTTGGTTCCTCCTTAGGGGGTTCCACTTTGGGTTTGGGCTTTGAAATTATAGGACTGCAAATATTTGTCAGCTCCTAGAGTGGTAAAGAAAGAAAACTGTGGTTTCTTATGAATTAAACTTTATATAGCATGCTAAATAAACCCCAGTTCTAAGCTATAATGAAATCCCAACTGTTAAAGAGCCATCTAGAGGGCTGGAGAGATGGCTCAGCAGTTAAGAGCATTGACTGCTCTTCCAGAGGTCCTGAGTTCAATTCCCAGCAACCACATGGTGGCTCACAACCATCTGTAATAGGATCTGATGCCCTCTTCCGGTGTGTCTGAAGACAGCAACACTATACTTATATATAGTAAATAAATAAATCTTTAAAAAAAAAAAAAAAAAGCCATCGAGAAATGTCCAAAGTACCCAAGGACAAGAACTACCTTAATTTTAGCTTCAATCTCTTTTGTCTTGACAACTGGATCCGCCGTCAGGCTCTGTTTGTTCTGCAGGTTCAGCTTACTATTCATCCACTCCATCGCCTCATTGGTGCTTTTCTCTACCTTTGTCATGTCAGCAGCATCCAAGTGTTCATACTGGTCCTCCTACAAGTGGAGGTGACAGTTGAGTGGAGGATGAGCAATTCCCTGCCCAATACCGCCAAAACATTTCTCATCTTGGGGCTGGAGAGACAGACAGTTCAGCAGCTAAAGGCACTTGCTGTTCTTGTACAAAAGCCAAGTTCAGTTCTCTGCATCCTCCTTGGGCAGCATAAAACCAAATGGAACTCCAGCCCCAAGAAGGATCCAATGCCTTCTATGTGCACAAGAGTAAAACTAATAATATAAAAAACAAAATCTTGGAAAAACTAAGGCTGGATCTGGTGGCACATGCCTTTAATTCCAGCACTCAGGACTTCTGTTAGCTCAAAGACACCTGGCCTACATAGTTAGTCTCAGACCATCCAGGACCACACAGTGAGATCTTGCCCCAAAAACACAAAATCAAACAAACACACAGTGCCATGACCAAAAATCATAGGGAAATGAAATTAAGATACCTTGTTTTTGAAAGAGCTGATCACTTTCATATACTGTTGGATTTGCTTCCCTAGTTCTTCAAATAATTTTGGTCTTTCTTCAGATTCCTGGAACCGTGTCTTAATAGGTTGACCTAAAGTCTGACAGGAGAATACAGGTTTGTATAGGGTAGCTTAAACTATCCAAGTTATATTGTTGCTACTAGGATGAAGAGTAATGCTATGGGTATGTGTGTACACACACATGAATATGAAAAAAAAAAACACACACACACACACATTCAAAGTATCAGGCACCTTCTCCAGCTGCTCATGAGCCCAAATCAAGACTGCCCCAATTGGATTTGTTTCTCATGACTAAGCCCCCTAATTTTCACAATGGGAAAACAACCAAAAGTTACCTGTACAACAATTTTTACTTAACTAACAATTTTTATTAAAAAACAAACAAACAAACAAACAAAAACACCACAATGGGGAGGCTGGAGAGATGACTCTACAGTTAAAGAGCACGGGCTACCAGGGTTCAAGTCCCCACACCCATATGTTGGCTCAGAACCGTGTGTGTGTGTGAGAATATACATACAAACACACACACACACACACACACACACACACCCCTATATGGTATGTATATTCCCAGTCCCAGGGGCTCAGACTCCTGGCTTCCGAGAACGTTGCACATACATGGTGCAACAATAAATAAATATGGATGGATGGATGGATGGATGGATGGATGGATGGATGGATGGATGGATGGATGGATGGATACATACATACATACCAATCTCCAATGATTTTTTTAAAACCACATTACAATCTGATGAAACCACAATACCACTGGTCAAGAAAAAGTGGCAAAATCCACACCTAGAGAAAACTCTCCACAATAAATGACCCCATCTCTTCCACACACAGATGAGGGAAAGCAAGAGACAAAGTCGGCTACAGACACAGGTGAACTATGTGCACATTATCTGGGTCCCAGTTCTCATCCACTAAATAATCACTGTTTAGTAAATAAGAACTGGAAAACTCAACACAGTGACACTAAAGATTTCTGGTGCAACGATGGTGTAGCAAGAAGCTGTAGGTTTTACAAACATAATACAATTATTTTGAGATAAACATAACCCAAATCACAAAAAGCTTAACTCAACTGGAAGAAGGTATAGAAAAGACAGAATAGCCGAGACGGCTAAAATGACTAGTCTCAATTTCCTTATGCCTGGCATTTTGCAGAAGAAAAATAATTTGCACAGTGAAGCCAGGCAGTAGTGGTGCATGCCTTTAATTCCAGCACCTGGGGGACAAAGGCTGGTGCATCTCAGTTCAAGGTCAGCCTGATCTACAGACTGAGCTCCAAGCAGCTTGGACAACAAAAAAGAAACCCCGTCTTTAAAAAAAACCAAGGGGTTGGGAATTTAGCTCAGTGGTAGAGCGCTTGCCTAGCAAACGCAAGGCCCTGGGTTCGGTCCCCAGCTCCCCCCCCCCCAAAAAAAAAAGAATAAAAAAACCAAAACCAGGGGCTGGAGAGATGGCTCAGTGGTTAAGAGCACTGACTGCTCTTCCAGAGGTCATGAGTTCAATTCCCAGCAACCACATGGTGGCTCACAACCATCTGTAATGGGATCTGATGCCCTCTTCTGGTGTGTCTGAAGACAGCTACAGTGTACTAATATATAATAAATCTTTAAAAATAAACAACAACAAAAACAAAACAAATGAAAGCACAGTGGTGTAGCAGGACCATATGCACCCCTGCCAAAGGAGACTAAGCCCAGGCTGTTGTTGAGCTGTATAGTCTAGACAGCTACCACAGTCCAGTTCTTGTAGAAAGTCCATAATAAAGCCAAAACAAAAGGAAGAGTTTCAATTTCCTCTCAGGGAATTTATCATTTTTTTTCAAAGGCTACAAACTAGATAATACTTCCTATGTTAACAGTCCAGGCTCAATGTCATGTTCCTCACGTTGCGACAGATGCTTTGCGCAAATGCAGCACTGGGGAGGCGAGGAGCTTGATAGCCTACACTGTGGGGGACAGGTATATTCATACCATCCCTGACCCAAACTGCATAGCAGGTCCCTGAGGAAGGACTAGAACTTGCTGCCCTTTCTATGTCCTGACATAAGAAGGGCTTCAATGCTAATTCACTGGAACAGAAGTTAACTCATTCGCTAACTGGTTGAAAGAATAGGTCATTAGTGATCCATTTCTTACATGCATTTCTTTAGCCTGTTCTTTATACTTGTAAGTCATAGTCTTAGATACCTCTGCTTAAGAGTCACTTACTTTTAACTCAGCCAATTTGTCTACATAAACTTGCTTTGGTTGATCTTCTCCATCTTCATACAGCCAATTTTCTGTATCCTCTAATTTCAAAGTAAATTTATTACGATCCTGTAAATAAACAAGCAGAACAACAACAAAAAAAAATCAATCATATGTCTATCTCTTGAAGCCACACACAATGTAATGGGAAACAATACAGAAATGCAAACCAGGGGTAGGTAGTAGGGGATGGATCTATAAGTAATCATGTGCTTGCCATGAAGTTTAAGGCTCACGTTCTGAAAACCAGCACCCACGTAGAAGCAAACAGGTGTCAACTCCTCTAATCCAGCACTTGGGAGGCAAGAGATGGGGATCCCTAAATGGGCTGCCTAGTTATACTAGTAAAATAAAATAAATCGGCCAGGTGCAGGTTTTTAGGTTCTACATGGACTCACATGCATGTGAACCCTTAACACCATGTAAAACTGACTTTAAATATTCAAAACGTTACAACTATGAAACTCCCCAACAAAGTTTTAGCATTTTTTAGATTTTATGCATATGAATGTTTTACCTGCATGTATGTAAGTGTACCACATGCATGCAGTGTCCATGGAGACCAGGAAAGGCTGCCGATTCTCTACAACTATAGCTACAGACAGTGTGAGCCACTATGAGTGCTAAGAACAAGACTCAAGCCTTTAAAGAGCAAGTGCTCCTCACCACTCAGTTCTCTCCAGCATGTCTTAGTAATGTGATCACACAGAATAGCAAAGCTTCCTTCGAGCATCTGAGGATGCCCTAGACTTCAACAGTAAGGGAGCAGCACACTTACATCTTCACTCACAAACTTCTCATATTCACCACTAAGTTTGTCTCTCATCTCATACACATACTCTTCCACCGCATTTTTGGCGTCATTCCGTTCCTTCTCCAGTTTATCCTGCATGATCATCTTACCCTGGAACAGCAGCAATGAATTAAACAGGACAGCTAGGACAGTTTCCCCTGAAGCATCAACTAACATTAAGAGCCAAGAGCTTTCCCTCCTCAAATCCTTCCAGTTCTTCAGTCTCCCCAACCCCCAACGAAATAGACCCAGGAATTAAAAAAAAAAAAAGGAAAAGCACAGGTTTTGGGGGTAAGATAATAAAAATAAAGACCCTTGAAGACAAGAAGTGCTGATCCAGAACTTTCACCCCACACTCAAAAGGGGGTCCTCCATGAGTGTGAGGTGAGCTTGGTCTACCAGGTGAATCCCAGGACAGCAGGGGTACACAGAGAAACCATGTTTTGAGGAAGGGTTGGGGAGAAAAGAGTCCCTGAAGCTGTTTACAGGAACCTTTTTGCCAGGTATGGCAGCACATGCGTTTAATCTTAGCACTTGGGAGGCAGAGGCAGATGAATCTCTGGCCAGGCCAGCATGAACTACATAGTGAGTTCCAGGACAGCCAAGGAGACCCTGTCTCAAACAAAACAAAAACAAAAGCAAAAGCAAAAACCCACTTGACAGAGCTAGCAATGTAGATATCATGTTATTATCACACACAAAGGAATATAACAAGCCATAGCTTAAAACTTAAATCTGCTTTTACCAATAATATTCCAAACTGGCCGAAACCCTAAAGCAGTCATCAAACCACCCTCTCACAGGAGTCAGTATCAGTACCCTGCGCTATCAGATACTCACATTCCAATGCCTAACAGAAGTAAACTGCAGTTAACGAAGTAGTAGCAAGGAAATAGTTTTATCATTGGAGGTCACCACAACACACAGAACTGGATTAAAAAGCACTGCCCTAAGTCCAAATGTACCTCATTCTCTGTGTACAGGCCGAGCATCTCCCGGTCCAGCTGCCACAGCAGCTGGCTCTCAATGGGCAGGTCCACGGTGCTGGTCTTCACTTTTGCCTTCTTTGCTTGAGGTGGTTGGTCCGTCTTTTTATCTTTTGATCCAGCTTGAGAGGTCTAAAGAAATAAAAACTATGAAGAACAAAACCATACAGACTAGCTTAATATTTTAAAATGTATCAAATGTCAAAAGCTGATTTGGCCTCAGTTAACTTTCTGATGATGTAATATATAATTATCATATCTAGAAAATAAAGAGTGAATCTGTTGTATGTCTTATAATAAATTCAGGGGGAAAGCATAATGGTGTTCATTAGAAATTTGGAAAAGGGGGTTGGGGATTTAGCTCAGTGGTAGAGCGCTTGCCTAGCAAGCGCAAGACCCTGGGTTCGGTCCCCAGCTCCGAAAAAAAGGGGGAAAAAAAAGAAATTTGGAAAAGGACAGGTAGAGAATTCCATTCTACAAAACTGAATGTAACAACAAATGTTACAGTGCTATAAGCTTTAAAATGTAGCCATGTTTATTTTACAATGAAAAATGTTTGTATCTAGCAACCCTCTGCAATCTCATGACCAACACAGTCGTCAGGGGGAGGCATCAGGAGTTCAAGGACAGCTTCAATTATGTGAGACCTGTCTCTAAAATAAAATAAAGGGGTGTAGAGATGGAAGCTAGAGATAGGGCCCAGTACTTAAGAGGACTGACTGCTCTTCCAGAGGATCCGGGTTCAATGGCCAGCATCCACTGGGCAGCTCACAACTGTCTATTACTCCAAGATCTGACACCTTCACACAAGAAACATACATGCAGGCCAAACAATGCACGTAAAATAAAAATAAATTATTAAAAAAAAAAACACCACGTACAAAGCCATGGGAAATCGGACGAAAACAGATTACAGACTTTAACTGCCTACCATAGAAATCTGCCTATAAAGCAGGCACTGCAAAGATGGTGGAATTAGACCGAGTCACTGCCACAAATAAAGGCAACCTGTACAAGACTTATGTTACATCCTGAAATATTTTACAGTGTATCTAAACATAGCTTTCATAGTAATATGCTTGTATGTACACATGATTACACATTCATGGGTGAGAGCAGGCAGGTATGTGCCCAGGTACCCACCCATGTAGAGGACAAAGGTCAGTATCAGGGATCTTCCTAGCTCTGATCACAACATCTACCTATCGCCTGTATTATTTAGAGACGTGTGCAGATGTGCCATGCACATGTGTGGAGGTCAGAGGACAACTTGCAGGAGTCAGTTGTCTTCTCGACCATGTAGGCCCCAGGGATGAAAAGTCAGGTTACTCAGGACAAAGCTCATTGACCTGCTAAAACAACTTGTCGATCCAACACCTTGGTTTTTTTGTTTTTTAAAGATTTATTTTATGTGAAGAGGGAACTGGTCTTTCCAGTACCCCGAACATTATTTTTGAAATGGGACCAAAGCTCACCAATTCAGCCTGACTCGCTGGCCTCAAGCCCCAGGGATTTCTGTGCCCTACACCTCGACATCTCTGCACCTACACGACTCACTGCTGCATCTTCCTTTACACAAACTACATTCTCAACACTTTGTATGTACACAGGCACACATGCCACGGTACATGTGGGTGGGGTTCAGAAGACAATTCATGGGGAATCAGTTTTCTTTCCACCATGTGAGTCTGAGGAATCCAACTCAAATTGACAAGTTTGGCAACAGGTGCTGGCCTTGCTGTGGGTGTAGAAATTTATCACTGGTACCAACAGACCCATCTCTCCAGCCACAAAAGAAGGAGTGGCCCTTCTTGCCCCTTAGCAACCTTCATGGCTGTTCTTGGTTGGTAGCCAGCTATTCCACTCCTGAGGCAGAAAAATGCTGACCAAAGACATAAATCTCAAATAGAGTAGTATATTCCGTTGCCCTGCATTGCTGTTTATCATCTAAGGATAACAATATTCTCAAATTTACAAATGTGTCAGAACAGATGCACCATAAGTAAACCATCAAAATTTCTCTTCACTAAAACTTAGCAAAAAGGGAAAAAAAAAAGAGAGTAAAACAATTGGCAAAATTTCAAATGCAAAAAATGTTTATGCCTCCCTGTTTCATCAATAAAAACATTAATGGTAATGTTCTTTTAACTTTCCAAGGCACACTATATAATGTAGCTAAAATCGAATACTAATAAATACTAGCACAGAGCCGCGTTTCAAGCCAGGCCCTGGGGTTCCCAGGAGACTGAATTCTATCCAAGGCTGTACCTCCATCTCCTCAGACTCCGCCTTGTTTTCTGCTGGTGTCTGTGGCTGTTGCTCTTCAGTATGTGGTTCTTCCTGGTCCACCTGCATCTTCTGAAAAAAGTTAAACACTGAAACCAAAAGGTTCTAACAGAAAAAAACCTAGGCAGACTTCACAACAAAGTCAAAGTCACTGAACTACCAGCGCACCAGGGCTCAAAGTCCCTATTGTGCACAGTTACACAGAACATGAAGTCTTCCTCTCTGGAGTGCCCATTATGGAACTCGTTCGTAAATCATAAAAGCCTCAGTGGAGTGCAGCAATACAACCCCAAAGCAAGCTTGAGCTTCCCTTCCACATGCTTCCTCCCAGAGCCTTGACTTTGTGAAGAGACTCACAGACAATTCTTTCAGCACCATTAATAAAGAAGCCTGGGAAGCATCTGAAACCACGATCCAATGTGGGTGCTCTGCATGGTGCTGGTACCTGAGCTCCGGCACACTAAGACCTGAGTCTATAACCTCCTGTACTTCTAGAAACAACTAACAGACTTACTTTTTCCATAATTAGTAGTATGGTGTTAAACTGAAAAATGGTCAAAAAGGAGGAGCCAATTTCAGTTCCTTTCCATTGGAATGAAATGTAAAAGTGATTTGAGTGGCCTCAGTGCTCCTGTCAGCCAGTCAGCTGTCACCAATATAAATGGCACTGAAAGTGCAGGTTACCTCTTCTTCCTTTGCATTCTGATCCGTCTCCATTGGCTCCTCGCTCTCCTCGGACTTGTGCACCTCTACTAAGGCCGCGCTGGACACACTGAAAATGCCATGCACATTTACCCGGACCTTGACTTTCACTTTTGAGCTGGAGCCGTCAGACTGTGGAGTGACTTTCTGAACTGAAAACTGAGCTGGGGATTTAAAGAGAGTGTGCACAGTAAGACTGAACATAAACATTTATATCCATAGTAATAAAATAACCAGGCTTCCAGGTCAGGATCATTTCTCAGAGAAGTAGTATCTCCTTCCTCTCAACACAGCTCGCTTGGCACCCCCACACTAAGGGCTCAAATATTTCCTACTGGTTTCTCTTTTCCTCCAGTCCTCTATATGTCATCTACAAATGCTGTGACAGATAGTCAAGTATCCAATTTCCACAATCTGCTTTTAAAATTTTCCAGTTTGTCATTTTCTAAGAGTCATTTCTAAATCTCACTACCATACCAAGAGTTTGTGGAAGTTTAATTTCTTATCTTTTGAAGTTCAATGACAATTCGAGTTTAAAAACCAAACAAACAAACAAACAAACAAACATGGAGAACTTGAGTCAGGCAAGCTGTACATCTTGGCAGTTGCCTAAGAGAAAAGTCAGTGAGGGAGGTCAGCCACAGGGTGGGTTTCAGAGGAAGATTATGGCAGCCCAATGTGTTAGTGAGCATACCCAGGGCTAGGCCAGTATCAGAAAGACATAGGAAAGATTACAGAAGTTCTTCTGGGTATGATTGTCATGGTTCTTATCCTACAAATGAAAAACTTTCTTCTCACGATTCCTACAGGTCACTGAAACTGCTCCTGGCTCTTCATCCACTGCACAAATCTTATAGAACTCTTGGTTTCTGTCAAGTGATATTACTTCCAAATTATAAACGTTCCCAATTTGTAAAGACTCTGGTCAACCTGGTTCCAAAATCTACAATAAACTGATGCTGTAAACAATCTTGTAACCAAACTGAACTCTAGGACAGACATGTTCTTCATCAGGACCATCAATTACCCACAATGTGCACTAAACCCAGGTACGCTGCCACAAAATGCAAGCCTCCATTAAAATAACCATCTGACTGCTTCTGTAACCACATACTAAGGACAGATGTTTGCCTTCATGGCCTAAAGCACCTACATTTCTGAACAGTCTACTTTTAGTGCTCTTAACTAGAGACAGGGTAAGATTTTGTTACTATATTTGTTTCAAATTCATTCTACTCACCTATAGCAGGATCTGGATAGGGCAAATCCTGAGGAGAACTATAGTAGGCCTCAAGAGTGAACGGTTCCTTTCTATAAAAGGTGAGGACTTTGGAGAAAGGAGCAGCATGGTTTTTGGGGAAGACTTCACAGTCACTATTAAGAAGAAAAAGACAAAACCATAAAAATTCCTAATATTCCTTTTCTTTTTAGAATATTCCAATTTTTTTATGTTATTGGGGGTGGGGGTGTTGACAGGTGTGCACATGCTGAGATAAGAGCAACTTCTACCTTACGGAAACAGCAATCTCTGCTGTTTGCTGCTAAACATTCCAGGCTCTCAAGCTTCTAGGGATTCCTGAACCTCCACCTCCCATCTCATATTAGCTCTGGAAATCTGAACCCAGGTCTGCTGGCTTCTACAGCATTTGCCTCAGACAAAATCATGACATCACTGACCTTTGACACGTGTGTCCTAGGTTTATAATTACTGAACAATCCTACTTTCTCCTCCTTGGCAGCTATTACTATTTCCAGGTTCTTTAAGAGAAGCTAGAGGTGGCTCAGAAGTTAAGAACACTAGATGCTCTTCTAAATGAACAGGTTTTATTCCCAGCACCAACATGTTATCTTAGAACCAATGCCCTCTCTCTGGCCTTCTCATACACTAATCACATACATGACATGCAGCTAAAATACACAAGTAAAACAATTTTTAAAAATTCTTTAAAGAGTGTTTAAAAAATAATATTTTTTAAAAGGAATATACCAAATCAGCCAAAAAGGAACCAAGTCTGAATGGGAACAAGTGTATATAATTAAAAAAGGACAGGGAACTAGTTTACTTGTATCTTTAAGAAAAAATAAGAGGATCTCATATAGCCCAGCCTCATACTGACTATGCAGCCAAAGACAACCTTACCTCTTGATCCCCCTGCCTCCCTCTACCAATAACATGCTAGATCACAGGGATTCACTATCATGCCTGGCCTTCGATTTACACCAACAAGCATGTTGTTTTATATGCATTGGACAGACATACATGTAAACTGATATGAAGGACAACATACTGCCTAGATTCAACACCCAACTGAGTACGTATGAACAAAACGATAATATATTATTACCTTGACCCCTCTTCAGCTGGAGAATTCCACCTCAAAGATATTGGATATGGTACCACATCAGTGATAGAAAATTCTCTGACTTTGAAAGCAGGTGATAAGATTGCACACTAGAATGAAAATTTTTAGAACTCCATTGACACATACAGACATTATAAATTGGTATTATAGAACTACCAACAATGACTTCAGGAGGCCATCACTGATGTAGTATTTTCAATGATGTTATCTGAACAGTTCTACAAACTGCTGACGTTGTCTAATTTACTGTGTAACTAGTTACTTTTTGAAGTCCTCCTTTACTGAAGTGCACTATTTCATGAATCAGCAGACAATCCAACAATTCTATCAGCTCTAGCTTAGAATCATCAACCCAGCCCCACAGAATGCCCCCACCTCCCCATCCCCCCCAGGACGATGTTCTCTGTGTAGCCCTAGCTGTCCTGGACTCACTTTGTAGGTCAGACCTGAAATTCAAAGAGATTCATCTGTCTCTACCTCCCAAGTGCTAGAAATCAGCACAGCCCCAGCTTCTGCATCTTCTGAACTCATCTTACTACACCATCAGTACCTTTTATGTATGTCAGCTACCCATTTTAAGCAAAGGCTTCAGAATCTTACACCTAAGACCGCCCTGATGGTAATGGGTTGATCTGAGCTTGCTGTGACCTATGAACAAGACCAAACTCACCTGCAGGGCACAGCCTCGAGTGACAGCTTCATCCGCATTTAATGTTGTGCTGAGTTCTTTACCAAAAAACTTGCTGATCTTCTCTTTCACCGCAGGGATTCGTGTGGCTCCACCAACTATCTCCACTGCATAAATATCTTCTTTCTTTAACTCTATGACAAAAAACGAGACATTTATAGAAAGAATCTTTAAATTGGCATTTTACAATGAAGAAAAAAGTAGTCAACTAATCCACAAACGTATTAAAAACTCAGCTCAGCTTCCTCACATCTGCATCCCAAAATTCATTACCCTCACCATCTCTCTCTCTCTCTCTCTCACACACACACACACACACACACACACACTCTCTCTCTCTCTCTCTCTCTCTCTCTCTCTCTTTTCTCTCACACGGGCATAGCCTCTGGTAAAAAAAAGTAGTCATCCTGATTCTTGAAATGGAGACTAATGGTACAACAGTGGGATCTGGAAGGCATGGCCCAAGGATACACTTCTGCCTGTACAGGTCCTGTGTCCCCTTACAGAGTGCCACACAAAGTACTGTCATGAGATCCAACGTTCCACCCAGCATGTTAGCCCCAAGTGCACTTCAAAATACTAAGTCTTCCATGACCTGCCATGAAGGAAAGAAGTTTTAGTCTCATCTAAGCTCCCAGTGTTCAGGACAGAGAACAAGGCACATGGCCATGGTGTGGTCTCCTGGGACCAGGGCATGGCAAGGCTCGGCTACCGCCCAAAACGTATCTAATGCCAAGTGCTTTCCCAGCCACACTTTATCTAACAACCACAGTTTCCTGAAAAGACCTATTTAAAGAAACAAGCTGGAGGGCTGGTGAGATGGCTCAGCAGGTTAAACACACCCAGAGTTCAGCCTCCAGAATGCACACAATGTGGAAAGAGCATTCTCTGACCTCCACTCACTTTTTAAAAAAGAAATGAGCTGCACCCAGGTGCATAGGGTATGTGCCTGTAGTTCTAGCTGGAGGCAGAGAAACGAGTACTGCTTGAGTCCAAGAATTCCAGACCTACACAATATGACTGAGACTCCTCAGGGAGGGCAACATTCCCAAAATCCAAAGTAAAACATTTACCTGTCATCAACACTGATTTAAGACCCAAGTCAGTGCTAACATTACATCAACACCTTGAGTTAGTGACTAACAAAAAGGTAAACATTGTACCCAAAACTGTTTTAGTTAATAATGTACTACTAAGGGACTTGTCATCCTTTAAAGTTTGAAACAAAATTAAAACATCTTATAAGTCACACACATGGTTTGCATGTCTTTCTGTGCTCCTGTATCAATGGGATTCTCCATTTTACTTTTGTGTATTTATTAGTCTTTTTTTGTTGTTGAGACTGGATCTCTTTATGAAGTTCTGGCTGTCTTGGAATTCACAGAGATCCATCTATCTCTTCCTCCTGAGTACTGAGATTATTTTGAGAAAGGATCTCTAACCTGGGCTGGTCTTAAAATTTGATAATGACTTTCAACTTCTGATCTGTCTACTGAAAATAATACAGGGCACGCACCACCATTCAACCTCTATCTTTCAAAAATGTAAATTTAATGTAATGGTTGCTGTCTGCATATGTATCCACACATCATGTCCATCAATGCACCGCGTGTATGCCTGATGCTGACAGAGGCCAGAAGAGGGGGTCAGGTTTCTTGGAACTGGAGTTATAGTTGGTGTCTTCCACTAAACATGGAGCTTGATTCTGGGAGGATCTGTCTGCCTTCCCACCAGCTGCACCTGGGTTTTACGTAGATGCTAAAGAGCCAAACAAAGGTCTTCATGTTTGAGCAGCAAGCCTTTACCCACTGAGCCATCTCTCAGAGCCATACTAAGTTAACAAAGGGTTCACTGACAAAAAGACCACCACATACACACTGCAAAACAACTTCAATAAACAGATTTATACATCCATCTGTGCTTGAAACTGAAATGAGTTTTTTCAGAGTAAACACTTTTGATTTCCCTGTATTCTTCATAGAAGGCTTTAGGAAAAAGAAACATTCCAGGGAACAGATAAAAGCTTATTGAAGCATGAAACTGACAAGTGTTCATGCACCAAATATTTGCTGGGAGGAGAAAAATGATAACATGCAATACATTCCCAGAGTCTGAGGTCTACAAACAATTCAGTGACAAAAGTACTCACTGGATTGGTCCAAGATGCTACGAAGTGGCGGCTCCACTCTTGCTAAGAGATCATCACACATCTCCAAAAATTTGCCTCTAATAAAGAAATAATACATTAAACCACAAACCATTTGTATGTAAAACAAAAGGCTATCACCAAAAATCAAGAAATCACAAGCACTGATAAGGATTTGAAAACTGCAGGCCTTACATGTTTCTAGGCAATGTAAAATGAACACTAACAGTTTGGTTTTTGCTTGGAATGCTAAACACAGCATTGCCAGATGACTTCAAGTCATCTATACACACACCAATAGAATTAAAATGTAAATTCATAGGAAAAAAAGCATGTACACAATAGGAGTTGTTCCAACATGATTCATAAAATCCAGAAATCAAAAACAATTCAAATGCCTGTCAATGGTACTCAAGAAGAAAAAGTAACTGATTCATGGTGTATCAGGCTAGACCTGAAAGTGCCGTGCTAAAGAGAAGCCAAACAAAGGACACCTTTTATATTTCATCTATATTGAAATACCCAGGATTGGTAAATCAACACAAAACTAGTTCAGTGCAAGCTTGGGTAGGAAAAAAGAGAACATTAACATACATAAAATACTTCTCTGAAACATCAGTTTAGAATTAGAGAAAGAGGGCTGGAGAGATGGCTCAGTGGTTAAGAGCACTGACTGCTCTTCCAGAGGTCCTGAGTTCAAATCCCAGCAACCACATGGTGGCTCACATCCATCTGTAATGTATCACACGCCCTCTTCTGGTGTGTCTGAAGAGAGTGAAAGTGTACATACATGCATCTTTATTTAGAATCAGAGAAAAAGTTCCTATGTCCACACCTTGTGCACTAACTAGTGTGGTGGTTTTTTACAATTAGTGAGCACTAACACAGAAGTCTCTGCCAATTGTCTATAGGCTTTAACAATGAGGCTCCCATCCACCACTAGTTTTCCTCCAGAATCCTTGACAACCATCAATCTTTGTTTGGTTGACTGTTTTTCTTCCATGTTTTCTTTTAAACTATTTTGGGTTTTGGTTATTTGCTCTGAACATAATTATATAAACAGAATTATGGAATACGCAGTTATTTCAAAATGAGCCTAATAACTAGCATGTCTCACAGTCCATCCATGATTTATTATATATCTACATTTTATTACTTTTTCATATTTACTGTGTATGGACATTTTTGTCTGCATGCATCCATGTACACATATGCATGGCCAGGTGCCCTCGGATCAGAAGAGGGTATCAGATCCTTAGCACTGGGGTTAGAGATAGTCATTAGCTAGCAGGATGACGCTGGAACAAAACCCAGGGTCCCTTAACCACTGAACTATATATATATATGTATCTCCAGGTCCATATCTACGCATTTCAAAAAATAATCCATGTGATGAGCCAAGACATGTTTTGTTTGTTGGGGGAAAAAATATCAACAGGTCCTGGTAAGACAGAACGGTAACAGAGGGCAAACTTAAATGTTTCCTTAAAAGGGGTTAGATATGTGGCTCAGGGGTTAACAGTTGCTGCTTTTTCTAGAACCCACATGGTGGCATATAACCCTAACTCTGGTTCCAGAAAACCAAACCCTCTTCTCACCTCTGAAGGGATCAGGCATGCACATGGTACACCTACATACAAACAGGCAAACACTCACATACAGAAGAATAAATCTTTTAAGTAGCATTTATAAAAAGTCCTCTTAAAAGGGAAACAAGACTGTAAGGAGAGAAAAAATAATGATAAGTGACCCCAAACTGGGCAAGAAAATAGCAGTAAAGTCAAACGGGGGAAAAACCACTCTAAACACCATTTCCCAAGGGCTGGAGAGAGTGCTTAGTTGGACATCACTTGTTTAGCATGCATGAAGCCCTGCATTCCATCCCTGAACTACTTAAAACAGGATATGGTGATTCATGACTGCAATCCTAGCACTCTGCAACAGTACACAAAGCAAGAGTTCAAAGTGAACATTAAAACAAACAAACAGCAAGGCCCTGGGTTCGGGTCCCAGCTCCAAAAAAAGAACCAAAAAAAAAAAAAAAAAAAAAAAAAAACCTGTGTCCAAAAAAGCAAACAAAAAGTTCAGGCAGTGGTGACATATACCTTCAATCCCAGCACTCCCGAGTCAGAGGCAAGTGGAGCTCTGAATATTCAAGGCCAGCCTGGTCTAGAACAACCAGGGTTACAGACTTACAAAACCCTGATTTTAAAAAAAGGGGGTTAGGGGATTTAGCTCAGTGGTGAGCGCTTGCCTAGGAAGCTTAAGGCCCTGGGTTCAGGCCCCAGCTCGAAGGAAAAAAAAAAAAAAAAAAAAAAAAAGCCCAAGGAAGCAGCCATGATGTAATGCCAGGACTGGGGAGAAAGACTGGGGAGGTGAGGACTGGCCTGTATCACAATGAGTTCCACGCCAACCAGGATTACAGAGTGGCATCTATGTCACAAAAGTAAAAGGGTCTGGAGCAGAAAAACTAAGAAGAACCTGGAAAACTTATTCCAACTAAAAATGCACAAAAGAATATGCAAATCCAGAGTAACATCTGCCCCAAGAACAGAAGGAATTCACGGGAACTCACGGGGACTGCTATTAGGACTGAGCTTCCTTCTTTTAGGGGATGATAAATGCTCCATAATTAGACAGTGGTCATGAGTAACCATCTTATGAATATACATACAAAACACTCAAGTGTACATTTAAAATGGTAAGTTCCTTTACATGAAGTCTACCTCAACAGCCACAAAAAAAAAACCAAAAACAAAAAAACAGGAAGTGAAAACAAACATGTGAAGAAAAATTAGAGATGGAAATTAACCACAAAGTGTTTTAGAACAAAACAAGCCAGCAGTTAACACCCAGAGGACTCAGCAGAGACTGTCACATCCCAGAAAGGCAGGGTTCCTCAAGAAAAGCAAAGCTGAAAAATACAGTCAATACTCAACTGCTACTCAGAAAAGCTTCACTATATTAGAGTTGGATGAGGACTGGGGAGATGGCTCTCCAAAAAGTGGCTTTGCACATACACATCAAAGCTCTTAAGAACTACCTCATAAGAACAAGCACACTCCTAGGGGCACATCTCAAAGAACTGAAAACAGAGACATCAAAGTATTTGTTCAAATATGCCAACCTCAATTCTCAAACCATCAGTGAACATTGACTATGAATGCACACACATGATCCAAAACAAATGCCAGAGCAGGTTAACGCACCGGTGCACACTTCATGAATGAACCTCAAAACCATCATGCATCACACATGCGGTGACACACATTCACGGTTCCACTGCTAGGATATGTGCAGAGAATGCAAATAAAGTCTGAACTGGAACAGAAAGAAAACTGCTTATAGACAAGACTTTGGGGCTTCAGCTATAGAATGACTGTTTCCATTATATATACAAGTGATGCTTCCATGGCATGCATGTACTAATACCACGAGCTGGTCACTTTTAAATGGTTTACTTTCTGGTGTGGGATTTTTCTTTTTTCTTTTTGAGATGGGATCTTCATGTCCTAGGTTGGCCTGAATATGGTATATATTCAAGCAGTTGCCTAACTAGCTTCTTAACACCGTGAGATAGCACATTTACCCAGATAGAAGATTAAAGGAACTAGTACTTCCCCTGTCCCTACCTAGCGCAGTAAATCCTGGTCTTTGATTACTGCAAGGAAATACACATTCAGGATAGCAATGTTTCATGAAGACCAAGCCATCAGCCTATGGAGCGAAACTTTTTATTTCCTTTTAGCTAGTGATGTGTATGTGTTTGCAGTGTGACAGCATACATAGAGGCTCTCTTCTTCTACCATGTCAATCCTGGGGGCTGAACTAGGTCACAAGGGGTGACAGTCATCACCTTTACTTGTCAAGTCATCTCTCAAGCTTGATCTCCAACTTCTAGCCCTTTAGCTTACAAATCTATTATGTGGAGCTAAAAACTGAACCCAGGAACTCTAAGCAACACTACCTACTGAGCTACGTCTAGCCATTACCTCAATCCCCCCACACACACACCCCCTTTTTTTTTTTTTTTGGTTTTTCAAGACAGGGTTTCTCTGTGTAATGGAGTCCTGGCTGTCCTTGGACTTGCTCTGTAGACTACAATGGCCTCAAACTCAGAGATCCGCCTGCCTCTGCCTCTGCCTCTTGAGATTAAGGGCTGGGATTAAAGGCATATGCCAGCACATCCAGACATACCTCAACTGTTTTAAAACTAAAGACAAAGTTAATTTAGAATACTGGAATGGCGAAAGTAATCTAATTTTATTCATTTAAAAAATAAGCAGAGTCAACTCCCAAGAAATATGAAAGCTGTAAAATAGTTTATAAAATAGTTGTATTCCCACATGTAGATACAATGTAGCATTCAAGGCTGGAGAGACAGATGGCTCAGACCCTTCCTGAAGACCCAGGTTCAAATCCAAACACCCACAATGCAGCCCCCGCTGTCTTTAATTCTAGCTCTAGAGATCTCCTCCTGATCTCAAAAGACAAAGTATGCATGTGGTCCAGACATTTATGCCAGCAAAGCACACATACACATAAAAATTAACATTTGAAAAACAGCACACAGGCAAAACAGGTTAAGAACATACACACCAATCTACGTAACTCTTATAAATAGCATTTGACTAACAAATTTCTGAAACATATTGGCCTTTCCGAGTCTCTCTCCCTCCGCACCCCCCTCTCTCTCATGCACACAGGAGGAGGAGGAGGAGGAGGAGGAGGCCCCACTCACCAAAAACAAAGAGGAGAAATTTCCAAGCAGGAGAAAAGGGTGAGCTAGGATATACTTGGACACTGGTCAACAATTAAATACCATCTCAAATTTTTTAAGGGTCACTCAGGCACACTTCTCCAAACAAGCCATTAGTCTTGCCTGAATTCTACCAGGAGTTCACAGCCAAAAGAACATCTCACTCCCTCATCCAAGCAACACAATCAGGAAACAATAACACTGAGTGTTTCTGAAATAATCTTAAATGTCAGTTACCCAGAATTCTTGCAGTGCTGTACAAAAGGGATACTGCCCTCAGATGATCCTCAACTACTCAAAAAGAACATTTTTTAAAATTGGTGTCTAAGTTAAGTTCATCCTATTTCTGCATTAAAACAGTTCACTAGTTTTATGAAAACCAGTAATTTGTGTCTAATACATATTTAAGTTAACTAGTGACTTTCAGGAATATTTAAGTTACCAGAATAAAGTTTCAGTTTCCATTACTAGAACCACCAGATACAACCTTTACATGAAAACTGGGTCCTAAATGGCCTGTAATTTTTAACATGTTAACCGCCATGATTTCATTAATCAGTTAAACAAAATGGAAGGTCACAGTTCAGTTCATTTAACATTAAGAATTAATATGGTTACCTATTCATAGTTCCCGATACATCAATATCGTTCATAAAGCATTCAATACTCAAAGGGAGGTCTGAAGCATTCGCACTCATTAATTTCTTGAGTTTCTCACATTCTTGAGAGAGTCGCAATAAAGCACGAACTTTAGATTTTATGTCTAGCTTGTATTTCTTTCCAAATTCCTCACAGAAGTGATTTACCAACACCTCATCAAATTTTCTGCCTCCCAATGTTGTATCAAACGCTGTGGCCAAAACCTTCAAGGAAAAGAGATAACCCAAAAGTTAATCAATTGCAAAATTTACCATGATACATACTTTTTTGTTACTTTTGTTTTATTTTATTGGTTTTCCAGATAAGGGTACACAGACCTACCTATCTGTCCTGGAATTCACCCTGTAGACTAGTGTGGCCTAAAACTCAACAGAGTGCTGGAATTAAAGTCACCTGACACCATTGCCTGGCTCAAGAAACTTTCTTGATAGTGAACTGAAAAACTGGACATAGATTTGAGTACAGTGATCAGTGATCCCAATTTTATTTTCTACACCTGAGGATGAGGATGTAGCAGTAAATCACTTGCTAAACAAGCCTGAAATCCTAGGCTCAACTTTCAGCACCCCAAAAAAATAATAAAGCTAGGCGTACAGGTATGCATATGCAATCCCAGAATTCCATGTAGAGATAGAACATCAGCCAAAGTTAATGTGAGAACCTGCCTCAAAATCCAATTCATTTATTCAAATGTGAAAATCGTCAGATTTTTAGAAATAATTCTATCAGTACGTTGTGGTGGTTCGAATAGGTATAGCCCCAGTCTCATGTTTTTGAATGCTTGACCTATGGGGAATGGCACTATTAGGAGGTGTGGCCTCGTTTTAGGGAGTGTGTTTGGGGTGCAAACGGGGAGGTGCTTTGAAGTCTCCAATGATACACCCAGTATTCGCCAGTCTTCTGCTGCCTTCAGATCAAGATGCAGAATTCTCAGCTCCCTCTCCAGCACCGTATCTACATGGACACTGCCCTGCTTCCCATCATAATGACAGTGGATATCTGAACTCTAAGCCAGTCCCAATTAACGTTGTCCTTTATGGAGTGGCTTTTATATGGTGTCCTTTAAGGTGCTCTTCACAGCAATGAAACCCTAAAACAGTGGTTAATTTTTTTATTTTAACACATTTATTTACATATTTATTGAGAATGCACACATGGATGGAGAGGGTACAACTTTCAAAACTCAGTTCTCTCCTACCCTATGAGTGCTGGAAATGGAACTCACGTCACCAGGCTCTGAAGCAAGTACGCCTCATCTATTCAACTATCTCACCAGCTATGGAGTCCTGACTGGACTAGGAGTCACTTTACAGATCAGACTGTCTTCAATGTGACACATACACGTGCCCTTGCTTCTGAAGGGCTCAGATTATAGTCCTGAGCCCTCTGCACAGCTTAAATTACCTGAACACTAAGAATTATGTCTGACCCACAATTTATAGCTATCGACCTTGTAAATATTCATTTCCCAACCAATGTTTGATAACAAAAAACCCCTAGAACATAGAAATATAGATAACAAAGTAAAACAGAGCTATGGCTACTATCCAAAAAAAAGAAAAGAACCAGAACCCAAAAACTGTCTTCAAATGATTGTACATTAGACCTTGCTACATTGCACCACAAAAATAGGGGGGTAAATTTAAACCTTAGAACCAAGAATCTTGAAGCACACTCAACTCAAGCAGGCATTAGACAGTTACCTAGCCAAGGGGCCACTAGCCTCTATTCACTGTGTAGTTACCTCTCTAAAGTTGTACAATTCTATAAACAATAGTTGTTACTCTAGAGCTGTAAGTGTTCTAGAAATCTAGACTATCACTTCTAGTCTTGAGTACTTTAGCATCCAAAATCTCGATCAACAACCTCTTTCTAGAACTCTCCAAATCACAAGAGCACCTTTAACATTCTCTCAGTTGCTCACTTTACCAAGAGAGAGAAAATGCTCCAAAGAAGCCCACCAGGATGCGCTGCTTCCTATGCAGCCCTCCAAGTGAGAAGATCATGACTAGAGAGCTCAGGAACCTCACCTCACAGTTCACGCTCTTTACTTCACACCACACCAACTCGACATAAAGCTTATTTTTGGCCCACAACTTCCACTCCTCCCACCATATCAGCATTCCAGCTCAGGTGACTCACAATAAGTGAATTGGTGAAAAAAACAGTAATTTTGTCACTCAAAAATCTGTTAATAATCACATTTTAATTTCCAGTTTTCTGGAAAAATACTTACTTTCAGTTTTCCTCTATTAAATGCACATACAGAAACTTGATAGGCAGAATGTCCCATATCTACAAAAACTACATTTCTTGGTTTTTCTTCTAAGGCAGGAAGGTCTTGTTTATAGATTCCATAAGCAAGAGCAACTACACAAGAGGGGGAAAAAGTAAGTTCAACAGAGTTATCTCCTAAATACTAAAATTCATTTAAGCAATTTAAAAAAAAAAAAAAGCAAAAGAAAAAGAGGACAAATTTTCTATCTCAGGAACAAGCTACTGGGTACTAGGTTGGAGACAGAACTGAACTCTTTATATAAACACTGCATAGTTTTTATTCATGTGGAACATCACCATCACAGTGCTCTATGTTAACCAGCTTGAAACTTCCACAAGTCCACGAATAAGAGTTAACAATAGTCCTCTCATCTGCAGCTGTCTCATTCATTACCACCTTTTTATTTGTTTTTGAGGCAGGTTTTCTCTATTTAATGGATCCCTGGCTATCCTGGAATTTGTTCTATAGACCAGGATGGCCTCGAACTTAGAGATCTGCCTGCCTCTGCTGACAGTGCTGGGAATAAAGGAATTTGGGGCCTAGCCTTGTTAATCCCTTTTACCTGCAGTTGTTTCATTCATTAACCGCAAGCAATTGAGACCAGCAATCTGTGTGGCATCCATCACTGACCGTCGTTCTGCATCAGTGTAGAAACTAGGAACCTATAAAAGAAGCACCCTCTTTACAAAGGCCTGCAAAAAGCTGACATCTAGAAATTAGATTAAGAAATTATTTCCTCAGGCTAATTTTCGAGGTGCACACCTGTAATCCCAGCATGTTTAAAGATAGCCTGAGATAAACAGACTCAAGCTCAAAAAAAATTTTTTAAATAACTGGTGGAAATTTTTCCTTAACCAATTAAGAACAGCTGACTGTACTACTTAGCAGTATAGCTGTGCTGACCGCCTGCTGTTCTAAAGTCCAGAATGCTGTACACGTTCATGCTGGGTAGAACACCAAACCCCACCATCGGATCTCTAGACTTGGGCCACATTTTGTGAATGGAAAATGTGTCATCTATGTTCCTACACCTTATGCTGAAGGAATGAAGCACACCTGTGCCAACACCGCCTTCACAAGCTGCTTCACTACATTTCCCTTGTAGGCTGCAGTATCCTTTCACTGAAAAGAATTCTCCCACCACATTGCTCAAATTCAGTGAGATCTCAAGGACTTCTAAGCAACAATTAGAAAACTTTCTTTTAAAACTCAAGTCCCTCAAAATGGAAAAAAAAAATGTACATACCCCACTACTTCATTAAAATGTTAGCATTACTCAAAGTAAAAGACACTAAGACAAAGAAAAAAAGGTCAAGACTGGGAGACCAATGGAGAGCTGTATCTATCTATAACTATACCTCAGCCACTAAACCTTCCTAATGTTATGACCCTTTAACACAGTTCTTCATATTGTGATGACCCCCAACCATAAAATTATTTTTGTTGTTACCTCCTAACTATAACCTTGCTCCTGTTATGAATCATAATGTAAATAACTATTTGGTATGAAGGTTATCTGACATGCAACCCCCAAAAGGATCATGACCCACATGTGGAAAATCACTTCACCTGGGCTCCTAACAGCCTTTGTATTCTGCTAGTTGCCAGAATGTGGTCCACAACTATGACCCAATTATTATCGGTATCAGTACCAATTTCCTGGATGACCAAGGAACCTGCAGTGAAGACACCCTGCTTTGCTAATTAATGTACCAGTTAAGATGAAAAGGCCGGAGAACTGAACATCAGTGTGGTGGATAGTTTTATGTCAACCTGGCACACACAAGTCATCTGAGAGTAGGGAGCATGAACTAAGGAAACGCCACCCTCCCTCCCTCCATAAGAGGGAGAGCCCGGAAGGCATTCTCTTAATCAGTGACAGCTGGAAGAGCCCGTCCACGGTGGACGGAGCTGTCCCTCAGTCAGTGGTACTGGGCTCTGTAACAAAGCAGGCAGAATCAGCCATGAGAAGCGAGGCAGTCAGCAGCTCTTCTGTGGCCTGGACAATCAGCTCCTACCTCCAAGTTCTTTCCAAGCTCAGTTCCTATCCTGACTTCCTTCACTGGTCAGCAGTGAGTTGCTTTTGATCATGATGTTTCATCAGAGCAACAGTAACCCTAACTAGGACAATCAGATAACAATGGCAAGATGAGGGCATTACATGGCAAAGGCACAGAAACCCATACAGCCTCTCGACCCACCATATCACACCCTACTACAATCACAACAAGGACACACAGAAAACTAAAAGATGTGCATGACTGTTTTCTAGTAAAGCAGGAAGGAAAAAAGATGGAGGCAGACATCTAACTCAACTCATTCAATCAAGTAGCTACCCTGTCCCTAAGCACTACACTAAGTACTGAAAAATCTTAGGAGGATTTCAAATGAGGCTTGAAGGACAAGATTTTAAATAGGTATAACAGTGGAGTCCTGAGAAAAATGTAATATGAGGTTGGGGAGCTGACTCAGACTGGGTGAGTGGGCAGGGTGGTGGTGATCTTCTTCCTTCAGGCCAGGCAAGCTGAGCCAGGCCTGGAATCCAGCACAGGCAGGAGGCACAGTGAGAAGGATGTCAACCAAGTGCACGACCAAGGTGGTCTACACAGCAAGCTCTGAGGCCAGCCCACACTACACAGTGAGAGCCTGTCTCCAAAACTAGAAAAGGAAGAAAAACAGAAAAAAGAAAACCAAAGAAAATAAAGACTAGATTTCTGAGCATGGTATCATACTAGAGTCCCAAACATGGGAGACAGAAGCAAAAACACAGCAAGACTCTGTCTCAAAAAATTTTACTTCTCAAAATTACCACTACAACACAACACAGTAACAATTCGTAGTAAAAACTATTTTCCTTTCTCTGGCTCTTAAGACAGCTCCCTAAAACCAGAGCCAAACTCACCGAAACAACACAGTCTACAACAGGCTTCTTAAGAACACTTTCTGCTGTCTCCTTCAGTTTTGACAAGAGCATGGCAGTCACTTGTTCAGTGGTAAAATTCCTCTCTTCTTCCATATATGTAACCTGCAGGAAGACAAAAGGATCCAATTTTAGTCCACTTCATGTCCTAGTCAGAGGAACAGTGCCTCAAGAGGGAACTAGAGAATTGTTATCTTTACAAATATTACTTTCAAAATCACTTCTTTTGCTTAATATACATGACACTCAGTGAGAGACAACCTAAAGCAAACCTGGAGGCAATCACCTGATCCGAAAAAGCAAATCATCCTGCCGTGCCGTAAGACTGACGGTTAGCGGGACTGCCTTGCCACCAGAAGATGGGTGGACTGTGCTCTGAGTTTACACTGTTCCCTTTCCCAACCAGGCCACAAGTGGTTTTGGGCTCATTATGCTCCAGAACCCACACAGTCACAATAAATGCTTACTGTGTTAAAGAATAAATGATGACCAGGTTTCAGGAAATGTTTCATGAAAAAGCTCGGCCCACCCAGCAGTTAACATCCAGACTGAGCAACCATCTCCCTCCAATCCTAAGTCGGTGGACAAGCTGACCCTTGGTCACTTTACCTGACAGAGGCAGGGACAGACTCCCCTCACTGAGTCTCTTTATAACCTGCCCCATCTACTGACTTTCTACTTGGCTTTTAGTCAGTCCCTGTGACTTTTGTCTACACAACAGACCAGTTCCCCCAGATCTTTCCTTTTTCTACAGAGCTGTCCGGATTCCTGACTAACAGGTCCCCATTTCCTTGTAACACCTTTTCCACTTTCCCTCTGCTGCATCACAGCCTTTTCCCTCAGTGAACCATTCAAACTCTTCTGAGATTACTGCCAGTTACCTTACATAAACCTGGTCGTCACTTTTAAATTACATTTATTCAAGAGGGGTGGGTGTGTGCCACAGTATGTATAGAGTGATCACACGGAGAACAACTTTCAGGATGTAGTTCACAAACATTGAGTCTTGGTGACAAGCACCTTTACTCACTGAGCCAGAGGTAATCAATCAATCTTTAGGAAAACACCTTTTGCTCCCAGTATCAATTCTCAGCAGTTCTGCTTCCCGCTATCTGTCAGGTGGATCTCTTTGAATCTGGACCTCATAAATTGTTCTACTACTAAGTTCTATTCCCAGTCTCATTTGAATCTCAATTAGGAGTCTCAGGATTCTTCTTTCTACAACTGCTCTGGTCTTAAATAACACACCCAGCTGAGGATAGTGGCTAACACCTGTAATCTCAGCACTCAGGAAGCCAAGGCAGGTGAATTCAAGGCTATCCTAGGCTACAGAATAAGACCTTGTCTCAAAAAACAAAACCATAACACATGAAATACCACTCTTATGCTTACTTGCCTACTGTAGAAGACACAGGTCTATTGCCCCACCCCATATCCTAACCTGTTAGTGTGATGGGGTCACTACTGATCCACAGAGATTCTTCTGTAACTGTTCCCTAGCATATCTATTTGCAGCTTCAGTCCTGCTGACATGACTATAGCAATGAGACTGGCTAATAACTTAAAAGTTACTCTTTGGCCTGCTCTTCTACAAGTCATCAATATTATCACCTCAGAAAGGCGGCACTCTCTGTGAACAATACCAATAGAAGTGACAGAGTTAATGTCACTCCCCATGTTTCCATGCAGAGGAACAGGACCAACAATAGCTCGTAAACCATCACTATCATTCAAAGACTATCAGCCTTAATCAGCAAGAAATGTTCTTCTTTCTCATTTTCATTACAGGGTCTGGAAAAATGGCTGAGTAGTTTAAGACCTGCTCTTCCAGAGGATGGGAGTTCAATTCCCACTACCCACACATGAGGGTTCCAAACTATAACTCCAGTCCCAGAGGATCCAGCATCCTCTTTGGAATTCCAAGAGCACAGGAATACACAGTATACTAATACACATGCAGGCAAAATACTCATTTGTGGAAAAAAAAAAAACTCACATGTGTAAGATAAAAATGTGTAAAGAGAGCATTTCCTTAAAAGCTTCAGGAGAACTACACTGACCATACTGAACTGATGAAATGGGACCTCAGTCTCTGCAGATCCTTACCTTTATGCCCGTTAATCCAGTGGGCAATTGCACAATATCATATGCAAGGTTAGATTTTTCTGCTTCCACAAATGGATCTGAGAATGCACGCCCATGAAATCTTTTAAACCCTTGAACTGTGTTCTTGGCATTAGAAATTACCTAGAAAAGAGAAATGCATAGAAAAACTATTCCATTTCCAATTTTCAATAGCCTAGGGTTAGTTAGGATCCTTTTAATTTGCAAAATTCCTTCTAGGGATAAAAGCAGGGGGAAAAAAACAAAAACAAAAACCACCAAGTTCTAGACCAACCAGGACTATGTATGAAGGGATATATTGTCCAAAGAACACCACACACGCACACAAAGCCAACAGGCTTCTAAGATACGTTTTTCCCTCAGGTGCCTGGCCTACTCCCATTTCTCATGTGCACTTTCCCTTTAATAAGCTGTCCTATTTTCCTATTCCTAACTATGTATCTGGTAAAACTCTACTCTGGGATGCAAGACCATGACTACTTCACTAATCTATCTAATGTAACAATCTTACAAATGCTCAAACACAAAAAAGGGGGTGGGGTAATAAGATGTAAGGAAAAAGTATCCTTCTAAGTTTCAATTTTCTTTAGACATTCTACCTTTCTAAATCTAGTGAAATGAGAACAAGGGACTTATGAGAGTCCCACTGGCAGGGCTAAAAACCATCTAAAGCATGTTTTTCCTCTCTATCCAAGTAAGGCCACTGCACTTACCAAAATATTGTTCCTAAACTTTTAATATTTATAGAAAATGACTATTAGCTTCTAAAACTGCTCACAGTTTATGCTTTAAACTTTCCAGGAACAAATTCGTCAATACTTACTAATTCATAAGTCCCACTAAACAGACAGAGCATAGGGCTGAAGGTGTTAAGAAGTCAAATACATACCCACCATATGCATCACTCTGGATTCAATTTTAAAATTTAATGGGATCTGATGCCCTCTTCTTATGTCTGAAGAAGCTGCAGTATACTTATATATAATAAATTAAAACAAACAAACAACTAACCAAGCACCATTTTTCTTTAAGACAGAATCTCTACTCATTTATCCCAGGCTGGCCTTAAACTTGCTATGTAGCCAAAGATAAGCCTGAAGTGTTAATCCTCATTCCTCCATGTACTGGCTAGTTTTATGTCACCTTGACACAAGCTGCAGTAATGGGGAGGAATGACCTTCAATTGAGAAGGGCCCGCCCATTGTGGGTGGTGCCATCCCTGAGTCCTGCGTTCTATAGGAAAGCAGGCTTAGGGAAGATGTGGAGAGCAAGCCAGTAGGCCTGCCTGCAGCAGCTCCTGCTTCTAGGTTCTTGCCCTGACTTCCTTTGGTAATAAACAGAGATGGGGAAGCATAAACCCAATAAATCCTTTCTTCTCCAACTTGCTTTTTGGTCATGGTATTTTGTTGCAACAACAGAAACCCTAACCAAGACACTCCATCACAAGTGCTGGCTCTAAAACAAACTGTGCATGTTTTTATGTAATGCTAGGGACTGAACCCAGGACTCATGTATACCACACTGAGTGAGATCCATCCAGGCAAGAAACTTCACGTAAAGTCGATGTCGAGTTTTTTCTTCTACTCCTTCCCACTTTATTTTCTGAGAGAAGCGTTTTACCCACTGAGCCGTCTCCCCAACCCCAGTGGCATCTTAGGCTCATTTTAGGTCCAGCCTGCTCAAAAAAGCTACCCACACATTTGCTGCTCCAGACTGAGCTGTATTGAGGTCAAACATGCAACTCCTTAACTCTACAGATACCTCAGGCATCCAGGGTAACAGATTCTTGAGAGTTTTTGTCGCTCTAGTTACTTAGAAACAAGCAAATATATCAAGCTCCTGGTTGACAAAGAACAATGCAAGTTGTTACTAAGCTCTCCAGGTCTAGTGGCGCCTGATTAACAATAACCTTAGATAGGAAGATGAAAGGCCCAGCAGAATAGTTTCAAAGAGCATTTAAAATAGCAAAAGTTAACAACTTTGCTTTTAAAAGAACTATGTGAACTGAGAGTGCTGGCACACAGTATGTGAAAAGCTAAGGCAGAAAGAAAGACTGAGCTCAAGGCCAGTCTGAACTACAGAACTACAAAGAGTTCTAAGACAACCTGGGACATATAACAGGACTCTACCTCAAAAAAAACAAACAAACAAACAAACAAACAGTAGAGACTACATCAAATGTATTATATGCTACTGTCATTTCCCACAGGTACATAAAAAGAGGGCTCTGGTACTGAGTGAAAAGAAAGACAAATCAAAGAAAGTCATTTTAGGAGGAAGACAGACAATATACCTGGCTCTTTGCTGCTGCTCCAACTGAACGATTCTTAGGACCAAAAGAAACACAAGCCCTAGAAGATAAAAACATTTAGGAATCAAACTTTATTATAATACATCTGAAACTCCAGCAGAAAGATCTGAGTATCGCCTAAAATCTATGTGAAAACATCTGAATTAAAATATAATCACATCATTTACCCCCTCCTACCAACCCTTCCCACACCTTTCCCACTCTCCTTAAATTTTCGATCTCGTTTTAATTACTAAACACACATACAACACACAATATAATCTGCTGAATCCAGGTAGTGTTGCCTGTATATGATTTGAGGTGTAAGCCATAATAAATTTTAACAGCACATGACCTGTCCGTGATTTCAACATTTCTATTTTGTAAAACTATCCATGAAATAGGCTGTCTGAGGATGAATCTTGTCATTTCAAAGCTGGAGCACAGGTCTGGATAACCACCTGTTCAAAATACTAAAGAGATGGGCAGAACAAGACCTACCACCCTAACCTTCAACATCCCATGTTCAAATTTTAGTACAAAACAATATATTCCGGCATCAGATAAAACAGTTCAATTTCAAAATGAATAGTCTACAAAAACTTAAAACAACTCTTGGGTTCAGTGGTTATACTTTGAGAGGACAAGAGTTCCATCCCAGCATCCACATTGCAGTTCACAACCATTTTTGTTGTTGTTCTTTTTTTTTCGGAGCTGGGGACCGAACCCAGGGCCTTGCGCTTCGTTCACAACCATTTTTAACTCCACTTCTAGGGAACCTGTTGCCCTCTTCTGACCTCTGTAGGTACCAGGTATGCAAACGATACAGACATACATACATTACACTCATACATATAAAATAAGCAAAAAAACTCTTGCCTTGCTTGTGTGAGGAAAGAGTAATTTATTTAGAACTATCTTCCAGACACAATAGTAGTATACTGCCAAGAAACTTCATTCCTACCTCCTAACACTTTTCCAAATCGATCATACATACACTGGATTGAGTTACTTGCTTTTTAAAATATCTTTATTATGTATACACATATGTCTGCATATGATTGAGGAAGACAGGGATGTCAGATCTCCTAGAGCTGGAATTAAAGACAGTTGTGAGGTGTCAGAGTGGGTGAGCTCTGGTCCTCTGAAAGAACAGTATGTACTCTTTTTTTTTTTTAACACTCCCCCCCCCCAAGCTGGGGACCGAACCCAGGGCCTTGTGCTTACTAGGCAAGCGCTCTACCACTGAGCTAAATCCCCAACCCCCAGTATGTACTCTTAACCACTGAGACATTATTCTGACCCCCTTTGATGCTTCTTTTAAAAAGCAAAAACTAAAACCTGCTTGTATGTTTGAAACAAAACGCTATGTTTAAAAAGTAGGCTGCTAGAGAGCTGATGCTTTTGCTATGTACACGTGACTTGCAAGCTAACACCCTAGAACCAGGTCATATTCTCTTTATGCTCACGTCATCTCCCTTCCTTCCCAGTAACTGAATTTCTCTTCTTTCCTACTTTGTTAACTGTGACTTTATTGGCTGCTTACTTCATGTATTATCCTATTTACCCTCAGAAGCATCCCATCTTACCTCCTTTATCAGAGAGAAAAGGAATATCATCAGTACAGTACGTTGATTTCTCTAGGGTCTAAAAGTGATGAACTCAGACCATGTCTATGTACTTCTTTTTTTTTTTTTTTAATTTCATTTATATGTAAGTACACTGTAGTTCTTCAGACACACCAGAAGAGGGCATCAGATCTCATTGTAAGCCATCATGTGGTTGTAGAGATTTAAACACAGGACCTCTGGAAAAGCAATCAGTGTTCTTAACCACTGAGCCATCTCTCCAGCCTGACTATGTACTTCATACTCCTCTCTAACCCTCCTGAATATGAACCTTCATTTCTAATTCAACAGAGTAAGGGTTAAGAGTCCTGAAGGGGCCACCAAGCATGACAGCCTACATTTAATCTCCAGGCCCCATAAGGTAGAAGCGAACTGATTCGCCATAAGCTGCTATCTTCTGAGCCCCAAAGGCACACTACGGCATCTGCACATACTCATGAGCAGGCTAGAGACTGGGAGGCCTCAGAGGCTAAGAACCCTATATGCTCATTTAGGTGGCACAGACCTCTGCATGCTATATTGTCCCGTGTCAGACAGAACACAAACAAGCCAGAGAGCTCATGAGTTTTTCTGAGTCCTGAGCTTTTGTTTGGGCCTATATAGAAGTAGTCCCTTTTTTAACAGAGCAGGTGCCAAGCTGGAGAGGAGGGGAGGAATTAGATAGAGTCGCCTAAGAACCACTTAAATGTATTATCACAAAAGCCACACTGCCCTTTAAAAAAATAGCCCAAGCAACCTTATCCTACTAATCCCACTCCAAAAAGGTTGCCTAGCCTAACCCTTGGCAAATTTCCATCTTTCTAGAAATCACCAGTTCTGACTTCTGAACTATACAGTATCACAATCCCAACATAAGACAATGTTATTTGTCTTCACGTTTCCTGCAGCCCTTTGTTCAAACTCTAACATCAAAAGTGCTAAGTCACAGGTGTGAGGAAGGCAAGTGTGACCAGAATACATTATATACCTGGATGAAACTGATGAAGAATAAATTAGCTGAGGGTGCAGCTCAGTGGAAGAGACCAGATACCTGAGATCACATGACATCCTGGGTTCAAGTTACGGTGGGAGGGAGAGGAAGGAGCAGTAGCCATGAATTGAAGGTGCACTGGCAATGCTGGAGTATATATGGCAGGTATTAGTCTCAGTGGGTTCTAAGGGTAGGAGATGAAGTTGGGGGGAAAAGAACATAGGGAGCAAGAGTAAGGAGGAGGAAGGGGTAGATATGTCCAAATTACATTATATATACATAAAATGTTCAAAAATCATCGCAGAGTCCACTATGAATTTGTGTTTTAGAAGTTCTGTAGCAACACCAACTACTGAGACCTGCAGCATCTCCACTCTGCTATCAATATGGGTGACGGACACAAGCATTGCCAAGCTGTTGACACTCTCCCAACAGATAATATGTATGGGCTTCATTCTAGCTAGGCAACTCCTAGTCTGAAATATGATATGGGGGAAATTACAGCATTGATCTCGATACATTGCTAAAGATCAATTTTGATGATATATTTCTTTTCTTTTTTTTTAAGATTTACTTAGCTGTCTGTAGCTGTCTTCATGTACACCAGAAGAGGGCATCAGGTCCCCTTACAGATGGTTGTGAGCCACCATGTGGTTGCTGGGATTTGAACTCAGGACCTCTAGAAGAGCAGTCAGTGCTCTCAACCATTGAGCCATCTCTCCAGCCCAATGATATATTTCTAAAAGGGTTCATATCACAGACTGATAACACCATTTAAAAAAAAAAAAAAAAAAAAAAAACAGCCATTACAGCTTCAAAAAGCCATACAGACTAGGTTTTATACAAAAAATGCCAAATTGTTCACTCTGAAAACTGACTTTCCAAGCTGTCCTTTAAACCTAACCACCTATCTCTTTAAATTTAAACTTGCTCATCTTAAAAACTCACTGGAGACAAGTGCTTCATAAACAGTCAGCAAACTGCAACCCCAGAATTCAAAATCAGACTGTTAAGGATACCAGACAGTAAGCATCTGTGCTTTTCTTTTATGTGCAAGGGTGTTTTGCCTGTACTTATGTCTGTGCACTTTACTATAACCAGTCAACCCTGCACAAACCCCTAGGAACAGTCACACAATAACAGCCTGACAATATTGTTTCTCCATTCCAAATTACAAACCGCCACTACAGATAACTAATTCACATTTAAGGTCAAGATCCTCTGTTCTAAACTGTAAATCCTAAAAACTACCCTTTTTCAGGCAGAAAACACTTGTTCTTTTTCAGATAAGATCCTACTAGTCAAATATTTATATGTTTTCAACAGGTTAAGATGAATGCAGAGATCTTTAAACACAGGTTCATATAATTGAGTGCAGAGAGAATTTAGTAGCACATTAAAGAAAATATTACTCTAACTCACTTTCTTCAACAGACTTGTCTCTTCAACTGGCTGGCCTGGTAATGCATATTCCCTTAATGAGGTTACTGGCCTTAAACTAGAACTAGAAAATAACAAAAAGTTAATGCCAAATAAGCCAAGTAACTCAGATTCTAAGCGCTGCAGCCCCTGAAGTGGATGTGGTGATACACCCCTTTACCCAAACACTCTGAGGGCAGAGGCACCCCTGTAAATTCAGGAACAGCTTGGAGCATGCTGATTCTGGCTATGCAGAAAAAGCATGTCTCAAAATTAAACTCTTAGTAAGTATTGCACATTTAAAGAAAAGCAGCAGGGCCAGCAAGATAGCTCAGCAGGTAGAAAAATACTATCAAACCAGAGGACTGGGTTTAATAACCACAAGACTAAAAGCCAACTCCCACAGACTGTCCTCCAACATCCAAAGTACACATATACAGACACACACACATAAAATTACAGAAATAAAACAGGGGACTAGACAGATGGCTGTGAACTGAAAGCACTTGCTGCTCTTGAAGAGGACACAGGGGGTTGGGGATTTAGCTCAGTGGTAGAGCACTTGCCTAGGAAGCGCAAGGCCCACAAGGCCCTGGGTTCGGTCCCCAGTTCCGAGGAAAAAAAAAAAAAAGAAGAGGACACAGGTTTGGTTCCCAGCAACTCAGAACTGTTTATAACTCCTTATAACTCCAGTCCAGGGAATCATAAATGCATTCTGGCCTCCGAGGGCCACACATTTGGTGTACGGACATACATGTAGTCAAAACACTCATACCCATTAAAAACAGGTAAAATGTTTTAAAGAATAGTGCACAAATTTCCATGGTTTCATCTTAGTGCCACTATAATAGTTAATAGAGTATTAATCAAAATACAAAAGGTCCAGGTATGGCAGCTGACACCTATAGTATCAGTGCTTAGGAAACTGAGGCAGGAGGATCATGAATTTGAGCCCACTCTTGCCTGGACAACACAGCAAGACCTGTCTTCAAGGAGAGAGAGAGAAATACAAAAACAGACTACTGGCAACTATTCTGGTACTATACTATTATTCTATGCACCGAGTCAAGAAAAAAGCAGGCCAGGCCTATCAGTGTACACATATAAGCCCTACCCTCGGCAAGTACAAGTTGAACAACCAAAAGCCCAAGGAACTCAAGGTCACTCCTGGCTACACAGTTCAATACCCGGGTAACAACGTGGCAAACTCAAAGTTGTCGTATGCCCCACACGCACACCATAACAAGTGTGCTCAATAAAATATGCACAATACAGAGCAAGAAATTAACATTAAGTTTAAAGCCTCAGGTTTGCTCAAAAGTTGCTCAATTCTCCCCCACTGCTACCACACAAGGAGAAACCAAATACTACAGGCAATCTCCTCGCTATCAACCCCTCCGCTTTTCTCATATCCATTCTCACTTTCTCAGAAGCCAATATTTTTTTGAGATGGTGTCTGTGTAGCAATAGAATTTACTCTGTAGACCAAGCTAGGCTAGTCTCAAAGTCAGATATCTGCCTGCCTCTGCCTTAAGAGTGGTGGGATTCGGGCTGGAGGGATGGCTCAGCGGTTAAGAGCACTGACTGCTCTTCCAGAGGTCCTGAGTTCAAATCCCAGCAACCACATGGTGGCTCACAACCATCTGTAATGAGATCTGATGCCCTCTTCTGGTGTGTCTGAGGACAGTTACAGTGTACTTATATATAATAAATAAATCTTTAATAAAAAAAAAAGAGAGTGGTGGGATTCAGGGGTTGGGGATTTAGCTCAGTGGTAGAGCGCTTGCCTAGGAAGAGCTTGCCTAGGAAGCACAAGGCCCTGGGTTCGGTCCCCAGCTCCGAAAAAAAGAACCAAAAAAAAAAAAAAGTGGTGGGATTCAAGACAGGCTGTCAAACACACTTCTAAAAGCTGGATCACTTTCCACTGCACCAACATGAGAAATCTTAACCATTCCAAGCTTTGCCTCAAGATGAGCCACCATTCTCAATCTGTCAAAACACTGCTTGCCTCAGGTCTTCCCATTTGCTCAAATCACTCCTCCTTCAAACCCACCATGGCCTCCATGTAAACTCAGGCCTACCTTCCAGGTCACAAATGACATTTAGAAGCACCCTCCAACTCCAACCCACACCCAGTTATCATCACATTCTGTACTTTTCCACCTTGTTCTTCACCAGACAGTAATGGTATCTCGTGTTTAGCCTACGGCTTCTCCATGACCTTGCCCATGATGGCAAGCCTGAGTATTTTGTTGTTCATCACAGTACATCTCCAGTGCTTGACACACAGCCACAGTCACACTACATCATCTGCTAAAACGGAGATGGAAATGCCAAGATTTGGCTACTCCTCTGGTTCAAGTAAATCCCAAAGTGAAATGGAGTACACAAAAAGCTTCATCTGCCTTTACAGAATTCTGTCAAACTTGGCAGTGTTAGACTAAAAATGAGGTGCATCTGTCACAGCCAAACCACTGGGATCTACACCTTTACACTTTCACCTCAGAAGAAACCTACAACACAGTCTCTGCATACTTACAAGATTTAATCCATTCCTCCACAACCTGAAAAGACACAGCTTTCTGCTCCTTTTTAAGGCCAGAGTAGAAATCTGTTTATCAAGCGCATAGTGCGGAGTATTTAAATGAAGCCAGACACAGTGGTGCACACCTGTGTGCCAGCACTCCGAAGGCTGCAGTTCTTTAGTTCCTTCAAAGCCAGTCTAAGAGTGAGGTCTTGTCTCAAAAAAGAAACTATAGTAGGGTGTGGTGGTGCACACCTTTACTCCTAGCACTGTCCGCACTGAGTTTACAACCGCCAGACCTATGTAGATAGATCCTGCCCCCCACCCCACCAAAAAAACCCCAGTCAGGTGATGAAGGAAAATACATTGGAAAAATAAGTCAATGTGCAAAGTACACAATCACAGGATCTACTTAATGACCTATTCAGTCTTTATGCAAATTTAACTGCCATCAGAAAACAACTCCTAAAATTTCAAATGATGAAACTCCTGGCAAAACTGCCACAGCTGCCGTCTAAGAGAGGAACAGGTTAAGGCAATCTAAAGGAAGGAGAGGGGCGGTGTTTCCCAAGCCTCAGGCTTCTTCTGCCCGACTATGTTCAATTCTAAGCAGATGAGGACCAGCTCAGCCCATTGAAATTCCTTGGAAAGATGATCTTTACAGATAAAGTCAGGAACCAACAGAATCATTATCAAATATGAAATTAATACTAAAATACCTAGAAGCAAGATTTTTAACTTTTCAAAAAACAGTACCGTATACCTGTCAAAATACTAGCCAGAATACCTAGTTAAAAATGACAAATGGGGGGGGGGGCTGGAGAGATGGCTCAGCGGTTAAGAGCACTGACTGCTCTTCCAGAGGTCATGAGTTCAAATCCCAGCAACCACATGGTGGTTCACAACCATCTGTAATGAGATCTGATGCCCTCTTCTGGTGTGTCTTATGACAGCTACAGTGTACTTATATACGATAAATAAATTTAAAAAAAAAAACATGACAAATGGAAAAAGAGCTTGGCAATTGGAGGAGAGAGGGAGGGTGAAAATTGACTTTGATAATAGTACCAGAGCTTTGTGACTCCGAACTTGAAAACTGGGTAACAATAGCTTAGTTGGTAGATTGCTTTGTATGCTGGAAGCCCCGAATTCAATCCCCATCGTATAAAAACTGGGTGTTGTGAAGTACACCTGTACACTTGAGAGACGGGAGGTAGGATGGGTAAGACTCATTCTCAGACACAAAGTTACTTCAATACAGTCTGGGATACAGAAAAGCTGCCGTGGAAGGTTGGTTAAAAGCACGATATGAAAACAATGACCTGGGACTGTGAAACCAGAAACAAGAGAGCTTCTTCCAAAGTTTGATTAAAGAACTGGGTAGATGGGGTTGAGGATTTAGCTCAGCGGTAGAGCGCTTGCCTAGGGAGCCCAAGGACCTGGGTTCGGTCCCCAGCTCCGAAAAAAAAAGAAAAAAAAAAAAAAAAAGAATTGGGTAGATTAAAATCTTTTTTAAGACCGGGCTTTCTTTTCTGTGTAGCCCTGGCTGTCCTGGAATTGCTCTGTGAACCAGACTAGCCTCGAACTCACAGTAATCAGTCTGCCTCTGCCTACCAAGAGCCTGTGCCACCATCGCCGGACCAAAAAAAAAAAAAATAAATTTTAACACACCTGTAATCCCAGACACTGGGAGACAGAAGTAGAACAAAAATTTCAGGTCATCTTGGGCTACATATGGGGGAAAAACTACATATATTTAAAAGGTAAGACTCCCTTTTACTCCAGCAAGATCTGGGTGAGTCATCTTTTTTGCCGATTTGTCTACACCGATCCCATAACTTCATGTAAGTTCTAGAAGTCAAAGTGAGTCCTTGAGTCATGCATCAACAATTGTGGCAACCTTCCGGCTGGAATTCATTAGCATGAAAAACTAATGCTATGAAGGAGTAGGTGAGTAGCCTGGGTGAAGAACTACCCAACATAACTCAATATCCAAAAACGAATGGAGGGAGTTAAAACGCTATCAAGAAAAGCACCGGCTTTATTAAATCTCGTTATGTATCCTGGCCACCCCAATTGCGAGCTGCTGGGAAAAAGGGCCTGAGCCATGGGTACTCATTCTCCACATCTTCCGGGCGCCACCCCGCCCCCGCCCCCACTCACGTGGGACTCAGACCGCTTCCCAGTCCCGAGACCAAAATCTGCAAGTTAACTTTTATTAAATGTTCGTGTGCAGAGTTCGAACCTCTACTGGATTCAACTAGCTCAACAAGCCCTGCGCCTAGTTTCAGAGCTAACCTCCGACACTCCCCCCACCCCAAAAAAAGAGGTGAGAGCGGTCCATCCTACGGTCTCAGGCCCGCCTTCCCTTTCACTTCCTACTCGTGTCCTCCGCCGATCAGACTACCGGCTCAAAGCCTTCGTTTGGCCCGCGCGAAAAGCCTCGTGCCTGGCGCAGGCCCAGGCTCCGAAGCAGGTGGCAGCCGCGGGCGACCCGGCACTCGGCGGGGGTCTCCTGCGGACCCTCGACTGGAAAGCGAGGCGACCCCACCATCCAAACCCACACTTACGGCGTGCAGCGGTCGCTATACTCATTAGCGATCGTCTCGATGCCGCCGGCGCGGGCCACAGCGACATAGCAGCTCTGAAAGCCCAGGTCTATGCCCACCACCGACATGGCGCCGGCTACTGCTCGGGCTCGGGCCCAGGGCCGGCCGCCGACACTGCACACGGAACCCGACGGGGTTGGCGCGTGGAGAGGGCGCGCCGCGTGGGCTGATGGAGCACCGCGGCTGGGCGGGCGAAGCCGGACGACCGTCCACGAGGATGCTTGGGTCCTTGAAAAAGACGGGCCTCTACCGCTCAGGCCGGCTCCGGCTCCACGGCCGCAGAAGAGGCGCCGGTAGCGGGGGCGGAGAAGATCTCGAAGGCTCTCGTTGCGACAGGAGCAAGGCTGCAGCGCGAGAATTGCGCTGGAACGAAATATTCTCGCGAGATCCCAGCTCAGACGCTTTTCCTCCTGAGGCTCCTCCCGTTTGACAAAGTATTGCGTCACATCCTAGCACAGGAAACGGGAAAGGAAGTGGGCGGACGAAAGCTGTCCGACGCGAAGTTATCAACTGAGCCTGCGCGGAGAAGCCCCTACAGCGGCGCTGAACTGTAGTGCGCCTCCCATCCAGAAGTAAGGAGAGCGGGAGCGAGACAATACTTCAGAAAGCTGCATCGAGCCCACTTCCGCCGTCCTCGTCACCGCGGAGGAACTTCCGGCAGTGACTTCGCAAGCCCTCCGCAGTTTTTATAAGGGCCCACAGTGAACTGAGTTAATTCTGCAGTTGCTAAGAGTCCTCTGTTTCAGCTTGGTTCTACGTAAAACTCAGTGTTAAAAACAAACGCTATTAATAATAATAATAATAAAAAAAAAGAAATAAAATTAACTGAGTCAAAATGTATATAAGAAATACTCAAGTTAATAATAATAATAAAAAAAAGAAATAAAATTAACTGAGTCAAAATGTATATAAGAAATACTCAAGTTAATAATAATAATAAAAAAAAAAACAAACGCTAACGAAGAAAAGAGGAATCCACTCTTCAACCTAATTCACGTCCCTAGGTCAGAGGAGAGACCTTTCAGTCATAGATGTCCCTGAGCTGGACACAAGGGTCCAGATAACATGTTCCGTGGAGTGGAAGGTCTAAGACCCGTGTCAAGTTTACTTGATGCTAATACATATATTATTATATAGAGTAGATGGGGAGGTGGCAAAATCTCATGCAGTTTCCACGGATGACCTTGAAATTCTAAAGCACTTGTTTTTGTCCTTAGTGCTGGGATTACAGCCCTGCCCCCACGATATCTGCTTTAGGCTAAAATATCTGAAACTACAGTGACGCCCGATTGAGCCAGTTGCTGAGAGTTGGAGAGGAGGCCAGCTTCAAAGCATTTCTGATAATCTACCCACACAGATTACAGAAGGAAAATCCTGAGTCTCCCAGTTTCCAGCTGTTTTGTGGCTGGGGATATATAATACAGTGCTAGAATACTTGCAGGCTCAAGACCTCAGATTGGATCCCCAACACCTCAAAATTGTCAGAATTTTCAAATTTCGCTTATCTGTACCCTTTTTTTTAAAGGTGCCTAACAGTGTAAGCTTCAACACAATAAACTGTGCTGGAGAGATGGCCCACGGTTAATATTTGCTGTGAAACAATAAAGACTGGAGTTTGGGGGTTGGGGATTTAGCTCAGTGGTAGAGCGCTTGCCTAGCAAGTGCAAGGCCCTGGGTTCGGTCCCCAGCTCCGGAAAAAAAAAAAAAGAAAGACTGGAGTTTGAATCCCACCACCACACCTATAATCTAGACCCTAAGCAGAACAAAGACAAGAAGTTAACTGGAGGGGCTCCCTGACTACCAGCCTAGTCCAAAAACTAGAGCTACAGTTTCAGAGAGAGAGACCCTGCCTCCAAAACTTACATCAGGGTGCAACAGAGGATATCTTCTCTCCTCAAGCCTCTGTGCAGCGCATGGCCAGCCTCACATCATTTCCACACGGGTGCACAGGCACAAACCCTGGTTTATCCCTATCAGGAGGGAGCAAAAGGATTCTAGTAAAAGGTAATGAGTGAGGGTTAATAGCCTAAAGGGTTCAGCACCTGAGAAACTCCCTTCTGGTAGTCAGGAGCAAGAAGGCTCCAGACCAGGGATCAACATGGCTGAACTCCCGACAGAGATGCCAACATAGTAAGGACCCCACCAAGATGCATGAGCATGGGAAAGCAGAAAATAGGTCTGCAGAAAAATCTTCCCACCCAAAAGTTCCCTTTGCTGCCCTACAAAATCCCAAATCCCCCGAGCCCTGACACAGTCTCCTCTCCCGGGGAGGAAAATCTGTCCTTAGTTATTTTGATTAAGATATGATTCTGATCTAGTAAGGGGTTAGTCTTCCCTTTTATTTCCACGTCACCTCAATCAATCCTGGCCTAACACTGAGAGTCATAAAATGGTGGCAATGAGGAAGGCTTTCTACCAAAGAAAAAGGCCAAGGTAGAGGAAAAAACTAGCAATACATTATCTAGTGTGGTTTCAACAGTACGGGTGGTTTGTTTTTTTTGTTTTTTGTTTTTTTTCCAATTGTGTTTTTCAGTCTCTCTGTGTGCCGTGGTCCTCATGTATATATCAGAGGATGACTGTGGGTTCCAGGGACTGAACTCAGGCATGAGGCTCAGTGGCACCTGCAGAGTCTTCTGACCAACCGTTACAGCGCATGGCCCATAGTAAGTTTGGTATTGCTAGAGGACAGATCCAGTAAGAGCAATCACCCAAAAAGCTAACGTCAAGCAAGCAAAGCCCTTTCCCATTTCTTGGAAGGAGGAGTCTCTCTGAATCTATTCCTGCCCCTGGAGGCTTTTCATTCTCTAGTAGACAAAATGGTACCACCTTTAAATTTGCCAATTACCAGATGGTTCTCACATTTGAACTAAAGACAATAACCAGATGCTACAACTGGACAGGGTAATAGGGTTTTATAAATGGATACAAGAAAAGCCTTTAAAAACTAAATGAGTCTTCTTCTTCGGGAAAACACCAAATGGCGGATGACGCGGGTGCAGCGGGAGGGCCCAGAGGTCTCAGGGGCCCAGGATTAGGAGGCCGCGGCCGCTTCCCCGGAGGATTCGGCAGCGGTCTTAGGGGGGTCGCGGTCGTGGCCCTGGCCCTGGCCGTGGTCGAGGCCGCGGGGCTCGTGGAGGTAAAGCTGAAGACAAGGAGTGGATCCCATTCACCAAGCTGGGCCGCCTGGTTAAGGACATGAAGATCAAGTCCTCAGAGGAGATCTACCTGTTCTCCCTGCCCGTTAAGGAGTCTGAGATTGTTGACTTTTTCCTGGGTGCATCCCTAAAGGATGAGGTTCTGAAAACCATGCCAGTGCAGAAGCAGACTCGGGCTGGCCAGCGGACCAGGTTCAAGGCTTTTGTCGCTATTGGGGACTAAAATGGCCACGTTGGTCTTGGTGTTAAGTGCTCCAAGGAGGTAGCCACTGCCATCCAAGGGGGCCATCATCATGGCCAAGCTTTCGATCGTCCCAGTGCGGAGAGGCTACTGGGGGAACAAGATTGGCAAACCCCACACTGTGCCATGCAGGTTGACGGGCCGCTGTGGCTCTGTGCTGGTGCGTCTCTTCTCTGCCCCCAGAGGCACTAGCATTGTCTCTGCTCCTGTGCCCAAGAAACTACTGATGAGGGCCGGTATAGATGACTGCTACACTTCAGCCAGGGGCTGCACTGCCACCCTGGGCAACTTTGCCAAGGCCACCTTTGACGCTATCTCCAAGATCTACAGCCACCTGACCCCTGACCTCTGGAAAGAGACTGTGTTCATCAAGTCTCCTTATCAGGAATTCACTGACCATCTGTGAAAACCCACACCAGAGTCTCTGTTCAGAGGACCCAGGCTCCAGCTGTGGCTACCACATAAGGGTTTTTATACAAGAAAAATAAATGAATTAAGTCTGAAAAAAAAATAAAAAAATAAATGAGTGAGCTAGGGAGAGTGGCCCCCTCCTGTAATACCAGCAGTTACAAGGCTGAGGCAATAGGAGGAGATCAAGACTAACCTCAGCTACATAGTTAATTGACAGCCTGGACTACATGAGACCTTGGGGAGAAAGAGCAGCACATCCAAAAGCCAAAAGGAGCAGGGCATAGGTGTAGATGCCTGTCATCCCACACTCAATAGGAAGAGGCCGACGGACCAGGCCAGCTCCAGAATAACAGGATGAATTCAAGGCCAACTTGGATGACAGAAAACTATAGCCATAAATAAGTAAATAAGTATAAAAATAATCTGAATGTCTAATAATGACTGAGTGGGGGTTTTTGTTGTTGTTTAGTAAGTATTGGGAGTTGACCAAAGGGCTTTTCACAGTAAATTAATTTTTTGACTGAAACATGTGTGTATATACATATGTGTATATATATGTGTATATCTGTGTATGTAAATATATGTATACAAACATGTGTAAATATGTGTATTTTTTTTAAAACATACTTTTTTTTTAAAGATTTACTTACTTATTAGATATGAGTACACTGTAGCTGTCTTCAGACACACCAGAAGAGGGCATCAGATCTCATTACAGATGGTTGTGAGCCACCATGTGGTTGCTGGGATTTGAACTCAGGACCTCTGGAAGAGCAGTCAGTGCTCTTAACCGCTGAGCCATCTCTCCAGCCATACAGTGTACTTATAAATAAATAAATAAATAAATAAATAAATAAATAAATAAATAAATAAATCTTTAAAAAAAAAAAAAAAGCACTGACTGCTTTTCCAGAGGTCCTGAGTTCAATTCCCAGCAACCACATGGTGGCTCACAACCATTTGTGATGTGGTCCTGGCACCCTCTTGTGGCACACAAGCATATATGCAGGCAAAACACTATACATAATAAATAAAATTTAAAAAAAAATAAATGAAACTAAGTCAGGTGTGATAGCACACAGATCTTTTATCCCAGCACTCAAGTACAGAGTCAGATAGATAGGTCTCTGAGAATTCAAGTCCAGCTAGGTCTACATAGCGAGACCCTGTGCCAAAACAAACAAAAAAAGAATGAATGAAACTAATACAAGCAACACATACATGGATGAGCATTGAAACATGACAAAGGAAAGAAGCCGAACTCCACTGGGGGAATTGTGCATGACTCCAATCTGTAACAAACCCAGAATGGCCTAATGGGATACTTACTGATTGCAACAGGCCTGTGAGTAGAGAACCTGGAGAATTACTGTGTCAGAACAGTTTCCCTTATGATGAAAATTCAGTAATGTTGGCGCAACCTTGTGAATATATTTGGTATAGTGGTGTGAAAATTTAAGACAGGGTCACTGGTAGCCCAGGTTGGGGATTTTCGGGGAGGGGGGTTGTTTTGGTTTTGAGTTTGGTTTTCCTGTTTAACAGAGCCCTGACTGTCCCAGAACTCACTCTGTAGACCAGGCTGGCCTCAAACTCAAGAGATCCACCTGCTTCTGTCTCCCTAGTGCTAGGATTAAAGTCATGTGCTACCACCCAGCTAAAATGGTAAATCGTATGTTACACATTTTTTTTCTTAATTTTTCTCAGTTTTTACTTTATGTATATGAGTGTTTGCATTTATGTCTGTGTACTGTGTGTATGCTGGTGCCCACGGAGGTCAGAAGATGGTTTCCAAGAAACTGAAGTTGGGGGTTGGGGATTTAGCTCAGTGGTAGAGCGCTTGCCTAGCAAGTGCAAGGCCCTGGGTTCTGTCCCCAGCTCAGAAAAAAAAAAAAAAAGAAACTGAAGTTGGGGATACTTGTAAGCTACCATGTGGGTAGGCTCTGGCAATCAAACCCAGGTCTACAAGAATTCTTAACAGCAGAGCAATCTCTCCAGACCCTACAGTTTTTTCAATTTATTTGGCATGTATGAGTGTTTTACCTGCACATACCTATGTGCAGTTGTGCCTGCAGAGACCAAAAGAGGGTATCAGATTTCCACAACTGGAGTTAGAGAGGATTGTGAGTTGCCTTATCCTGCTGAAAATCAAACCACCATCCTCCGGAAGAGTGGCCAGTGTTTTGTTGTTTGTTTTGGTTTTTGTTTTTTTTTTTTTTTTTTTTTTTTTTTTTTTGGAGCTGGGGACCGAACCCAGGGCCTTGCACTCTACCACTGAGCTAAATCCCCAACCCCTTGGCCAGTGTTTTTAACCACTTTCCAACCACGCTAGATACTTTGTATCACAATTTCCAGAGGAGGAAGTCACTGTGGATGCTATGTATCCATTCATCCAGCTATCTGAAAAGCTAAGCAGTCATGGCCAACACTCATAATTCTGAAACTTAGAAAGAGAAAGCAGCAGGATCAGAACTTCAAAATCAATCTCAGCCACGCCAGAAACTCAAGGTCAGCCTGGTCAACAGAGAATCTGTCTTGATTTTGTTGTTTGTTTGTATATTGTCTACTCGGGGGAGCAGGATTGTAATGGGAAAGCCTGGCTGACTTGGAAGTCCCAATGTAGACCAGGCTGGGCCTGAACTCACAGATCTGTGTGTCTCTGCCCCACAAGTGCTGGGTTCATAGGCAGATTGGCAGACACCGCCATTCCTGTGAGACCTTGTAAAAACAAATAAAAAAGATCCTTTGGGCCCAAGAGTTCTGTGCTAGCTAGGTTAACACAGCAAAAAACACCTCAAAAAATAAAATTGGCTAACCTTTTTTAAGGTTAGCAATGATCGTCCTTCCTCTGATGTTTGTCCTGGCTGTAAGAGGAGATGCAGAGGCCCTACGACTGTATTGGTTTGACTTGTGACAGAGACCTGTCTCATCTGAGTTATCAAGTGCTGGGCAGAGTCCAGGCTGCCTAGCCCAAAGTGACCCAACAACCTGAAAGATTTACTGATTTCTCCTGGTAGCAGAGATGTTTAATTCCAGCCCTTGGGAGGCAGAGGCAAGAAGATCTTTGTGATTTCAAGGCCAGCCTGGTCTACAGGGTAAGTTCCAGTCCAATTAATCAAATCTATGGAGTACGACCCTTGTTTAAATTAAAGAAGAGGAGAAGAAGCTGAGACTCTCTATCTGCCTTCTCTTGGAAGCCTTCTTCCAACCTTTGGCTAAACACTAAAAAATTGTAAAAATAAAATAAAAAAAAATATATATATATATATATCTCACAGCTTTGTACCCAACATGCCCTGTTGGCCCTACTACTATTTTCCATTCAGAATGTCACAGCCCAAGCTGGACATAGTGGTGCACATCTTTAATCCCAGCACTCAGGAAAAACTCTGTGAGTTCGAGGCATCCAGGTCTACAAATTGAGGACAGCCAGGGCTTAAAAAAAAAACAAAACAGAACAAAAAAGCCCACAGCCCTATCTTTTTAACAATTTGTCTTTCTCAACTAAAATATATCAGTCTAAAAATAGTTCCCTGGATCATCAAACTTATAGCTCAAGAGGCTATTCTGGGATATTTAAATACACAAAGTCAAAAGGGTTATTTGAGAATTGCAAAGAATCTGAATGGCAGGGTTCCCAGAGTCTCAACGGCACAGCACAGCCGTGGAGTTTCCAGGACATGTGGTGCTGGGGGTTCTGTGTGGTGCTGAGGGCTCTGTGTGGTGTCGATGGTGGGGGGGTGGCCTCTGTGTGGTGCAAACTCAGCTCAGCGCACAGGTTCTCATCCAGCAAGCATCCTGAACATTTTAGAAACAGGAAGTTATCTGGTGTTTTTCTCTGGTACAGCTTAGTTCTGGCTAAACTTAGTTCTAAGCAATCAAAAACAGTGTTCGTTTTATTTTTAAATACATCATCAGATACCCACCGAGAGACTAAAAGTCCTCAGTCAGTTGAGAACTCATAATCCCCACCCACGGAGTGGTCACTGGAATCCTTGGCCTCCTGCCAATCACTAGTGTCCTGAGGAAGCTCCATGCTTGAGTAATGCTATCCGTCTGGCCTCCCCCACCTCAGGGAGACTGGAACAATGGGCCTCAGTCAAAGCAGCTCCCTGTTCTTAAATTCCAGAACCCCAAGCTGAATGCGGTAGCCCACACCTGTAACCCAGCACTTTGAGAGGCTAAGAAAGAGAGGGAATCTGAGGGCAACCCAGGCTCCATGGTAAATTCCAGTCCAGTCAGGCACATACAAGAAGATTCTGTCTAAACAACAAAGACAGAGCCGGCTGAGAAAAGGTGGCTGAGCAGAGTTTGGTCCCCTGTTGTTTTCTCTGCAGCAGTTTCTCGCTATGCTTTTCTGATATAAACACTGGGCGGGGATATGGTTCAGTTGCTACAGTGCTTGCCAAGCATGCACAAAGCCCTGAGCCCTATACCCAAGCACGACATAAACTGACCTGGTGTTGCATTCATAAGCTTACCACAGGGACATCCTCCACTACAGAGCTTGAGGCGAACCTGTGTTACATAAAACACACCACCAACAACAATAACAACAAACCCTACGGTTCCATTCCATCCCATACCGGTGAAATCCTCGGGTCATTGCTCAACTCACACTGTCTACTTCCTCAGCAGCACTATGTATCACTGAGTTCTTCCCCAAAGCCACTCACGCTTGCCCTTATTCAGGAAGCCTCTCCTATACATCTGCTCTGAAGTGTCATTAGGTGCCTCAGTCCTTTGCCTCTTCGTGATCCTAAAATGCTAGGTGAACTTTGCACAGACTTCTACAGGCCTTATAAGCTGATAGGATCCAATTTAACGCTAAGCCCTTTGATCACCAATAATTTTCCTGGCGTGACTCATAGTCTCTTTATCCATCCTCGCCTCAACCAGCCCCAGGCTGGGCCTCCTTCCATCTCCAGCAGCTGACATTCCAACTCTACGCCTGAGTCCTGTCCGTCGGCCTTGTCGGCTGACAGCAGAAGTTGTCCACTCCACCTCCCCCCAACCCCAGCAGCAGTCACTCTCTAATTTCCGCAATTGAAAGTTTCTGGGCCATTTTTAATTTTGATGTTCAGACTAATCAGTACTCAGCATATCCTGGGCAGGTTTCCATCTGGCCAAACCACAGTCCTCTTATCTCAGGAGGCGACACTCTTTGGTTTTTGATTAAGTAACAGTGATTTTTAAGGCCTTGTGACCCTTATAATAGATTGACTCCCAGAATTCCTCACCAAGTGTAAGCGAGGGGCCTAGGGTGTTGTTCAGTGATAGAACATTTACCCAGCATGTAGGAGGACCCAGGTCTAATCAGAAAGAGAGAGACACAGAGAGAGACACACACACACACACACACAGAAAGAGAGAGAGAGAGAGAGAGAGAGAGAGAGAGAGAGAGAGAGAGAGAGAGCCTGTAATCTGATACAGAATCAGAGCTGTGGACTAGCAGCAAGTTCATGTGGCTCTCTGCCCAGACATTGCTTCACAACCAAAGGGCGACCATTTATTTTCTTGTTGTCATCTAGTTAACGTGCAAATGCAGTGTGAGTTCAAACTCTAAATATATCCCAGATGCTTACAGTTTGACACTTGGATAGCAGCAATGCACACCCTAACTTGGTCTCTAAGGAATGGCACAGAAATCCAGTTGTAGCGAAAGGCGGAGGCTGAAACACCCAGCGTGGGATGAGGAGCTGAGCTCCGTGGGAGCATCAGGAGTCTTCCTTCAAAGGCAACGCCTCAAACAAAAACCTAACAGCATCCAAAGACAGCTTCCACCTCAGAGAGACTGCAAAGTGAAAAGCGCAAGAGCACCTGTGTTCTTGAAATAAGTAAACTCAAGAACTATTTAGCAAAGAACAGAGTAGTAGAGTCGTTTTTCTTCAGAAACAGGTAACTGACACTGGATGTGGAAGCATCGACCTGGGATCCCAGAATTTGGGACTGTGGAGGCTGGAGGATGGGAAGTTCAAGATCATCCCCAGCTTTATAGCAAGTTCAAAAGCCAGCCAGTAAACCACACACAACACACACACACACACACACACACACACACACACACACACACACACACACAGAGAGAGAGAGAGAGAGAGAGAGAGAGAGAGAGAATTGTCTTTTAGAAATATTGTGTAGTCCATTAAACATGGATATTTATTTATGCCATTTCTGTCCATGTCAAAAGTTTGTTTATTTGGGAGCAGGGGAAGGCTGGAGGGATGGCTCCGTGGTGAAGAGCACTTGCTGCTCTTCCAGACAACCTGAGTCCAGTTTCTATGCATTTCCCCCCCACACACACTTTGATTACAAGCATATGTAACTACACTTCCAAGAGGTTCAGCAACTCTCTTTTGGTCTCCATGGGCTCCTGTGTACATGGGCCACACACACATAGACATACACACAAATAAAACATTTTAAGTACCTATTTTTTTTTTAATCCTGAAAGTGTCATAGTTCAGTTGTCAACTTGACAAAAAAAAAACCAAGAGTCACTTGGGACAAAGGAACCCCAAGAGAATAATTGCTCAGATCAGATTAGGTAGGCTGTGACATTTTCTTAAGAGCTGATTGAGGTAGAAGGGGGCCCAGCTTAGCGTAGGTGATTCCATGGCTGGGCATATGGGAGGAAGATGCTTTCTATACATGATGTCGACACTAGAACACATCCAGAGGAAGGCTTTACCAATTCTGGAGCCTGACCCAGAGAAGACGTTGCTAACTAACAATGGGTCTGAGGCACTGGGACCTTTAACAGAGCCATATCCATGTCAATATGCATTCACTGAGGACAGTGATGGCTCCGGGTAAAGGTACTTGACACCTAGCTTGAAGAATTTTGAGACCTACATGATGGAAAGAGAAAACTAACTCCAACAAGCTGTCCTTTCACTGCCCTGCATTCCTATGTGTGCACATGCACTCATGCACAGACACACACACACACACACACACGAGTGCATACACATATTTAAAAATGCAAAAGTAATTTTTCTCGGAGTAATTACTGGAGTCATCCAGTTCACCCAAGGGAGTAGGTAGACAGACCTTAAACATTTGCTCCAGCATCAAGACTCCATATGGGGTTTGGGGATTTAGCTCAGTGGTAGAGCGCTTGCCTAGCAAGCGCAAGGCCCTGGGTTCGGTCCCCAGCTCTGGAAAAAAAAAAAAAAAAAAGAACCAAAAAAAAAGACTCCATATACCCTGTGCTCACTAAGAGTGGATCCCCAACTTCGAATAAAGAAGTAGAGGAATTCCAGGCTGTTTGTTTCTATAACAAGGTTGTTTTTGTCAGGGTTACTACCACTGTGGTAAAAAAGCAAACCTTCACGGGTATGTCGCCCTGGCTGTCCCGAGTTTTGAGATGTAGACCAGACAGGCCTCGAACTGTCAGAGACATGCCTACCTCTGTCTCTGAGTGCTAGGATAAAAGGGGTACGCCTTCATGCCCGGCTTAGCCTGCTTTCTTACAGAACCCAGACTAACCAGCCCAAAGGTGGCCCCACCCAAGTTAACCACTAAATAAATTGCTCCGCAGGCTTGCCTACAGCCCAATCTCATGGAGACAAAAGCCTCACTTCTAAGGCCTCACTGGGTTGCAGTTTTCTATGTACCTCAGGCTTAGAGCTTGTAATAATGGGATTACAGATGTGCACTGCCCACACCCAGCCTTCCGTTCTAATAGTCTCTCTTTAATGAATAGTGATCATAAGGAGGGTAGAAGAAAACCTTTGAGAGAAGGTTGTCTCCTATCCCTTGGGTTCTGGGGATCAAACAAAAGTCATTAAGGTGGGCAGCCAGAGCCATCTCACCAGCTCTCTTTATGTAATACTTTCTATGCAGCCCAGGCTGACTACAAACTCCCCATCTCCTGCAAAACCTAATGGACGTTAGGATTAGAGCTATAGATCACCGATGCAACCAATCAGAAGCTTTGGGATCGATTGCTTGTTTTGTTTCAAGGCTGGGTTACTCTGTGTAGTCCTGACTGTCACAGAGCTCATTCTGTAGACCAGGCTGGCCTTGAATTTACAGAGATCCACCTGTGTCAGCCTCCAGAGTACTGGGGTTAAAGCATCACGCTGGCTAATGGTTTCTTTACAAATAAACTTGCACCACCATCACCACCACACACACTTGTGTTCCTTCTCTTTCCCCAACCCCACCCCCTGCCACGGCCCCCTTTCTCCTCATCCTGTGCATTGGTGTCTCCTTGTCTCTAAATGTGCAGGACCAGCTCTAAATAAGCATGGAAATTGAAGACCTGTGGTTTTTGTTTTCCTGGAAGAGGGTCTCACTCTGTTGCTGCTCTGAATGGCCTGGAACTTGATATATCAAATGCAAAAAATGTAAATCTTTGCCCCACCCCCAGAACAAGTGAGTTCCAGTGAGAGAGTCTGACTCATCAGCTTAGATGAGTCCAGTGTAACTGGGGGTACGGGGTGAGCTACACGCAGTTATGTCATCAAAAGCTAGAAAAAAGGGGTTGGGGATTTAGTTCAGTGGTAGAGCGCTTACCTAGCAAGCGCAAGGCCCTGGGTTCAGTCCTCAGCTCTGGGGGGGGAAAAAAAGCTAGAAAAAAAAATCCCAAAATGTGTGACAGTTACTTTAAGAAGAGAAAGGGTGTGAGCAAGTTTCCAGCTAGCTAAGGAATCTAGGCAGGCCTGGGCAGGCTTTGAAATAAGCCTGGCATAGGATGGAAACTTTCCTAAGGTCCCAGGGAGTGTCAGAGGTGACGAGTACAGGATGAGTTCAGGCTGAGGCACAGGAAGGAATAGAGAAGACTTCATCCGAGAGGAAGGAAAGAAGGACATTGAGACTCAGAAGCAGGGAGTAGGGGATGGCCTCTGCCTTGAGACAACCTTTCTCTACAGCCTACAAATAGAAACCATGAGGTGCTAGGATTTGTGAGAACAGCAAAGTAGGATCTAGCTTCATATCTGGATGAGACATAGGACAGAAACCGACGCCTAGGGGAATCGGTCAATGGAAATCCTGGGGTGAGGGTGGGGCAGACGCCTAAGCTCAGTCACTGCCAACAAAACTAGGTTTTTCTGTTGACAAGGGTTTCCAGTTTTCATGCTTCTCTCTTCCTCCCTCCCTCTCCCCCCACTCCCACCCTCCCCCTACAGGTTCTGACATAGTCCAGGCTGGCCTTAAACTCAAAACCAACAACAGCCTTGAACTGATGATTGTTCTACCTCTCCCCTCTAAATTCTGGGTCACGGTCCTATGCTACCGAGCTCAGAAAAAGAAGAAGAGGAAGAAGAGGAGGAGGAGAAAGATTTGCTTTGTAATGTTTTAAAATAATAAATGAAAAAACGAACCTCAGCGGTTTAAAAAAAAAAAACAAGAACTAGGTATGGTGGCAAATCTTCAGCTATGTGCTGAATTTAGGGCTAGCCTAGAATACATAATGTCCTGTCTCAAAAATAATAACAACAACAACAACAACAACAACAAAGCCAGGGCTTAATTTTAAGGTTCATTTCTGGAATCCCAACACTTCAGGCAGAAATATTGCCCAGCTCAAGGCCAACCAGAACTACTACATTCTATGCCCGTTTCAGAATAAATTATTCCTCTCTTGGAACCCCTTCTGCTCTGGGAATCCCTTCTCACTTTTTCTTAATTCATCTATGTTCTCTCTGCTCAAAATTAATTAGCTCATTAACTATAAATCTTCAAAGTAGACAAAAGAGGGACTGGAGAGTTGAGTCAGCACTTAAGAGCACTGCTACTCTTCCAAAGGACCAGGGCTCCATCCCAAGCACCTGAATAATGGCTGACAACTGTCTCAGTCCCAGAGAACCCGACAACTTTTGCTGGTCTCTACAAGCATCGTGCACAAGCATACATTAAGGCAAAATACCCATATACATAAAAAGAATCTAAATGAATGAAAAAATAAAACCAAAAAAGGAAGCAATAAAATAATTGATAAAAATTAAAAACAAGCATGATCACCATGCGTGGCAGAATTTGTCTTTAATCCCAGCACCCCAGAGATGGAAGTAGTCAGACCGCTATGTTTGAGAAGTTAGCCTGGTCTATGTTAGTGAGTTCCGGGACACCCAAGGATAGGTAGAGAGAGGCTGTCTGGAAAAACCAAACACAAAACCAAGTATAATGATGGCTCATAACTGTAACCCTAGCATTTGAGAGTGGGAGGCAAAGAGGTCCATGAGTTCAAGGACAACCTAGTCTAGATATGAGTACCAGGCCAACCAGGGTTGCATAGTGAGGCCCTGGTCTGAAAACACACACACACACACACACACACACACACACACACACACACACACACACACACACAGACATACACACTCACTCGTAGCATTTGACAGGAAAGGCCTCCAGCTTATTGCAAACACAAGCTCTTCCTCATGATTAGGTCAGCCTGCCCTGGCGCCCTGTGTCAGACTAGACACAGACGCTCCAAATTTCCTTTCCTTGTCTCGTAAACTGTGTAAACCATTAGCTGAACTATTTGTCCTCTGAAACTGGCTAGACTTGAAGATAAATATTTCCTGTCTGGCTGACCGACTGAGACTCCCCCTGAGTACAAAACTGCTAAGTTGCTGAAAGCCACTAAAGAAAAAGAATGTGTTAGCTACCCCAGAGCCAGCTTTGAGGCTGCACTGATAAACTGCTCGATGAACCCCAGGCCTACCACATGCTAGACAAGAGCTCTACCACTGAGTCCTGTTAGAAGATCCTTGCTCATCTAGAGTTAGCAGAGCTTCAGAAATCTGTCTATAATGGAAGAGAACATGCATCTTCCCCTGAATTAATTTCTCAAAAAACAGTTAGGATAAAAAAAGATTTATTTGATTTGTGTGACTATTTTGCCTGTATAGCACATGCTTGCACAAGTCCAGTAGAGGGGGTTGAAAGACTTGGATATAGAGTTACAGGAGGTTTGTTGGCCACCACATGGATGCTGGGAACCAAAACCCAGGCCCTCTGCTGGTGTAGGATATACTCTTAAGCCATCTCTACAGCCTGAGGTTTTGTTTTGTTCTGTTTTGTTTTTTGTTGTTGTTGTTGTTTTGTTTTGTTTTTTAATCTGTCCCACCTGGGCACTGTGGTATACACTTTTAATCCCAGCACTTAGGAGGAGGCAGAGGCAGGCAGATCTCTGTGAAATTGAGGCTACACAGTGAGTTCCCAGACAGCCAGGCTATGGAGAGAGCGATCCTGTCTCAAAAACCAACCAAACCTTCACAGAGATGCAAATTAGAATTAAGTCATTAGCTCCTTGGGCTCACGGCTCACGTTGCCTCAGAGTGAGTGACCAGTGCAAAAACTGGGAATGAAACGTGGAACTTTCACATACACTTCAGTGAGCATCACATCCCTGGTTTGTCAAATCAAATGCCCGGATGAGGAAGACAGAGCTGGCTGCCCTTGCCATGAGGAGTCAGTAGAGGCTTCCCCCCGGCTTGACTGAGAAACCTTTGCTGCACGGCGTCAGCTCTCTGTCCTTGTCATTTCACACGCAGACATTTTGCAGACAGGTCCTCCCCCAGCATGGAGTGTGTCTCCTTGGGTTTGTTGGACAGCATTTTTCTCCTGACATGTTTCTACACTTTCCTGCACTTCAGTGACCTGTTATTTATGGAACCTCATGCCTTGCTACCGGACAAATGACAGTTAAGGCAAGCCTGGCCTACCAACTTAAACCCTGTTTCCAAAAGAAAAAACAATGGCGCATACCTTTAATCTCCGTACTCAGGAGTCAGACACAGGCAGGTATCTGTGAGTTCAAGGCTACTCTGGTCCATGCAGAGGGTTCTGGGCTAGCTAGAGCTACTTTTCCTTTTTTTTTTTTTTTCATTAAAAAAAATTAAATAAAAAACAAAAAACCTGGGCTGGACACACAGCTCATTGGGTCAAATGCAAGTCCAGCATGTAAGAAGCTCTGAGTTCAATCCTTAAGCACCAAACGAATTTAAAATCATTGTTGATAAAAGTAATTGTGGAGTAATCGTGGAGGCAGGAGATTCAGAATTTCAAGGTTATTCTGTGCAGAGAATTGGAAACCAATCTGGACTATGTGTATCCTTGTCTCAAGAAACAAAAGAAAGAAGGGAGAATTAATTTATTTTAAGGAAGTTCTGATAATTAACAGTCAAAGGACAGGACAGCCAAGTTTAGGAAATCTGTTTCTTTCTGTTTCTTCAGGATGTCAAGTTCTTTATTACTGCCAACCAGCTCCCTTGCATAGTTATTTATTATCTATCTTGGTGGGTTTTGTGTTTTGAGACTGAGGATCAATTAGTTCCAGCTGGCCTCAGGCTCATTATGTAGTCAAGGATGACCATGGATTCTTTACAGACCTGTGCCTCCATCTTGGATCTGCAGACAGCCCATGCTGAACTCACGATCAGGAAGCATTGTGCTCACTCGATCTGTGAAATGTCTCACAGCAGAAGGCTGCGGTGTAATTTCAGGACTCTGAGGAGCATGAGCAGCTGCATCTGAAGATGAGAGACTTGGTTACAACCTTTTGTGTATTTATTGCTTCCAAGCCTCTCTTAGAAAGTAGAAAGCCCGGCATGGTGGTGCATGCCTTTAATCCAGCAGTCAGGAAGCAGTGACACACAGATTTCTGTGAGTTCCAGGCCAGGGGGAGATACAGAGTGAGACCCTGTCTCAAATAAAATAAGGAAGGAAGGAAAGAAAGTGGTTAAAGCAAGAACTCCAGGAGTTTCAGGTCCCATTCTGACCTTTTTTTTTTTTTTTTTTTTTTTTTTTTTTTTGGATTTATTTACTTGGGGTTGGGGATTTAGCTCAGTGGTAGAGCGCTTGCCTAGGAAGCGCAAGGCCCTGGGTTCAGTCCCCAGCTCCAAAAAAAAGAACCAAAAAAAAAAAAAAAGATTTATTTACTTAACGTTCATGAGCGTCCTGTTGCTGACACACCAGAAGAGGGCATTGGATCCAATTACAGATGGTTGTGAGTAACTATGTGGTTGCAGGAATTGAACTCATGACTTCTGGAAGAGCAGACCACTGAGCCATCTCTCCAGTCTCTCACTCTGACCTCTTAAGCCCAGAGAGCCTTATTCATATCCTAATGCCCAGGATATCTAGCCATATTCCTTTTGCCTGCCACTGCTTTAAAATTAATTAATTTAAAGTCCCAGTTAGGGTTTTTACTGCCCTAAGGGGACAAAAAGCAAGTTGGGGAAAAAGAGTTTACTCAGCTTATACTTCCACATTGCTGCTGTCCATCAGAGAAGGAAGTCAGGATGGGGACTCAAACAGGACAAAAACCTGGAGGCAGGAGCTGATGCAAAGGCCTTGGAGGGGTGCTGCTTACTGGCTTGCTCAGCTTGCTTTTTTTTTTTTTTTTTTTTTTTGAAATGTAATTTTCTATAAAACAAGGACTTTTCACAGGTCTTCCAACTCCTCTAGCCACTCTTAATCCAAGATAACAGTATCATTTATACCATCGTAACAAGACGTTTGCTACACTGCAGTATACTCCAAAATTTAAAGTAATGTGGACCTAAATAGCAAATTCTTTCTCTAGAAACTGCAGTTTTCTTGTTCCTTAAGGCAACTACTTCCTATCGTAATGTGCTATAATATGCAAAGTAACATTCTATATTCTATGAACGGAATTAACAGTTTCAAACTATAACCTCATCATTACTTCTTTTCTGCCAGCAAAGTCCTCAGGAATGCAGGGCTCGCCACTTGTCCAGAGGGCCACGTTCAGGGATGTACTTGACTCCACAGCCATCGGGGATGAGCCGCTTTGCCGCCACCTTGTCTTCAAATTCATCTGCGTTGAACTTGGTGAATCCCCACTTCTTGGAGATGTGGATCTTTTGGCGGCCGGGGAACTTGAACTTGGCTCTGCGTAGGGCTTCGATCACATGCTCCTTGTTCTGCAACTTGGTGCGGATGGACATGATGACCTGGCCGATGTGGACTCTCGCCACGGTACCTTGTGGTTTCCCGAAGGCACCTCGCATACCGGTCTGGAGCCTATCAGCGCCCGCGCAGGACAACATCTTGTTGATGCGGATGACGTGGAAGGGGTGCAGCCGCACTCGGATGTGGAAGCCGTCCTTGCCACAGCTCTTCACCATGTACTTGTTGGCACAGATGCGTGTGGCCTCCAGGGCCTCAAAAGAGAGCTGCTCGTACTCGTCGGACACCATGTGGCCACAGAGTGGAAACTCGTCCACCTTCGCCTTCTTCCGACCCAGGTCAAAGATGCGGATCTTCGCATCGGGGACCCCTCGGCAGAAACGGGACTTTGGGGAACCCAGGCCCTTGCGCTTCCTAGGCAAGCGCTCTACCACTGAGCTAAATCCCCTCAGCTTGCTTTCTTATAGAACCTAGGACAACCAGCTCAGGGATAGCACCACCCGCAATGGGCTGGGCCCTCTCTCAAGCAGAGCTTGAAGCCAGCTGGAACTAACTAAGACCCAGCCTCAAGAACATCCCTTACAGCTGGATCTCATGGGGACATTTTCTCAACTGAGGTTTCTTCCTCTATGATGATTCTAGCTTGTGTCAAGATGACATAAAACCAGCCAGTACAGTTAATTAAAATAAATTTTTATTTATTTGTATAAACAAATTTTATTTATATTATTTTACTTTATTTATTTAAGGTATTTATATTTTATTTATGTTAAGGACAGGTGTCACGGTGTGTTCGTGGAGGTCAGAGACCAATTTGTAGGAGTCAAATCTCTCCTTCCACCATATGGTTCAGGGGTCAAATTCAGGTCAGGCTTGTTGGTAGCAAGTGTCATTAGCCTGTAAGAATTCTCCCTAGCCTGTGGCCACTGCTCTTTACAAAACAAATGTTCAGCCTGCTCTAGTCTCCACTATTTAACCAGGTTAGTCAGCTTCTTGTCTGCTGCTATAAAAGGGCCCAAGTGATGTCACAGCAGATGTTTGATTTGGTCTTTTTTTTTTTTTTTTTTTTTTTTTTTACAGAGCTGGGGACCGCACCCAGGGCCTTGTGCTTGCTAGGCAAGCGCTCTACCACTGAGCTAAATCATCATGTCTAAACATTTAGCCTTGTTCTTCTGGACCAAACCTCTGGAAAACAGCTACATTGGGTTAGTCTTCCCCTGAAAATACACATAATTACTGTGTTTGAATATATGTGTGGCTAACCTCTAGGCTAAACTGTCTTGGAGGGCTTTTAGTTAATTTCCATAGTCTTTCCAAACTGTACCACCCAACTATTGCAACGAAACCATTTGCTTCCTCTTTCCTATTTACCTTACCTCATTCTGCCTCTTGCGCTCTCATACTTGTTCTAATGGAAATCCTTTTACAATTGGCTAAGAAGGACAGGCTAGATGATTCAGGGGACAAAGTGCTCTCAGCCAAGTTGGACAACCAAAGTTTAATCCCTGGGACCCACAGGGTGGAAGGAGAAAAATGTCGGCAGCAATTTGTATTCTGATATCCACACGAGTGGCAAAAGCACACTTGGGTTCACACACATACATGCACAATGGATAAATAAACATAGTTACTTTTTAGAAATTATCTAATAAGAGCAAGGTGCGGTGGCATATATCTATCCCAGCACTCAAGAAGCAGAGCAGGCCGACCTGTGTGATTTTGAGGCCAAACTGATCTACATAGTGAGTTCCAGGATAGCCAAGGATACATAACTAAATGATGTCTATTAAAAAAAGTCTTAATATTATTGTTAATATTAGTTGGGGTTTATATTGCTATGAAGAGGCACTATGACCACAGCAATTTTTATAAGTTTTTTTAAAGATGTATTTATTTATTCTACATAAATACACTGTAGCTGTCTTCAGATGCACCAGAAGAGGGCATCAGATCCCATTACAGATGGTTGTGAGCCACCATGTGGTTGCTGGGAATTGAACTCAGGACCTCTGGAAGAACAGTCAGTGCTCTCAACCACTGAGCCATCTCTCCAGCCCCACAGTCAGTGCTCTTAATCACTGAGTCATCGCTCCTGCCTGACCACAGCAATTCTTATAAAGGCAAACATTTTGTTGGGGCTGGCTTACAGTTTCAGAGGTTTAACTCATTATCCTCACTGTGGGAAACATGGTGGTATGCAGGCAGACATGGTGCTGGGGAAAGAAGTGGAGAGTTCTAAAAACTTGATCCACAAGCAACAGAAGGAGACTGCTGTGCTAGGCCTACCTTAAACAGTTGAGACTCTCAAAGCCTGCTGCCACAGTGACACATTTCCTCCAGCAAGGGCACACCTTCTAACAGTGCTACTCCCTATGGGCCAGCATTCGTATGCATGAATCTTTGGGGGCCATCCTTTTTCAAACAATCACAATTATTTTGTAAGAACCTTGAAATTTTTATTCTGGGGTGGGTGTGTGTGTGTGTGTGTGTGTGTGTGTGTGTGTGTTGCTAGGGAGATGAAGCCAGGGCTTTACGCATACTGGGTAAGAACTCTATCACTGAGCTACACCTCAAGGCCCCAAACTTTCACTCGAGAAATTCATCTGGAAGGGGGAAGGTTGCAAGAAGGGCAGATAAGAGGGGATGGGGAGATAAGCAGGCCTGAGATGCATGATGTGAAACCCACGAAGAAGCAATTAAAAGTTAAAAAAAAAAAACGAATGCCTAAAAGCAGTAAATGAGGTAGGGGGTGGGGGGGAGGAATAATGAAGAGTGATTTGGTTTTGTAGATATGAAAATAGACTTAAAATCAAAATAATGAGATGGTGACGAAGGCAGCAGAATTTCAAGGTCTTTAAAAAAAAAAAAAAAAAAAAGACTTTGTGTTAATGCAAGGTCTCAGGCTGGCCTCAAGTTTGCTATATAGCCCAGGTTGGCTTTGACCTTGTCCTCCTTTCTCTACATCCTGAATCCTGAGGTTAGAAACTTGGAATTAGACTAGTCTGAGCTAAGTTTCTGGCCAGCCTGGAAAATTAAAGATGTTATCTTCTTTCTGGCTGAGCGCTGCCAACATGGTGTTCAGGCGTTTCACGGAGGTTGGCCGGGTGGCCTATGTTTCCTTTAGGCCCCATGCTGGAAAGCTCATTGCAGGTGTAGAGGTTATTGATCAGAGCAGGGCTTTAGTGGATGGACCCTGCACTCAGGTGAGGAGACAGGCCATCCCTTTCAAATGCAGGCAGCTCACTGATTTCACCCTCAAGTTCCCACACAGTGCCCACCAGAGGTATGTACAAAAAGCTTGGGAGAAGCTTTTCTCCCATCTTCCATATCAATGCGAAACGGGCAGCCACAAGATGTACCAAGAAAATTGATGCCAGAGAATGGAAAGCCAAGGTGACAGATTTTGATCGGTTCAAAGTCATGAAGGCAAAGAAAATGAGGAACGGAATAATCAAGAAGGAAGTAAAGAAACTTCAAAGAGCTGCTATCCCGAAAGCGTCTCCCAAAAAAAGCAGCTGTCGCTAAGGCTGCCACTGAGGTGCAGTGGCAGCAGCTGCTGAAACTAAGGTCCCAGCCAAGAAGGCAAACAGGAGCAGGCAAGAAAGCGGCAGCCCAGAAGGCTGCTCCGTAGAAGGCTGCAGGTCAGAAGACCCCAACCCAGAAATCACCTGCTCCGAAGGCAGCTGGCAAGAAAGTATGAGGCTACACAAAGAATAAAGGTTCTTTTTGACTGAAAAAAAAAAAAAGATGTTATCTTTAAAAATAAAAAAAAAATAAGAAATAGGGGGCAGAGAGCTGGGTCAGTGGTTAAGAGCACACGTTGCTCCTGCAGAGGATGTGGGTTCAGTTCTCTGCACACCATCCACAATTCTGGTTGCAGGTAACCTACTGCCCTGGTCTGACCCCCTCAGCACCAGCCATGCGCATATGACACACAAGCACATACGTACACGCAGACAACACATCCATACACATCTAAAAGAGAGAGAGAGAGAGAGAGAGAGAGAGAGATCTAATAATACTAACAGTGAGACCAATACTGGTCCCATGAGAGCTGTGAATGTATCTTTTATTCACCAGATGTAATTGTCATCTCAGAGGTTTGCTACTGAATAAACCCATCCTTTCTAGTTCTTTCTGAACTCTGGCTGGTTGGTTCAGCCTAAACTCCTCTCTGAGCTGACGCATTAACCTGCTTCTCTCAGCTTCTGACAGAATCGCTCTACTTGGCCTCAAACTGACTCTGGCAATCTGTTCTAATCTTCTGGTCCCTCTCTCTCTCTCTGGCTCATTCTGTCTTCAGGCTGCAACCTGTCTCTGTAAAACTGTCCTGGTAAAACTGCTCGCTCCCTCTCTGTCTCCGTCTCTCCCGCTCATCTTGTCTCCGTCTCTGTTTCCCTCTCCCTACCCCTCCTGCTCTCAAGCCACTGATTCAACCAAACTGACTAGAACTCAGAGATCTGCATGCCTCTGTCTCCTGAGTGCTGGGATTAAAGGCATGTGCTGCCACACCTGGTTCTAAATTTCTTTACCTGAAACTTGCTCTGTACCATGCTGGCCTGGAACACATGTCTGTATTCCAGCCAGTTATGATCCCTTTCCAGAACAGTCATATTGCTGGATTAAAAACTCCTCTACACAGATCTTTGAAGGGAAAAAACAAAACAAAACAAAACAAAACAAAACAAAACAAACCAGCGTGATCCAGTCATCAAGTTGACACCTGTAATTTCTTGTGGCTTTTGCAGCCTTAGTTTTCCTGGAACTTGCTGTGTAGGCGAGGCTGGCCGTAAATCCCAGCAAGTATTGGAATTAAAGATAGGGGCCATTACTGCCTAGCTTTTTTGTTTTGTTTTTGAGCTAGGGGCTTATGTTTTTCCACGTTGGCCTTGAACACGTAGCAATCCTCTTGCCTCAGTCTCCAAAATGCTTACAGGATTTTTGATACTACAAAATCCCACTCTATATAGATCCTTCGTTTGAGATCACCCTTCGAGGCCATATTCATACTCAACACAAGACCGCATTAAAGACAACAAACCAGCTAGAAGCCACCAGTCGCCTCTACTGGGATGAGCTCCTCTGGCCCCGACCAGAACCGCAGAGGTTGTTAAGGGCCCGCCCACCCGTCTGAGTTTCCCAAAAACCCGTGCGGCAGACTCCGGCCGCTTCAAGATGGCGACTCCCATGCATCGGCTTATAGCTCGGCGGCAAGCGTAAGTAAGACGCGTAGTGGGGTCTGCGGGAGGGCTGGGGGCGTCCAGACACCGGTCGGTAGCCTGCGCCGGTTGCGGGACTGAGCGGGTTCTGAAGGGAGTCCGAAATGAATCCAAGAGCTGGTCGCTGGGTGGTTTGTGTCCCTCTGTCCGTTCTACACGTCAAGGGTAGCCTGGATGCACGGTCCTACATCTTCCCTTTCAAGGATCCAAACTTTTCCCTCTGCTGCGTTTCCCGCCTCCTTCTTATCGCCTTTCCTAGAAACAAACCTAACTTAAATGCCTATTCATTTCCCATCTACCGTCTCACTTTCTGCGGTCTTCTCAGTAATTACTTTAGTACTAGCATTCCTTGACAGTTTTAGTGTGAAGAATATGTATTCAAGACACGCAGCTTACAGTTTTATTGTGGAACCTGTTGATACTCTAAACAAGTATAGCTAGTGGATTAAATAGCTTTGTTGAAGCACCACCATGGTGGTGCTTCCAGCAGTCAAGAGGCAGAGGCAAGTGGATTTCTGAATTCGGAGCCAGCCTGGTCTACAGAGTGAGTTCCAAGACAGCCAGGGGTACATAGAAAAGCCCTGTCTCTCGAAAAACAAAACAAAATTAAGCTTTATAGGAAGTAAGAGGTTGTGATGGGGAAAGGGAAAGGCCCGTTTCAAGTTAGTTGGGTTAGAAACGCATCTGCGGAGGGGTGACATTTGAAGAAGACAGACTAAAAGCCATAGAAAGGACAGAGTCACCCAAGGATTTGGGGAAAGATAGACAGTGGTATAATTGCTTTGAGTCTGTTAGAATTTAGGGGTAAGTGGGGGGAAGATTTAGGGACAGGGTTTCTCTTTGTAGCCCTAGCTGTCCTGGAATATCTGTAGACCAGGCTGACCTCAAACTCAAGATAGGTGCCTGCCTTCTGTGTGCTGGGATTAAAGGCATGTGCCACCATGCCCAGCTTAAATATTTTTACCTTTTTTTTTTTGAATCTCAGTAACTACCAGTCCTGGTGGCAGATGCCTTTAAATCCCAAAGCTAGGGAAGCAAAAGCAGGTGGAATACTGTTAGTCAAAGCCAGCCTGGTCTACATAACAAACTTCAGGCCAGCCAGGACTGTATAGGAAGACTTTGTCTCCAAAAAGAAAAAACAAAGTAACTCAGTAGCTACCCATTCAGTGGTGTAAGCGACTTAAGGGGCCGAGACTGGGTAATTGAACGTGAATTTGAGTCCAGCCTGGAAGACTTCATCTTAAAACTAAACCCTCCAGTTACACCCACTCTGTATGGCCCTGTGAGGTGGCATGTTGTGTTTCTGAAACCTATCAAAAGTCATACGAAACTGAAAGGAAAACACTGTTTATGGCTCTAGTACCTGCATGCTTTGAACTTTCTTGCTTTTGACCTAAGCTATGGTTCATTAATTAAAAACCTGAATATTGGGCCAGATATTGGTGGATTATGTTTTTAACCCCAGCACTCAGGAGGCAGAAGCAGGTGGAACTGTGAATTCAAGGCTAGGCCATCCAGGGCGACAATAGAGACCATGTCTTTTTTTTTTTTTTTTTTTTTTTTTTTGATTCTTTTTTTTCGGAGCTGGGGACTGAACCCAGGGCCTTGCACTTCCTAGGCAAGCGCTCTACCACTGAGCTAAATCCCCAACCCCGAGACCATGTCTTAAAAACCAAAACAAGGAGTGTTTTCCACTTAAAAGTCATGAGTCGGGCTGGAGAGGTGGCTCAGTGGTTAAGAGCACTGACTGCTCTTCCAGAGGTCCTGAGTTCAATTCCCAGCAACCACATGGTGGCTCACAACCATCTGTAATGGGATGCTCTCTTCTGAAGTGTCTAAAGAGAACTACATACAGTGTACTAATATATAAATAAAATAAATAAATCTTTAAAAAAAAAAAAGTCATGAGTCTTTCCTTGTTTCATATTGCTTTGGTTTTTCAAGACAGGGTTTCTCCAGGCTGACCTCATAGAGATCCTCCTGCCTCAGCCTCCTGAGTGCTAGGATTAAAGGCCTACACCTGTATTGCTTTTCTTTCTTTCTTTCTTTCTTTCTTTCTTTCTTTCTTTCTTTCTTTAAGATTTATTTAATCACTTTATTCAGACACACCAGAAGAAGGCATCAGATCCTGTTACAGATGGTAGGCAAGCGCTCTACCACTGAGCCAAATCCCCAACCCCTAGAAACATTCTTTAAAAGATATTTTATGTGTGTGAGCGCTTTGGCTGCTTGTGATCTCTACAGCATGTGTGTGCCTGGGGCCCTCGGAAGTCAAAAGAGGGTGTCAGAGCCCTTGGAACTGGAGGGAGAGATGGTTATAAGTCGCCGGATGGAATCTGGGAACCAAACCATATATCCTTTGCAGTAGCAGCAAGTGCTTAACTGTTAAACCGTTTCTCCAACTCTAAATATGCTTGGTTTTGGACTGTAGACTGTTATGTGACAGGTCTAAAATTTCCCCTTTGTGGTGCTTTGGTGCTCAAAAAAATGTGACCTGTATTGCAGAAGGGTCTTACTCATAAAATTTATTAATAGGTAAAGTTTGGGTTTTTCTGTTTGTTTGTTTGTTTGGAAGCTCAAGGACTATTTTATTAAAGTACAAGGTGGCTGTAGGGGCTCACACTTTTAATCCTAGTATCGTGTGGCAAGTGCCTTAACCCACTGAGTTACCGCACCGCCACCATTTTTCATGAGTAAGTAAAAAAGTGATAGCAGAGGCAGATCTATGAGTTCAAAGCCAGCCTGGTGTACAGCTGCAGAATCAACCAAACAAACAACCTTTTTTATTTGCGCGTGTATAGGAGTAGAGGACAACTTGTTGGGGTCAATTCTCCTCCTTCCACTACACAGACCTAGGGATGCAACTCAGGTCTTTGGGCTTACAGCAAACACCTGAGCCATTTCCCAGCCTTAAAGGTGTTTTAACAGGTGAGAGGTCTGCCTTAGTAGTAGACAATTCAGGAAGGAGGCTCTGAGTTTAATATCTAGCATTTTGCAAAGAAAATAAAAATCTTTATTATCCTTTATATTCTAAGCTAAAAATGTTGGTCCAAATACATCATTGCTGGGATGGGAAAACTTAGAATTTTTGTTGTTTGTTTTGCTTTGTTGAGACACGGGGTCGCTCTGCAGCTCAGGCTGACTTTGAACTCAGAGCCGTCCTCCTACTTCGGCCTGAAAGTGAGGAGTATAAGCATGATATTCGGTGCTGGGCTTAGAAGAGCAAGACTCGGGGTTGGGGATTTAGCTCAGTGGTAGAGCGTTTGCCTAGCAAGCGCAAGGCCCTGGGTTCAGTCCCCAGCTCCAAAAAAAAAAAAAAAAAAAAAAGAGAAAGAAAGAAAGAAAAGAAGAGCAAGACTCAGCTCCTTCTGTTGAACCCCAAGCTGCATGCATTGGTCACTTAAGTAGCTTTGCGGACTACGGTAAACATCGCTTGATACTTTCTGCTCTTTTAGGTCAGACAGTGCCCCAAGACAAAACATCCAAGGTTTGTTGTGTTCTCTTTTTTCTTTGTAGTGAAGCCAATAAGCAACACGTAAGATGTCAGAAATGCTTGGAATTTGGACATTGGACTTATGAATGCAAAGGGAAAAGAAAGTACCTACACAGGCCTTCGAGAACAGCAGAGCTGAAGAAAGCTTTAAAAGAAAAAGAAAATAGATTACTGCAGCAAAGGTAGGTTTACCTGTGGTATTCAGGGGCCTTACAGAATCCTTTGCAGAGTCAGTTAAGGGGCTGAAAGTTTCATTATAATGCTAGCTGATACTTTTGTTCATTCTGGGCTTTGGAGACCTTCTCGATATGTAGCTCAGGCTGTCCTCCTGTCTCAGTTTGCAGTTTTCCCGTCTCAGTCTCCTGAGTGCTGGGATTACAGGTGTGCACCGCTGCCACATCCATCTTATAATACTATCGGCTGATTTTTAATGAATGGTTACTCTGTCTGGGCCCTGTGCGTGCTTTTTATAAGTACTAGCATACTTAAACCTCAAATCTCTACTAGTAAGGTAGCTATTATTAACCTATTTGTGCTCACATATGTACAAGCATGCACACACACACACACACACACACACAAATTAAATTTAAAAAAAATAATAGATCATGGAATCAAATGCATGCTTTTTTCCAAAAAGAAATCTGTAAGAACTTGCCTATTGGTTTTCTTTTTTGACTTTCTCCTCCCCTACCCTTTATTATAAATTAAGAATGTGGAGAGGCCCTTAGTCCCACCCAAAGAATAAATAAGGACAGCGGAACAAGATTTTCATTTAAAAAGATCCTATTGAGAGCGGTGAAAGATGATGACCTACAGGCACTGGTCCCATTCTTACAACACAGGGAAATCCTCACATGGCCAGTGAACCAGGCTTATATAATTAGTTACTGTGCAGAATTTACAGCTTAATTCCTACACTGGACAGGAAGGGATAGGAGTGAATCGTCCCTAGATAATACTCCTGACTGGATTCCCATGTTTTCAAGTTCAGAAGACACTGAGCATTTCAGTCTCATCCACTTAAGCTAAGTGTGGGTGTGTACACCTGTAATCCTAGCATTTATGGAGTAGGAGCATCAGGGTCATCCTTGGCTACATAGTATATGTCAAAGCAAGCCTGGACTGTCTCCAAAGTTAGTCAGGTGTGGTGGTCCAATCTTTAATATAAGGCAGAGGCAGGTGGGTCTCTTCCTTTGAGGCCAGACAGTGTTATATAGTGACATCCTATCTTCAAAATATCTCCCTCTCAAATTGACAAGAAAGACTTTGTAAAGCTAAACATCTTTTGGACAGTAAAAAAAAAATCACTAGATGAGTGGGGGAAAAAAACCAAAATAACAGCCTATCAACTGGGCCAGGATCTTTGCCTGCTAAGAACTGATACTTAGAGTGTGCAAAGAACTAAAATCACTACACAAGAAAACAACCCAATTTTAAAATTTGGACTAAGGAATTTAATAGTGACAAGGAAATACAAATGCCTAATGAATATTTTTTTTTTTCTTTTTTTCGGGGCTGGGGACCGAACCCAGGGCCTTGCGCTTCCTAGGCAAGCGCTCTACCACTGAGCTAAATCCCCAACCCCATGAATATTTTTTTTAAAAGTGCCCAACATCCTTAGCCATCAGAGAAATGCAGAATGGCCGACAAAAGCTGGCAAGGATTATCCTTGGGTAAAGAAAAGCCTTATTCACTATTGATGGGAGTGTAAACTGGTGCTTTGGCTACTATGGAAATCAATGTGGACTCTAAAAGTAAAAAAAACAACAAAAAAAACCTAACTAGAATGGCCATATGGGGGTTGGGGATTTAGCTCAGTGGTAGCTGGGTTCGGTCCCCAGCTCCAAAAAAAAGAAAAAAAAAAAAAAAGAATGGCCATATGACCTACTTATAGTATTCTGGGCCTCTAACCAAATGGCCCTAATCCCACCACAGAGGTGTTTTAGCTGCCATGCTCATTGCTGCTGCTCCATAGCAAGCAAATGGAATCACCCCTGGGGGTGGGGAGGGTTAAGAGAGAGGAGCAGGGCAGGTATGGAACACATGAAATGTGAAAGTCGATAGGGCTGTGTGGGGATGGAGAGCAAAAGGAAGAACAAGTATTCTCACAGTAGGCCAAGGATGCAGCTAAGTGGTCAAGTGCATGCATGAGCCCTCCACCCCCAGTACCACACATGCCCTCTCCCCCCTCCCCCGTGTGTGTGTGTGTGTGTGTGTGTGTGTGTGTGTGTGTGTGTTATATATAATAGATACTTTTGTGGCTTTTCTGTATCAAAACTTGATCTTTTTGGTAAGTCATGTTTCTCAAGAATGAATGTAAAAATTAAAGTTAGAAACTGAGTTAATAAACTTCTCCAGATTCTAACAATAAATATCTACCCAGCCAGTATTGTAGCTCGCACCTTTAATTTCAGCACTCAAGAGGCAGAAGCAGGTAGATTTCTATGACTTCAAGGTCCAACCAGTCTGGACAACTAACTAAATCCATGTTATCTGGAGTTAGGTAGGTAGACCCTGTCTGGAATTAACTAATTATTCAGCCCTGCCAGGGCTGATGTCTAGACACTGAGGATGGTCTAGGGTTTGACACACCACTGAAAGCTTTTCTGTATTGTGATCTCTCACAAAACAAGGCAATGGGGGCTGGAGAGATGGCTCAGCAGGTAAGAGCACCAGCTGCTCCTCCAGAGGTCCTGAGTTCAATTCCCAGCAACCACATGGTGGCTCACAACCATCTGTAAAGAGATCTGATGCCCTCTTCTGGTGTGTCTGAAGACAGCTACAGTGTACCTATATATAATAAATGAATAAATATTAAAAAAAAATAAAAATAAAAAACCAAGGCACTGCCTGCTCCCAGCTGATAGAATCGCTTTCTGTGTACGGCAGAAGATGGAATGTATACAACACTGCAGACTTTGAACTAAAATTCTCTCATGAGATTGGCTAGAGTGAAACAACATGTCTGCAGGCCTGTGGTGGTTCTGTGTGGTGAATGTGTCTGTGACAGGATCAACCTATTTTCCTAATCAAGGAGCAGAAACTCGTTTTGAAAACCTTTAAGGTACAAGGTAGAACGTGGGCTGAGATGTGGCTCCGTTTGCAGAGTGCTTGCCCAGCACGCACAGGGTTCTGAGTTCCATCCAGCGTCATCCATCAGGTAATAGGTGAGTTCAGGCCTAGCCTGGGCTATATGAGACCTTGTCTCAAAGAAGAAAAAGAAAACAGTGAAATTGTATGCGGTGCAGAGTGCTTGCACAGCATGTGCCTGCCCTGGACTTGAACCCGCACCACGTGTTGTGGTGACAGGAGCAGTTCTGTAATCTGAAAGCTGGATCCGTGTACATGCCGATGGCAGAGATGCAGCTCATGCTCGGATGCTCTTTGTGGTATCAGGGAGCAGCCTTGCATTATTGAGATTCCATGTTTTTGTTTTTGTTTTAAACAACAACTAAAATTTTGGAAACTGTACAGAAATTAAATTTGCTTTTGTGAAATTTCAAATGGCCACATGTGATTCTAGGAAGCTGGATTATGGCTGCTGTGCTGTTGGTGCCCTTGCTTGGTCAACAAGTAAAGTTCTAAACCAAAGAAGAAACAACTCTGTGTTCTGTCGTCTAAACTACTAACAGGCCTTGATGGTACAGGAGATAAAATGTGTTGTTGAAGGAAGCACGGAGTCCACTGTGGATAGCCTGTCCCAGGAAGGAGGAAACTTTTTACTTGATTAGAGCAAGAAATCTGTGCCTTGAGCATATGCAGTGAAGAACAGAACTAGCCTGAGGGTAGCAGAGGAGTTTGTGGTCACTCTTATCAATAGGAGCTTTTGTTTCCCTTTGTCCCTTAGCATGGGAGAGACCAACTTGGAGAGAAAGACCAAGAAGAAGAGGAGGTAAGTGGCTTTAGGTGACACTACCTGGGGGAGGAAGGTTGGCCTGAAGTCTTTGTCTGCAATTCTTTTTTTTTTTTTTTTTTAAGATTTATTTATTTTGGGCTGGAGAGATGGCTCAGTGGTTAAGAGCACTGACTGTTCTTCCAGAGGTCCTGAGTTCAATTCCCAGCAACCACATGGTGGCTCACAACCATCTGTAATGGGATCCGACGCCCTCTTCTGGTGTCTCTGAAGACAATAACAGTGTAATCACATAAATGAAATAAATCTTTAAAAAAAAAAGTTTATTTATTTTATATATCTTGAGGACATTGCCACTGTCTTCAGACACACCAGAAAGAGGGCATCGGACTCCATTATAGATACTTGTGAGCTTGTGTGGATGAGCAGCCAGTATCAACTGCTGGTCCCTGCTTCTTGGTTTTTTTTTTTTGTTTTTTTTTTAAGAGGAACCCTGCTTTTTTTTTTTTAAAGATTTTTTTTTTTTTTTTTTTTTTATTTAATTAAAATTTAGATAAACCCAAAAGGGGCATAAGATCCCATTAAAGTTGCCTGTCACCCATCTTTTGGTTGCTGGGAATTTGACTCAGGACCTCTGGAAAAGCAGTCCCTTAACCTGAGCCATCTCTCCAGCCCGCATTCTTGGTTTTGATTGTGTTTTCTAATCTTTTCCTGTTACGTGGAATTTACTGGCTCCATTTTTCCTTTTCCTATAACATTCTAAAATCCTTACACCTGAAAATAATACTGCTGCCCGGTCTTGACCTAATAAATCTTACAAGATTTTGCTAAAGGGGACTGGAAAAATGACCCAGTTGGTAAAGTGTTTGCCATGCACATAAGCCAATAGATAGGTGCAGCAGTAGGGGTTGGTGCAGCCATGGCGCTGGGGAGGTAGTGATGGGTGGGTCCCAGTGAATTACTGAGCACCCTACCCAGCTGAGTCAGTGAGCTCCAGGTTCCATGACAGTGACTCTAAAGTGTAGAGCAATCGAGGAGAACCCAGATAGTGACTGCGGCCTCAGAGATCTGCCTGGCATGTTTGGGTTCTTTTATTGTTCAGTTTTGCTTTTGTTTTGTTTTTTTTTTTTTTAGAGAGAGAGAGAGAGAAAGTGTGTGTGTGTGTGTGTGTGTGTGTGTGTGTGTGTGTGTGGGTGTGTGTGTGTGTGTGTGGGTGCCTCTAGATCCCAGAAGTGGACATTGGATCCTTATAGCTGAAATTTCTGGTATTTTGAGCTGCCAGGTATGGGTGCTGGGGTCCAAATTCCATGACAGGCCTCTGACAGAACAGTAAGGCCTCTGAGTGCTGAGCCTTCCCTTTGGCCCTTGTTTTATTTTCTGGACACTAGATCTCACTTTGTAGCCCAGGCAGGCCTCAAACTCATGGTGACCCTCATACTTAAGCGTCTTGAGTGCTAGGGTTACAGCCACCATGCCCTGCTTGTGTTTCTTTTTTTGTGTGTGTGTGTTTGGGGGAAGGGGGGTGACGGGGGGGGGTGACAGACTTGCCTTGACCTTACTGTGTTGCTATGGGTGACCTTGAACTTCTGATCTTCTTGCCTTACCTCCTGGGATGGAAGGCTTGTGCCAGCATGCTCAGTGTATGGAGGGCACACCTTATGGACTCCTAGAGAGCTTGCAAAGTGTTTCAGCAGTTAGGCGATCCCCAGACATCGGGCTAGGGCTAGCTGCAGGAGCTCAGCACGAGCATTTCTAAGCACTGAGTTAAATGTCCATATCTCATGTGTGCTCTTTGTGTAACTTTATAGGCCTAAGAGTGTCACGAGTACCTCTAGCAGTGACAGTTCGGCCAGTGGGTCTTCATCAGAGAGCGAGACATCTGCCTCATCGTCTTCAGAGGACAGCGACTCAGATGGAAGCCTCTCCAGCTCCTCCTCCTCAGCCTATTCCTCCTCCTCGTCCTCCTCATCCTCGTCCTCAGACTCAGACTCAGACTCCAGCTCCTCCAGCAGCAGCAGCAGCAGTTCCGAGAGCAGCTCTGACGACGAGCCACCAAAGAAGAGGAAAAAGAAATAGAGCTCTCTCTCCTCTGGACCAATGGATGGAAAGCATTTGTGACTCCCAGGGGAACTGAAGACGTGCTCAAGCAAGCAAGTTAGCTGGTCAGACTTGTTAAAGTCCAGAACTTTCTAAGTATTCACCATTGTGTAGGATATTAAATAAAGATGTTATATATATATATAAAGATGTTTATTTTAGGAATGAATATTGGGTTTTTGCTGTTGCTTTTCTTTTTTGTAAAGATTGGGTCTCATTTTGTAGTTGTAGCTGGCCTTGAACTTGATCTGTAGCGCAGGCTGGCCTTGATTTCAGAGAGATCTACCTGTCTGCTTCTCTAGTGTTGGGACTACAGATACGCCACCATGCTCAGCTTTTGTTGTTAACATTTTTTTTAAAATAATTTTTGAACTCTATCTATAGTACATAATCAAAGCTGAAAACCAGGAAATCTATTTCAGTGACAGACAAAAGTCATTTTTCTCCCGCCTATGAAATGAATGCTTTATGTGGTATATGTTAAGGTGTGTATGGGACGGTCTTTGATGATACTGCATCAGAGTATCAACAAGTTTCTTGTGCTCTTTTGGCTGTGTTTATTATGTGAGATTTTGTTATTGTAAGTAGTTTTCCTACTGTTAATAAATGTGCTCTATTTTTATGTTTGTATCAGAAAATTATTGATTTTTTTTCTATCCTGAATATATAAATTCAAAGAACCTAATACACTACATTGGAATGATGTAAGTTTCAAGTTCTTTTTTTTTGAGATTTATTTATTTGTATGTGTGTATGCCTACATGAGTTTGTATCCACCACACTTCTGTGAGAGCATGTAGAGGCCAGAGAGGGCATGGGACCCTCTGTGGTAACTGGAGCTACAGGTAGTTAGAAACCGCCATGTGGGTGCTGGGAAGCGAGCCTGGATCTTATGCAAGAGCAGCAAGTGCTCCTAACTGCCAACTTCTCTCCAGCCCCATGTTACAGTGCTTTACCACTCTTTTCCTTCTGGTTTCTTGCGTGTGTGTGTGTGTGTGTGTGTGTGTGTGTGTTTCCACATTTACCAGTTCCTTTTTATTAGATATTAGTTCTCAGTCAGGATATGAAGATTCAGCCTTAGTTGACTTCTTCATGAATGAAACCGAGCATTTGGAGTATGTTTCTGCTAAGACACGCCAGCACCGTGTTAACCCAGCCATGCTCTTTCCTCCTGTTGATGGACTCCTTGGGCATAATGTCAGGTATAACTCAGTGCTCCACCACATACCTGTGCATTTGGGATGTCTCCCAGTTTAACATCCATGAGTCTCTTTGGAGCCTTGGCTGAAGAACCACACATCTCAGGGAGGCTGTTGGGAAGTTTTTGAGGCAGGGTCGCATAACCCAGGCTGGCATCAAGTTTCTATGTAGCTGCGGATGGCCTTGAACTCTTCCACCTTTACCTTCCGTGCTGTGCCACCAACACCTGGCATTCTTATTTTTGTCTGTGTGTGTGTCTATGTGCTTATGTGCACTACATATGTGTGGGTGACCATGGAGGCCAAAGAAGGATGTGGGAACTAGACTTGGAGTCATAAGCAGTTGTAAGCTGTGGATGTGGATGCTTGGAACTGAACTCTGCAACTGAGTATGCTTAACTGCTGAACTGGCTCCAGCCCCTGGTTACTGTGTGTTTAAAGGTGTTTGTTTTTTTTTAAGGGTGAGAACAATGGCTCAGTCAAGTACGATGCTTGCTCTATGAGCAGGAGGATCTGAGTTTGGTCCCCAGCACACACATCAAAGCAAGGCATGGTCACCCTGTCTTATAACTCTAGCACCAGGAAGGAATGAGGGAGGCGGGTCCCTGGCCTCATTGGCCAGCCAACCTAGTCAGTCAATGAGCTCCAGCCACAGACAGAGCAACTGACAGCAGGTGACAATGACTTCTGGCCCACACACATTCGTGAAAGTGTACATACAAATAAGCTTCCATATACATCAAATCTTATACATTTTTTTTGCAGTGTTAGGGTTAGAACCTGAGGCCTGTTGAATGCTAGGCAAGCCCTGTACCATTGAGCCACAACCCCAGCCTTGCCTCTTCATAGTTCCTGTGTGACATTTATATGATAACTGATCCTATATAACTTTATAAATATGAATAACTAGGGAGAAGATGCTGCTCCAGCAAGGATAGGGAAATACTGTACAATATTTTAAAAAGTAAACTACTCCCTTCCTGCTTCCCCACTGCTCCCCACTGCTGCCTCCATTGCTCTCCCCCACTGCTGCCCTGACTCCTCCCATACTGCTTCCCCCACTGTCACCCCCATTGCTGCTGCTTCCACTGCCCCCACTGCTGCCCCTATTCCTCCCATACTGCTTCCCCCACTGCTGCCCCCATTGCCGCTGGATCCTTGTGTTTTCCATTGCTGGTTTGCTGGTCTGCTGGATATCCTGACAACAGATGGGACTGTCCCCAAGGCACCAGACAACCCTAATCATCAGGAAGTAGCAACCTATAGAAGTCTACGCCCCCTTTCCCCTCTAAACTTTTTCTCTTACCTAGTATTGGGGGATGGAAAAATCAGGGTGGGGTAAGTGTTGAGAGGGAGGAAGAAGTATAAGAACCCAATAAAATAACCCAATGAAACAAATCCACCAACAGAACGAGGGATAAACAAGGTCATTTGTTTAATAAAGTGGTCAGGTTTTTTGAAGCAGGGTCTCCCTATGTAGCCCAGCCTGCCTTTTTATGCTAGGATTAACTTTCAACACCACACCCAGCACAGGAAGTTATGCTAACTAATGAGTATGAAAACTAACTGAATACCTCAGTATTCATGGAATGCCGGGAAAGGATCGTCGGGAAAGGTGAGCTGTAAAGTCCTGAATTTCATTTTTGGCTCTTGTTCTTTCTGACACAGGGACTCACCCTCCGGAGTGTCGGGATGAAAGCTGTGAGCCACCTTCCCTGGCTGTAACTAAAGTTTAGGAGAGCGGAGGGGACAGCTAAAACAAATGACTTCACTTTGTATCTTTAGAAATTAGAAGGTAAAAATAAATCCCTGAATAAGCAAAAGGAAGGAAATAATAAACATTAAACTAAGTCCAGGCAGTGGTGGCACACATCTTTGATCCCAGCACTCAGAAGCAGGCAGAAGCAGGTTGCTCTCTAAATTCAAAGCCAGCCTGGTCTATGCAGTGTGACCCTGTCTCAAAAAAAAAAAAAAAATTATTTATATTAAAAGTCAGTTAAATAGAGGAACTGGAGCAGTAACTCAACAGTTAAGACTGCTCTCAGCAGGGCTGGAGAGGTGGCTCAGAGGTTAAGAGCACCAACTGCTCTTCCAGAGGTCCTGAGTTCAAATCCCAGCAACCACATGGTGGCTCACAACCATCTGTAATGGGATCTGATGCCCTCTTCTGGTGTGCCTGAAGACATCTACAGTATACTTATGTATAATAAATAAATATTAAAAAAAAACCTGCTCTCAGCAGACATGAGGACTAGGGGTTCTGGCCCTGGCACCTACGTAACAAACCTCCTGTGTTCCTGTAAACGCCTATAAACCTGGCTTGGGGGAGGGTGCAGATATAGGGGGTTCACAGGGGCCTGCTGGCTCCAGCCTAGCTAAAACTCTGCCTGGGGTTCGGGAAGAAAGCCTGCCTCAGAGGAACAGTTGGAGGGATGGAGGAGGACACTCTGGTCTCTGCACACACGCAGCACGGAATGTACTTAGTAGAGTGTGTCCAGCATGCATGAGGCCCTGGGTTCAAGTTCCAGCATCATCACACATTCATCAACTGTGGTAAAGCAAACCTGTTATTTTAGCATCGTGAAGACGAGGGTCAGAAGTTCAAGGTCATTCTTGGCTCTCAAGACCAACCTCAGCCAGGTGGTGGCTCAAGCTTTAAATCCC